>NC_061871.1:1877500-2502500 GCF_905147765.1 Vanessa atalanta
ACGTTTAATAAAAATTGGCTATACAATGAGAGAGTCGTGTGATCACATGGGTGGAACGTGTGTATTTAAGCAATGATCAAGGGTCCAAGTCCGAATAAGCATCAGAGATTTCCGCATGATTAATTTGCGTTTAAAACAATTTTTCCATTCGACAGTAAGAAAAACATTGTAAAAAAACAAATTGTCATTTATTGTATAATATTTCGTTTTAAGTATGTTCTAGTACAGTGAAACGTGGTTAATTGGGATCTCAAGGGACCAAGACATGTACCAATTATTGAGGGTTTCCAATAATCCAGTTTTCCAATTAAGCAGGTTTAAAATTATAGTTGTCTCATTTACAGAGGACCCCAGACAGACCGCTTATAGAGGTCGAAATGTGCCGTTATTTCATTTTTAGACTTTCCACAATCATAATCTGATAGAAGTTTTAATTTTTCAGATACTGATAACGTTTTATATTTACGTTGGGACATTTTGTACACTTTTATTCCCTTGTTTTTAAGTCAAAACCTGAGATAGTACTAAAAACAAAGCATGCGCGAAAGGCGACGCGAAATGTATGTAAACAAACATGTCAAAGCGTGTCAAAACCTGATTAACTCACTTATACAGGTTGTATAAGTGAGTTAATCAGATTGTCTTACTTATACAGGTTATTGAGTTATAGAGTCTCAATTATAGAGGTAAACATCGATGAAGTCTTAGAATTCAAATCTCATTTAACCAGGTTCAAGAAGTCCCATTAACAGAGGTAATTTAATGGAAAAATGCCGGGACCTCATTGGAGTTCTCAATAATAGAGGTTTCTCACTTATCCAGGTCCCACTTAACCAGGTTTCACTGTATATCCAACAAACCGCTAGAATATCATTCAACTAAATATCATGAGAGAAGTATTTCAGCATTTGTACAGCAGCGGGTTATTTCTTTTACGAATTGTACTTCATTGACATTATCTATGTATTTAGTTGATTAAGGAAACTTGATTCTATTGACTTGTTCGTTTAAATGTGCGGTCAAATGCTACAATTGTATCATGGCTGCGTGAAAGATAACATCCTATATTTTTTGTAACATGTCACAGTGACGTGAGATATCTAAACTTCTTTAGATGCTACCGAAATTTACCTACGTTCTACTTAAGATGGGTTTGAGGTATGTCATTTACATACAACTTACGGACATCTACATACGTATCTAATGTTAAATAAATATACTAAATTTATAATGAAATACTAATATCTAATACTTGTACTTAAAGTTAAATATTCACGTAAAACAGAGACTACATATACAGGGACTTATTGGTCTTACCCGAGACCTTCTTTGGTTCGCGCCTTTTTTATTACTCACAGAAATAAAACGATATTTTAACCTTTGACCGCTGAGGTTAGTTGATATAAGCTGAATACTTGCACAACGCTTTGCTAATTCCTGCACTACCGTAGTGATGTAATGTACTATAATAATTATTAATAAAAATATGATTGAGTTTATTGGTTACATTACATGTAAACGTTAAAAATTGGAGTAAAGTACTAAGATTTTTCCATGTAATTTAGATTTTAACATAATTTAGTAACCGCGTATCTTAACCGATGATTTCGGTTCAAACCCAGGCATGCACCACTACATTTTCATGTGCTTAATTTGTGTTTATAATTCATCTCGTGCTCGGCGGTGAAGGAAAACATCGCGAGGAAACCTGCATGTGTCTAATTTCAACGAAATTCTGCCACATGTGTATTCCACCAAATCCGCACTGGAGCAACACAATATGCTCCAAACCTTCTCCTTAAAGGGAGAGGAGGCCTTAGCCCAGCAGTGGGAAATTTACAGGCTGCTAATGTAATGTATATGTATGTATGACAAGGACGAATTAAAGCATCGTTAGCGTTCACGATATATATAAGTGTGCGTGAAATGCTACGGTTCGGTAGATATATCGATGTTTATTTTTACTTCCCTACATTCTAGTTATAGAATGTGGAGTTTCACACACTATCACACATATATTTTATATCTTGTTAGACTATGTGTTAATCTTCAGTAATCTTCAGTCTTTCGCTCTTGTTTGGTACGGAATGTAAATTAAATTTAAATTTTATTTATTTTATCACGTTGTTTAAAATTGCATTTTCTAAAGGATTCTTCTCCTTTTGGAAAAGTGTTTCGTGCTTCGTAGAAAAATGTTTATGTTTTTTTATGATAGATATAAGCGGCCAAATAGACCACCGTATTGTAAGTGGTAGCCACTAACCATAGACATTTGCACTACAAGAAATATTAACAAATCCTTAG
This sequence comes from Vanessa atalanta, assembly GCF_905147765.1. Taxonomy (NCBI): domain Eukaryota; kingdom Metazoa; phylum Arthropoda; class Insecta; order Lepidoptera; family Nymphalidae; genus Vanessa; species Vanessa atalanta. The sequence continues at coordinate 1,879,805 of NC_061871.1, forward strand.
ATCGATCGACACCTTTGAAAACTAAGATTTTGTAGCACTTGTGTCTGAAGTTACACTGGCTTACTCAACCCTTAAACCAGAACACAACAATACTAAGTATTGCTAATGAAACTAATGAATGCTTTAAGATGTCGACGGGGTTCAGATGCTTTTATACCTGAAATTTTAGTCTTTACATTTATATAGTTTTATTAACATAATTGTATTATTTTTATTACAAATATGAGCCTTAAGAAATAACCGTTGAAAGGATGGCTAAGCACTACCTGTCAAAGATAAGCTTAAAAATCCCGGACTCAATGTATAGATCGAGATCGTTAATGACGCTTTTAATTGTCATTGGCGGTCTAATGTACCCTTACAATTAACCGCGCTAAGCCCGCCTCTTGTTCAATTTATATTTGATTGTAAAATAAAGTATTTATTCAATTAAAATCTCTAATTAGCGTGTAATTATTTAAATTTAATGACTTCAAAGAGCATGTACATTTGCCACAATTCTATAACAATCTCAGCAAGGATTGTTATAGAATTTGAACGTAGGCGATCCTGTTACGAGACTTCAAAGCGGAATATAAAAGAATTAAAATAAAGGTTCACGTTGCAGAGCGTTTTTCCCGGGGAATTGGGGCATTGAGCCGTTGCCATGGCGACGGTAGGGGCGGAATCAGCCTCTCGAATATAACTAGGGTGCTAATTTCATTGATTTCCACGTTGACTTTTTATATATGCTAAAATGTTAAATATTTTCTCGTATATTATAATAAAATTATGAAGATTTAGTCTTCTTTTAAACTATTTAAACAATTTAATGAAAATTTAATTACCGGTTTCGTCATAATACTTACTGTTATAAATGTTCTTATTTTAAAAGTCTAAATTTTGACTCAAGTTTATAGTTCCCAGAATTTTAGTCTGTATTTTTCTGTTTTTTTCGTCAGTTTATGTATTTCGCCTTTCATATCATAAGGTAAATTGTTATTGATTTGAGATCAGTCCTTTCATATTAAACGATACGCTTTGCTAACGGACAAGAGAATTGTGTACGAGGTGTAATTTAGAAGTTGGATTGTTACCAACCAGTCGAAAGGCTATAAACAACAGATAGCAAGATTGAATAATGATAATAAATTAATGACCCTCTATCTTAAAAATAATGGAATACACGTATTGATTCTATAGTGTATTATAAATTCAAATCGCGCTAAACCAAAAAGTTATAGTAATCAATAAATATTTTCCAAGTTCCGAATTTACCGTAAGCGAGAGGAGTAAGTAAAGATAAAAAATAAAAGTAAAACCTTGGTAGAGTTTTCTCGTGTTGCCCTCAAGGCGGAGTGGTGTACGGGCCTCGAGGCTTGGCCCCCTTACTCGGGCTTCTTTTATTGTAGATTTACCGACCGCTCGGGTGAAAAAAATAAATAAAAAACTTGCTAATTTAGCATGAGCAATACTTACACTATTCGCGAAGTTGAAAAGAATTAAATTACATAAACTTCATTGTTTACCATATTTATAATAACGAGTAAACAAATATAAGACAGATAAACAAAATATAGTCAGTTTATTTTAACTAAAAAGGCCATAACTACTTAAAAGATAATCATTAGCGATAGTATAAAAGCCAGCAGACCGATTGTTCTAAAAAATTAACATGACTTGTATTATTTTTTGCAACGGCGATAAAGAATGTTCTGTTTAAAAATATATAAATGAGCTTTTTTTTTTTAAACAAATGAATAAAGATGGATTGCAAAAGGACGAATGTCAGGGAGAGCATTTAATTGTTCTTTAAATGTGATCTCTTGGGATTACGTATATGTTAAGTTATCTGTTTGTATAAGGAATCACTTCGTATCTGCTGAAATTTTGAAAACAGATTTAAGATGATATACTTTATTTGATGCGTGTATACTTAGATGCGTGTGTTGTATTTTCATTCATATATATTACTCATAAATGTTTATATCACAAATCTATCGATTTTTTTTTTGATTAAGTAAATTATCTTTTTATTTTGATTAAAAAAAATAACTATATATAATATTACGTATTTAACAAAAACAAAAGTAATTATGAACGTATATAACATAGGAAAGCCGACCCGATCACGATCAATAACAAAAATAAACTAAAAACACTCGATTTTATTTCCGTCTACACAAATAACTGGAATAGAATAGTATCCAAATCTAATTATTAATTAGCTTTTGTTAAAAATTCTGTGTAAATTGATTTTGACTGCTATCGAATGATGACTGATGTTATTGTTTTCGCTGAATGTATTTTCTCATAAGTCTTTTGAGAGGAGAGTTCTGGCCAAATTAGATATATTTGTTGTAAAGCATTCTATTGTTTAATCTTAGGAATACGTCAATCTACAACCAAAACAGATTCAAATCCTAGCAAGCCTCAATCAATTTTCGCGTGCTCCAATAATGAGGAAATCTTCATGCGTCGATAACAAATCTGCTACATGAGTACCCATCAATCCGCATAGGAGACATTTACGAAAAGTTACTTCACCTTACTCGTTTCAATTATGGTCACATATATGCAACTTGTTTTAAACTCTTCCATGTTTGATGTGTTCCTGATGATATGAAAAAAAAAACCGTGTGTTCGGGAATACCCGTCAAACGCCCATTAAACAGATACGCACGTATTAATTCAATAAGTTCTCATTAGCGATATGAGAAATGCTATTTGAAAAGAATATCAATACACGGCATCATTATTACATTAATTGGTGTACAATGGATTTTCGCGGTCACTCATCGTTTTAATTATGAGTAATATTTAAAATTATACCATTATGAGTATCCTGGACTATCCGCAAGGGACAATATAGCGTGGAATATAAAACTCTAGGTAATTACTGTTGGTGACATGAAGATTCAATTAACACGGCTCGCTGCCGCCAACTTTGTCGATATTTTGTAACAGTTCATTACCTCCGAGGTTCTATACATAATAAATTGATATTTGTCGTATTTATGACTACAAATCGATTTTAATATTTAATGTTTTGTAATCATTATTTCGAGAAAACAAAATAGGATGTCGTGATTTTTAGTGCACAAGGATATGTCGTATGTCGATATTGTGTACTTTTAGGGAGAACAATTGGATAATTTTTGCATGTGAGTGTTTGGTATTACAACATACGTATTAAATTAATTATATATGTTCGATGAACATGAATAAATATCAACAATAGCAGTGCTATTGTGAGAAGTCACTTCGTATCTATCTATCTATATTTCAGGAATATTGAAACCGTCTTACGAAGATACGCTATTTTGACACTTTGAATGTTATGATTGTAGACTATGTCATATTATATCTTTTTTTTTTTTTTTTATAAATATTTGACAACATCACATACATTACTCTGATCCCAATGTAAGTAGTTAAAGCACTTGTGATATGGAAAATCAGAAGTAAAGACGGTACCACATACACCCAGACCCAAGACAACATAGAAAACTAATGAACTCCGGGACCTCGGAGTGGCGTACCCATGAAAACCGTTGTACACACTACTCGACCACGGAGGTCGTCATATATCATATCATATTTTCATGATATTTATGATCGTGATCCGCGGTCAGTTTCGGGTTTTTTCTTACGGAATTGTCAAGGCCTCGAAGGTCTCTATTTAATGGTATCTCGAAACAACTTATTGTGTCAACAACCCAAGACCGAGCTACCTCGGTCACCGCCTGAGTTTTACCGTATACCCAAAGGGCTTTACGTGAACTTTGAGAAATCCGAGTACTATCAAAAAATTCAGTAGGATCGATGAAATTCAATTTTTAAGCAAATATTCCGTTCAAATGATTTTCCAGTTTGATACATGGATATTTAGCATAATGTCCTGTAGATTTTAATATCAATGACCTTCTGAATCAATTAAAAAATAGAACTTTATAATTTCTCCGCTCTCTCCGCTTCATAGTTATAATAAAAAGTTATACTTTCATAAATTCTTGTCATAGTAAATCTTAGCAGCGATTCTACATGTCGTAACTGTCAAGCCGCAAAGAATATTCAATTTAAAAGCGAGCCAACAGACCGACTAATCTAACAAACTTATAGGGTCTTGTAACGCTTTTTGTTATGGAGATTTATAGAGAATTGTTTTTGTTTATGAAATATCTATCTATGTTCTTTTAAAAGATATGAATGATACTCTTCCAGTGTTGTATTCTCTTTGTAAGAATTTTATTTATTAACACATATAGATATGTAAATGTTGATATCATTAGTTTGATGGCTTCGATTGAGGGACGGTCAACGGGCCACCTGATGCTATGTGGTTATCACTACATACAAACGTAGGGACCACCCATTGGTCATATATTCTATCGCCAAGCAGTTATCTTAGTATTGTTGAATTTTGGTTTGCAAGAGAGTGAGCCGGTGTAACTACAGATACAAGTGAAAAAACATCTTAGTCACGATGTAAAGTATGGTTGATATTCCTTGCAGCGCCAAAGCGTCTATCGGTAGAAGTGACCACTTACTTAGTTACATTTACACTCACTTACGTATTTAATAAAAAAAAAAAATCATATACATATAAACAGGTATAAGCTACGTGTAACCGTATAAAGGTAAAGTATCGACCGGCAAATATCGCACTTTACACAAAGGTTAGGCTTCGTTTGGACCTTAATCCACCACGGTGCTCTAATGTTGGCAGATAAATGATTCAGAATTTAGAAGATAATCTACAGGAATATATTATAATATACAAATATCACGATGTATATACAAGCACATCTTTGTTTCGCTTCCTAGGAACTTGTAATCTTTGATTAAGATTCAGTCCGCTATCCACTAAGTCATCACGGTTCTGCTAAAATCATTTAAAGTAAAAAAAGATATAATGAAAGAGGTTTCGTATGAAAAGTCTGCATATCTTTCATGACGCAGACACGGGATTTTTTTTACCAAAAAATGTTAAAAATTCTTTTGCATTCAATTTATAACATCAAAGGGCGACGAGCACAGCGTGACGTAATCCGTCGAATTGCAGAGGATTCCGTAGCACTGAGTCTTCAAAATATAAAGCGTCTAGTTATGAAAGTGGCAAGCAGTTTTATTTAAATTGTATTCTATCAAAAACATGACACTGTTTTGAAAACTACGTTCGAAATTCGAATAGGAAATATATTGGGATTTTTAAGTTCAATATTGCTAAAGAATACATATACAGCCTATTTCAATTGAAGAAAGGATTAAGGTCAACAAACCTTAGATTTACGTATTCCATGCAATTTCATAATAGCTCAGTTATATTATTCAGTTAAAAGTTCCTGATTTATGTATCTTTATTTATAATACGATATTATTGTACTTAATTACTTATATCCGTCAACTTCGTCAACTTTAAATCATGTTAAACAACATTTAACATTGAATCGACGTAATATCATTGGTCGAGAGCTTGAATAAAATCAAACATATTTATGGAAACATTCTTATCGATTCGCGAAAAAATGCCGGTGAAGTAATTATCGGATCTTTGATAGTAAAAGTACAATGTATAGAGTAGTGAAGCGAAGTGTTATAAATAAAGATATATTCATCAATAATTGTTTGTATAACATAGCAGAACTATTAGCAAATCGTCTGGAATGTGAAAATCTAATTAAATTTATCTATCTTATCTCTTTCTTTGATTGGGATATGGTATATTTGGACAAGACTTTAAAACGCTACTCATAATCAAGAATATGAATTATCATATTAATTGTTTTCCGAATTTTGAGTTATAACTTCGTACTAATTAAATTAACTTTTAATTATGAGCCGAGATGTCCCACTGGTTAGAACGTGTGCATTTTAACCGATGATTTCGGGTTGAAACCCAGGCAGGCACCACTGAATTTTCATGTGCTTATTTTATGTTTATAATTCATCTTTTGCTCGGCGGCGAAGGAAAACATCGTGAGGAAACCTGCATGTGTCTAATTTCAACGAAATCTACCGCATGTGTATTACACCTACCCGCATTGGAGCAGCGTGGTGGAATATGCTCCAAACCTTCCCTTCAACGGGAGAGGAGGCCTTAGACCAGCAGTGGGTAATTTACAGGCTGCTAATGTGTAAAAAATATATCTTTCTAAGTTATAGAGATTTATATTTCATTGATAGTTAGTTTTTAGTAAACTCGTGCTACTAATGTGAGTGTTCTTCACACTCAGCAGTTATTAATTTATATTCGTATTTGACTTTCTTGATCGATTGTTTTATACTTATTTAAAAATTGATGTTTGATAATTGAACTGTTTAGAGTTTAATAGAAGTCATTATGTAACTAACCATGAAAGCTGTGATTATACTTATATGATTTTTATAATGACCATATTAACAATTTTGTCGTAAATCTTCCCTAGAAGGCATAATATTGGTCATATTTGTTTTACATGAAATTTCTACTGATTGTTAGTAATTTAACTCAATTCCTTCTTTGTTCGTATAAAATGTCAAATTAACGATGTTTAATTATTTTTTTTTAAATGGCTGTTGTAACAAAGTGGAACTAATCTAACACTATTGGCCGATTGTTTGAAGGCGACTGACATTTTAATTAACCCTTTGTGGAGTTAAAAGGATTTTGTAATGTAGTCTGTACCCTGGTTCATGTCACTTCTGTGGTTCAACGAGGGCGCAGCGTGAAGTAGCATTATAAATTATCTACGGGTGTGTGGACTTGTCTCTTTCGCACATTGATACACTCACATATGTGATAGTTTTTATCTCTGTCTCGCTTATCCTGGGTTTTTTATTTAATTATTTTCGACACTTAGTTATTAGGCTGGTAGCAAACGTGTTGTTGTATATATATACTATTATCTACCTATTCAAACATAACATAACCTTGAAAAGACATATTCTATCTAGGTCTGAATCTGAATTATATAAAACTGACAGTAATATAGTTCGATCGAATAGTTTTGACCATATATTTGTAGAGCAAGTAATTCTAATTAATGCTGCATTTTAAAGATATAAATGCTACTTATTTATGTGTTATATACAGCTTTTTTATAATAAAAAATAATAACTGCGTTTGGGTTCAGTCTCCAATACCAATCAAACCCACTTTGGTACGTACATATGAAAGTGTATTTTCTTGATGTTATCAAAGATCACCTTGTTAAAAATAGTTGAAAATTGGAAAACGTCATATATAGCTAGAGATTTAATTTATACATGAAGGTGACCTGACACTTACCGGAAGTGAACGCAGTTCGCAAGTGATGTTGATAATGAAACTCCCGGAACATTAAAATCCCACAGTTTAAAAATATTGAACATGAAACACCGTTTCATTTTTGCTTTATAGATATTGAACCTTTTCTAAAGAACCTTTTTACAGAATTGTATATAAATTGTTATGTTTATAAAATTTGTTCGTAATGTTCCAAGAATTAAAGTAACTGGCAATTTTAATAGAATGCAAACCATAAACTTTCCAAACCACCCTTACTTATGAATTACGTATTTGAATTTCCTAATTTCGAAAAGCAAATGACGAAGTTTTCAACTTTTTTTATTTGTTTGGTACTAGCTGTTGCAGTCGCTTGAGCACTAGATTAGTCGAGACCGTGCCGTTATTGCGTTCCGGTGAGCAATAAGCTGGCGAAGCTATTGTGTTGCTATGAATTGTTACGAATAACTTTTATTATTATACAATATACAAGAACACGCTAAAATTTATAATTAAGGTGCTTAAATCTAGCATTAAAAAGATTAGTCACATTATCAGAAATAAGTGAACACAGAAATATATCGTAATACTTCAAATGACATCAATGATCGAGTATTTAATATACTTAAAAATATAAGTCTAAATAATATAAAACTTTATATTTTTAAATAGATTTATTAATAATACTTATTTTTTTAAAATGAGAAAGTACGTTAGTTTATTTATTGATATACATTTTAAAGATATTATTATCTCCTCTCATTAAAACTCCTTTTTAACCTAAAACAAAGCAACGTAGACGCCACACTAAAGCTATTTTGTAATTTACAACTGAGAAACAAAGTAGAACATGATGGTGCAAATTTAATAATTTTAGATTAAATCCATTATTTCAAACACATGAGACCTTATTTCCCTTAATAATAACAACATGATGAATGAGACGCGGAATTGTCTAATAAATTTGAACACAATGATCAAAGTCCTTAAACGAACATGTCTTTTAATTAAAATCGTTACGGCATCTTGAAACTATTACACGTAAAACGGCCCATTGTACCCTTGAATTCCCAAGGATATGAATCACCTGGTTTAACGGCTTCGCGTATTCCATCTCCCTCACGTAAACTAATCCTGCCATATACGAATTATACCTGTCGCATTCGCACCTCCGTATATCACGTTCACAAGAGCGATCTAAGCCCCTAAAATGAGTGTTTATTGCTGGTCCTTCAAGCCGGACTCTAGTGAATTTCTGAGGACTGCTCAAACGAAATTGCACTTTTTGTCTTTAGTTTAGGTGTGGTCATAAATTTACCATTTCGAGAGGTTCAGGTGCGTGGCTAAAGGTTTTATCCAGTCGTAACTCTTCGGAGCGGGTCGCTTTGAGTATCCAACAAGGATTTGCGCAATTTGTTGCGGGTAGTTCCTAGAGCTCCAGCGGTCATTTGTAAAGCCGGCGCTAAGTTACTGACCCTATGAATTATATAAGAGACCGGTATACTAAAAAGGCAGAGGTATCCGACGCAAATAAAATGTAACAAAACGACCTTAAAGCTTTAAAAACTGAAATATTCATCAAAGGGATCTAATATACGTTTTCTACAAGCAAACATGGAGTTTACATCGGTCACGTCCAATAAAAGTGAGTGGAAGGCGGGTCCAATTAGCAAGTACAAACGCGTGAACAAAAGAAATGCAGAGAGAAAAAATAGACACAGAAAATATCGCAGCTCTAGATAAAGCTTTTTAAAATACAGGAATTTTTCATTTGAATTCACCGCGACGTCGTCTCTATTGTCTGCCCAAAATTTGGTTAGATTATGTTCAACATTTTGGGTACTTGTCAAAAGTAGGTTCAATATCCTGTTTATTGTACATAACGTTTGTAGGATGTTATCAATTTGTTCTAGTTATGTATGTCGAAGAGTATTATATCTTCTTTCAAAGTAATATTCGTTCTCGTATATACAGGCCTTCATATAGTTGTGTATACCTTTTAATTTTTTATATTATTTGTTTTAAAGATTTAAGATTTTAAGTCGAATTTGTTTGCTCTGTTAACTATGAGTTGGTGTACTCGAAATTATTCTTATATACGCAACAATTGACTCTTGTCATTAGTATTTTTAATACCATTGTCACGGCTATTAGTAGATTATTATAAGTGCAAGTTTTATATTCACGCGTAGCTAATTATGAATTTGTTTACAGTATCGGAGCAAGGACCGCACGAGAAACGTCTACTGAACAGTCTTCTCAACTCCTACAATACATTGGAGCGGCCGGTAGCCAACGAGAGTGAACCGTTAGAGGTCAAGTTTGGACTCACGCTGCAACAGATCATTGACGTGGTAGGTTTCATTCTATAATTTGATAAAAATAATAATTTTACAAGTATTTGATAATATTATTTACAGTGGTAATTAAAGGTTCTTAGAAATTATGCATTTTCAAGCATTATAATCTTGTCATATGCAGAATCCCATCGATTTAAAAGTGTAAATATAAACGTTTACGTTACAATAGTATTAGTAACTATAAAAACGATCACTGAAGTACAAATTTATACAAATATTATTTAGAAAGCCATAAAGATGCTCGTACTAATGAGCTCATGTCTCGAGTATTAATTTTATGGAAGTTTATTAATATTGTATTATACATTATGTTCAGATGATAACTATTATCATATTTTTTTTTATTTTAAAAGTAGTAACTTTTATCACGTGTCTAGAAATTGAAAGGAACGTAGTCGAAGCTGGGGACTTTGATTAATATTTCGCAAAATTAAAATTGCGCCTGCATTGTGTATCTTACTTTGTCGTTTTGCGACGGCCGGCGAAGGTTTTGTTGGCAATACTCAACAGAATCGCGAAGAAAATTAAATCCATGTCAAAATTTAATTTTGCGAATTTATCATTTTTCTAAAAATGTACGAATTAGGAATTAAATAGCTGCAAGGTTAAAGGGTACTTTAAATTTGAATTACTTTACCGTCTTTATCGATTGAATTTCAGTAATGCTATTCTGTAAGACTTTGTATCTCATTTGCGAAATGTTGAACATCGAATAACGGTGATACGCTATTTTGATCCTTTAAGTTAGATAATTATAGTTAACATCGCTTGGCTGATTGTGCTGACTTTAGATTTTGTTCTTACAGAATAGTTCTACTGCTACATAAACCGAAAGAAAAGAAATGTAATGTATGCTAGCATAAGTATATGTGTTGATAGTTCCTACGGTATTTACTTATGAACGACAGAAATTTCCCTTCGTAAAAAATGTGTTATTTAGTTATTGACAAATACTACATAGCTAAGACTGGACGATATTTGGTGTATATTTTATTTATGATATCTTCCAAGTACAGAGGAGAAGGGATCTCGAAACTGTCTTGTCAAGTTGGTCAGATAAGTTAGCCGGTTTGAGTTAGCTTATGATTTGCGTGTGAAAATCACCAAGTATGTCGGATGCATTTATCTTCTGCGCTGAGATTAATGACGGCCGTCCGGTAGCTGCGGTCTGGGAGGTTTCCGTCTAAGTAACTTCAGTGACTTGCTAACTTGTGATGTCAGTGTACTCAGTTGTGCAGTTAACCTTACGTAGTAATGTTTGAGATATTTCATTACAAAGTGTAGAAAATTAACAAAAAACAATTAAGGGTTGGCAACGTTCCAGAACGTACGTAACGTTACGTTACAGAAGTGAATCCTTCAAACGTTACATACAGAAATATGTATGTTGCTCCCAGATTGTGATATGTTACTCTTATCGTAATCAATCACTTGAAAAACTGAGCAAAATTTTGGTTTCATTGCAAATTGGTTCCGATTTTTCTTGAAGATTTCTTAGTATGTTATGTCATGTTTGGTTTAAACGTTTTTAAAAAATGTAATTGTTTACCCTTAATACAATTTGTAATGAAATTGAAGTGAAAACGTTTTGTCGTATCGAATTCGTTACTGATTATTAATTTTAATTATTTCATTTCATACAGTAAAATATTACGGGCAGACGTTATTTTAATTTTATAAAAAAAATAAAAATAACTTACCTTAGCAAGTGATAATATTTAAATTTTATTTAAATATTTTATATTATTAATTTTTAAACTTAATTCGAAGTCGAGAGACGAAGTAAACTAGATAAATTATTAAGTACTTAAGCGCAGATAACTTGTATGTATATTCAACATCGAAATTTAATATAAATTTTATGTCATAAAATATATTTACACTAATATTATAAATGTATTTATAATATGTGATGTAATTGGGTGTGAAGAAAACTTGAACCCTAAGAATAATTCCCGCAATATGTGGGCGAAGGCACGGACGAAAACTAGTTTATAACCAAACGTAATAAGCTTTTGTAATTGAATATAATGTACAATTAATGGTTATATCTATGTATATTACCCGCGAGTGTATACGCAGATAAAATCTTTGGCGTGTCTTAGGCTTGTGAATATTCCGCGGTTGAAAACACGAAAATGGTATAATATCGTTATTTTTTATTGTTCTATATGTTGTAAGTTTCGCAAGGTCTAACTTTGTGCTGGTCAACTTAGATTGCGCGCACTGAAAACTTCTTTTATAAGAACACATTTACACAGATTTAAAGGTTATAATATTTACTGTAACAATTCACACGTTCTATTATTGTAAAAAAACCCGATTAATGTATTATTTTAATATTTGTATAACGTGCAATACGTTTGTTACCGTTCCGAGAGAAATTGTTTTTTTTTTTTTTTTAATTTAGAAACAGTGACTAAGTTTTTAAGGAAATGATGCGATGATTGGGAATCAATATTTAAATTTATTATATCATACGGATAATTAATAGCGCGGAAATAGCGGATTTCGTTCTGTATTTTTATTTATATTAGAGAAACAGTAAATAGGCCAGCTGATAGTAGCTGTTACCTCTGGACATAGTATTGGTATTATATAAAATGCTATCTGCGCGCAGCGGGTTTAACCGCGTGGAAAATATCCTCATTGTTACGACTTGAGTTACTTATATTGGGATAACGCGTTGGCAATTTATTTATTTTACAGTAAAATATATCTCATATAACTCCAGTATACTTTCCTTATTATTAACTCGTAGAATCGTCTCAATTGTTCCGGATATTTTTAGATAAGAGAAAATCAAAATTTGCGTAATATTAGTAAAGATAAAACATTCGTTTTCAATTTGCTGCTTGTTTATAAGTCTTCATAGGTAGGAACCTATCATTCGTTCGTTATTTTAGATAATCATATAGTTACTTCTGTTATCCGTAAGAAAAACGGTTCTCAAGTATTAAGAAGTATTCTCAAGGATTATAAAATGTCTTGTTCCCGATAAAAATTCTGACAAATGTCAGAAGAAATTTTGATAAAGGGTAATGTGGCAGTTCCTAGTAGAGTAAGTAATACGTCATTCACCTATTTATTATATAATTACAAGAAGTCTTATTTTGAGTAACATGTTCTGTATTATTTATAATATTAAGATTGAAATAATAAGTAAAGGAACAAAACCGTTTTTGTTTTTCAATTAGGGGTTAATTAACATTCCGTTTCTATATTTTCGTAAAACCAGCAAATAAAATAGAGTCGAATGTGTTTGCATTCACGAGAAATTTCACTTCGGCTTTTTATTTTTTTACAGAAAGCGGGAAACCTTTTTCACGTGAACTGACAGACGTCCGATATCTTTGCCTCTGCCACGAAATTCAATAGAACGAAAAACGAACTGTAAAGAATCAGTACAAAATACGGTTATTTGATATAAAATCCGTATGTTTCGTATCGTTAGAAAGCATTTTTCTTTTCAATAAAAATAATGTTTCTTCGGAGAGTAAAATTACAGTCGATAAGAGCCGAGGTGGCCCAGTGGTTAGAACGCGTGCATCTTAACCGATGATTTCGGGTTCAAACCCAGGCAGGCACCACTGAAATTTCATGTGCTTAATTTGTGTTTATAATTCATCTCGTGCTCGGCGGTGAAGGAAAACATCGTGAGGAAACCTGCATGTGTCTAATTTCAACGAAAATTCAGCCACATGTGTATTCCGCCAACCCGCATTGGAGCAGCGTGGTGGAATATGCTCCAAACCTTCTCCTCAAAGGGAGAGGAGGCCTTTATCCCAGCAGTGGGACATTTACGGGCTGCTTATGTTATATATGTTAAGGAAATCATTTCGAAATAGTTCTTTGTTATATTTCTATATAAATAAGTATTTAAAGTTAATAGACCGAATATTAACAAAATATTTTATTGTTATTATTATATTAGAGATGATCGATATTGTCTATAGTCTATAGACAAAATGTTGAATTACGATTACATTAAATAAATTTATTTGCATATTTATTCAATGAATACAAATAACGTGCGCATAAAGTGAAAATATCTATAAATGTTTACCATTTAGAAATACGTGTATTAATTAACTTATAAATATTAGCTTCATTATGACGAATAAACAAGGAGTTCAAAACTAATAACGTTATTTTAAATAATATGATTTAACTTGTATGGTAAAAAACATTCTTCTATATGATAAAAAAGGGAGTGTTTTATATTATGATTTTATGAAGCATTCAATTATAATAGGTGTAGTTTACTTGGCGGTAGAGTATTGTACAAGTCCGTTTGGGTAGGTTCCAAACACTCATCACATATTCTACCTCAAAACAGTAATAATATGTATTGTTGTAATCCGGTTTGAAGGCTTCAATGAGTAGTAGTGGTCGGTTTATGGGCTACGTTTGATTAACAAGAAACGGAATGATTAATATTTCTTACAACGACCAAGTCTACGGGCTGTGGTGAAGAATTACTATCAGATTACCCATTTTTCTACCTATTTGATAAACAAAGAAAGTTGAAATAAGAAGACTTTTCAGCTGTGTCTGAGGACCTCGACTCCTTTTTAATTTATAAAAAAATTAAAATTATGCAATTAAAAAATAACAACAAATTCGTCTTGTAGGTTTACTTAATCTTGTCTGAGTGTGTTTTTAATAAAATCAGAAGACGTTATACAAGCTATAAGTGATTTAAACTGGCTTGGTCTATCGCCAACTTCCTGAATGTCATGTCATGAATAGATCTACAGACCATGTTCAACACAGCTCAGAGTGTTATACAAGCTATAGCGGCGAGTTTCAAGCTTTCTAGCTGAATTAAATGATATTGTCGAATGTTAAGATTAAATCGCTCCAACAAGGTTACAGCAAATCCGATAAGAAATATTATTCTATCATTGATGTAAATTACCTGGGGCTTTGATCAAGACGGTCTGGGTAATACTAGTAGTATTGTTGTGTTCCGGTTTGAAGAGTGAGTGAGTGTACCACAGTTCTACCGAAGGCAATTGGGCCACTTTACTGGTAAGTGGTCACCACCGGCCATAGACATAAGCACTGTAATAAATATTAATCATTGCTCAAATTACACCAATGCGCCACTAACCATGGGAGCTAAGATATTATGTCCCTTGTGTCTGCACTTACAGTGGTTCTCTCACCCTTCAAACCTGTATACAACAATACTAAGTATTGCTGTGTGGCGGTAGAAAATCTGATGAGTACTACCTACTTGGACGGGTTTGCACAAAGTCTAACACCAAGTCAAATCCAAAACGTGGCTGAAATCAGACACGAGATCATGTTTGACCATCGACGCTTAGCTGAGGTTTAAGGTATAGATTTGAAATTCGTAGAAAACTTCACTTTATATCGATGTCATATTTTTCTGTATAAATATTTTGATTATAATGAATTGAGGAGTTTTCTAATCATCATTTGAAACCCGAATTACATAGTATAGTTTCACCACAGTACTCTATTTATAATAGCAAAATTTATCTGCGTAACTCAGACCGAATTACCATTTAACCTGCATACCGGAATAAAATTAGTCTAAATTTATTATAACCTAGCAATTTATTCAACCAATCAATGTGGTAAATATATTAAACTGGCTAGATTTCATACATTATGTAACGGATTCAAAATATACGATTTAAAATACAGACTTGAAATAAACCGGTTTGGACTGGTTCAGTTTTGACGTCTCCTCGCTTCAGGAACAAAGGATTCTTCCGTAACGCCGCAGGTTGTATTCGCTGACTTCTTTAATGTTTCAGTGTAACTTTGTGAGTTCGCTTTCGTGGAGCTAACTGAATTTCGGATTCCATTTGCAGTCTGGTTAGTTCTTTGTTGACACACTTTTGTTACAAGTGTCGAAATCTTGGTACTTGCTTCGTTGAAAAGTTTAATTGCATCGCCAGTTATAAAACTTTCTTTTTAAATACTTTCTTGTTATTTCAGTAACAGGATACTTTGTTTTCTGTTAAATGCTATTGCTTCTGATGATGTGAAAAATAATATATATCGAACGAAAACTATTTTAAAGTGCGTAGATTCAGTTTATTCTAAAAGCTAAAACAATTCACTGATTATGATTCCAATCAGTAGGTTATAAGGCTACGAGATTTAATTTTTATCTTCTATGTACAAACATTTTTGATAATATTGAAGCTAACGACTATGTAACAATTCCCCTTTCACATTTTAAGAATTATTCGATACTATTTGTCGCTAGCTTAGTTTTAAAGGTTGGTCATCAGGCATTTAGTATAATAAAGCAGTTTATACACTTGGGGTTCAAGCCTGCTGCATACCATATTCGTCAAACATACCTGTTCAAGCGTGACAGACAGATAGGCTGAATTAGTTTCGCAATTTTAATATTAGAATAGATTACTCGCGCGTCTTCAATTCTACGTTGACCGACCAGAAACCTTAATGCAAGTTTCGACAACAACTACACTAAGTTTCAACTCGACAGAGAAACATTAATATTCACATAATATATAGATATAATATGCGTGTTAGAAATAAAGTAAAAATCTCAGTCAAACGGTTAAATCTAGGGTCGGGTAGGGTAGGATATATACTAAAACATTTAAAGTATCGTCAGCGTAGTCGTTGTCTATTTTGTAATATATTTTACAAGAGGATTAGAATCTTAATCAAATTCAATTTGGCTTTAATATAAATTGTCATTGGTTGATTACAGTCGATGACGTCATAGGCTACCAATGACAAGAGATAAAAGCAACGTAACTCAAGTTGCTTACATCTAAAGTATTAAAGATAAGGGGGGGGGGGTCTTATATAGAATGTTGGATGAAATAAAGTAACTCCTTTCCACTATATATATAATTTAAATTAATTTATAGTTCACGTACGATGAATATTTTTATGAATTGAGGTCAATAGTCTTATATATTATTAAGATGGAAACAAACCAAATTACGTTATCGTCACACATCGTCACCTAAGTCTAATATCACAGTCTTTTGTCGGAGGATTAAACAATACCTCCCATTGCCGTCTATTTTTATTTTAATTTACTCTTTCTATGAATTCAATTTTGATTTCTTTGTATTTAATTGAATATATTTTGTTTAAGAATTCATAGTAAGTAGCTATTAAACAATACAACGTGCAATTTCATATGTATAAACTTCCTTTGTTTCATTGTACATTTAATAATATAAAATATCAGAAATATTTTCAAATAACTTCTTCCATAAAATAGAATGAGCAAAACATATAACGTTCTCGTATTTGAATACAAAGAGTTTGAGTACAACAGTTATATGAAAGATCAACAGAAAAATACATCGCTTTACATAATTGGCAGAAAGGCAGAAATTTATATAATAAAAATATATTTATTTATTTCTATGTCACAACTCACAACTGACAAATAAACAAGAACATTATAAGATTAAATCTAACATGAATGAAACACCTTTGTCTAAACTAGATAAAATAAAATCTATATTACAAACAACAGCTACACAAATTTCCATTTCTTATTTTAATGATCACATTAAATACATTATGATATCTTAAAAAATAATTAAAATAAGGTAAGAAACAAAAGTAAATAAAAAAGTCCAAATTAAAGTCCTTGCGAGAGCAATTAAAGTTATTGTGTGTGCGAGCAAGAAGTGGAGTGACTGAAAGGCAGGGGTGACTTAGGTACTGTTATAAAAAATAAAATTTTCGTTTTCGTCTTAAAATATCAGTTTGTAAACATAATCGAACAATTTTTATAAAAACTAGTGCTTACGCGGACACGTCATACCAAACCATTCTTCCATTATTAGAAAAAAATATGACCGATTAATTTCTCCAGCTCCTTCTCCCAACAATGCTTAACAAAAACTTGTTTCCTATTTCCCTATTCAGCACTTGTCTCATTTTATACTACACTTACAACTACAACCGTGAGTCATTGTAAAAGTGGTCTCCATCGCACTAATCCCTCCTTTGTACCTCGTGCCCGCTTTGACTCGAGCAATATCGTAAGATGCAGCTTCATTTTCTTATTGTCCACTATCTATTCAATCGGAAGCTTGGTTGTAATCCGTAAATCTTGTAATATTTTTTATTCTTAAAAAATATAATTTATTGCTTTTGTTTTGGTGTACGTTATGTTTATTTCCTTATTATATTGTATATTACAAAATATCAAAATGTAAAAATTTTATGCATTAAGACTGTCATAGTTAATTGGATGATGTATTCACATCCTTATGCTTAAAGGAGATACAGTTTTTGTTATTAGTAATATGAAATCTAGACAAATTCAAAGATTAGAGTAAAATTTCAGTTTGTTTTTGATTACAAACTTTATCGTCTTTACCGTCTTTGCCTGCGATTTTTTTATTTTTCCGTGACTTTTTTAATTAAATATTAACTATTAATAAATGTTGGATACTGTTTAATGTTACTAGAAACATGTTTTAATTCATAAACAGACAATAGTTAAAGTTGATTTATTTTTGGTCTCGGTTTTAACCCCAGTCTAATATGAATATTTTCGCAAAATGTTTTACGTTCCAACATATTAAAAATATCTTATTTATCTGAATACGATCAATAAAATCATTTGTATTCTAAACTAATTAAGCGAAGGTCATAACTTATTCCTAGAAACTTGATTTGAAATGATTTAAAATATAACCGATGTTACGTTAATGGAGTAGCTATTAGCGTAATTGAATGAAAATTACGGTACTTAGGCAATAAAGAAGGCAAAGATATAAGAACAGTTTATGGAAACACTGAATTTCAATACGGTATCAAAGCTCGTTTCTTGGTACCGTGCCAGAAAATGTAAATCGCATTGAAAGAAAAACATTATCATGTTTCGTAGTTTTCGGGACACGTAATCCTCTTTTCAGCTTGTTTGTGTCAACACGCTGGTGTATCGTCAATTATGTAAATTAATATATTTTTTACGTACGGTAAAAATATAACAGAGTAAGATAAAAATACTTCCAACGAAACAATTACATTTATTTCGTAAATTAAAAAAAAAAAAACTGCATTGTAACGTTGTATAATTAAAATTAATTAGTCGCAAGACATATTAACTGAATTAACTGAAATTTGCATATTTATGCCTATAAAAATAACGTCTGCCCATTCTTACGTCTTAAGTATAGGAAATACCAAAATGTTACAAATTTACCTAATACTAATAAGGTTAGGTTTTTTTGCAGGTCAGTAACTTATTCATCTGAATAGTAAGCATTCCGGATGCGACTGAAAAACTCTATTAACGAATCTTTTCATTGCCCCTCAGAAATTGTTTGGCCAATTGGACGGAAATTTGCAATACATTTGCAAAATTGCCAGCCCATTTGCGATACAATTCGTCATTTATTATTTCGTAAAAACACGTGACGCAATTCGTTGGCCGCAGCATTATGCGAGTTATTTATGTGAGCGGTTTGTTACTGAGATTTTTATTTATGACCAACTCAATCATATTTGACTATGAAACCATCGTTTTCGGACTTTTTCTCTATCTGAATTTATATTTTCGATTACTTTACGTGTTATTCATATTTATTAATATTATGTTATTTAAGTAAAATTGTATTTTAGAAAAGATAAAAACAGAAAGGTTGGCGGGTAAGATGTTTGTTAATTATGAATTGTAAACGTTCTGGGAATTTGGATGATCAATGTGTTTTTTCGTTCCTTTCTTGCGACGCCGTGCGTTCGTTTTACAAAATAAGGATGAGAAAAATCAAATCCTGACTACGAACGTCTGGCTTAACTTGGTAAGTGGTAGGAGCCGGGCCCGGCGCCTTCGCCGTCCCGCCCTTGCAATCAATCAACGGTAAAGTTTATTCAAAGTCACAAACAAGTTTTTTCTTAATATTTTAACACGCTAAAGCACAGTAAACTTGGGTCGCACATCGAATAATAATTTTGGCTTAACACTGAAGCACAGTTTAAAAATAACGGTTACAGGAGGCGGGAGCGGCTAGAGGGCGCCGCCATCGCGGCAGTAATGTCGCATGGAGAGTCGGTGTTAAATTGTTGTACTCGTCATTTCGCCTAATATTAGATTTTGTGTGGGGCGAAGCGCGAGGGGCTCCGCGCATGCCGTCCCTCGCGCGCCGCCCGTATCCTCTGTATCGTGGCCCCGAGTCACCGCTGTCTAGAACATTATACTGACTGCGTCCTTTTTCTCTGTTTATGTTGACATCGTCTAACCAAATAGGACGAGAAGAATCAACTACTTATAACCAATATATGGCTGTCATTGGTAAGTGTGATTAAACAAATGAACCTAAATTAACACTTGATAAAATTTCTTAAAGTTATGTTCGTATCCTTTTTCTTTGTTTTAATTTTTTCTCGATTCTTTGTTTACGTTGATTCTATCGTTGATTTCTCTTCCACTATCTGTATTGAAAATTGCATTGCATTGTGGCGTATGCGGCAGTTTTGATATATTTTCAACTGTTTGGACATTGTTTAGTGTTTTTTTCTAAAACCCTGATCATTGCGCTGGTGTGCAGCTCGTACAAGTAGCTTAGTGGTAGTCCCTGTTATGCATCCCATCATGAGACTGTCATTTGTTGAATAGCATCTTGACAATTCTTTAAGTACCCGTATACTTTAGTTTATCTATTTAGGTGATACGTTTCCTTAGAATGTTTTTTTCTTTCAGGTAAGTAAATGTGATAATTGATACAGCAAATAGGTATTCCGTAGTGACAAATATTTTTTTCATTCCAAATTAGCTTTGATATCAGAGAAAAATATTTGTTTTAAAAATAGTAAACGAATTTATATATAGACGTTTTAAAATATATGAAATATACCTTGTAGACGTTAATAAAAGAATTTCATAAGATGTTTCGGTTGTTGGTTTTTAATGGCGGTTTGTTTTTTACTGCAAAAACTGCCGCGTAATCCGCAATGCATATAATATATATAATATAATAAAATTAAAAACAAATCGATTATAATACATATTGGCGCAAATTATACATCAATTTATAAGTCGTGGGATTTTATTTCCTTTCAAATATTTTAATTTTTGTTCGAATTGGAACGTTGAAGCGTATTTTATGCACATTATTGTAATGGACTATGTGAATTTCACTGTAAATTTACTATGCACTCACCTAATACCCGCTGTTATTTCGTTTCGCTACAAGGGAATTGTAGTAAATCATGCTCAGCGTATTGCATGGCCATGCTAAAGGAAATCCATTGAATTCGGAGAATGATGCCATAGGGCAGCCATTATTTATTCAAAAATTTTTTTCCAAATTTTTACCGATCGTTTCTCGTAGTTACTAAGTTAAACAATAAATATAAATAAAAATCGTTTGAAACTCGATTATGTATTTATTTTTGTTTTTGTTTTTCACTTCCGAACGGAATGTAATAGTTATAATTTCCCGTTTTATTATTTTATATTTCAATTTTCCATTAAAAAAAATGACTAACAAAGCTTCGATAAGGTACTTTTAATTAATTAATTTTAATATTATACTTCTAACTAAATGTTAAAAGTACGTTACGCGGGCGTTAAAAAAATATACTAGCATTTACCAATATGGCAGCTCAGTTAACCCAAACTAAGTAGTTCCCAAATCTTACAAAAATCTTTGAGAGCGGTCAAAATTTTCTTGATAACTCGCTTTTGTTTACTGTGTGGTGAACGATAATCGCATGATCTGTGCACGTGTAGCTTAGTTTATAATTTTTTTACTTCCTAATTTTTTTACCTTTTTTTGACAGCTCTTTTATTATTTACCATGAAAATTTATTATCTGTTGTATTTATTTTTCATCTGTTAGTGCTGTCTTAATTGAAACTTTTGCTTTTAAATAGTTTCTTTTAATTTTTAAGTGTTGTAAGAAATGTAACATGATTAATTTTTTAACTCACACATTTTATAATTATCTTTTATGGGCAATGAATAAATTATACTTCCATTTTAACTATGGTTTTTTTATTTTAATAATCAAATAGTTTCATTGCCTGTAAAAGACAATGGAGAGAATGAAAAAGATGTACTTTTGTCTCGTTCTAATCATATGGGTTATGGCGGCAAATACTTACGTTTATATGTAGATTACAAAATATTTTAGGGCTTTCATAATTTTTTTTAACATTTAGACAATAGGTCTTGAAGATTAAAAAGTTTTATTAATGTATTTTTGTTTGTACGAAAATTACTAACTGACAATATTTTTAACGACTTGTCTTCGAACAAATTTATTTCTCTTGTATAAATAATAATATCAGTTTACTCTTGACAAAATCAAATTTAATACAAGAATTGATTAAGCGGTGCGATGCTGAATGGTATTCATTATAAAGGTTCCACAAATGCCTTTATCACTTATACAGTGTTTGTGATTTTACCAATTGGAAACGCTTCTTGTTTCCCGTAATTAATTTGAATTTAGAATTGATAATATTTAACAAATCAAATCAATATAATTAATTCTTATTCAAGTACTGCTTGATGGTTAAATTTAGAAAAACGTTATGTCATTTTTGTTTGACGTTTACTGTAGCCTTTATATAGTCTGTCAAATAGAGGCGTCATAATATCAGATTTACTGACAGTGAATTTTGGTATTAAAATTTAAACAAGTATTATTGTATTCATTTATAAAAGTACACGTACAACATATACGTAACCAGCGTAAATAGCTTCCAGTTTGACAATCAACGTTTCCTAATAATCCCATCGAATGATTCTATAAGCGGTACAAATATCAAAATTAATTTAATATTGACAATATCGTGCGTACCTAAAGCAGATAGACTTCGAATATTAAATGATAACAATGCTTCATACATAATATTGTTGCTTTTTATTTATTGAGTCAATTATATCGCCGATGATAAATTTATAAGCAATTAAAATAATAATTAATAGAATAATTCCAGTTTCAATTCAATTTTCAACTGTAATAAAGTATGTTTTGACATTTTTTTGACAAAAGTATTTTATAGAATTCTTATTTAGCAATTGTAATACAATATACTTAAGATCGTTAAAAAGAAAATTAAACTTAATTACTTGCGTTGACTGGAAAGGAAGGTAATGGCAGTAATTATTACAGTTCTTTAGAAATTACTGTTATTACTGTTTTTGGATATATTCGGGATTCATAATCATGTCGAGATAGCTTTGTGCTTAAACTTGCATATATTGGAAGAAATTTTGCCACATTTTGCTTTGCAATGGAGTAATGCTTAATAAGTTTTCAAACTTTAGGAGGACTTCCAGAGAACAAAAGAGTAAGCCTTAGCCCAGTAGTGGGACTCTTGCAGTCAGTTACTATATTAAACTGAAAATAATAGTCTTTTTTTAAATATGAACATGGGAGTCGGAAAGTAGATTTTAATGTTATTAAAAATATAAAAGTATCGTATACGTACACTGCAACAATTCTGTTCAAAGTTCCTAACAGATTCCTACCGTATTGTAACAAGTCTTTGATCGAGCGTACGACGTACAACTGGTCTGTCTGATATTGCCAAGTTACGGCAACTTTTGTAATATAAGTGGTGAGGGACCGGAGTTTGTGGTTGCTGTGTTTCATTCTTAATAAGGCTGCGACTCCACATGTGATGCGATACTTTAATAAGACAAAAATAATTTAAGGTTTATTAAAGAATTAATTGTATTCTGTAAATATGTCGGCGTTTGACCTTTCTAATGGTTTATTTAAATGAAATTAAAAAAAATTTCAATAAAGTAATTTCATGGTTGAATTATGTATTAATAAATATATATTTTTAGATTTGTCAATATAATTTATAATTCTGATTGAATTATTAAAACATATATGTTTTTTTTTATCTAAAAATGATTATTATGTATTTATAAGTAATTCTATTTTTAAATCGTCGCACTGCTTACGCTATCTTACGATATATATAAGTGGACGTCTAGATTGTAGGGTCGCTTATCGTTTGCAGCGTATTTCAAATGCCGCCCTAGCCCGTATGGTGTTTGTTGATTAGTTGGACGCAATTTTGAAACTTTTTTGTTGTTAGTTTTATTGTACAAAGTTAAGGGATCGTGGATACGTGGGTAAAATGTTTAAGAGCAATGAATATTTTATAGTTTTAGTTCATTAAAGTATTTGTACTGAAATGTACAAATAGTTTAATGTACTGCTTTATTAAGAAAAATGTTTAAAAATTGTGTCCAAAGGTCTATTATAGAATATTATCCTTAAAAACAATATTCAATTCAAAATGTGCAAACTTAATTTTATTATACAATCGTGCACTACAAACTGCACTTATAATCACATCTTTCAATTTCGTTTGCATATTCAAAATTACATGAGCAGCGCACATTATTTATATAATTCACAATAATGAGCGCAGGCGTTTCTTTTTTATAACATGGTATCTCTTTCTTTCATATAAACTGATTTGTATGTGTGACAGGAATGGAATGACTACAACCTAAGGTGGAATGACAGCGATTATGGAGGCGTTAAAGATCTTCGCATCACACCGAACAAGCTTTGGAAACCAGACGTTCTTATGTACAATAGGTGAGATCTTGCATGAGACATGCTATGAAATAATACGATGCTAATGTTTCTCTTTCAGTGGAAAACGGTCTCCGAGTCTAGGTAATGCTTCAGTTAATTATTCTTTATTTAAACTGAATGCACTATTTCTTTTTCTTTTTTTTAAGGTTGGTAACATTGATTTTTTAGCATACTACGTGTATGTAATGTCACTTTCACCAAATTAAACATTGTTAAGTTATTTTTTTTTTCTGCAATATTATTTAAATAATTCTTAAACACAACATGTAAAATAATAAAGCAAATACTATTAAAGTTGAAGCCTATTATTATTTCATGTCAAGGTACATTTTTAATGACATAAACCATAAACTTTTTTTAACTGGTGACACTAATAGCGCTACTGGAAATTTTAGGTGGACTCAGTACTGATATTAGTAAAAACTAAAATTTCCATCCTAGTTTTTTAAACAATTGATTTTTCTAGTTAATGTCAAGATACGTTACCGTTTTTATTGCCAGATCTAAAAAAAATTGTTAAGCATTTTACTATAACTAACAGGTAATTTTTTTTTGAATTAATGTCTTCTACATGTATACAATACCGCGTGAATGCCTATACAAATAACTTTAGTAAGAGGTAGGTATTAGTCCCAAATTTATCGCTAGAAAATGATATATATCACTTCATTATTCGTGAAGTTTTTGTACTCTATTTTAAAATAATTATATTTCGTATCTACGTTATTAAAGCGATCAATAAACAAATGATTTGATTTTTTTTAAATATTGTATTGCATCTCTCCGTATTATGAAACAAAGTCGGTTCCTGCCTGTACGCTTAGATCTTTTAAACTATGAAACGAAATTTAATGCGGTTTTTATCAATATGCAAAGTGACTCAAAAGGTATAATACATGCACTGTACTAGAAAAAAAAGAGATTTTTTTAAATGTTTGTTCTTCAAAGTAAAAGTTGTATATATAAACTTATCGTACCTATTATTTGAATATTAATAAAAGTTCTTTTATTGTTTAAAATATTACATAATGACCAAAGGATATCTGTGTCAATTATTCTGTTATTTCTGTTATTTTTATTGTTCTCCGGTTTTAAGGGTGAGTGTTAGTGAAATAACAAACACTAGAGGCAATGTTTTTGATCTAATAATTGCCAGAGTATTGATGGAGTAGAGTCGTTAGTACGAGTGTCTATTATCAAAGGTAACACGCTATGCGGTAGCCGATTTTCTCGTTTTTCCGTAATAAATACCGCTCTGCTAAAACATCTTCCTAAAAATAATTCGTTCAACAAAACTTTAGTTAAACATTTTTCTATTATTCAGTTAAAATTTCATCTTAGAGAGAAACTTCGCTGCGTAATTAAATTCAAGAATATGAATGAGTCTAGTTACTTTGAGTTAATGTATTTGAAACGACGCCAAGTTACACGAAATATCGTTTAACCAAAGATAGTGTTATGGCGTCGACCGTCAAACATCTGCGAAGAGTGTTCAAGTAGGTACTTGATTAATTAATTTACTTTATAAATTCAATGAGGAAGGACAATATGGGACAATGAAGGGTTATAATAAATCTTACATTAGATATTTACTTGGTAGTAGGGCTTTGAGAAATAACTTGGTATTGGCGACGAAAGTATGAAATTATTTAAATGAATGGTTAATTTTTTTACGGCGTCAATGTCTTTGGCCTTTTGGTGACCACCAATCATCAAGTGGTTTTAACATTAACCCGTCCCTTTTGCCAAATATAAGATAAATAAAAGATATTTTTATTTCTTGTTAAATTGTATCAAAATCATTTATAAATGTGTTACGGCCTTTTAGAATCATCTTAGTCATATAACCTGCACGACACTTTAATTATCACTATTACACTTTCCTTTGAGGACGACGTTATGTTTTTCATTACAATTAAAGTAACTTACTAATTTTATATTATAATTATATATTTGCCAGCACACCTTTCTTGCACGGTATCTAGCAAACGAATCGTTGGTTCTCCGACTTTTATTATAAGTTCAATTTCGAGTCAACATAAAAACTATATTATTAATCGAAATAAATATTTTGATCTAAACGGAAAGAATCAAGCGACACACTAAAATATTGGTAGAATATACTTTTGTGATTTATTAAAACGATTAAATATCTAAAGTCGGTAACAAACGTAAGAAAACATCATAGAAAACAAAATTTCTATGAAAATTGTCCGAGAAAACCAAATAAATCTAAAACTCGTTATAATTTTCGGCAGCAAGAATATCTATAAGTTTTGTAATAGCAATTAATTTTTGAGTCATCGTTGATTATTTGCCGTTTATTCCTCGGATAAATAATTAATTTTTATAATTTCCGATTTCTATAGTTTCTTCAAACAAATATGCAAAAAAAAGTACCATACTTGCACTCCAGTCGATATTACTGACAATAATCATGTCAATGCATAAAAAAATCCCGGAGAAATGGAGGCGAAACTAAAAATATATTAAATAATTTATGTTCTCAACTGAGACCTATAGACTATCAGACGGCCAGCGCACTCTAAATGCAAATACGATATGAAAACTTCGTCTTCGCCATTACTGTTCAACATGTTTAAAAGTACTAGAATTTATCGCTGGAAATGTGTTGAAAGGTGCGCTAGAGAATTAATAAAATTCATTACAAGACCGTCAAATGGTCCGTGTATAATAAATATGGAAATACGGAACTGTATTTTGAAAATAAAATTATAGTGATATTTGGAGTATGTTTCCTTTTCGAATATTATTTTATGTTAAAAGATAAAAGTGAAATTCGTTCGAATACTTTGACGACCATTTGGCGCAGCGTCATTTGTGTTTATGCTAATGGTCATTGTACTGGCAATACAGATTATTGTTTAAGCTTTCGGTGTTATCGTGATAGGCTGAATGTACTTTGAGTACATTCAAAAGACATGTTAAGATGTCGTTATCGTTATCACGGATAATGGATTTTCCAACTCGTGTAAAGGAAAATTGCGTTTTATCGAAGTGGGTTTATGCCGAGGTTTTAATATTTTTTTCCCATAACAGTCAAATGATGGGAAGAATTATTAACTTCTAAAATATGTAACTTTATAAAAAATTAAATTGATTCAGGAGACAAATCCGCGAGTTTAAATTCACCAGGTATACAAACTTTTTTTTAAATTTAATATTTTTTTATAGATAATAACTAATGCACTAACATTGAGAACTAAGATTTGATGTCTCTCATGATAACTGCTCACAATGCATACAAGCAGAAGTAGACCAATACTAAGTAGTGCTTTTTAACGGTAAATTAAGTGAGGACTGGATTACACCTAGACAATTATTATTATAAATACTCAATAAACTTGGAAGTAGGGCTTTGTGCAAGCCCGTCTGGGTAGGTACCACCCACTCATAAGATATTATACCGCCAAACAGCAGTACTCAGTTTTGCTGTGTTCCGGTTAGAAGGGTGCGTAAGCCAGTGTAACTACAGGCACAAGGGACGTAACATATTGGTTCCAAAGGTAGGTGGCGCATTGGTGATGTAAGGAATGATTAATATTTCTTACAACGCCATTATCCATGGGCGGTGGTGACGACTTACCATCAGGTGGCCCATTTTGCTTGCGCCAAACCGATATAATAAAAAAAACATATAGTAGTCATATCTCATACTGATATGATATGATAATTTTATACGTATGAGTCAACGCGTAAAGATATATTAATGTTCGAGCCTTGATAATGGATTGGTGATTATAGTTGTGTCTCTGGAGACGCATGGCAACTCATTAGCAATATTAATATACATAACGAATGAGAAATCTAGTACAAAATAATATATGAAATATAATCGGCTTACTTAGCCTGCAGGCATGCAAGAAATAAAGTCAAATATAGCAATAGAAAATATACACCAAATCACGTTTGAGGAGGTTTGTCTATTTGAATGCTTCGTTGATGTATTTGCTAGGTACAAGGCTACAAAATTCGAGGTCCTGGGTTCAAATCCCGAGTCAGGCTATTAAGAATCTGTTGAGTTTTTCTTTTAAGAAATTCTCAATATCAACTCTGATCTGGATATTGTCTGTATTTGCACCCCTTAGAAAGAACGAAAAGCTGTGTGTCCTGCCCTTAAACTCTTCAATCGTGTCGGATTCGCCAACTCATTTGATTATGAGGGTTTTGTATTAGAGAGTGCATTTGAGTTTGCGCACATAATTTCTCACTACGATCCCATGCTTTTGGCTAGTCTCTCTTTAAAATGGCCGTCGAGATCAAAATCGATCAGGAAGAATGCACAATTGATGAAAAAACATTGCTTACAGGATAACAAAAGTACAGTAAAAGTATGTATTGTATATCATGTTACTTGACGGTCAAATATCTGGTGAGCACTTGACTTAAATTGAATCTACACCTACAACATAATATACTAAGACTTACTACAGTAGACTAAATGAGGATATTCCAGGAAAATTGGGTTTTAAAATTTTTAGAGAAAAATTGAGCAAAATTTTCATGAGCAACTTTAAAATGGGTTAACACATTATCGTTACAATAAATTTTACCGTTAAAATCCGTTAAATTTGCTTGAAATTGAATGTTAAATGTTAACAGTTCTTTATCAGTTCCGTCTGGCCGCGAGCCAGATTTCGTGCTCGTAAGCTGAGGACGGGTTGATGTGCTTAGTACAATATTTTATCTACGTACACTCTGTCGTGGATATTGTTTGCTAACAGATGACTTCAAAGTGTCCTTAATCGTCGTGATACATACGTGATAAGCAAAATCAAAAACACTCAACGAAAATAACTGCCACACGACATCTGAGTCTAATAAGAAGTCGAAAAAATAACAATCAAAGAGGGTAGTAAAATTATACTAATGGATGATATATTTTGAAATTAAAACATCATACCAGACAGGCACATCAAAATTAAACTCAATCTTAATACTAAAAAGACATGTCTTTCGAGAATTGTAAATTCAAATAAAAAAAACTGACTAACGTTATACTGAGAATATTTTATTTGTAAATCAATATATATACTCTAAAAACTTTCAGCATTTTTATTAATAAATAATTTCGTGTCTCTTCAAGAGCTCTGAAAATCGTGAATACATTTAAATTTCTTATTTCATTCAATCGATTATGACTTGATAAGTGGTCTTATGAAAATTAGTCAAAACTATGTAATCTAATCTGCCTTAAAAAGGTGCTGTCTTATTTGATTAGTGTATTAAAAAAAGCGTTCCCGTATTGAGTACAGTACCTTTATCACTTATTTAACAGGTATTTACAGTAAGGCCTTATATACAAACAAAAATTAAAAATAATTACTGTAAGATCATGACCGCGTGGAATGTGAATTTCCCTTTAAGTAAACAAAAAGTAAAAATTATAATTATTACCTAAATAAGTAATTAATTGCATTCAATTAAGAACCTAAAAAAAATTCAATATATAATATATTAGTTTTTGTTACGTCTTTATACGTAATAATAGATCGCCATACTCAGGGCAATGCCTTAGATTATATTAGGTTATTAGAATTATTTAGTTCGTCAACTAGAATCCATTTAATTTCACACGATCAATCTGAATATTCGTGTAGATATGTACATATTTCGAAGCGCTGTTGACGAACTTGATAGGCACAACACCGAAATTTTATTTTCACGGTGAAAACACGAAAAAAAAAAATAATTTTTTTTCACGTTTACTGTGATAAATATAGATCTTAGTTAAAATGTTTCCTGCAAAAGTCCTAGGCTGTGAGAATTATAAATTAAAACTATTACAATATATTTTATGTTAAATGTAACTTTTTTTTTGTCAATGTAACGTTTTGCGAAAAATGAGGTTATGCCCAAATAATCTAACCAGGTATCAGAGTCTTATTCTCAAAAACAAATTGGATGATTCCAACTCCTCATAATCTATACGAATTACTCATATAGTATTTTTGTAAAGCTGAAAGTGCGGAACTTCCTAATTTTTTTAAATAATCTATAAGTGATATGAACGACACTAATACAAAGTTTTCGGGTATTTATTGTAGTTTTAATAAAATTCGCTTCAAAAGTGCTTGGTCCTTTTTTTCGACTACGGCGAATGCATACTGTAATCTTGAAATTCCATCAAAATTAATTATAGGTCTATAAATGTAGATGACGTCTTCGTTTAATGTTACGATTTAAGACCTTCGTTTTATAAACAATTCAACCAAAACGAATAGTTATGATTTTGTATAGTACGTTGTGGTTTGTAGGCTAAGCCGTTTTCAAGGTTCATTATAGTCTTAATTACTATTTACACTAATAAGCATTAAATATTTTAATGAGCATTACTTCTCAGAAACATAATTAAGCTATTAATTAGTCAATGTTTAGCCACACAGCAAAATTTAGATATTTAACATTAAAAAGATTGGTATTTAAATATGTTAAAATTATATGACAATTATTTCTATTACTGACCTATTTTACGTAAAACCATAACTTAAACATTTATATGCTATGACATCAGACGTAAATTCCTCCACGCAATCTTTGCTTGCTTTCGGTAGCGTAAGGTCATTGCGAAGATACTTTACGCCTCAACGGCACCAGGGTTACCATATATATTTTAAGCCCCGGGCGTCAGGGCTGTGAGAGGGCCAATTCATGATTTTTATCATATCCGCCGAACAGAACCATCCCTGTTCTCATGCCGCCGTCTCCTTGTCCATCACGATCTACCTAGGGTACCGTCTTTCACGCCGATTCCCTCCGAAGCATCGTTGACAAAAGCTTGTAGGGAGAGCTCGTTCGACCTCGTCGATGAGGTCTGATCTGAGATCTCAGCGCTTTCTGCGCTCTGATTGCTGACACTCTCGCGTCCATATTGCTTTAAGTAGCCGTTAGGCGTCTCTAATTTCCTAATTAACGGAACTAATCACTCTTAATAGCATTATATTTAAAGAGAGAAAATAGTCCGACCAAAAAACTTTAGCGATGTCGCGGGATACAAACTGTGACTGTTTTATTGTGTTAATTAGAATTATGAACGGTAACAATAAAAATAAATATTCTCTTATCACTCATGGCTATCAGAACGTTACCTTTGTTGTTATAACGTTTCGCTGGTCAACTTATTCTAATATTTACAATAGTCGTGGTATGACATTGATATGGCATCCATTATGTGCCGTTTTCTGGTAATATTTGTTACTTTTGTTATGGCGGACGTACATTGTTGTAAGAGATATAGACTTGGTCGAAGGAAACCTCTGTGTCAACCTAAGTCAGAAATTTCATTCGTCGACAAGTTTGAAGAGAAGTTCCATGACATAACAAACAAATATATGGAATTTGCAGCGAGTCTTCAGGATTCCTGCAAGTATAACGTCATACGTATTAATGAAGTCTACGGCTCTGAGAGTTATGTTTTAAAATATCATATCACGGTACTTAAAGATGCAACATACGATTATAATGTTAAAATTTATAACCGCGTGTTACAATTATTGGTATTGGAGAAAGATGCAGATGGTGTTAGGTTGATTATTGAAGATTATACAATATTGTCCGATATTTTGAATTTGGAGAAGGCGTTTTGGATTCACGAAATGAATACACTGAAAATAATTATACCGTACATTGAGTTCGGCCAAGAAAAAGTCAAGAAGTGTGAGACTGTCAACAGAAATGTCATTAAAGTGCCAATGCTACAATATCCAGAAATTGATGTGAGAATCGATAATGAGTCAGGTGATATTCTTGACGATGAAATTATTTAACAGATATAACGCATGTAACGTTAAAAAATGTACGCAGTAAAGTGAATTTTCTTTAAGAAAATTTTTTTTTTTTTGCGAAATATATATTTTTTGTCTTATTAAATTTACGGGAAAATTAAATTTGTCAAGGATTCGGTATCGACTTCAGATAGTACTATAGATAGAAGAGAATAGAACCTTTTTTTTTTAAAAACAACGGTATTGTTTTTGCAATTGGTTCATTTTTTGAATGTTTTTAAACATAAAACTCAAACTTAAGCTAAAAAACTGAGTGTTTTCAGAAAATCATTAATCACTTTCACGTCGAGTGCTGTCAGAAGGCAGCCCTATTTAAGTGCCTGCTATAAAAATACCTTTAAAGGATCTTATTAATATTATAAATGCGAATGTTTGGATATTTGTTACTCGATCACGCCAGAATGGCTGAATACAACTAAAACAAATGAGGTACCGAAAAAAATGATACTCTCGACTAGCACATTGGTTAATTTTTTATCCCTGATACTTCTAACACCTCCTTGACAAATGCTAGCGAAACTGTGTTGGAGCTTGTTTGTCTAAATGACGTTTAATATTTTTAACCCAAAGATATTCTCCGTCTTTCTCTCTTCTATTAATTTTATATTTTTTATGTTTTGATATTTTAATATTATATAACAAAATAGTAAATTTTGGAATAACGACAAAATGTTATTACGAATTAACATTTTTATTCGATTTATATGTAATTTTCACATTATTTTATTTGGACAATGTTGAGTAGCGCGGGAAATAAATTAAAAGGCATAGACAGGCAAGGCAAGTGAATATGGCATGGTGCAAACATAGATTCTATTTTCTATTTCCTCATTCACATAAGAAATTCTATAGGTTAGGGTAGAGATTTTTTGTGGGATGTCTTCAGTTGCTCTGATGGTTAATTCTGAAATCTTGTTCATGAATATAGACTTTGTAGGAGTTTGAGCAAGTCTGAGTGGGAACCACCCACACATCACATATTCTACAGCCAAATTCCAAGGTATTATAATTTATTGACTACGTACTCGTACAAAGAACCATAACTTTTTAAACATGCTCGTATTCCGAACACATTAAACATTCTTCACCATTTTATTCAGTCCAGAAATCTATAAAAGAACTAGCCAAATGCATTATTAATGTGACAGAGCCCAAAATCGGTGCAAATTCATGACAACAGAAGTCTCCAGAGGCGGATGTAGAATTCATGACTCGTACGCTCGGCCACATCTGTGTTTTTATAGCATTATATACTTTACATTCGGGGTGGTAAGATTGAAATTTACATGCGATTGTGGAGCCACTATGTGTGCCATGCTAAACTGGCAGGCCGCCAACAAATCCGCATTAAGGTGGACCGCATATTACACAGTCCACACTTTGTAGAAAATATTTTATGAGATTCTTTTTAGCTAATATATTTAATCAAATGTTAACACTACTGTTACAGCGTTACTAATATATAACTGAATTATTTTCTTAATAATAGGATCGCTATGTATCTAAACATATTTTATAAATATTCTTAGATTAAACATCATGTGTTTAACGTGAATAAAATACGCACAGATAAGCATAGATCTACTCAATACTTTAACAACTTATTTATCTTATTAATATTTATAAAATTGTTTATTATTGCTTATTTTATATTACAAGTTCAATCTTCTTAATCATTGTTGTAACAGATTTATGCTCAAAACCGCTAAATAAAGATGAAAATCACAAATAATAGAATTAAGTATAACAAATAAAATTGATTGGTTCGCGCGTTACGCTGATGTGTGATAGACGGCCAGTGAAACCGACGATAGCAAAACACCGCGGAGACAGTAAACACGGCCTTTATTACTGAAACCTGTAAGTGATTTAAAAGCCTCCCTTATCAAACGCTTCTGTAGTGCCATTTTGGATCGCTGCCAAACATCTGACGTATATTTGATCCAATCGTACTAAGAGTTACAATTTCTTTGTGAAAAACTTGTTTTTTTTTTTAATTTAAAAGGCAGACAGACTGGCAACGAGATCACCTGATGGTGAACATTTTAATGTAAGCTTATTGCAATCATTTCAAATATTGAACTGAAAAAGATACATTTGATGTTATAATGTTTGTAGGCGGACGCACAATAAGCCATCGATTGTAAGCGGATTGTAAGCGGTAACCAACAGATATCGACAATATTAACCACTCTTTACATCGTCGATGTACCATTAACATCGCGAATTAAGGAGTTATATCCCTTGGACCTGGCTCACTTATTCACTCGCCCTTCAAAGCGGAATAAAACAATCCTAAGTGTTTCTGTTTGGCGGTAAAATATATGGCGTGTGGCTGGTACCGTGACTGTCTTGCACAAATCTCTATCACCCAGTATTGCAATAACTGCAGTGTGTTAATGCTTAGAGAAAAAGCTACCACACTCATTTAAAGTTAATTAAAAATGCAATTAGTATTTGAGAATTATAATTAATGTTACATGCCTGACTTTTTGTGAAACAAATTAAGTGTAATCCGCAAAGGAATCTGAGAACGAAAGTTAATTACAATTTGTGTTAACGTTACCCAACAGTTTAGATGTGCAAATTACTATTAATCCTACACTTACTTCATTTTGTTGTAAATATAGTAAACATATATTTTGTTATTTTTTATCTTGTGTAAAAACATTTCTCGAAGTAAAATCATCTGATTTGTTATGGATTATAGCTGTATTATAGGTATGGTTACATGCTTCTACATGTTTGTATATAGTTTGTAGGCGTCGATTTTAGTTTCAGATATCTCATTAGCAAGAAATTTTTGAACAATTTGTTTAAATTTAGCGTTAAAATCAAGAATTTAAAATAACGATACAAATCTTTTGAAATCTTACAATATTCGGATAAAGACAAAAGAGTTTTTTTTACATTAAAAACATCTTATCATATCCAGTTTTGATTTGAGACGCAGACATTTTTAATGCTGCATTTTAAAACTGTAACAAATATAACGTCTATATAAACATTAGACTCGGACTAGGATCATTTATTATTCTTGTTTGTTTGTTAAAAAATAGTACCGTTCTTTCTGAAAGTATCTTTTAATTTAAAATCTAGCTCGTTTCGATTCAGGTTACTCGGTGATAAAGTGTCAGGCTTCCCGCTTGGTTTAGTTTTCACTTAACTTTTTGTGAAGATTCTCAATCTCGGAGTAAATTCGAACACTGCATTATAAAATGAATTTCATTCTTAACAACAACTCAAGCGTTCAATGTCAAATGAGTCATCATGGATAAATTTATCTAGACATATTAATTGGATTGAGCATTAATTAATCTTTCACACATTTATACAGACATAATGTCAATATTATTAACTAAGTTTATATTCAATATATTTAATAAAAAAGATACTCAAAAATAAAAATATTTTAATTCCACTGCTGTTGGAATTCAACACGAAGCTGAGGCTATGAACCAGAGTCCGTTTAAATACCCATTTAACAAAGTACAACTTGTTCTGTTCGGTCGTGAACATCACAATATAATCTGAATCTACATTCCAACTAAAGTCAGACGCTCCCTAGATAGTATTTCAGACAAATAACAGTTTAACCGTGTTCTAAATAGTTCTTGTGTTCCGTTATATCGTTCGCTCTGAACAACTAAGATTTTACCTCCAAATGCACAGCACTGGCTCTTAATTAAGAATGAGTGCACGATAAAAAGGAAGCACTTTTATGTGGAAATATAAAGGAGAGTGTTTTAAACAACACCCTCTATATACAAATTGTATTAAACAAGTACGCGTCCATTTTATACACTACGTGTAATGATTAATCTGGTAATAAAACACAAATGAATTAAAATGGATTGAAATAATGCTCGTAAGTATTTAACAATTATGCACGGTAAAGTATGTTTTTAGCTTGCTTTATCTTTTTTTTTTATTTCACCTTAAAATTTACGTTAAATATAATATTTATAAAAAAGAATATTTCAGACTTAGTGACAATTCAGTAGGAGGTTACCCCGAATACGGTTGGTGCTTATGTAACAATCGCTCGCTTGGTATTGACAAACCTCCTACTGCCTGTTGCCACACTTGAAAATGAACATATAAACGTACATGGTCATCTAGTCGCTGATTTGACACGCCACAATCATCGTTTCGCTTATCAGATAAAAGGAATATTTAAATAAAAGACGTAACGTCAGCTTTTCATTTTTTGCATGAAATAAATAATATTGACTTCGATCTGAATAAGCGATGGGATGAAAAATGCTGCCGTTAACGATAAAAGTAATTTTGCTTCTGCAGTCCTTTTACTATTGACGGCATCTCCTAAAACGTCCCAGATAAAACCTTA
Organism: Vanessa atalanta; assembly: GCF_905147765.1. Classification (NCBI taxonomy): domain Eukaryota; kingdom Metazoa; phylum Arthropoda; class Insecta; order Lepidoptera; family Nymphalidae; genus Vanessa; species Vanessa atalanta. The sequence continues at coordinate 1,916,116 of NC_061871.1, forward strand.
GCACTAATATAATACGTAAACGCATAATTAAAACTCGCTTCCGTCACAGCTTCTAAATAAACAAAGTAAAAATATTAAATTTTAAATAAAACACACTATTATTTTCTCAAAAGCTTTCACTAATTGACATTTTCGTTTTGGTACAATTTTGTTCTTTCTCTGGTGCATTTTATTTGTAATGCTTTGATGTTTGAATCTCAAATTTCAGGATAAATATACAATTTTATTTAACGTCTGCACACTGTTGTATGAAATATTGTAATATATTAACCGTAGCTTTAAAATGTTGAAGCGTAATAAATTTTAATGACTTCTCAGCGGAACGTTTTACGCAAATTAAAAGCGTTCTCCTATTGATTAAAAAAGCTTTTTTAGGTTAACAATTTAGGACTTGATACGGATCGGTAGATTTGTTTAAATTATTCAGTGGAAATTCATTAGTTTTATCCACTCGGGATTTGGTTTTATTAACCTGGGTCATTGATTTTCTGTCTAGCTTTTATTATTGTTGTGAAATTCGAATGGAACGAAATTGATATTGTTCCTCTGCTTGCATATTAAACTATTCGTCTGTTGGAAGTATTAAAATATGGATCTCAAATTGTCGAGGCTGTTATGATGTGTTGGACGGGTTGAACGAGAATGAACTGCAGTTAAACGCTTACGATTTTCTCATTGGTATAGTGCTGACGAGGGTTTTGATGGGACGTACCAGACCAACGTGGTGGTCAGAAACAACGGCAGTTGCCTGTACGTACCCCCGGGCATTTTCAAGAGCACATGCAAGATAGACATCACCTGGTTTCCCTTCGATGACCAACATTGCGACATGAAGTTCGGTAGCTGGACTTACGACGGCAATCAGGTACAGCGAAACATAGGTTCTTTTTATTGCCATTGTTATAATTAACCAAAGGGTTTAAATATTTGATAATATATATTTAATAGAAAATACAATTTTTTCATAGAAAATCATCTAAAGTTAGTACTTTAAATATTTTCAATAATAACTTATAGTTGGGTTGACATTTTGTTTATGTTTCTATTTCACATTGAAAAAATATTAGAACTTATAGTAATTTTCATGTATTGATTTAAATGTCAAGTACTAATACAATGAAATTAAAAGCCAAGAAATTTAGTTTTAGTTTTACAATTATATTAAAGCTATAAATTAAAAATCAAATGAAAGAGTCTCCTTAGAATAGCTTAGGTAAAATTAGGTACAGTTGACCATTAAGGGAATCATGTGATAAACCAGACGGATATTATATATCCTAAAAGTTTTGTATGTACTATTTTGCATGATGCAAATAAAAGAGAACAACACAAAGCACTTCCTAATAAATTATGTACCGATCTATATTTATTCTGCCATTCGGATACGCATATTAGAATAAATTATATTAAAATGAAAACCATTTCTTTAATAAATAATATAACATTGATTTTATAATTTAATGTTCTTATTAAAGAAATGTTTTTTTTTTTAAAGATTTTAACTTACGTACCAAATTTATTTTGTATATAAAAAGTATTATTAAGCATGACATATTTCATCTGTTAACATTTTGTACAAATAAAAAAAAAATGCCTGTGTATACATTATTTTTAATAAATTAAGTTTTAATCGATATTAGTTTTTCTATAATTTTATACGTACTAATATGTATTCTTTTATAAACTTTGTAAAATTCTACATGGTTTGTCTGTCGGATGACTATTTTTCACTTGTATTCTTTCTGTATATATGTATATCAGCGTAAATCCGTTTGGCAGTTAGGATAATAATATAATTACCAGCATGTTTTCTCTATCTTTTAAGTTTTTATTGTTCATCGATTTACTATCCCAGTATTTTCGAAATTAAGTTTATTATATTGTAATGTTTAATAAATTAGGATTGCGGATTGTGCATGTGTTTAAGTAGTAATTTTATCGTAGTTTAGAACGTTTTCAGTTTATTGACCTTTACTAATTACAATCTGCACTAACAGCTGGATCTGGTGTTAAAGGATGAAGCAGGAGGTGACTTATCCGATTTTATAACGAATGGAGAATGGTATTTAATAGGTAAGATTTTGAAAGTCTACTAGTTACTTTTAGGAATGTTAAGCTTAGCGTTTAACTTCTATAATGTCGGTTAGGTTCGATATGTAGAAGATTTTATTAAGAAATGTCATTTTCTCAGGTATGCCAGGGAAGAAAAATACAATAACATACGCTTGCTGTCCAGAACCGTATGTGGACGTGACGTTTACAATTATGATAAGAAGAAGAACGCTCTACTATTTCTTCAATTTGATAGTCCCCTGTGTATTGATATCCTCTATGGCCCTTCTCGGGTTCACACTGCCACCTGATTCCGGAGAAAAACTTACACTTGGTGAGTATGATTTGAAAATAATTATTAAAAATTACAAATTTATTTAATACTATATTGAAGTATGGCTCTAACTGATGTCAATATGTGCCTTTATAAACATATGTACTAATTAGATGTAAAATAAGAATATGACTTTCTAGGACATTCAGTCAATATCTATTTTATCGAATAAGTTGATGTGTTATTGAATAACAGGTGTGACAATATTGTTGTCGTTGACTGTGTTTCTCAACCTGGTGGCTGAAAGTTTGCCTTCTACGTCGGATGCAGTACCTCTGATAGGTATCGCGCTGTAGGAGGCGAATGTGCGCATGCTCTTTCTAGATTTTATGTTTGTAACCCCGCAGGGTCCTTCTCTCGGCCCATTTTAATTCATATTCTCCATTTTTGGTGTCATCTGACTTTTGGAAATATTTTTTACTAATATAAATATGAATTTGAAGTCCCGAATACATGAAACATATTTAGTAGTGTATGCCTAAATATTGAATGTTTCTAGAACTTTGCGATGATTGTTTGTGTTAGATGTTTCCCAGTCCACCCATCTTTCAGATTTATCAAAAAGTAAGTATACAGCTACTTTTTCGTGCTTAATTTCATCACAATCATACGAACGACGATATTTTAATAGGGACTCAATATATACGGTTAGTTGTAAAGTTTATTTAAATATAAAAGCGCGCATTGGAGAGTTGTGTCACACACGGTTTTTGTAAAAACGAAGGCAGTAACACGGAGCGAATCCAAAACTACCTTGTAGGGTTAACTATGCTTTTGATTTCAGGAGTCACTATTCTTCTATCGCTGACGGTGTTCCTCAACCTGGTTGCTGAGACCCTGCCGCAGGTCTCCGACGCAATTCCCCTGTTAGGTACACTGTCCAGGCCAAAACTCGAATTCCTACCTCGAATTCCCCCGATTACTTCTGTTCGCAACCAAGACTCCGATATGATTTTTTTATTTTATTTATTTAAGCTTTTAACCACTTTATTTTCGTTCAATTATTTCAATATTATTTTTTATCCTATTTAAATTGATATACTAAACATATTATTTTAAAACATTACAAGGAGTAAATTATGTACAGTAAAAAGTAGAATGGTAATTAAAGATATCCTTTTCTTCGCAAATAATCACAGGTTTCTATGTTGTAACAAGTTTTGTTTTAGAAAAATTATTACAAATACATGCTTTTGCCTGTCAATCAATAATATCACTTTACTGTTTTGAATAAATCTGAATAAAACCACTCATCTCATTGTAGCTAAAAGTTCTATAATGTAATTTGTAATATGTGTTGAAATAAATAATTAATCTTGGAATCGATTCCGCACGTCACTATGATATAAGTATTTCATATTGTATTAAAATTAAATTGAATTGAATTTGGATTGTAGCGCATAAATATGTATTTTTCTACGATGCATAATGAGGAGCAAATGCATGGCATGCAGGACCGGATTATCCATTAGGCAATTTAAGCAACCGCCTAGGGGACCCCGCATGGACTAGGGGAACCAAGGCAGAACAAAAATTGGGAAATTTTTTAAACCATAAATTTCTCCTATTTAAATCGGGTGAAGGCATACCTTAGTAATATAGTAAAAAAACGTTTTTATGAAAAAAATTGCATTGTGGTAAAAATATATATGTTTTAGTAAGTTAGTAAAGATTAAAGGGGCCCCGAGAAGTGCATTGCCTAGGGGCCCCGACATGGTTAATCCGGCCCAGATGGCATGGTGAAATACACATGTTTATGTATAACATAAGGTAAGTCTTTGTTATATATATTATATACATTATTATTATATATACGTAATCGATTCCATGGTTCCATTATTTGTGTTGTGTTATTTGTGTTTTTATATTTGAAATCGATAATTATTATCCGATTGCCGATCCTTTAATTGTATTTTTGGATACTTGGAGGGTGGTTTGATGTGATTCGTTCGAATATATATTCGATACATTTTTGTGTTATGATTTAAACTAAAATATCTAATACGAATATTAAAACAAAAACTAAATAAAACTGCCTAAAATAGTATCTGCATGAAAACTTCGTTCTATTTTTTTTATTATTTCACTTGTAACCTTTTTACCGACACAGCCCACGAACAGGTGTTTTCTAAAGCCGATACAAAGTGTCATTCGATATGGAATCAGATGTTAACTGATCTGCGTTACGAAACAGTTGTAATAAGACATTTATCATGGAATTGTATTGGTCTTTCCAGGTGTTACAATTCTCCTGTCGCAAACTGTTTTCTCTCTATTGGTGGGGCACGTCATCACTAAAACCTCTGAGGCGATCCCCCTAATAGGTGAGAAATTCGTGTTTGCTTGTGATTAAATTAAAATAATGATAAAAAAAAAACTAATAAATTAAATTAATATGTGAATAGATCTTCTATAAATATATCAATAGGGAATGGTTCAGAGGAATTGTTTCTCAATTTACTTTAAATATATTCATCATTTATTTGTAACATTTCCTCTACTCATTCCTTTATCGAAAAATGTTAACAACGACCTAAATAGTATATGCTTGAATGATCTAATCTATCTAAAAAGTATAGAGCCTTAACCTTTTTTACTTTTAATTGCATTTTAGAAATTCAAGATGGAATTAATGTGCTTTAAGAGTTGCTAATGCTCGGAATGAGTATGGCGGCTACACAGCTATGTATGTTTAAACTCATCTCTGTCTTTCAAACTACCAAAAACCTCAAGGTACTTTCAAACTGGCCTCCAATCTTGGTTAACTTCTTGTAATGTATTAAAATGATTTTGCCTTTTCGTTCTTCTTTCACCACAATTGACACTATTTTCATTGATTGTCTTTTTTTTTCGTTTACATTAAACGATTGTAATTAGGTTACAAATAACGCTACTTTGAGCATGTTCTTAATGTGTAACATAACAAAATTACATAATGCACAACTCTCCTTGATTTTAAAAAAGAAACTTTATTATTAAATACATATAGAGTTGCTTTTAGATAAAAGTGAGCTGAAAACATTTCGTTAGCGAGGATCCAGCCTCCAAGTATCTTTTTAACGTACGTCTTATATATTTGTTTTGTATCCATGATTTTATATTGCAATAATGTCATTAGCCTTTTTTCCTTAAAGGGGTTTGATTATATGGAATTGTATAAAGTAACGTTATTTTAAATAACGGGTTTATAAAAATATATATTTGTTAATTATATATTCCTATCTCTAATGATGTTATTGTTATATTAAAGTGTTTTTTTTTATTTACCGTTCGTTTTGAAACATGATAAATTATTTTGTACTAAGATTAAAAAGTATTTTGATATTTTTTAGTGCTTCCTATTTTTATATTCTGATGAGTTAATATATATTAATATAATACACACTTTAAGTTTCGTTTCGCATTCGGATTATATATTAATAAAACAAATAATAATACGAAGAATAATTTAGAGCATGTTAGTTTGCACGCAATTTTGTTTAATTGTAGTTCAAATGTAGAAAGTATGAATCTTCCTTTTTTGCCTTGAAAAAATCTTATAGATAAATTCAAAGTTAATGAGGTATAATTCTTAAAAGTACTTAATTTTCTCCTTATTTTTATAATTTCTTTATTCCTTTCTACTATTAAACTTTTAATATTAAATATGTGTGTAAATAATACAAGTTGTACATATAATTACATAAAAAAATAAATAGTTACATTAAAAAAAAAAAATTAAAGCGTTATTTAATATTATATGAATTTGAAATTGTAATCTTCTGAATAACAGGGACTTACTTCAATTGCATCATGTTTATGGTGGCTTCGTCTGTGGTGCTAACTGTCGTCGTTTTAAATTATCACCATCGAACAGCAGACATACATGAAATGCCTCAATGGGTAAGACATCCTTTGGAAACTATATATATGGCATTTATGTCAGAATCTTAAATTTTAAATCCAACCTGTATAACAATTTTGGCGTTTTAGTGCCAAGGTTAATTGGTCAATGCTACTTTGTGTACATCTGACATTTAAATAAGTAATAAGAACTAATTAATCTCCTTTGAGTGTTGATATTGATGTTTTATTGGCAGATGATCTCTTATTTACCTTACTTTATTAGTTATTACCGTTAACATACTCGGAATGGATAATTTAATTCTAAAACTTACTGCCCTTGACTATAAAGCTTAGTATTATTAAAAAAATAAAACTAAACATTTTTTTTCGTTTAGATAAAAACAGTGTTCCTACAATGGCTGCCATGGATCTTGCGCATGTCGAGACCAGGGAAGAAAATAACTAGGAAAACAATAATGATGTCGAATAGAATGAGAGAGTTAGAGTTAAAAGAGCGTTCGTCCAAATCTCTACTAGCCAACGTGCTGGATATAGATGATGACTTTAGACATGTACCACCGCCACCAAACAGTACCGCGTCTACAGGGAACTTAGGACCGGGGTAAGACAGTGTAATACTTTAAGGAGTAACTGCTAGAGTATATATGTTTTATATATTTGGAGGTATTTGAAAGAAATTTGAATGAAATTTCATTTTTTAATGTGTCGCTAAACCTGGGGGATAAGTTGATATTTTATTTTCCTCTTATGTTTGTTACACATTAATCAATTACTTTTATCATTCGAATTCTAGCAATTGACTCTTTTTAACAGATGTTCAATATTTAGAACGGATTTTCGTCGTTCGTTCGTCCGACCGTCGACCATGGAAGACGTCGGTGGTGGTCTCGGGAGCCACCATCGAGAACTACACTTAATCTTAAGGGAGTTGCAATTCATCACGGCAAGGATGAAGAAAGCAGACGAAGAAGCAGAACTTATAAGCGATTGGAAATTCGCAGCGATGGTAGTGGACAGGTAAATTTATGAACCTTTAATAATTTTAGTGCTTAAAGTCACAGTAAAGGGAATAAGAGCAATAAGGAAGTTAAATTTGTAGATAATAAAATCACTTGAAGGTGTTATAGATGATTTATATGATCGACAGGTTCTGTTTGTTCGTGTTCACGCTCTTTACGATCATCGCGACGGTGGCTGTGCTGCTGTCGGCGCCGCATATCATCGTACAGTGAACAGCGAACCTAGTCCCTTAAAGCAACTACGAGAGAACTAATTTAGTTATAAAATGTAATTATAATTATGTATAGTAATATAATTAATTACATTGATACGTGGTTCAAACGCACACGTCTCTTAAACTAAGTCGAAAGACGGTAAACGTGAAAACTTTAAAACATTACATTTAGCTTAGTTAAGTCCAACATTAATATTATAAAAGAATTGTGATGTTGACTAGGGAGTAATACATATAAATGTTGACGTATAATTTGTTAAATATATAATTATATTTCTAATAAATACGGTTAAATATATGACTAAAATGTTTAGTTAAAATATTTTAAATGGCAAGCGTGAATCAGACTTACTTTGGTTCATTATATACAACAATCCGCATATTATTTAAAGTATTGATATCTTTTGATACATAAGAAATATATCTACTGTACTTAGGTGATTTTGATACATGATTTTTATTAGATTTCATTCTGAATAAAATAATTTCAGAGATTTAACATCAATGGGAATGACTACATTTATCGAAGAATAATAAGACAGAGATGAGACAAATCCTTTAAGCAAATGAGGGATCACTATCGACGACATTACCGTAGGGAGTTAAGTAATGTACATAACATAAACTATATTAGAATCATAATAGATACAAGTACTGGGTCACGTTAAGGTTATTTTGTTTTGTAATATCATTCGGAGTCGGTCGTTGATACTTGGATTTTCAGTCCAGATCTAGATGCCGTGCGATATCGGGAATTGGTAACGTCTGTGGAATTGAACCAGATTATATAAGTAAAAGGAACCAAAGTAACGGTAGAATAGGAAGTAGATACGCGTATAAAATAATTTTAAATGAAAAATACTTAAATTCGTGAAATAAATAAAATCGTGTATTAATTTAAGATGTGGGTGAGACGACTCGTCTAAATTTTGGTACGACGTGTGTTGATGCGAATAAATAATTAGTATGAGATATGTTTAAACGAGAATACTAGATACGTTCCGTTGAATAGATGACCCTTTAAAAATAGTTGCAATTTATCACGCTGCTGAAAATTATAATGTATCGTGTGTATGATTTTATACGAGAAAATATGTATATACAATGCGGGTTTAAAGTACCGTCATTTAGGTTTTTAATAGCAATGAGTAAAATCGAAATGCGAAGCAACGTTCTAAATATGTAGGCGAATACCCAGGAGATAGCACGATTGTCACTCGACAGTATTTCGAAACGTTTCGAGACGTGTCTCTGATGTGCTGAGTGACGGTGCTATCTTTGTTTCGGGTGAAAAATCCTTTAGCACTTACCGTAGTAATAGTAACTATTGTAATTTAGATAAATTACGTAATTATAACATTTATTCACGTCTTTATCTATGTCCGTTCCTCAATTTCGCTCTTATAGGTGTCGTGATAGCCTAGTCAATGTCGTGTCTCTTATTAATTAAGGCTACCGTGTTACTCTAAGGAAGCTCACTAACTTTAGTGGTTTAAATAAAATTAAACAAAAATCGTATCATTGTGTTATTTCGAATCAAGCATTACTCTTTGTATTTATTGTGTTTTTGCTGCAATTGAATTTTCGCTTCTATTTTTCTATATTTTAATTATTTGATCGAATTGTTATACCAGTTGTGAAAATTTTGATTGCTTCAAAAGTAGAATGGGTTTTTTTTTTTAATATATATTAAAATGTTTCTAAACTATTATTCACATAATTAAATTATTACTTTTATCATATACTGTATGGTGCTCAGATTATATCAATATTGCTGTTTTCTTTGTATATAAAATAATTTCATTTCTGATTACTTGAATATTGTAAAATTGTAATTGAGAATTCTCATGACCTTTGTATTATCAGTAAATATAACAGTATTAATAAATTATATTCGTCTTCGCGAGCGATGAAAAATAATAATCGATATATATATAAATTAGATTTGTTAGTGCCAAAGTTTAGGATTTATAAAATTGAATTAAGTTGGTTTTTAGGATTATAAATTAAAAGGTAACGTTGAAAATTTTATTGTAAAAATTAAAAAAAAAAAAAAACGAAATAGTGTATTTGTTAATATAATTTAAAGTTAACATTGTAAACACATTGGGCCGCACCTACGGGGTCATTCAGCCAATTTTAAAAGCTTAGTTTATTTTAAAAAATAAATAATTAAGAGGTTGTGAAAAGGTTTTAAAAGCCCGTAGGTTGCGATTCTATGTCTGATAAACTATACATTTAAAAAAGTGTAGAATTGAATCTACGTATAAAATAAAAAGAATAACACAAACGCCTGCTCGGGACCGGGTGGGATATAAACGTTAAAAGTGAACTGATGCATTACAACACTCTTTCATCTGCAGTGCTTTACTTTACATATTAAAAAATGCTTTTGCTTTAATGCTCATTGAATGAATAGTAATAATATCCACATTACAATCATTAAGTGCCACTTATTTAGAAATCTGTCAAACTCCGATGCGAAGATCTTTTTAGTGAGGAATATGAAAAAATATTAACACTGGCCATATGAAATTTGTTTTTTTGTTCTTTTTTTTTAAATAATTAAATTAAACGCCATAACAAAAAAGAGGTTAGTGTCGAGCGTGTTTGTGGGTGATCATTTAGATAAAATAAGGAAATAAAGCTGCCATATTGACGTGTATTTTAAATATTTTGTATAATCACCGATTTAGATAAATACGACATTTGATAATATTCTAAGAACGCTTGTCGGTTATTTAAAAATATTTTTCGCAATTTATGCTGCCTGTACTTATAAAGGAACATTTCTTCATCATCAATTTAAATGTTTTTACTTCTACACGTAAAAAAATCATGCACTTATACCAAAATTCTTAAATGTATTTAAATTTGAAAAACTTTTGGTGTAAAATTATGTTTAATATTTAACAATATATGCGTGACACGGTATTGTTTGTGTAGTATTTTGAAATAAAAACTTCACTGAATTACCTCTAAATTAATTACAGTTTTCTTTAGTTAAACTGATATAAATCATAAGAAAAACATTTGATAAACCCTGCGCAAATTCATTTTTATGTAATAAAAAAAAAACAGATTATAAATAAAAAAAAAAAAAAAACTACACAAACAGAACTATATATGCATATTGCACAACCGAAACTAAATGCTTTAATTATAAAACAGGTATTTTTGACTTTCATGTATATTTATCACTATTTCCGTATTTCTGATACCTGTAGTCTAAGATTTCACGATCGAATCTTTATTAAATATAAGGTTCGTATCTCATCAACGCGAAATTATCGACTAATATTTCATTAAAATGTTCATGCATATTAAATTTATATATATAAGTAGTAATCATGCGTATTCAACACGAAAACAAAAGTTTTCATGGTAACTTTGAAGTACAGAAAAAATGACTTTGAGTCGTTAACCGAAAACATGACGTAATTTACCTTTTGCAAATATGTATCGTTCATAAAATTAATTGTTGCCATGTTATCAGTGCTAGGGAAAATGAGATATTTTATAATGTTTCAGATCATGGCGGACTTACCATCAAATTATATGACTTTTATTTCTGTTGTCAAAAATATTAAGCGTAATGCATATCTGATGTTGATTTTAATGTTTCGTAATATTAATTTATTTGAAATATATTATGATGTTAAAAATATGAATGGATTAAATGACTAAATAAAAACGACATGCGAGGACACGTTCATAATTAATCGAATCTTAAATCAAAACAAGGATTAATTAAAGATAAGACAATAAAATCATCAAAGCTAAATTAAGTTCCAAAGCAAATATCACAGATATTGGAACAAAAGCGAGGGATGCAATTACGATTAAAACGAGATAAGATATTGGATACACAGTTCATATGGTATTGGCTACTCCATGCCAAACCGATGCCAAGTTTACAATTTCAATTCAATTTTAAGCAAATGGTTTCGTTAGTGAAAACATTTCGATGAATACAGGTTGAATTTTATAGATGATTTCGGTCTTTCATAAGTAAACGTTTTGGGTCTCTCAAAATAATTAATCATATAAAGAGATTATGTTGATATAAAAGTTATTGACAAATGATTTCAAAGTTGCCATGTCTACGCGAAGATACTTAAAATATTTTTTTCCTTATTTTTATCTATGCAGCTTTTTTTGTAGTCATCAATCGTACGTGTAAGTTAAGACCGCACGTATTAGAAAAAATGTAAACTATGCAATGATTTAGACAGATTATGAGATAATTAATTTCTGTAACAATTTTTGATTTTTCAATTGGATGACTACAAAAATATTAAATACATTTAATCAATCAATTTCTATTATCATGATCACAATCACACATCGTATAATTTATTTTTCTATGCCTTCACATAATACTCCACATTGTGTTCCTGTGGCTTATCCATAGTCGAAAATAATTAATTAAAATTAATTAAAAAATATATGACTGCAGGTAAGATAAAAATACTACCGAGAGTAATGTAAGTTTTTAAATGAAAGCCCCTATGGAGGTTTTTTATAATAGTCGTCATTATAAAAATACAAAGGTAAATTTGTAAAGATTATTAAAAACTCAACGGGTAATACATTTATTCGTTAAATTGACTAAGTAGTATTCGATTTGTATAAAACTAAAATTAAAGCAATCTGATTTATACTAAAGCGTTGTTTTATTCACTTCTGTCAACCCTTTATCTATTTAAACAGGCAACGAAAAACAAACAACTGTTTGTCTACAAATTTTTTTGTTTGATGGAAATATTTTATAAAAAAGCCTAGAAAAAAGAATTATGCTGATTATATATTTTCCTTAAAATTTACAATAAGAATTGTGATCTAATTTAGACCACTGTGCGAACCCTACTACTCGTATATCTACAAACTATAACCCGACTATTTTGCAAAGCGTAAAATAATAAACTTATTCTTGAGCCGACTTTTGAAACGAGAGCAGACTTTTTAAATCTGTTGTTTTTTATTTTGTGTTGTAGGTACTCGATATCATTGGTGAATGCTAACTGATTTGAAGGTTGTTTTTATTGAATAGATGTCTATAGATTTCAAATTTAAATTAAAAAAAAATGCTCTTAAAGCTGATATCTAGGTGCGTTACTTTAAACTTTTTTTATTGAAATGTTAAGCGGATGGTCAAACGTGTGACCTGATGGAGTGGCATCAAATATTAATCATTCCTTAAATTATTAATGCACCAACGCCCTGGGAACTAAAATATTATATTTCTTGTGCCTGTAGATACACTGACTCACTCACCTTTCAAACTACTACCTACTCAGATGTGCAAAAAGTCTTATCTAGAACTGTAGAATGCCTGTCTATACTAGTGTGAATGGAGCCAATATAAAAATGGAGACTATATAAAGGCGAGACATATTATTTATTTAATATATGAAACCAGAATTCAAGAGATGAGAATAAACTATAATTACTTCTATACATATAATAAACTTATATGCTCTCTTTTAATCTTAAAATATTTGAAATTAAACTAAGTAGTAAAAACAAGATTTATCAGTCCACACCGCGCATTTACCGTGAAGATTCTATTCTTTTCATCAGGGAGAGGCAGCAAAGTAATTTACCAAAGGTTACATTATTGGAAACAAATTATTAGCTTTGATTAAAAATCATACGTAACATACGTTATGATATTAATATAAAATTATATTAAGTTTCAATATCGTCCATCCGTTCATGATATTCGTTCAGAAGTTTAGACGTGAAATAACGAATATACAAAAACAAATACACGATAGCTTTAAACTAGTATCGTAATACTCTTTTAACGTCGTCGCTGTGCAAAGATCCTCTTGAAGATAAGATTGTCGGAATTAATTTCACCAAGCAGCTCTCTTCAATAATTTAACCTTCACGAGAATTTTAACCACAAGTGTTTTTAACAAATAGTAAACTACTTCTAACTTATTACAAGGTGAATATTAGAATTATTCTAACAGAAAACTTGGTAACAATCATAACTAAGAAGCTCGAGGGATCGATTCATCCCGTCAGCAGCAATATCTTCCACACCTGCCGCCACGTCAGACTGAAGAATTAGAAAACAATTTTATTAAAATCTTCTTTTGTATTTTCTATTTAATATCAGTTGCATTTGTTTCAAACTTGGACGGAATGAAGATTGGATTGAAATTCAAAATGAAAAATGGTTGTGTTTCTCAATTCATCTTTTGGACGTGATGAAAACCTGAATAGTGCGAAAGTGATTAAATATGTGGGAAACACTCTCATGACGTGACAGCTTTCAGGAATACGAAAGGAAAGGTATTTTCTTTTTTTGTGGCATAGGAGGCAAGCGGGCTCATATAATGAAAAGTTACTCACATCTGCAACACTGGTTGGTTTGCAGGTGTGTTAATATATTATGTTCCCAAGTTTTATCGACTTAGAAAAACCGCAGGCCAAAGGTGATTCCACAGAGTAGTTATGCGAAACAGAAAATTCTTTCAAAATCGTACCGTTCTGGATATCCCGATATCGAGGTAGGGTGGATGAAATTTGAACTTCTGATGAGAGGACCGAAGATGAAATTTAGTCCATACAAAATAATATACAATATGTTTATCAGGCTTTATATTATCATATACCACAGCAAAAATCTAATAAGCTATATTATTGATATGAGATATCAAATAGCAATCTATAAAATCTTATCCATATCTGATGTCTTTATGATATTAAAGAAACTTTAGAAATATACAATACAAAGAATAATAACAAAGAACCCGTTTTCAAGATCCTTTCATTTAAATTATTTTTATAGAACTATTCCCATAATATTCCGTTGTTATTAGTTTCCTTGTAATGACTATTTGTAATCAAAATACTGTACTGTGTACACATTATCTTTTAATTTATTTAATTAATTGAAAAGAACTTTCATCACCGTAAAATTGTGAATGAAATAATATATTTCGCGAGACTGTAAACTGTCGAAAGATTGTGAACGGAGAATTGTTGATGGATCGTAAACGGTTAAGTTGGTTTAGTGTTTTACAATTTAATTGAGGTCCACTTCAATAGATTATAATCTATCTAAAAATAATGCGTTTGATGGATAACGATTGATATTTTGAAGTAATTAAAAATCAAATTCCCGTTACATTGTTAGCTTAAACAAATAACTCGTTAGCTTATGTAAATTCATATGTGAAGTGCCCTTGTGTGATGTATTCCAATCACTGGCCCGGTCCCTAGGTACATGGTGTACGTTGCCGTTGATATAGTTCGTACGATGTTATAAAACTCTGAGATTATTCTTTATTAATAATATTTTTATAAGAACATAATATTAAGAAATGTTTTTTAGGCAAGTGACAGTATAATCTGACTTTTTATTACATAGTTTATTCTTGTAAAATATATAAGCAAACGTGGTTGTCCCAGGTCATCGGCAGATGTGAAATATTAATATTAACAGTTCTTAAGAGAAGTTATCATTAGAGAAAACCAATAAATAAATAAATAAACAGATTAATAAATACTAAAAATATTATATTTTTCTTATTAAAATAATAAATAGTTATTACATAGTAATGATCACCTATGTGTTAACACATGACGGTATAAGAGAGCGACATACAACCGAGTGGCACAATTAATGGTTAAAAAAAAATAACGTTAATCTTGGATCACGGCTTCCTCGCTTTTTTAGGAGAACACTTTTAGCTTTTTCAACTCAGCTTCAGTTTAATCATACTTTATAGTTCTTAACAGGAAGACTCACCTCTCAACATACGCGGTTAGAAAAGTTAGTCTACTAATTATTATCGAAATTGTTTGGCTCATGGGATATTACTTTGGAGTTGTGAACAGTCGTGCTATTAATAATCTTGGAGGTCGAGACGACCATCGGCACGTTTATAAAAAAGTAAAAGATTACTTACAGTTGCGTGACAATATATTTACATCAATGCTTTGTATATTCAGAATAACATAGATCATTTTAATGGTTCAGTGATAATTAGTGTATAAGCACGAGAAGTGAGGATAAGCTAATAACGTCAAGTTTCCGCTTCCGCGAAGTCAATAATCCTTCCTAGAGCAATTTTCGTCGATAGTCGATATTTTTAACTTTGTCATTTCATAAATTTAAATCCTTACTTAAAAAGTCATGAATAAGGAAAAGCATTACTCAACTCAATATTTTAAAGATCATTAAAAAGCGCGTCAAATATCATATAATTCTTGTTAATGATAATAAATGAAAAATAATACAGTCTGGTATAGTTAGACAAATTTATTTCAAAAATAAATATACGTTATACAAAATTCAAACACAGTTTAGAGGTATCGGTTTACCTATCATTTTAAAATTCGAATGAAAATTTTACCACATCGTGCTGCGGAAATACCTAAATTGGAGGATGTTTGGGTTACGGATGGGGCGATTTGTGTATTGAAATATTTATTTTGAAAGTTGTAAATAAATTGTTGGAATTGTTATTATAAAAAGTAAAACAGCCTGTAAATGTCTAACTGCTGGGACTTTATCACTCTCGAGAAGAAGTTTAGGAGCTCAGTCCAGCGAGCTGCTCCAACACGGTTTGATTATACATATAGAAGAATTTCGTCAAACACAAGCAGGTTTCTCACGATGTTTTCCTTGGATATTAACAATAATGAGTATTTAGTGTTTGATTGGACTTGGCACTGCAATTTTCAGTTAAGGTACTCGTGTTCAAGCGACTGAATCAGAACTATAATGGTTTATGAAAGGTAATAATTGAAAAACAAAATCATAACGTCTGTGGAAAGGAAGAAACGCTAAAGCGCCAAAATGTTACTTTTGGAAAATCATTTCGAGAAAGATATGACAGCTATCTTATTTTGAAGAAGAAGGAATTCTTAAGAAAAATATTATGATTCGAGATTTTTTATATTCTAAGTAAACATTTGAAGTGTAAACATTTAAATCTGGTGGCAACCGCTGATATATAGTGCACATGATATATAAAATGGGATAAGGATAGGAGGATGCATATGAAATGTTTTAATCATTTACAATTACGTAAATAGACAAAGGCGCTGTAATAAATATAAACCATTCCTTACATCACCTATGCGCCTCCAACCTTGGGAACTAAGATGTTATGTCCCTTGTGCCTGTGATTACACTGGCTCACTCGCCCTTCTAACCGGAACACAACAATACAGTGTACTGTTATTTGGCGGTAGAATATCTGATGAGTGGGTGGTACCTATCCAGACGGTATTGCACAAAGCCCTACCACCAAGTAATCACCACACCTCATGTAGCCGTATTACTAAGTAACTTCATAAAACTCAACGTCATCTCTTAATTTTTTAGCATTTTTATCGTCGCATCGATTTTGCATGGAACTTGATTTATCAATACCGTTTCTATTTTTATGACGTCATAGTGCATTTAAATATAGAACGAGCTATTATTTGAATTTGGTAAAAATACCTTTTTTTAATTATTTCTCCGTCTAGTTCATTAGTTATCTTGTTTTAAGGTATCTGTCATACTTTTTACAATGTATGTGCTAAAATTCTTAAGCGTACACGGAAAAATAAGATCTACACAAAATTGAATGTCACGCAAACTTGGGACCATCATGACAAGAAAAAACCCAGGCATTTCGAAGTGGGTTTTTTAAATCTTGGGCATCTCAGAGTGCCCTCAAAATATATTTAAATTATACACTAAAATTCTTCTTCGTGTGTAATGAAGTATACTTTTATCGTTAATACAATTTATAATTTAAGTAACAGATTGAATAATTAGAAGCTTCCATATTTTATTAAATCGAATTTTCTTAGAATATCCTTAATTGAAAAAAAATATACGGTTACAAATTGCCAGTAAATTATTTTATAATTTTTCATTTATTATATTGAAAATATAGCGAAAATATTATTATCCTATAAAATAATTACAAAGATTAATACAAAAAAAATATTGTAGCAAAGCAAAAAAAAAAAGGCATTCTTTTAAATTCGGAACGAAGAATTATTATATCTGAAGGTGTATCCTGACCATAGGACCCTGCGTATTAGTCATTCGAATAAAATATTGACACACATCAGTTTTCGGAAGAATTTATTGAAAAAAAAGTCGCAATGTAATGAAATTTCACGTGATATATCAACGAAATGGTGGTTCCACGCCGGGATATAACTTTCCTATGAATTATAAGACGTTCTTCGTTTTATTTATGATTTCATTCGAGCAGTGCCTCGTATATACTATTTTTCTGACGTTTTTCTAAAATTTGTGTGTATATGTAAGAACTAGGTATTCCAGTGAATAGAGTAAGTGTATTTTAACCGACGCCTGCGGGATAAATTCTTGGTAAGCAATGTTATCATGTGGTAAATTTTTGTTTGAAATACATTGCGTGCTCGGCGGTGAAGATAAACAACGAATCTTCATGCGTCGAATAAAACACCCCAAGTTTATCTACCAACTTGCACTGGAGCAGCGTTGTGGAATAAACGAAGTTCGTTTGAACAAGAAAGTTGAGGACGAATTTTGGGAGATGATTCCTTTGCCCATATTTGACAATGAATATTTATAGGCTGTGACTTTATTTATACATACATACTCATAATACACACATACATACATACGTTACATACTATTTATATCATTGTTCTTATCTAAATTAGTATTTCTGCGGTAAAGCTTTCAAAAATATTATATAATAGGAATAGGCTTAAGATGCTATATTCGTTTCGAAAAACAATTAATTTTGCTAGTGAAGTTTAATCTTACTATATTTATACGTACATATTCTATACTATATATAAAAGTACCATTAATACAATTTAATGTAGTAAATGTAACGCCGATTCAAAACCAAGATGTTTAAATAAGATATGACTGACGTCAATATACTCCCTATTTAGAATTAGTTTTTTTTCCAAAAAGAGACCTGACTGGTGAAAATGCTTGAAAAGGTTAAGTCACATTTGGGGCTGTCTGAGTAAAGTGGACTATTAAAACTAAACGCTTGATTAAAATAATAGGCATTCAAGTTTTTTGTATTGCCTTTAAACTTCCATTAGAAAATCACCCAGCCCTCTGCGTTCACTACAGCATATTGTGTTCAAGTTTTGGTCTCTTTGCAAGTTTAGTACGAGTGTAAATGTTCTATTTTGACTAACAGTAAAACTAGTTAAACTATCTGGAACTATCGAGTTAACGATGAATTATTCAGTCGAGACTGTCGAGAGTCATCTTTGAAATTAGGTTGCCTAGGTCTCGCAGGCTGAGATGTAATTTCGGTTCACGTTATTACTATTACAACGCTACGTGAGACAGTTGAATTTATGGCCTCGAATTTTCGGTGGAGCTATATCAATAAGATTTTTTTTTTTCGATATAATTATATTTCTATCAGACCAGCAATCTTTAAAGGGAGTCTAGCAAACTGGAAATATAGGTTATTATAGTATAGTTAGTCACCACCTTAATAGATTGGCGTTCTAAGAAATATTAACCATTCCTTACATCACCAATGCGAACCCAACCTTGGAAGCTAAGATTTTATGTCTCTTGTGCCTGTTGTTACAATATAAAGAACAGGAATAATAACATCATGAAATTTTGTGATTTTCCTAGACCAATCGCGTCATTTCCGTCCCTGATCTCAACTCTGATTCAATATTTTTATTATCTGCATTTAACTTTATCGGTCATTTATTTTCACGGAGGATTTATAGTTTTATGATGACATTTATGGATAGTTTTTATTCCGTAGTCATTTAATAAATCTGTGACAGGGAAGTGTTCATGAAATATTTTATAAGATTAATCGTTGTGGAATATTTAGTGGATAAATGCTCTATTACGATTTTTTGTATCTATTTTTGTGTGTATGTTTTAGGGTGTGTATGTGTGTGAGTGTATGTGTGTGTTAATGCTTTTTTCTAGTATATATTTTGAATCCTGATGATGTCGACTATAATATATTTTTAAATCAATTTAAAAGTTTTATTAAGTTAATGGTAAATATAAAACAAAAAAAAACCATAAAAATCTCTACTTTTAAGATAATACGCAAGTAGTTTCTTTGTGAATTTCTAATTTTTCTAAAGCGACTACTAAGCTCGTTGACTTAATAACTAAAGTGTCTAAAAATATTTCACTTGTCGACTAAGGCCTCTTCTCTTCTTCTCCTTCTTCTATTTTAAGAAAAGATTCTTCTATTTTTTGAGGATTATATTTTGTTCCAGTACGTTGGTCAAATATTATTGATGAATACACCTATGGCAGAATTTCGTTCGAAAAATGCAGTACATTTATGTACATAAACTATAACAAAGATTAAGCACATCAAAACTCGGTGGTGATTTCCAAAGTTGGGACAAACTATATAACATTTGGTTAATAAGCGCAATATGGTTATCTCACATAGAAAAATTGGATCAATATTTTCAGCTTTTAATTGAACCAGTTAAATTTATTACATTCAGAAAAGGATTTATAACTTAGTCCAGACTTATGAATGAATTATATTTTGTACAGCAACAACAGCGATCATTCACCGTTTGTTCGCCCATTTGCCTTCCATATATCTATAAGAAATTTTAGAAAAGAAGTCAAAAAGTGACCCCAAGTTATGCCTGTATCTCAGCGATTTCATTATTTTAAAACGTCAGTACAAGAGATATTGGATGAACATTATATAAAGAATAAAAACGTTTATTATTAAAGCGTCCCGTTATTCTGTCTATCCATCAGCTTTTATTAGCCTCTAAGTATTTATTAAGCGAAGAACGAGCTGAAAATTCATATTACATTTTGTATTTCATGAAATATTGTGTCCTCACTTAAAAAAATCTTCTAAAAAATATTATAGAGTGGCTTTACGTGTAATAAATTGGTAATATTTTAAGGTAAAAATATGTAAATAATAATGTCTTCTGGTACTTGGTTACTAGGGACCAACATGAATTGAAGTACTGTTTTGCCTTGCTGAACACACCCAAACTATTTAGACGCCAATTTGCCTTTACCTTCGAGTCTTGAAATATCGATGCCAAGCAATTTAAATATTCCTGTATATTGTATTATATCCAAAAACCAGTCCCATATGCTGGTAACTGCATTCTTAAATATAAATTTTAATTCGGTTTTCTTGATAGTTCTTAAAGAAGTTATATACAATATACTGATGTGTATCATTTATCTTCTCGCTCTTCTTCACTCCGTGGAGGGAATTTCGTGAAAAGGGAGTTTTGCCTGAGGTGGCGAAGGTAATTTCAAAGCGAGACGAAAGAAGAACTGCGTCCAACTTCTGGGACACGTTCCCGCAGCCTCTCTGATTCGTGTCAAAAGCGACCATCTGAATGGTTTTAGTGAGTAGTCCACTGCGTGTAAAAAGTCCAGAGGCTGCGCATCGGGGCTCAATTTAATAGTTCCTTGTATCTGTAGGAACTGCAAGAATTATGTTACGAGGTAAAAAATGACATGCATACTATATGCGTGATATGCATTTCAGTTTTCACTTTGTCACCACCATACTTTCATATTCTTCTTAAAATGTCATCGAATAACACAAGTGAAACACACAAAAATATCAATGGTTACAATTATTAGTTAGCTTGTAATCTGTTTATAAAACCAGAAGCAATTAATAAATCAATTGAATAAAAAGTATTCAATGTACCTGGTACTAAAACGTTTAGTATCACGTAAACACTTTTTTCCTGTACCTTTGGATGCTTTGCTTTGTACACAGATTGATCCGGAGCGCTTACAGTCGCATCAGTATGTGCATCGAATTACCATAATGATCTAAGCTTCGAGTCAACTCAAATTCATGAACCTTACGAAAGCGCTTAGAGATTTTACGCTGACTTTTTATATTTTTTTTTTCGACGTTACAAGCAACTGTTCCTACAATGAATCCAAGATGGGATGGTTAGACAAGCTTTCTCGAAGAATATGTCCCCTAATTAACATAGTTCTCTATCTACCTATTCAGTATAATATATATATTTCTAGTTCCAAGACTTTATTGCATAAAACTCATCTGTTTAAGTACCACCCACTCGTTTGATATTCTAAGCCAAACAGCAGGGATTAGACCATCAAAATGGCATACGTGGCAGAGATTGGATCGTGATGGAAGCGTTTGAAGATGCTAGGAGGAGCTATTGTTGAAGTTACATTACTACACAAAGTAACGCCGCTGCAATCTTAGAGAAATGATAAATTAAAAATAAATAATATTTTTAAAAACAAGCTTTTATTTAAATTCCCTAAAAGAAAAAATAAAAAACTTTTGCTCTAAAACTATTACTGTTACCCTGCAACGACATTTCATATTTGACACAATTTATATGATATAAAAACTTGTATATGTATATTTTTAATTTTTAGCAATTAAACTCGCATTCGTTATTTTTTTCCGCATTTATTTCCGCACGGTGACCGGTATATCCACGGCACAAGGAATATAACTAATATTTCTTAATGCACGGGCACCAAAAATACGTTATAATAATTATATCTAAAGTAATTGAGACATATCACTTTCGGACCTTTCAAGATCATTTCTTGCGTCGAGGGGCACGTTTGTTCTTAGGGCGGTACAACACCGAGAGCATTCGCCTGTATTATAACAGGTCAGATTCGAGCGTTAAATAAGTGAGTGAGCATCACAATGTGCAATCTTTAATTACACATTTTGTAAAGTTACATAAAAGAATGAGAGAGTTCATTGTTAAAACGAAAGTAATTATTGTTATTTTCACTTTTTATCAGCATAAATATTTTCAATGCGACTTATCTATAAAAGATAGATATAATCTGTCCCTTTCTTTTCTGTCAACGATTTCCAGCAACAGCAGAAGTCTGGAAGTTGGATGTCAGTACTGCGTTCGATCCCTCTTCGGTCGTGTTGGATAGCCTCTTATCGAACTATGTGGGTAAGGGTTATTGCGCACAAGTGTTTGCGCACTTGTGACTCATTATAATATATCCTGCATAGTTGTCTAGTTGAAATTGTCAGCGTTGCTGAAATAAGACAGACAATATTTATTTAATACGCTTTCATAAATTTTAATATTCGAATTCGTATCTATTGAAAAACTATGTACTTTATAAAAAAAATCTGTTTATCATGATTAATGTACCATTCAAAAATATATTTAGCACCCTAATGGATGCAGAAATTTGCTGAGTTTAGAGAGAGCAGCAACAACTCATCAATTAAATCAACATTTAATGCACAATAGCGAAGACAATTCGGAGTTACAACAAAGATAGATATAGTACACGCATTGTCTGTCTGTCGTAACAAATATAATATTCACATATGCCTCATACAAGTTAGGTACTAGTTTAAACTTAGAGTAACTAAGGCTTCAAGTGTGAACAGAATATTCATATGATTTTGGAGGTCGACTAAGTCTAAATTAGCGCTTTAATAATTGAAATGAGTCGTGTCGCCGGGGCAATAACTCGAGAGACAAAAGCGAGTTGTTTAAATTAATATTTTACAAAGAGCTATGCACCCTCGACCCGGTAACATCGTGAGTCACTTTCATAATATCAAACACGGATTCTTTAAAAAAAATGTGATTTTCATTATTATACCTTTGAACGGTATTTTTTTAACAGGCGGGTAATTGCAAGTCACTTTGGGAAATAACATTTCCAAAGTCTTATTTTTAAAGCTCAAAGGAGCTAAGTTTAAAAAAATTACTCTAAGGTTAAGACGGATAATGTTATACGTTCCACATTTCTGTAAGAGCTTAAAATAATACATTGTTTTTCACGCTCAAAGAAAGACCATGGCGTTTTTTATATTCTGTCTTAACGACGTATGTACTATATAATATTCATATTTAATCTAGCATTATATATATTGGCGTAACACCATTATTTATTTATGTTTATGTGTTATAAATTATTTCAGTTATGTTTTAAAATCATAAACTGATTGCTATTTATTGTTATCTGTTAAATTATTCTTTTATTGTTTAAATTAGTTACGTTAAATTATAATTATTATGAATAAGTACGGTGCATGTAAACAGTAGGGTAATTGTAAAAAAACATAAGATTGCCCCACACTCTCTTTTAGTTATAAATATGAGTGGTTGTTGTCACAAAGGGGGCTTCTGTGACGCGTAGCCGAACAGGATAGAGCTCTCTATTGTCAGTTTTATCTAAATAAAGCGATTAATTTGAAGTTGGTTTTACTTACTTTTATTATGGAAAGCTACGATAATAATGAAGAGCAGAATATTGTTTTTAAAAATAATGACGTCATATATATTTTTAAGTCATTTAGCTCCAATAATGCAAATTGTTAATTGAACGAATGCACGTTTGAAGTGTGTTTAAATTCAGAACGCGTGAACGTTTATCCTTTCTAAATGCGATATCCCGATACAGTCATACCAGCGGGCTTAGTAAATGCATGATTCGATTTGAAGCAATTTCCATCGTTTTTCTTTTGTATAGCTTTGATCATTTGGTGTTTTTTATAAACAAATTCGTGAATCGATACATAACTGGTCAAGGTACGATGATTTTGTTTCATTATTCAGGTAAATATTTTTTTTCGTAATATTTTTGTTCGGTTTCGTATAAACATTTTCACAATTTCACGACAGAGAGATTACAGTTAACAATAGACAGTGTTATTGAGAGAAATATTAAATATTCCTCAAAATACCAATACGCCAACCATCTAACCCCGGGAACTGAGATAGTTTCTTTTATCTGTAATTACATGAGCTATTGCGCGTAACCTTGCGTAAATTAACTAGTACCAAATAATTTAGTAATTTAATCTGCTAAGTTTCATTTTTTTTATTTCAGTTTAATTAAATACTTCTATGTATGTACTTCGCGAAAACTTCGAGACAAGCTTTTATGATTAAAGAAATTGTGTATAATGAGGTTATAAATTGATAGTTAAAATTTTAAAGGAAAAACTTTTATTTTCTTCTTTTTAGAGCATTCAAATAAAAGCTTTTTTTAAAAAGTATTTTTACTTTGAATTTATCAATTATATTGTTATATAATGTATATATGTCAGTAAATATTAACAGGCAATACAACGTTATTTATTTTATTTTACAAGGAGGGCTTTGCTTGTAGAATAAAAAAAAAACGATCGGGTCAAACTTTCGACCGAATCAATAACAAAATTTATATTGATCATTTATATATTTTACAGAGCCGAGATGGCCCAGTGGCTAGAACGCGTGCATCTTAACCGATGATTTCGAGTTCAAACCCAGGCAGGCACCACTGAAATTTCATGTGCTTAATTTGTGTTTATAATTCATCTCGTGTTCGGCGGTGAAGGAAAACATCGTGAGGAAACCTGCATGTGTCTAATTTCAACGAAATTCTGCCACATGTGTATTCCGCCAACCCGCATTGGAGCAGCGTGGTGGAATATGCTCCAAAAACCTTCTCCTCAAAGGGAGAGGAGGCCTTTATCCCAGCAGTGGGACATTTACGGGCTGCTAATGCTAAAAAAAAATATATATTTTACTTCGGTCGGTAAGTTCTTTAACTATATTTTTATAATGTAAAAAGTATAATGTATGCTT
This sequence comes from Vanessa atalanta, assembly GCF_905147765.1. Taxonomy (NCBI): domain Eukaryota; kingdom Metazoa; phylum Arthropoda; class Insecta; order Lepidoptera; family Nymphalidae; genus Vanessa; species Vanessa atalanta. Next base: position 1,941,174 of record NC_061871.1, read on the forward strand.
CGTACACGGTATAGTATGTTTTTATTGCAAGCGGATGGTAGCGCTGTATTAAACAGCTGCTACATATTGCCATTCTTACAAACTTAAATTGAACATTGAAGGAGAATTCTTTACGGTAATTTTTTATACATTTAAAACTCATTATGTAACACTCTTAGTACCTCATGTGGATTAATGCACGTAGAAAAAGTTTCGCTCTGTTAAATTGTATAACAATGTTTTTGAAAGGCTTACAAATAATAATATATTTTCTATTACAAATGTAATTTAAAAACTCAATAACTTCAAATCCAATCAACATGGAACTTCCATTATTTCCATTATTAATTCCTTTCTGGGGGATCACAGTCTATATAAAAATATGTTTAACGCAGCATGTGGGTATTGGCAAAGGCCTGAACTCTCTTCAATCGTTTTGTATTGGATTATGCAAGTTAGAAAAATGGCTGTAAAAGTACATATATCACGCACGCCTTTTTATCTCGAATGCGTAGAAAATTGTAACAAAATCGGCCAGGACGACTTCACAATGATTACGTTTTAATGGCGATAAAGTTGACTTTTAGAGATGTTTATAATGCAATTCATTTATTATATTCAGTTAAATACTATTAATACTTGCGTTAGTTACAGAAATATATTAGAAAAATAATAATAAAGTCAAGGTAAACGAAGAACTGTCATCCAGTCGCCTTTATCGGATGTCTTGAGCTCTCAGTCTGCTCATGGCTACGACAGCTGTATCTCTGTCAAATCGTTGTGTAAAAAAAATGTAAATGATTGTTGGACAAAAATATTTCTCAGGTTAACGTGCTTCAGGCTTCAGGTTAAGGTTTAATGTGCTATTCGTTTTAGCTTCGTATTTGAAAACCATCTTTATTTATAATTTACCTCGTACTTAATGGTGGAAGGATACATCATCATCACACAACGAAACAGGGTAGAGGAATAAGCCCCGTAGAAAAGGACTTTGCCTAGGCTAGAGACACACATGTGACTCATATTTTGGAACCACAATGTAGATAAACGCATTGTATTTACGTCAGCTCACCTTACAATGACACTAAAACATTTTTCCATTTAATAGTATCGATGTGAAAAGAGATTGCACAACATCCGATATCTGCTGAATCGACTGGAACAGAACAGCGTTGATACATTTTTCATGCGACTAGATTTGTAATTTGAAAGTCACCAGTGAGTTCGTGTGTTACGAGCGCCGCAAATCGGATTTAGCTTGAAGTGAAACTAAGTCAAACATTACGAGCCCACCTCTAGCGTACGTGAGATGAATAAATTCAACCACTTTAACGAACATGGAAAATAAAAATTGAAAACTTTTGGTAGACAGCGTCGTTTTACTAAACGAACTTTACATGTTAATTTACTAATATATTTAGTTTTGTTTATGTACCTTTTTTTTGTAACATTTGCCGACGGCTCCTCGACACCGGCGCAATGTCCAATGGCGATTGAAAGTACCACTTGTTATTGTGTCTCGTCATCAAAGTTTGATGATTTGTGAAGTGAAATGTTAACGAAAACCCTAATGGTCATCTGTCATTTCACTTACAAAAGAGGTCATATAATGATTTTATTATTATAATTCGATTAAAATATTAAATATCTTAAGAGTTTTACGAAATATTTGCGTCAAATTTCATAGAAGAATGACGTATTCGTTGAGATGTTAAAGTATAATCTGAGAGATTTATTTTTTTTATTTTAAAAGGTTCTTTCATGTTATAGTTTAAGTAAATAAAAATTATAACATAATTGTTATCAATGAGAAATAGAACGTTGTAATGAATATAAAAATCTCATATCAAAAAATATGTTTAGAATAAATTGAAAAAAAAACAGTTCGAGATGACTACCGTTATTTAAGCATAAAAACTCTCGGTATCACAAATCAGATAGATACAGAGCTTAGTCTTATATCGATCGATATCAATGTCGACAACTATGTCCAAACGATGTGCAGTCGCCTCAGCTCGGTCAGTGACACTGCAGAATCGCAAATATGCATAGAAATTTGTTCAAATAAAATTGTATTTTATTCGGTTTTTAATTTAACAATTTGCGATGGAACGTTCTTCGTTAAACTCGGAAGGTATACGGAATTCATATGCAATATGTTGCTTTGATATTATAGATAGATACTCGAGGCCCTTTTTATTACAAGGCAACTCTGCGATATCGAGCCTTTAGCTAATTGGAGCCTTTCATATCGATATTACCTTCATATTTGTAAAGCATTTTCTCTTTAATGTTTAAAGGAAATTTTAATGCGGTTAAGCTCTTGTGGGTCTGTGAGGTACTTGATTTATGTCGAACCAAACACACTGCGACATAATTTCATGCTTTGATCTTTTTAAATGATTTTTACTGTTTATTATTGCACTGGCAATGCGAGACCAACTCCTTATTGATGTTTTTCATTTTTAGGCATTCGATACTCTTTATAAATTAAATTAAGACTTTCTGTGATATGCACACTATATTTTACTTCTTACACAGAACTAAAAGCTACTACAGATAATACATAAACTTTACAAAAAGTGTTGACCGACTACAAAAAGATTTACGTATTTTAATATCTTAATTAAAATTATATATTTAACAGATGTTAAAGCAACATTGTTAATTGCTAAAATTTACAGCCTAAGCTCCCAGACGAATTAGATAGGACAAAGAAATGGTCACATATTTAAGCTTTTTGATTAGTTTTTAGTGTAATATGAAAAACGATCTTACAGAGCTAATTACTATAGACGGTAGTTATCAATGCGATCTCAAAGTCACTTTTTGCCAATCTGACTCACTGTTCTAAATTTAAATATTCGCACGTGACATTGGCGAAATAATCTGTGCCCTTTTGGCACAAATAAAAGCCAGTATAAAAAAAATATATATAATTATGTATTACGAGGGTCGTAACAATACTCTACGATTACTACCTGCTATCTAGCATGGTCGGTAAGACTGAAATAATTAAAATAGATTTGTAATTTTATTAACAAATACAGTAATAATTACAGAAACAAGATACTTATAGCAGAGCGTATGCACGTACAATAGTCTCAAACTCTCATACTATTCCGTCATCGTCGATCCAAATATAGAGTCACCTTATAATCCTACTGTGTGACTATTAATACACTGGAATTTGGCAGTCACCTCAACTCAACTCAAATTCCTTTATTCAATATAGAAGTATTACACTTACTTATTGATAGTCAAATTAAACAACTACCACAGGTTCGGAAAAGGAAACACCCTGACCTGAGAAGAACCGGCGAAAGAAACCTGCCAGTAACTCCCTGTAAACAACACGCATACGCAAGTATATTCTAACGATTCCATTCCAAGTTTCCAATTCCAAGTTTAAGTTTTAGTTTTCCAATTTTCACAAGATAAATCCTAAACAAACTCTAAATTGTTCTCAAACGTATAAATATTTATACGTACAGGAACAACGAAATTCGTTAAGAACTAACGTCGAGTGAGCACTTCACGGAGCATTCATTGTTATGTCTGTGCTACTTCGTTTGTAAGATTTCAATTAGTTTCTTAAGATAAGTCGCATTTGGTATAAAAAAAAAACAAACTATCGGTTCTTTTCTTAATTTAAGAACTGTTCTTATTTAATTCAAATTCAGATAAATGTACTTTAGAGTAAGTTTTACTTGATTTAAAATAATATAATCTGGAGATTTTAGATTCAATAGTTTCCGTTTGATTTTTATTCATTGAGGTAGTTCCGCAAATGGACCACTTACGCGAATTTGGCCTGATGCTAAGTGGTCACTTTCGCAAATAGACACTAGCTCAGTAAAATCATAACCTAAGACGATAAACTGTCATCGTAAATGCGGAGCAAAGCTCAGGACTGAAGGAATTAAATACCTTGCACTTGTAATAACGCTTACTACTTAAGATTACTGAAGGAGTACAACCTAAACCATAGCAAAATAAAGTATTGATGTGAACTAGTCTTAAGCCTGTAAATATATCGATTTTTTGAGGCAGTATTATATACCTACAATATATGCATCAATCATTAATATTTTAAATCCCACGACATTGTTCGATTTGATTGTGGTATTATGGCTAGCACAATACTTACGACTTAATATATTTTTAAAATCTTATCTTATTTTGAATACTATTTCAAAATTACCATTAGAGAAAACGCGTCCCCGTCTAATGATACTCCTGATGCAAATTATTGTTCTAGTGTTTACCATAGTTTAAAGATAATATAAGTCACTATGTCAAGTGACATTATCTTCAAACGTAATGTGTATCGATTAAGGATACTCAGACGCATCTGTCAAAAGCCGCCTTTTGGTCGCGAAAGGCTTGTATTGTCCAAGTTCCGAAATATCCAAGTTTTTAGATAATGCTAACATTAACCAAACTTTTATATAATTATATACGAATGTACATATATACATTCATGATTACTTTATACTTATTATAATGTCCTATTGAACTGTGATATCGAACTATTCAACAGAATTTGCGGTACTCACGCGTCGCCGGTGCGGTTGCGGCGTCACGTACACGAAGCTTACAATTTCGGATTGAATTGGAAATTGGTATTTGTTTCACTCTCAGTGTCACTTAAAAAGTCAGGACATGATCATGGCAGATGCAACTCTTTCAAAATAAAAAAGGTGTGATCTCAGTCGAAGACCGAATGGAATATATCATATGCCATAATAATACTTTGGTTTGCAAAAGTTTTAAGTATAAATGTGCACATAGTACATACATTGCATTTTTTTTTAGCATTAGCAGCCTGTAAATTTTCCCACTGCTGGGCTAAAGGCCTCCTCTCCCTTTGAGGAGAAGGTTTGGAGTATATTCCAACACGCTGCTCCAATGCGGGTTGGCGGAATACACATGTGGCAGAATTTCGTTGAAATTAGACACATGCAGGTTTCCTCACGATGTTTTCCTTCACCGCCGAGCACGAGATGAATTATAAACACAAATTAAGCACATATAAAAATTCAGTGGTGCCTGCCTGGGCTTGAAACCAAAATCATCGGTTAAGATGCACGCGTTCTAACCACTGGGCCATCTCGGCTTATATACATTGCAGCAGTCATTAAATGGATATTAATTTACTTTTCAATTATTCATGAGACATAATTATCTCTTATATATGTTTTCGAATATTTTATACTCTGTTTTTACGTTTTATTTGAGCGCTTTTCGGTGTTATGTAATGGACGATCAGTCCCATGTGTAATACGAGTGACGCATAAGTGACTAAATTATTAATGTCTAGAACTCTCCTGCTCCTTTTATTTTATTATATTTTTACGTTATTAAAGATAAGAGTCGAGATGGCCCAGTGGTTAAAATGCGTGCATCTTAATCGATGATTTCGGGTTCAAACCCAAGCAGGCACCACTGAATTTTTACGTACTTAATTTGTGTTTATAATTTATATCGTTTTTGGCGGTGAAGGAAAACATCGTGAGGAAACCTGCATGTGTCTAATTTCAACGAAATTCTGCTACACGTGTATTCCACTAATCCGCATTGGAGCAGTGTGGTGGAATATGCTCCTAACCTTCTCCTCAAAGGGAGAAGAGGCCTTAGTCCAGCAGTAGGAAATTTACAGGCTCCTAATGTAATGTAAAAATGTAGAATGTTATTTAAGATAAATTAAAGCAATGTACATAAGATAAATAAAAAAAATTATGCATATGTTAAATTGATGCTACCACGCGCTTTAACCCGAGTTAAATGTTAGTCTTCCGCCCCCATGGGTCGCAGCATTATAATCTTTCTCAACAAATGGACCACTTAACGTGAAAAGATTTATAACATAATTGACCTTTTTAAAATTGCAATAGAGACACGTACTCTTAATTTGATTACGCGAGTATCATACTGAATAAATTTAATTATCATGGAATAACATTAATTAAAATCTGATCAACAGCGACGAGATAACCGCAAAACTGGCGTACAGTTGCAATCATATTTAAATAAACTTATTTAAATATGATTGTGTCTGTACCCCAGTTTTCCGAATTGAACAGACGCCTGTTTATTTCCGACCAAAATAGAACAAAATTTTAAATCACATGACATAGGTAATTCAGCTAGTGTAGGTGACACCACAATCCTATACAGTAGATTTATAAATACAATAGAATTGACATATTTGTAATTTCAGTAGTTCGGGATGGCAAAATAAAATTATGTTTTACAATGATGTTCCGATCTCTCTATATTTCTTTACAGTCCCTTACAATCGTTCAATTGTTTTTCCTTATGACAGCTCAATCAATTTTAAAATAAGAAATAGTGTTACATGCCAGTATTAAATGTTATTCCATATAAAATAATATTAATTAAAGTTGTATAAATTATTGATCAATTAATTACAATAATAATTGTCTATATTTATAATATGTAATAATAATAATAATGTGATATTATTAATGATATAATGCAATAACATAACACCATGTTGGGGGCTAGGGCTAGTCGCTAACACATTTTTTATTATACCCTGTACAAGTTAGCTTGATATTTTTGACTGATGTAAATTTTTCTAATCGACATAACTTAGCAATGATGAACGTATTATTTGCTTAATTTATTGATTTTAAAAATTCTGAAAATATTAAAAAAATACATATCACACAAAAGTCCCTAAATATTCAAGCATTACCCTAACTGAACCACCTATTTAAATTTGGCGTGAGCTCCAAAAATAACTCTGTAATATTAAATTGGTACTTATTATGAATATTGACTCAACGTCGCTTATCTACCCAATGTTTGATATGTCTAGTGCAGAAAGTAAAGAATTTCACACATAGTTCACCCACACCATATCGTCACAGTTACAAGTTATTTTTTGACTACTAGATATTTTCTCTTTCCCATCACTATCCTGTTTGTCAAAAAGATCAAGCTAACTTGTACAGGGTATAGTGACAGCGTAATGAGCTCTTGGTCTGCATATATAAAAAAAAGTATTCTTCAATTTGTTGTAAAATACTATTACGAAAAGTTCAAGGTATAACGTAGATCAAATGGTGGGCAGCGCCATGATGGTGTAAAAAGTGGGCTATAGTTCTAGCAAAGTGTCTATGGACGAACGCTAAAGGCTTAACCATGTGAATCACAAATGAAAATTAAAAAAAAAATCTAGAGTATTTACTTGCCTTTGTGAGTAGTAATACATTATGATAGGGTTATTATATATAGTTTTTGCTCACGGTTTAGCCCGCGTGTTAGGGGAAGGTCTTAGGTTTTCGGTATAAAAAAGTGTGTCGTTCCTTGGCGTTTAAGCTTGCGTTTATATTATAGATAGTCATACAACGCCGAAGAACTCATTTCTTCGGCTTTGTATGACCACCCGACTATAAAAGCTTTCTCTTTGTACATATTTATTCTATGTATATATCTTATTTATATATGTAATATGATTTAAAATCTACACTACATTTGGTTATATCACATAGGTAAATGTACACAACGCTGTTCATATGCACAGCAAGAGGTCGACCTACACAAAGAGATATGACTAGTAACAAATAGCTTGGCGTAGATGTCATGGCTGAAATCCGCTGAAAGAGACCATGAACAAAATTTATCTCGAATATTTATTTTAAAGTAAATCTTTTGTTTTGATTTTTTTTTTTATACACGATCAAATTTAAGATATTTATTGTTAAACTATTGTTTTATAAAACAAAAATGTACCTCATTAAAGTAGACTCTTTTACGAGCACAGTTTTGAATCAATAAATTAAAATATCAATTAAATTTAAGATACCGGATCTATGACAGCTTTCGCAATATAATTTTATTGATAAGGACCGCTAAAAAATTCAGTACAATTGAATTTATGTATATTGTACGAAAATTCAAACTCCATTTTTTAATCAATTTACCTTATATAAAATAGGTAAATAATTTTCTTTTTTTAATAATTTTATTTTATTTGAATTTTCCTTAAATTAATTTTACTAAGAAACGTCGACGTATTAAAATATTTATATATATGTATATATAAATAGCTCCAACGAGAAACTTTACTTGGTGGTATGGCTTCGTAAACGGCAAACAGAAAAAAATAGTATTGTTGAAACAGTTTGAAGGGTAAGTGAACAGGGGTAATGATTTCTTAGTGCCTAAGGTTCAAGTATCGACGATGTAAGGTATGGTTGATATTTCTTACAGTACCAATATATATATGCGGTGGTGATCAGTGGCAGTCAGTCTGCCTATTTGTAATAATCAAAGAAATAAATATCAAATGTAATTGAAAATTATTGTAGATGCTGTTTGTGCCAAAAAATATCAGAAAATGGTTTCGTTGATCTTATGTATTCCATCGATCAATGTCCCGCATAAGTTTCTTAGTTTACATACTTTTAATGACGGTAAATGTAATCCTTCATTCGAAGCGTGGCTTTGTAGGTATGAGTTATTGTTACCAGGTGTCCCGTTCCCGATACGCGGGACGTCCCGATTTATAATAGAAATTGCATGAAATAATTCGACCAACTTATTATTATTCTTTATAAAAGAAATAAGAAAATATTTGAATTGTTGTTTTAGAGTTTTTTACGTCATGTTTTTTTAATGATATAGGTGGCAAACTTGCAGGAGGCTAATGGAAAGTGACAGCCATATTACCACCACCACGACACACTCCACCACGGCTTTAAGGTGCGTTGCCGGCCTTTAAGATTGTTACTGCTATATACTACAGCATCTGACATACACGTTTTATCCTGACATTTTGCGTCACAACAGATTAACCACAAGAAAATTCATTAATTGCCCAGATTTGAACCTTTATATCCATATTTTCCATCCAATACCTCGGTAGTTAATTCTTTGTATCTGTTAATTAAATTATTGAGTATAAAATATGACGGTTCCGATATTTGGAAATAAACATTCGATAAATTTCCATGTTTTCCAGTCGTTAGAGGTTGAGTGTGTTTATAAGAAGCGTGTCTGTACGTGCCAATGTTCGAGATCGTTTCTTATGCCTCCTACAATATACCGAGAACGCTTTATTAAATCACTTTTAGACCAATCGTATACGTTATCAAAACATGTACAAACAGTATGTTTTATTTATTATTATTACATACTGGTTTGGGTACCTCGTTCGTTTATTGATTTGCTTACAGAGATATCCCGAGGTCGTGAGTTCATGCACTGAGTCGAGCCAAAAAATGTTATGGGGTTTTTCTGAGATATAATTTTCAAAAGCAGCCGATATGTGGAATATTCAGAGTCTCATGCCTCTGAAAGCTCAGAAGATATAGTCCTGCGCCTGTTCTATTGTCTCTGGTCGTGTTGGAGTGGTGTTGGTATTGAGGAGCATAGACAGTGCAGTCTATATATATCCCAGTCCAGTTGACTATTTACAAAGTTTAATTCAAATTACTATAGACACATTACACTTGATTACACTGGCAAAAATCTAGTACCGCTTGTTGAGGGCTGCTTTGACCAAGCTGGTCTGGTATGGTACCACTAGTCATTTATTCTACCACTAAGCAGCAATAATTAGAATCGTTGTGTTCTGGTAAAGGATAAGTGAACCAATATAACTACAGGCACAAGGGACATCATCTCAGATCGTAAGAATGTAAGTGAAACGTCGATGTGAGGCATCGTTAAAATTTCTTACGGCATCAATGTTTATGGTTAGTGGTGACCGATTACTACTAGGTGGACCATATATCAGTCCACCTACTCATGCTATAAAAAAAAACTACCGTTTCGGAATGGAACAGCTAAGACCTGAGAAAAAAAGGCGATAAAAACTCAGCGAATGATGAACGATCATATCATTCCCAATGTGTGTTATCTTCTAAAAAGTCATTAGTTTTAAGACACATTCATAACATTTTTTAAAATTTTATTGTATGTAATTTCTAAACGTTTCCTGGGATCCTTTAAATTGGTCATGTAGGATAAATCGCTTATAAATCTTAAAGCGGCAATTTGCGGTGATTAAGGTGACCTATTTGCCCGTATATTTCCTGCTATTAATAATAAAAAATATAATAAATAATTTCGTTTCAAGTTACTGTGTCGCTTTAATTTCAATTGCTTTGTTAGTGGAACGGAGCGATCGTACGAAGTTGATATATGTGTGTGTGTGATGTCACACAATACAAAATAACTATTACGCAACAAGTATAACTTGATCGATTATAGTTATTCGCTAGTTAGTTCTTGTTGTTTGCTATTTTAAATTAAATTTTCTGCGTTTAGCGTTTTATTAGTACTATGAAAGTAATGAATAGACTGTTTAATGAATTATGTAAAACAAACAAGTATGTTGAGTAAAAATGAACGCTACAACCTTTATTTTTAAAAATTTAAAATTAAAGTTCTTCTATCTCATCCTTATGTCTTTGTAATCAAAAATAAAGGTAAATAATTAGGCGTTTTTACATTTCTATTTTTTTATTAAATTAGTTTTGAGTTCGTATCTGTAACCTTATAAGCCATTAGGCCGACAAGATTTTATATTTCAATAATTAATTTCGACGAGTTATGGTTTTGGATATAATAAAGAGGATCCTTCCGGGTCGTAATTTTTTAAATTATAAGACCATCGTTAAATATTCTTATAAAGATCGTTTGATAACAAAATCGTAAAGGACCGTTATTAAAAGTATAATTCAAAAGTAAACTTCACTAATTATAATCCTTGTTAAATTATTTATACCCATTAATATTATAACGTCTCGTTTATCATATTTGCCAATTTTGACAGACTCGGCGATAAATTGAAATCAATTATTATTATAAGAAGGAAATACTTCCGATACGCGACGCACGTGACCTTTCCCAATTGAGGTAAAAAGGAGGCAAGGCTGAGAGCAGTTTTACGTTTCCTTAACTGTTAATCTTCTATTCTACGTTTACATTTTATGCGGATTTTATGCATATTTTAACGTGGCCCCTTTTCCGTTTAGAAATATTATCTTTTGTCACCCATGGGGATGACACCTGAGTTTTAAAGCTGTTTTTATAACCAAGCAGTTTTTTAAATTTATGATACATCTATTATGTTTCAGGGTATGACCGACTTATAAGTTGTGATGGTAAATGGCAACATTGTTTTTAAAAAACATGACGTCACGAATGTCAGGGTTTGGATTTCTATCCATCCTTGAAGGTATGAAATTAAACTCAGGAAATATTCTTCTCTGATTTATTGCAAACTGAGAAGGTCCGATCGTTGATGAGGCTTGTTCGACGGCTCGAACAAGCCTCTCCATACCGACGGGCGTTCGGCCTTTTATAACAAAAATGGGTGGGGGGCACTATTCACTCAATATAACACCTATTTATGGACGGTAAAATATTTCAAACCAATTAACAATTTCAAAATTAACTAAATATTATTTATTTGATAATCAAACAGTTTTCGATTATTAAAAATAATTAAAGTGTTTTTATTAAATACGTGATTTTCCGCCGACATATATAAAATAATACAGCACTATTTCACTTAACTACTTGTATCTATAACTATATCAAAGATGATTCTTATTCCGGATAATTAAAGGGTTCTAACGACATCCCATACTTCCAAATCTGTTCAATTTAAATGTTATGGTGAAATAAAGAAACTCACATGTACACAGAAATACATTAACTCTGAAAACATAACAATCCGTTTTGGGCAGACGAGTAAAAAATTGTTTTTTTTTTTTACATGAAGTCGAGTTTAAGCTCTATGCTAGAGTAAAATATTCAGCCAACAGAAAAAATTGGAAACCTCCTTTAAAGAGAGTTCGATCTAAAGCTTGTAGAGTTGTTAATTTACAAACCATACATCGATTCAATATCGAATAATGAATATATATTTTTTTATCTCTGAAAGTTGTTTATTTAGGATATGAATTGTATTTTGTCGTGTATTTGAAAAGGATACGTTTATTTCTTTGTGCTTGTCGCGCTTTATACGGCGGGAAGGCGACAGGTGGTCTATAGTCTATGAGGTCGTTTGTTTACTTTAAACGCGAGGGTCACATTGTTACAAAACGTCAATGTGTGCGTTATATGTATTTGTTTATAATAAAAAAAATTTACAAACTTATTTTAACTTAATTTTTTTACGAAATATCTGCTAAAAGTGTTCTACTAATTTGTTATCTTTGTAGAGCGTACAAGCATCACTGAATTTTCATGTGCTTAATTTGTGTTTACAATTCATCTCGTTCTCGGCGTTGAAGGAAAATATCGTGAGGAAGCCTACATGTGTCTAATTTCAACGAAATTCTGACACACGTGTATCCACCAACCCGCATTGGAGCAGCGTGGTGGAATAAGCTCCTCCTGCTCAAAGGGAATGGAGGATTTAGCCCAGTAGTGAGAAATTTACAGGCTGTTCCTGTTGTTACTGTTGTATGAGCGTAAGGTGTATGTATTCGTTTATTAGATCGTTTTTTATGGTTTAGTTGAAGAATCCTGGATCTAAAAGGATAATCATTAAGTATTTTAAATGTTTTTCTTTATAACAATTCTTCAAGTGATGGGTCTCGAAGTATTTTTGAGTGTACAGATGTGTACCGAATAAGATTTCTGACGCTTATAATACCCAATTGTAGTGAAGTATGGTGGAGTTATCTTTGCTGATTTGGTTTCTGCAGTGATGAGTGATATCTGAGCTATCGTTATACTCGACGAAGACGAATTTTGTAGAGATTCAAGACAGATTATTCAAGCGTGACATATCTTTAGTTCAAGAGATGGAGTTAACTCAATTGTTAACGATACAACTAGAAAAGTAATTTATTTGACGTGGTTGTCGAGGCTTGGGGTGTCAACACTATGAATTTGGTTGACTATTGAACTAGGTTTTGATTCGTGAACATCTTGAACAGCGACTTTAAAAGTTAAAAGACCAACTAGTGTTTATAATATGTTCTATTAATTTCAGATTTGGAAATTATTAAATACTGATATATATTTTTTATGTCATGACACAATATACATAATGTAAAATAAAATCACTTAGCAGATTTTTATACGATAGGCAACCACGAAACGGAAAACGCAGCGTCCGCAGGTCCATTACTAAGCAGCCACTGGATGCGAGTAGTGCAAGAGCCATTTTTGTGCAGATCTTTTGGGGGAGACCTTTGTCCAGAAGTTGACGTTCCGATTGAAACGATGATGATGAGATTTAAATATTGCATACTTTTTTAAACACTCTTAGACTGAAATATCGGTCGGTATAGACTGAACGGTCTTTTTATTCAAGTCACGCTTGTTAAATATTATGAATAATTTTATTTTAGCATAAGGAACTAAAAGGGAACGAAAATGATGATTCAGTATAGAAATATCTGTTGTTATTTCGAATATAATTAAATTATTTAGCATCACCAGCTTTGTGGTATACCAATACCAGTGTAAGTTTTAGCGCAATAATTCATCGTACTTAGAAATTTAAATTAAGACGTTCCACAAAGCCTTGAAATGAAATATTTAATATTTAATAAATTGTAAATTTAATTTAGTTTATTAAATTTAGAACATTTTTAATACAGTTTTATACTAAAATACTGTGTGAATACTGGTAACGCTTTTTGAAAATCGTTACGACATCAGTACACAGTATTATCTCATATATCCCGCAGCTTCGTTCTCTTGGTAAGGCGATAATTTGGAGCCTATTCCATATTATTTCATTCAACACGCCGGCGTGTTCACACGATGTGTTTCTTCACTACCGAGCACGAGATTTAATAACAAATTAGGCACGAGAGAAAGGGTTTACCTGTAATCTTTGCTGAAGATTCACGCGTTTTATTCACAAGACCATCGCGGCTTTTTATAAACTTCTATTAAAGTGATCATATTTTTTTTATTAAAATTTGAAAATGCAGTTCTTTTTGTTCAAATTCTGACACATTTGTTTTTAGAACATGGAATCTTAACCGATGGTTACGGATTCAAACACAAGCATGTCTGAGGTTTCATGTGATTAATTTATGTATATAATTCATTTCGAGGTCAGTAGTGAAGAAAAAAATCGTGAGAATGAATGATTTGAATATATTTTATCGACTATTTTGCCAAACAACACTCCTCAGTCCTCAAAAGGATGAGAGGATTTATCTGTGAGAAATTTACAGACTGTTAATGACCTTTTTAAGTTATATACATTAAGATTTACCATGGGTTAAAACTTTTATTTTACGTCAATGACGGAACAAATAGTTAGTACTTTATATAGAAAAACTAGTCTAGTTACATTCTATGTAGAGTTAGATGAAGCGACTTTCGAGATCTTTTAAATATTTATGCTTGAAAGCAACTTATATCGCATTCCATAAATTACCATGTATATTCTGGATACATTCTCTCTGAAGATTTTGAGCTACGGTAAGGAAGTAGACATCTTAATACTTAAAAGAATACGTTTAACTATTAAATATATATACATAAATTGTTTCAAGTTGCATAAATAAACATTATTTTATTGATAAAATACAAGTATTTCTATGTGAAGAAGAAACTTGTTATATTTATGTACCCAGTAAATCAAGCACTCTGATGTTTTTTTTTTTTTTTAATTTGCTGAATTTTTATTTATTTTCGTTTTTGTAATGATAGTTCACCATTAATAATCGAAACATCCAATGATAATTTGATCGTATCTGGTAACATTCTGACTTTATCCACCTACCGACAGGTGATCGGTCTGCTATTGTTGGACACTTAAGAGATTTTTTATGATCTACAGTTTGAGCAATTGTTCCTATAAATAACGTTAATTTCCCTTTAAAAAGCGTTCAAACGAACTTTATTCGTGTGTAAAGTTTATTAAAATTCTGTTTTCATACTATAAGAAATGAATGAATACAATGTAAGGATATCTTCGTGAAATGAGTTGTTGGAACAACAGCTCGTAGCTAAATATAAGTCGAAGCAGCACTATTGATTACCTGCTGGAGAGAGAAATGAGAATCTATCCAGTCGAGAGGGCGATTTATTTTCAAAGTAAGATATTTACATATAGGAAGGCTAATAATTAAGTGCTGTTTATGCTAGATTTTTTTTTATGTCATTGTTATATCAAAGCAAACAAGAAAAAAAAAAACAGTTTGAGTTTTGAGACGCTGTAGATATTATGTTTTTACCTCATTTTATTTTTAGAAAACCTGTTACATAATGTGGGAGGAAAAGTTAGATATACATTTATATTTTATTAGAATTCTCAAAATGAATGTGTGTCATACACACGTCCTGAGTCATGTACATTCAATTGTGGTCCCAAATACGTATATTGCCGTATAATAAAATTGAAAGCTAAATATAACAATAACGTTAGAAATCGCGCCTTCATAGTATGTATAAGATTGTTTGTCGAACGTTATCGGGCGTTAAGAAAGAAGCCATTCCCTCCTAACAAAAGAAGTTTTAACAAAAGTACAATCACAGTAAACGGTGTTCGGAAGTAAAAAGTACAATTCGGTCCTTCACATCAAAGCGTACACTGACCCAATTATGAGGGTAGTCACGCTCGTAATTGCGAAGCCCTCGCCGGATGAACGATTTGTTCGACGTTCCGTACGAGGGATTTTTATATAACCTGATATTGTACACGATTATACCACGTGTCATGGAAATTTATACAAGCGAGTAACTAGTATGTTGTTATAAATGCTAAGCCGACTGTTTGGTCTAGTATCTAGCTTGTATGATCACGAGGTTCAGGTATCCAAGTTTTTGATAAAGTTTTTCTGTTAAGAAGTTGGATCTCGGTTGGATTTGACAAAATAACGAAAAACCGTTGTGTTTGCTTCCGACTACTCTCGACTGGTCGACCCACTGTTAAAGGAACGCAATAGCATTTGTGTGTATCTGCGCACTGCAATTCCTTTTGCACACAGACAAACTCCATTGGCCTTCGGAGTGAAAATTGGCCAAAAAATCATCAACATAATAGGAACATTACTCGTGAAAATACTTTGGCCAGTAAAAGTATAAAACTTTTACTAAATTGCCTTTAAGCAAAATTTATTTATATATTAATAAATAGAATGATTTTTAAATCTTAAAAGTATATTATGGGTTTTTCTTGTATTTCTTATTAAAAGAAAAAAGTAATTACTCGAAATTTCACATTAGAAATGTTTGGTCCACACAGTAATGTAAAAAGTCACTTTAAAAAAAAATAGTTTCGATATTATACCTACTGAGTAATAGTTTAATAAGGGATTTTAAGTCACATGAAACAATGCTTATTAAATGTACACTAATATCATGTCGCGTTAACGGGCCAATAGGGACGCCGCCCAGTATACGCTGGAGGCGATCACTCTCCCTCCCCTGAGCTATGAGCACGAGGCCGCTCGCATCCGCATCGAGGATGGTCAACGCAAGGCTCTTAAGGTAAATATTTCCGTTACCGTACGATTCCCTCAGGGAAACGGTATTTTTCGAAGTGGAGCCCTATAAAAAAATATAATAACATCAGACAAATTTAGGACAATTATGACAAAGTGAGCAAATATTCGTTTTGTACATTTGATCTTATAGACTTTTGTCTGTTATTGAAAGTCATATTTAATATGTAATGTTAATTTAATTAAACGTTCAAATATTATTCAGGTATTTATAATTGGAGTGAATTAAATAAAATTTGATTTGGTAGACTTTTACATAATCGCTGAGAAGGCTCTTATGACATTAAAAAAACAAAAATAAAAAAATACCAACACAAGGGAATATTACATAAAACCTTAGCTCCCAAGGTTGTATTCGTATTGGTGTGATGGACGGAATGGTTAATATTTCTTACATCGTCAATGTCTATGACTGTGGGCATTTATCATCAGATGACCCTGTCCGTTTACCAATAACATAAAAAAAAACTTTCAAAATGGGCCATATGTCGATGCTACAGAGGTTTATTTTACAAAAATAAAAAAAAAAGACTTAACGTGCCTAAAGCAAGGGCACATATCAGACCAGAAATGTCATTGTATACTTAGGCTCTAAGCCGTTTAGGAATCAAAAGGACATCAAAGTACTAGTTGCTCAAGTATTATCTTCAAATACTTCAATAGATGGGCATAAGAATATTTTATAAAAATCATAAAGGATTATGACTCTTATATTATGCGTAGAAGATTCAAAATTGCTCAATAGTGTATGTCGTATCTAAGAGGGAAACAGTTTATAACGTCCATAGAAGTAGCACAGTGATTTTATGGATGGACGTAAAATTCGTCGGCTATCGTAGGAAATCGCCTTTGAAAGAATCAGCTCCGGCCTTTGTTGAACGGTACAGTGTGCTTCAACCTAACGTATAGGGAACCGGATTTTTATCCGGTCCCCTGCGACTTTATTCGGAACTCTGTTCAGGGCTTATGGAACGTTTTCGTAGAATTCCGTGTTGTAGTCAAATTGGCTTACAAATCATATAGATTGGGTACCAGAAAATGTACTGGAATTATTATAATTTTAATATTTAGTCACATACATACGTATTATTAAATAACACCAAAGTGGACCAGATTCCGGGCTGTTACTGAGAACATTTCAACAACACTAAATAAAGGTGGGTATTTGTTTAGTTTTTTTTTTAATTCATCTGTACAGTAGCCCGAGCTAATGAGCTCAATTAAAATAGGCATACCAATACGTTACGAACCATAAGATGATATACCTCTTGCGTCATAATGCTATCTTTGCGTGTGTATCAGTATTGCATGTTCGATACAAGAACCGCATAAAAATTAAGGAACTGCATAGCGAAGAGAAATACAAGTATGTAAGTTGATCGATGGCCGGCGCAGTGGCATCGCGTGTCGGTGCCGTATTTATCAGGCAGATAAGCACGCTACACTGTGTGCTTTAAACCAGGTCAGGTCTTGTATCTACCAATCTTTGAAGAATAGCTGTGCGACTTATTTACCGTTGCATTATCGCTGCAATATTACGCTCTGTTCTCGTGATTATAATGAAAAATATTTACAACTTCAGAATTTACATGTTAATCTTAATCGTGTTATTTATTTTTCTTATCTGTAATACGTATTATCTTGCTTTATTTTTAGAAATTGAATCCTGAAAAAACTCTCCGAATTGTAAATCAAATATCAAATCCATTAAAAACAACTCACATTAACTTTGTGGAACAAATATATACAATACAAGCGCGTAATACAACTTGTTCTTGATTATAGAACCCAGGTGGGACGTTCTCTCGAAGTTATTACAGGATTACAGCGTCCCGCCTCGTTATGATTCGGATTTCCTTCAGCCATGCTTTATTTATTGCTTTATTTTAGTTTCTTTAATCTCTTTATTTTCGACGCAGCCTGGCACAGACGGTGGGCGCGGATAATTTGGAGACAATAATTATGTCTTACAATACATAAGATGGCCCAGTGGTTAAAATGTGTGCATCTTAACCGATTATAGCGGGTTCAAAACCTGACAGGCACTAAATTATCATGTGCTTAATTCGGCTTTAAATTCATCTCGTGCTCGGTGGTGAAGAAAAACATCGTGTGAAAACCTTCATCTGTCTAATTAAAATGAAATTCTATACTGCATTTGAACAACTTTCTTCTCAAAAGGAGCGGAGGCCTTAGCTCAGCCGTGGGTAATTTCCAGGTTGTAACTTTACTTCAATTTACAATTATATCTTAGAAACAATCACATTATATTTAAACAACAAAAAAGAATATTGGTAGTTTGTGTAGTAGGGCTAAAACATTCATCAAAAGTATAACACCTCACCTTGTTGCTTCCGCCGGTGACAGCAGAATTGGTTCATTTTTTGGCCAGAGGATCGGAATTGCGATTCAACGGGAAAATGCTGCCTGCATTCTTGCCACCATTCGAAGCCATCATGATTTGTTTATATTTTTTATTTTATAAATATATTTAAGGCCTTAATGTTAATAATTATTTTTTAATAAAGTTGGTTCGTTTCATTCTCATTTATGACTTTAATATCTTACCTTTTACAAGTGGATTTTTTTGTTATCTGGGTGCTTCTAAGGCTTAGATACGATTAAGAATTTATAAGAAAAGCGGATAAGTGCTCTGAAATAAGAGTATCGTTGAAGAGATTCCTTCTAAATATTGGATTTGTAAGTGTTTATTTATGTTCATAAGAACATATTATAATATGTAATTAGATTTATAACTTTGTGGAAGGCAATTTAGTCTGGGTACCTACCCAAAATTGAGTGGATAGTACCGACCACCAGATATTCTACCGCCAAGCAGCAATACTCATTAATTCCGATGTGAAGGGTGAGTGAGCCAGTGTGTCTATAGCTGTATGGACATAATGGTTAATCTAAGGGTAATCTTGCTTAATCATAAGCGTTTGTCACGCTCGGCAGCGAGTTTTTATGCAATCAAAAGATATAAACTAAAATATATAATAATTCCCTTATATATTATTTAATTAATATACCTACTAACTGAATGGGTAGAAGAAAATTACTACTAAGTAGTTTACTGGTCTCAGTATTGTACTTTCTCGGTAGAATTAATCTTCCAACAAAGAACAAATAAGCTAGATCTATAGAAGTAAGTTTTATTTATTACTAGCCGTTGCCCGCGGCTTTGCTCGCGTAGAATATGAATATATTTACAAATTAACTTAAAATATTACGTTAATGTAAGACCTTTTTGTATGCCACATTGGTGGGTATTCCAACCCTTAGGGTAGAATATCCAGAAACGTTTAAATACGTATTTACTCATTTTTAATTAGTAGCCAAAAAATTAAATTTCATACTTCTAATTTCATAAATGAAATTTTTAATGGTCTTCCAGACTATCCTATATACGAAATATCAAACCCTATTTCCCTCCTTAGGCGTAAAATATCCATAAACGCTTAAATACGTATCAAGACATTTTTAATCGGTATCCCAATGATAAAATTTCTAGCTTCTAACTTTAAAAATGACGGACTTCCAGACTAACCTGTATTCGGAATGTCAACCCAATTTCCCTCCTTAGGCCTAAAATATCCAGAAACTCTTAAAGGTGAATCAACTAATTTTTAATCGGTAGCCCAAAAATATAATTTCATGCTTCTAACTTCAAAAATGACGGATTTCCAGACTAACCTGTGTACGAAATGTCAACCCTTATTAAACCCTTATAGGTAGAATATGCAGAAACGCTTAAATACGTATCTACTAATATTTAATCAGTATCCCAAAAATAAAATTCATGTTCTTAACTTAAAAAATGACTGACTCACCCATAAAAACTTTCAACCTTTATTTCACCCCCTTAGTGGTAGATTATCTAGAAAAGATTAAATACGTATCTAGTAATTTTGAATCAATATCCCAAAAATAAAGTTTCACGTTTCTATCTTAAAAAATACAGATACAAACTTTCAACCCTTTTTTCACCCCTGTAGGGGTAAAATATGCAAAACTCTTAAATATTCATGTACTCATTTTTAATCAGTATCCTTAAAATAAAGTTTAATGTTTCTAACATAAAAAATGACGGTCTTCCATTTTTTCATTCAAACGTTCAACTCCCTAGTATTTCACCCTTTAGAGGTAGAATTTCCAAAATTCGCTCCTTAGTGGGTGTATCATGATATATTATTTTATAAGTGTAGATCAACAGCCTAAAAATATTTTCTATTTCTAAAAATGACAATATTAACTAATCTTCCAACTAAGAACAAATTATTATAAATTATTTATTAATAATTAATTAATCTTTCAAAAATAATTTGTGTACAAAATTTCATTTATATCGGTCGAATAGTTTTGGCGTTAAAGCGAGACAGACAAACAGAGTTACTTTCGCATTTATAATATTAAGTATGGATTACGGGCTTATGTAAAAACTACTCAGCCAATTGATACGGAGTTTTCACACTATATTATATAATTTCAGAACGGACAAAGGCTAGGCATATATGATTTGTTTATATGAATATTCAGCGAGGTAAAGCTTTTTACGTAAATGTAGACGAAGTGAAAATTGACGGCACGGAAGCTTAACATGTGAACTCGGCTAGAATTGGAACAGATAACCAAAAAAAAATTTAAATAGCTACTTTAAGGTCCTGTATAATAGTATAATTATTTTATATCTTGTATAGGCGAGTCACAATAATCTAATATTAAAAAAAAAAAAAAATGTAAAAGGGTAAAATATTTGAAAAAATAAAATCATTTGATATGAATAAATTCAATGACACGTTAAGTTAAGCGTTTTTGTGTAAATTAAATATTTCAATGAATACTTATGAAGAAATGAAGAGACGTTATTATTGTATTACTTAATTGAAAAAAATATTAAACCAACACATATAAGACATATACCAGAACCATGTATATAACACATGACAGGCATCCAGCATATAATTGTATATAGGGTAATATTTATCTACAAAAAGATAATAGCGTGTAACCTAAGCCTCCATACGGTGCTATGTCATAGGATGTAATAATTAATTATAGTTAATTATGACATTCTATTATTACACATACACACATTATTATGTACTAATAAACTTATTGTCGTAATTAGTTTTGTTTAATAATTTGTTAAACTTTCATAATTATTATTTTATTTCGCATACTATTTGAGACTGGCACAAATATATATTTAAAAAGATCGATCTGTCACGAGAAATGATTGGACGATTGCGAATTATGAAGCTTGAATTTATTTTGTCATCTTGATTTACCGAAAAACAGGCGCGAAAACGGCCAAAATAAATACTACTGTGCAAATTCGGATCGGATTTCTAGTACATCACTCACTCACTAGGCACTCAGTTCCATCGCGTGGAAAATGTTAACATTGCTTAATTGAAAAACTTGTAACGGTATTAAAATTCCGAGTACATTTTTAATAAATGTGGAAACGTCTAAAGATTCTCTTAAGAATTTTTTAGAACCTACTTAGCGCTTTTGAGTGCATGCCAAGATAATTTTAATCTTCCGAGAGGCTTTCCAGAATACGTTCGACCCAACGCAACAGGTCTGCAAACTTGAAAATCACGTCTGCTGGCAGCTTCCCCTAACTGTTATTCTGTTTTTATCTCCGGATAGTGTTGCCACGCATAAAATTTCGAATGGATACAATAAATGTTTCGGTAGTAAAATGACTATCCAGAAATGAACTATTTTTTTTATTATCGTATTACGTTATCGTAACCAATTCTATCTGTATCGTCAAGTCCGTTGGATTATTTGATTTTTTTAATTTTATTTATTTATGTAATTTTTGTAATTAAAAAGGTTATTTATAAAGTAAGAGTAAAAATGAAGTATTTAAATATAATATTTAATAATATATTGTCATCTAAGACGACATAGCACGTTTTTTTTTAATTTTAATGTGCTGCCAGTAACAAATATATTATATTACCTTAGTAACAAGATATGTCCTGAAAAGTCATGATGGATGGTGCACCATCTGCTTGCAAGCGTTAATGAAGCCACTGAACTTTGCTACGTAATCATAATTTTATTAACATTCGTGGATCAAGTAGGACGGCTTAATTTCTGGAAAAATCTGCTTTAAAAAAGTTACTCCTCTAACGTAACTTTTTTGGTTCTGTTTTGAAAGAACTGTTTGAATTTCAATTTAGGGTTCAGTATATTATAAAAATAAAAAGACTGTCCCATATGTCTTTTGGTTAGTTTACATGGCAACATTATTATGTTCAAATGTTGGATCGGTTAATAGTCCCCATAGATAGACATAGACATAGGAAAGGTAAGAAATATTAACCATTCCTTACATCGCCAATGCGGCACCAACCTTGAGAACTAAGTTGGTATGTCCCTTGTGCCTGTATTGACTCTGGGTCACTCTCCCTTCAAACCGGAACGTATTACTGTTTTTTGGTCAGACATTCTGTTTTAGCGCGGAATTAGGAAATTGACAGAATTTACTGCGATGAGCATTATATATTAACAAATAATGTTTAAAATGAATTCCTATTCTTTATAAAAACTAGACATCAGCAATGTTAAAGTTTTGATATAGAATGAGTTATTGGATAACGCAGACGTGAAAAGTCAGGGGGGATGGATGGTTTTGCTCGTTACTCGTGTATGTCGCCCAGTCAACGGTTGACGGCTTCTGTATTAATAGAATGGAATATTTTACACAACAACGATTCAGGTGCTAAGCCTTGATAGATACTAGTACGATGTATTGATTATTAGCAAGCTGATTGGTACGACTTTTGGGTGTTGAACAACAATTTCATTTGAAATATGTTATATAACTCTACTTATAGATATAAAAGATCAACGTTATTCCTACTTAATAGTTCCTAATAATTCAGCAAAATTGTTCCAGCGTTTGGGAGAACACGCACAGAAAAATTATATAAATAATTAAAGGTCGTTGCACTCTAGAAGTTAAGGTTCGAGATTTAATTTAATATTAAAATAAAAATACACTTTACCACCTATCTCCTTAGAACCATACATTCAATTTCATAGCTTAAATATTATTTTTTGCCAACATGCTAAAAACTCGTAAATGTATGCAGGTCTGAGCCGGTCTAAAAGTACATATGAGCGCAAAAGTGCTTATGCAAATGCGCCCTGCTTCAACGGAGCTCGTTTGAAAAAATAAAACTCAACATTCCCCAAATATTGCATTGTAAAACGACACAATATACTTATTGTTACTAACACGGGACAATATTACATTTGCATTACAAAACACTTCTCGTGACGACAGTACTAGCGCGACAATTAACGCTCACAAAAACAAAAGACATCTAATTGGCACCTTTAAAAGTATTAGCTCCTTATATCTTAATGACTGAAGCGGTATAATGTTCTGCAAAAGTGAAGTATTCCATATACCGAGTTTAGAGTGGTAGCTTTTTGTAACGAATATATGGGTATATTTCTTTCATTTATTTTAATTTATTTTAGATTGACTATAAATCTGAAACAAAATAAAAATGTTAAGAACCAAAAGTATAAGTTTTAAAATAAAATTTGCCACTCTATATGAAAACATAGTAAACTTTTTTATGGGTGGTAGGGCTTGGTAGGGGTGGTTGATGCAAGTCTAGTTAGGCGCCATCCACATCATTATATTTTACTTCCTAACAAAAAAACTTGGTATGGTTGTGAGACAGTGTCACTACAGGCACAAGGGACATATTTTATTTGGGAAATAAAGTTGGCAACGCATTGGCGATGTAAGGAATGGTGAATTATTACTCAAACGTCAATGTCTAGAGGCGGAAGTGACCATTAACCATCAGGGGGTCCTGCCTATATTAAATTAAAAAAAACTCACCATCTTCACCACAAAGCTCAGTGTATTCCAAAAGATCTGTGTCTGGTCTCGCAAAGCTGAAATACAGGTAGTTTTTGGAAACTCGGAACGATAGGAGCCGTAATGTAGGCGTCAGTTGCACGCTAGCCAACTTGATGTACTCATTTTGATTAGTGAATGGAATGTCTTCCCAGTATTTTGAGCAAGCCGGGCTTCTCTCTTTGAAACTGAAAGTTTGTAATATAAAAACAGTTATTAGATATATATATTGCCAAAGCCCTGAGAGGTACTGATATGTTTTTCTTATCAGAAATCGGATTTGAAACAAAACATCGAAAGGTTAATTATATAACAGAATTGTCTTTTTTATTTTGACCTGTATATGTATTCTTATATAAGAATATTACTTCATAAAAGTACTGTCGGCTTTATCCGCCCAAAATTTATACAACTTTACTTACAGCACACCGTCACCTTCCATTTTACTCCCTCGAGAGCTCAATAAAAAAGCCTTTATCATTCCTGGGGTTCCAGCTATCACAATACCAAATATTATCTAAATCGGTTTACCGTTTTCACAGTGAACCGGTTACTAAGAAAGCAACAAACCTACAGATAGAGTTACTTTCGCATTTATAATATTAGTACAGATATGTCGAGTTTCATTACATATCTTTCAATGCGTTATTAACCTTGTGTGATATAAAATAAATATCAAATGAACGTGACATTCACCAAATACCGTATGAGATAATATTTTGATATTACGCACTCATAAAAGCATTTGTTTCTTGTTTTTGATTTTATAATATAGGTATATTTACAAATAGTTATTACGAATGGGTATCCCAAATGTGGTTGAATTTAAGGCAGCCTGTGAATGCCGTATCATTCTGTATAAATTAAACTTGGTACATGTTTGGTAGATGTCCCTAAGATTAGGGCGACATAAAGTTGAAAAAATATGACTTACATCGTATTACATGCATGGAAATTATTATATTAAAAATATTAAGGTTGAATAAAATAATAATATAAGTATTACCAAAACGAAAAAATCCTCTTTAATGCACCAGAAATTTTGACCGCCATCTTGACACATAAATTATTGACAATATATTTATTTTAAATGAAAAAGGTCGTGATCTATCACTGTGAGTTTAATTTATTTATTTCCGTCCAGTCTGGTTACTTAAAAGTAGGCATTACATTGCAAAATTTATGTTGGCAATTTGATTGCTCTAACGTTTAGGGTTACTGGTAGTCTTGGTAAGATTTTTGTTAAAAGTTAAGAGGAGAAATAAATATAGATTTGTTTGTTGTTGTGTAATTAGTGTTAGTACTTACTTTTATCCTTCATCTTAATGTTTTCTTTCTACTTAGTTTTGTTTTCTATTGAATCAGAAATAACTTATAACAGAAAAAGAAAAAAACATCTAACTATTCTCCCGCAATTTTCCAATGACTGATCAGTGGTTTCAAAAGAAACAAAAATATTAGAGAGATGCAAATTTCCTATAATATTCCTAAAAGAACTGATAATACCAAGCATACCAAGTTAAGTAAATTTACGTCAATAAACACGACCTGGTATAAACGTATTCCTTTTTATATTCTGAGTGACATAATGAAATTAACAACTAAGCACATCGTTTTTTAGAAAAAAAAAGGATATGAAGCAATTATAAAAACGGGCGAATGACGAAAAAATTCTCATTACATAAATAAACTTGCTGATAAAGAGATTCGGGTTTAATTCGAGAGTAATATTGTGATGTCAGGATTAAATTTTCCCCTTTGAAATGAATTATTTAACATTTTTGTGTAGACGAAAAAATTTCTGTTCTACCCTCGAAGTTTAATTTCTTAACGGTCTAACAAAAATAAAAAATACCCAAAAACTTCACTAATATCTAGTTACGAATTCTGAAAATGTGTTGAATTACCCTTCGTTATTGTCATCGGGGCCGGAAATTGCGGGGAAATTTTTAAGGCTTAAGAAAACATTAGGGTGGACTTTTTTCCTTTTACAGTATTTTCATTTGTCTTGTCGACTGCTTCGTTGTTTAGCAACTTGGTTGCAGACCTCAAGGTCCAACTTTGACTCGGTTCAATAAAAATATATTTTCCTTACAGAGACGGGCTTAATATGCACACAGTTTAATATTTATATCTGATTTGTACATACTAAATAATGTAAGCCGCGAATTAAATTAATAAAAACAATTTCATTTATGCAAAATAATGACAGTGACATACGACTTATTACAACTGAACCACATTTTTTATGAACGTTCGTAACACATTGAACATTTTAGAGCTTTCTTTTAACACGAGAAACAAAGATGGAAATGATGAACTCGTTACCTATGCTACAAGATTCGTTTATCATAACATTAAACGTTCTAAAATTTTAAATTTTAATATATATAAAAGTCATTTGAGACCCATAGTAGCGTTACTACCTACTAAAGGATGTACGGAAAGTTTTAATTCGCTTTGGGAGTTAAATAACCGCCTTCACTTCATTTCAACCAAATATAAAACACTAGTTTCCGCCCACGGATTTGCCCGCGTGTGAGATTGGACTGTTGGTACAACCCATATTGGAGCAACGTTGAGGAATAAACTCCATTCTCCTCGTGAGGAGAGACATTTGTCCAAGAATTGCACATTATATGGATGTTACTTAGTTATTAAAAAGTTAACCTAAATAGTATGCTGAGGGATAATTTAATCGGAACACACCACGTGTAACTATTGAAGTTTCTAGTCGTTAGGATAATCGATGGAGCCGATATGAGGTCCAATAAACAAACTTGTTGTCTCAAGGGTTGTATTGGAGTGAGGCGATCTTAACAATTAATTTAAACCATATTTCTATTATGTTAACATTTTAAAGAGAAAGGTTATATGTTGTGTTAACTAGACAGGGGAATTTGAGCTTTATATAGGTACTATATACTAGAATTTGGTTGCGGTTTAACTTGGAAAGCGAAATAAATGTATTAATCAATACATTGAGTTTCCAAGTGCTTAATTTCCCGGCAAGGCATCTGGAAGCACCCCGGTGTTGTATAGATTGGTGGTGTATATGGTGGTAGTGACTTTCAATCAGGTGAGCCTCCTGACCGTTTAACAATTGCTCCATAAAAATATATTCACCTCGTACACCCATTTATATCCAAATCTTTATTTGTTGGATGATATTCTACCACATGTTCCAGATTCTAATCAGGTGTTGGAGAACTGTCGTGGAATAAGATAAAAACGTTCAGGGGAAAGGATACGTTAATAGACTACTATTGTTTATGATTACCGTTAATATAATAAAATAAAAAAAATGCTTGTTTTGATAGAGCAACTAGCTGGCAGACAGAGTTACTTTCGTATTTATAATATTGTATAGATTTAAGCTTATATTACGCAATGCCGTAACAAACAAAACTTTGTTGCTTCAACCATCGGTCGGTAACAACACGTTTCAATGAAAACATTTTCATTACGGACACTACGGAACTGACCCGCTGACCTGGATAAGACCTGCACAATGTTTTACACCCGATATTCAATACTTGCAAAACTATTGATCATCGACTGTGCTAGCTTTATTTAGCTCTCATTTCAAAGTGACTGGAATGGATCTGTTTTTTTTTTTAATTAGAGTTTTGGCTAAGATATTCTTTTTCAGGTTGACATGTGAGTTTTTTTTGTTATTTCTAACAATGATTGAATAGCGTTAATAGTGTAATGGTTCACGTGCCGTCTTGCGATGTAAATAGTTGCAGGTTCGATCTTGACCCTTAGGGCTATTGTCGTTTCCATTCACAATAACACAAGTTTTAAGCTAAATTGGTGGGGTAAAAAGGAATATTAGTAATTCCTTAAAAAGAGGCATTGCTACATTAAAAAAAATATTATACCTATATTATTTATGTAAATTCCTTTGTCAATGAACTTGAAAAAAAAAGTGATACATGCCAAACAAATGTCATTCGACATATAATAACACAGATAATAGATAAATAATAGATAATAGTATATATAAATATTCAATATTGTAAACGAAAATAATTTGTCCCTTAGGGAATGTTCCATTGGAAAGTTTCTAATGTTGGTTGAAC
Source organism: Vanessa atalanta (assembly GCF_905147765.1). Taxonomy (NCBI): domain Eukaryota; kingdom Metazoa; phylum Arthropoda; class Insecta; order Lepidoptera; family Nymphalidae; genus Vanessa; species Vanessa atalanta. The sequence continues at coordinate 1,969,604 of NC_061871.1, forward strand.
AGATATGTTATTATATAGGTAAAATGTTATTATACACATGTTTGCAGGTTATGCACAGGTTATATAAATGTGGGATATATATATATATATATATATATATCCCACATTTGACGAGCGCATTTATTAAGTTAATCGCATTTGATAGCATTCTTAGAGGTCAAAATATAAACTAATACAACATTTATTCAAATTAAAATATAACTCTAACATTCAGAGATATTTGATTTTCGCTCAGTGATTAGTAAATACGATGTAACAAATATTTGGTATCAATGAATTATCCTAAATTCCAATCACAAAGCTATAATTGGCGTGATAGTAATTAACTAAATACATGGCATCATAGATTTTACTTCGTCTCTTATACATTTTCATACAGATGTCATACAGTTTTTGTGATGCCTTAATGACACTACTTTTAGGGTTCCGTACCCAAAAGGTAAAAACGGGACCATATTACTAAGACTTCGCTGTCTGTCCGGCCGCCTGTCCGTCACCAAGCATCAATGTATCAAGTGTGACGGTGTACGTATTTCTGTTGCCGCTATAACAACAAATAATAAAACCAAAACAAAATAAATATTTAAGGGGCTCCCATACAAAAAATGCCATTTTTTGTCTGTTTTTTATTTTTTATTTATCAAATCAAATTATTTTTTATTCACGTTAGTTCATAAAAGCAATTTGAATCGTCATATTATAGTGTTGAATTAGATGAAATGTTCTGGTGCAGTCGGTGCCAGTGAGGCCTACATAGCCCCACGTCAAATCGGGGAAACGCGTAAATGCGTTTTTCCAGCAAGATAAAAAGCGGTAGATGGGCAAATGGGCTACCTGATGGTAAGTGTTTACTATTACAAAAAAACATCGACGTCCTAAGAAATTTTAACCATATCTGACATCGCCAATATGCCTCCAACTTCTTCACTGAGATGTTATATCTCTTATGCCTGTTATGTACTGATACTTAACATTTTACTAGTAATAAATAAATAAAAAAAAGTATATCCAATCTTTAAAGCGCTCGAACAAAACAAACAAATTTAAAAATTAGCAAGAGAATGAATTTCCGCATGTATTCAAAGAGAGGCAGGCAGTCTCATAAAAAGTGTTCCTTTGACATTCATTAATAAGTCGCGCTTAGCCATTCAACAGTTAACTAGGCACTACATCGCAGCAACAAAAGTCTTCATGGTATATTCAGAGCTTTGTTCTGAAGTGCGAATACCTCTTGACATTAACCGCCGTCATTACGGAGTCGTTTAATAAAATGTTTAGTTTTCCTTTTGTTTTTGATGGTTTCCGTGATAAATTACAGTTTGTTTACACTTAATTACCCATAGTCAAAGACAATTATAAAATTGAATAGACGTTTTGTTGAGATTAAATTATTTCGTTTTAAGTCTTATATATTAAATGCAAGCTGCCCCGCGGTTATAACCGCGTTGAACGTTCCTGTTCCGCCCACTTGGGTCGTAGCTTGAAGTTATTTGTGTGATATAATATTTCACAAATAATCGTCTGTCTTACTTAAAAATATATTTTCAATCGGAAAAACGAGATCATATTATATAAACAAACCATTTCTCTTGTTCATAATATTCGTACAGATTAAACATAATAAATATTTAGAACGTTTTGTTTTGTTATTTGAAGTTCAAAAACCAGTTATATTGTAAATAATATTTTTATTAATAAACCTCACTTACGCTATGTATTTGTTATTAATTTTGCAGTCAGTGAATAGTAAATATTGTGTCTTAGAAAATAATACATCTTTTCATAAAGTGTTTAACGTACAAAAGCAGCCGCGTATCATTACCTCCCTAAATAACATAATGACACAATCCATTATCTTATTATTTCGTCTGCACATTAGCATTACATAAGACGTATTAGTTCTAAGTATAATTCCATATTATATATCCATTATGTTCCTATGGTTTCTACGATATTCTGTGTATTCTAGCACACAGAATGTAGGACGAATTTGTAACTAAATGACAGCAGGTTTTCCCCATTAGACTGGTCGACTAGGGCCCCCACGAAATATGGAGGGCCGTAGCCATAACCGAACTTATCAGATATCCGAAAGGAAATTCTAACCGAAACCGTAATCGAAGTCGATAAAAAATTGTTTAATATTTTTATTTAATTTGCATGTGCATACTTGAAATAAGTTGCTATAAATATTTTTAAGGCTATTTGTATTTTCTGTGTTTATGCAAATATAATCAAACGTTTACCTTGTAATTTTCTCTTTAAAAATTTCTATCTGAATATTTTCTCTAATATTCGTAAATGAATCAATCGGATAATCTGATATCGTTTCGTATCCGTAGCCGTATTTGAAACCGGTAAAATATTATTAACATATCCAAATCCAAAATAACATATCCATAACATCCCTGCTTCTCACCATTCAAACAATATCATAGGATAACAATAGTACGAAATATTGATTGTGGTTCAAAGAACTGACTTTGTGATACGCAATCCCGCTCGAAACACCGACGTAATAGAAAAATTAAACGCTATGACACAACAATAAAGACCAGAAGACCATCGTAAATAATGCGAATTCTTTTATATAATAAAATAGCTCGAGTCCTTGATGCTATAAATGCATCTTTGCTCACAATTGCGTTAAAACAGCTAGAATTCTTCAACCCTTTATTCATGTGACGGGTGCTTGTATGCAATTATATTAAATAGTTCACATTTTTGCTTTTCAGAAGATCGGCGCTTGGCGACATTGTTTGAAACGTTATTGGAACTTTATACGAACACTAAGATACGCAAAATTTTAATATAAAATCATTTAATTTTTATAAAATACATTACAGTACAGTACATTAGTTACACTGCCTGACTTACCTTTCAAGCCAAGACACAATAATAGAAAGTATTATTTGGCGCAAGAATATATAATAAGATGGTTTTACCTACCCGGGCAGGCAGTAATAAAGCTACTAACAGGCAGGAGTTTCACCTGATGGAAAGTGACTACCACCGCCCATGGTTTCTGTACATTATACATGGTATTATAATGAGCCGAGATTGCTCTGTGGTTATAAATTTGCTTTATTTATATTTATATCTCAACTATATACCTAATCTACAATATTTTTACATACAATAAAAGAAACACACACAGATCAAATTTATAACATTTTTTTTTTGTGACGTTAATGAAGAACTTCAATAATATTCACGGCTTATGAAACTGCTACAAAGGCTGCACGTCATGGCTCAAGTGATCTCTCCGCGGTAGAATCAACTGTTATCAGACACTCGCTTTGACTGCTGGGATGTTAAACGCGAAATTTAATGCGCGTGAGTGATTAATACTTCTTGTTTATTATTGTTTTATACATTTTGAATATGCTGTCTAGTTTATTGGAAAGGTTAAGAATTTACTATAATTCTATCTGAGGTCATACGGATAAAATTTCAGCTACTTTTTTTATAAGAGTATGCACTTGATTCAAGCCCGTTTGCGTAGGTACCATCCATTCAAGTAGTATTCTACCGTCAAACAAATACTTAGCACTGTTTTTTTCTGGTTCGATGGATGAGTGAGCGAGTGTAGCTACAGGCACAAAGGAAAAACACATCTTAGTTCCAAAAGATGGTGCAAAGGTGATATGAGGATTTTTTTAAAGTATCAACGGTTGTGACCCCTTATCGAGAAAGACAGACAGAGTTGGTACCACTGGTTTTTTGGTCCTTATTTAGGCGTATTTGGTGCTAGTGAGTTCCAGATACGCCCCAGTTCATACGGAGGATAAACGTTAATGTCTTTTTTCAGCGAGATAAGAAAGGTGCACACGTTGAATACAATTTGATGTAGTATATATAATGTCACAACTTATTGTTACAACGTAGCACTCTTTATCGTGTACCTTGTATCATATGTGAATAGACCATTTTTTTATAAAAACTTACATTTAAAGTGAGACTAAAGAAATTTATAATTCAAGGTGGAATCACATTAACAATTTATAAAACGATGGAAACTGACAACTAAAATTTATATTAAATTAGTATAAATAGTGATACAAAATCTGATTCAAAGTAAATGAATAGGAAACATAAGGTATGTTTTATTTTATCTGCTAACACATAGTTGATTTTTATTTGTTTAATCGGTATAAATTATAACGAATTTTAAACCAATGTATGGCAAAGTGGCTAACATCAAACATCATCCTTTACATTAATTGAAGCCACTTTAAAATGTATGCAATACTGTCAAATATTCACAGACAAGACAGGAAGTTACACTTCCGTGCCTTCAGCGTACGAAAGAGAGAAAAGACGGTCCTTGTTATCCATCGGAGTGAGAGAATAAACACGTAGTAGTTTTGCTGAGCATCAGTGAGTAGAAAATCATCATAATAGCTTCTGTTCAGTACAGTGGCCGGGAAGGGAATTACGATTATGGGAATGTGTGTCTATGTCATATTATATGTTATACAAATCGAATTAAACATTGTACTTTATATATATATATATGTATAAATATAAATATTTTGTATATATATACAAATATTTTATAATGGTCGGATAGGCACAGCTGCGTGACAACTTGGTACTCAACATTTCTGAAACTCATTGATAAAAGTTTATCGAAATATTTTCGATCAAGAGTTATTAATTACTCTACTGTCGTACTTTTATAATTTAAAATATTCCTAAAGTAAATAATAAAGGAGTAAATTAAAATTCTCGTTATTTTCTTCTCTCTTGGAACGAAGAAATAAATAACGATAAACGAACATATTTTTGATTAATTAACCAAACAAATGTTTTGAAATCAACGAAGTATTACCGAAATAAGTTCCGTTATAACTTTTCATATTCCCCCGCATTGAGATATTTTAAGGGCAAATGTTTTTGTGTCTTTTGTTGGAAAACGCGAGAAATGCATTAAAGGAGGAACAAAACATTGTTACAGCTATGAAAGACGACGTGATAATACACCGGCTGAATGTGTGTCTCCCATGGAAATGTAAAGAATATTAAAAGAATGTCTAAGCGTAATATGAATTTCTGTTTCAAGGGTAGTTTTGTAAGCGACTTCATTACTTATCAGATTTTATAATTACTGATTTATTAATATTTAAATTTATTGCTAAATTAATAAATAGATAATTAGCTTAACTTCATATTCAGTTAAAGAAGGAAATATATTAAAACTATACGTAACATTAAAGTTAGTTACCACTTGGTAGTAGGTACTTAGTATTGTCGTGTTCCGGTTTGAAGGGTGAGTGAGCCGGTGTAACTACAGGCACAAGAGACATAACATCTTAGATCCCGAGGTTGGTAGCGCATTGGTGATGTAAGGAATGGTTAATATTTCTTACAGCGCCATTGTCTATGGGCGGTAGTGACCACTTACCATCAGGTGACCTATTTGCTCGTCCGCCTACCGATATCTTAAAAAAAAGTTATAATAAGCCTACTTTTATAATTTTCTTGATAATATTAGAAGAATTCGTTTTCAGAAACCGATTTAATTGTCATTACTTACGAGGTATTTTCTGTCACGTACTGGAAAATTATGAAACCATCCTGTACCCTTTTACCCAAGAATTACAATATATAAGCGACCCACCTGCTCACCTTTGTTTGCAAATTAAACATTCATAAATATGTATTAAAATCCAATTATCTTAAATGAATATACTTTCCTGTTAATTCTAAATGTTGCCCTCGAATAAAACAAAACAAGAGTTTAAGTGCAACGGTTTATACGTCTTTTATGATGTTTTTGCACTAAAAGTTTCCCACAGAGTCTGTTCTTTTTCCTTACGAAAAGAATCATTACAAATAAAGTAGTACAGTTTATTTATTGTATTTGATTTATATAACGTTATTTCTGTTAGCGTTATTTTAAAATAACGTCTCATTTTGTTATTACGTTAAAGGAGTTCGTGATTAAAGAAAACCTCAGTTGTGTGCGGTTACGGCGTACGTTTCAATAGTGGTGTAAACCACAATACCCTCCCGGTTTCCCACAGTCAGGTTATATAAAACAAGCTGAATAAACACATTGAACTTTGTTCTTGATTCTTTGCATATTTTTTTTTATTCGAAATGCAAATTTTTAGGTTCGATTTGGAAATTATTTTATATTACGAAGTGTTGTATTGAAAAATAAATCTTATATCTTGCGTCAGAAACAGAAAAAGACTTTTAAATACGTTCAATTTAAAATTCGAATGTTTAATTTTATGTACTAACTGATAACATATTATTAGACTTAAAATTATTTAAAATAATAAATAAATTTTAGCTAACTTAACCCAACAACTAGAAATATAAAGTTAGAAGGAAATAGTTGAGTAAGTAGCGTATCTCTCTGGAGCATAGTATCATTTTAACCTCACATCTCTTAAATAATATTTATTCTTCACGAAATATGTATTCATGGCGTAAATAATGCATCGAGCGTTTCCTACGCGAGAACGGAGCACTTCAAGCGCGAGCTAATTTGAATATGGAATAGATACATTTGAATTAAGAACGTTCAGTTTTTACGAGCGCGCATTTTCGCGACTGCTATAAAAGTGCTTCTTGATTATCTGTGGTCCTAACTTTTTATTTTGATATTAGTCGTTATTATGTTTTTATGGTCCGTATTCATAATTTGTAAAATTATTGGTATAAGTCGTAATGAATAATGAATGTAAAGAGTGATCTCAGTACTTTTTAAGCGTTTATGTTTATAAAGTAAAAGATATTGCAAATACTTTTTTCAAGGTCGTTTGGTTTATAAATTACTAGTAATGTTCCTGAAAAATTTGGGTTGATTGACTTTTTATTTTCTTTAGGATAAAACCGCTATAGAAAGCCGATAAAGTTTACCGCCAATTTCTCTGATATCTTGATATGATTTGTATAATTATTTCAATAATTCAGTTAACATAACATTTAAAATTAGAGAGATAGTAAAGAGCCGAGATGGCCCCATGGTTAGAACGGGTGCATCTTAACTGATGATTTTTGGTTCAAACCCAGGCAGGCAACACTGAATTTTCATGTGCTTAATTTGTGTTTATAATTCATCTCGTGGTGAAGGAAAATATCGTGAGGAAACCTGCATGTGTCTAATTTCAACGAAATTCTGCCACATGTGTATTCCGCCAACCCGCATTGGAGCAGCGTGGTGGAATATGCTCCAAACCTTCTCCTCAAAGGGAGAGGAGGCCTTTAGCCCAGCATTGGGCATTTACAGGCTGCTAAGACTAAAAAAAAAATATTGAAAGAAAGGAGCTTCTGGTACTGTAATTTATAACTTTTTGAGTTTCTATCAGTAACTTGACTTTTGATTATTATTAGCCATTAATTAAAAAAATATCTATAGTTCTATATAGCACGAAAATATCGCTTATTACTAGCGTTATATGTGTGGCATATTTGCTTACGGCTGCAGAGTGGCATTTAGAAGTTAATTTCAATAATTATTGAAAATCGATATTTTTGATTACCCTTCTCGTCTGTTAACTAATATAAAATGAACATCATATAACAACAATCGTTATGTTTATATAATTCATCCTAAAATATCATAGTTTTAATGGTATTAAAAATACTTTAAATAAATCGAAATCGAACAATATCTGTCTTTCCAGATTACATCAATGCGGGAGAGAGTATTCAATATTTTAAAAAGGGTCTCTGGCTGTATACAACAGTTTCTTAGCTACGCGCGTCACGAACTAAATAAAATATAAAGTCTGTTTGTTTTGGCGGTTCGAGGTGACAGTTATCGATTGAGATGTTATATTTTGCGCTTGCGATAATTTGATAAAACAAAATTGATATTTTATTGCTTTTCGTGTTATATTTTATACAATTTGTAAAATAAAATATTTTTTTATAATACGAAATCAAAAAGCATTTTTGGATATTTTCCAAACAGAATCTTTGTGAATTTAGTACGAAAATAAAACGGAGAATAAACAAGGTATATTGAAATATTGATGCATTGGTATATGAATTCGTCAAGCTTTCGATATATTTGTAAGTCAATATTAACACGCATAGTAAGTTTTAATTGTGAAGCCAATGTCACGAACGAGTCGATAGTTTATTTGTGTACGGATTGTATAAGTTAGCACTAATAAAACTGTGGAAATGTATATTTTGACTTTCGCATAATCCGTTCGGGAGTGCACCGTGGATACCCCGCCCAGTAATCCCGGCGTCCGCGCCTCTTGAGCCCTGGCCAGTTTTGAAAGTAGTGTTGAGCGTGACCTAGTTGTGTAAACGCTCATGCTATTTGATTTTCGAACGTCGACGGTTGCAGTTTTGCTTGTTTTTTCGTTAATCTTTATGGCCATTTATTGCAATCTCAATATCATGTGGATACGTAAAGCAGTCTCCGTAAATGCAAAGCCCGATGCCAAAACTATAAACGCATTTTTATGGTTTTGTCAGGTTCAACATCAACATCAAATTTTATAAGTATATATCGAGCCGTTTCAGTGTGATTGTGTAACAAACATCCGAACACATGATATTGACATTTAAAATATTAATCTCGATTTGAGATAAATATATTTATTAGTTTGTATTACGTCATCTTTTTTAGTTGAACCATTTAAATAATAAAGCGCTTCATATCTGCGTTTATTTTGAAATTAAAACTGTCTTAGTGAAAAGAACTCCATAATTTTAGAGTTGAAGCCTGTAGTTACTTGCTTACTCGAATAAAGGATTATAATGGTTTTCACTTGTCATTATTATCAATCGTTACAAATTTACATATATGCTCATAGTAGGTTTTTTGCCACGGTTACAATTTTCAAGAATTAACCAACTACATGATACTAAGTAAGTGTAAACACAATGTGTACCTATAATCTATTGCTTCATTCAAATAATCAGATGGGACGAAAATCCCACAGCATCGAAGAGAAATTAGGCGAAAGACCAACGGCTTAACGTGCTTTTCGAGACACAGGATTGTATCGCCAACGTCGAATCTTCGGGCTGCTAATAATTAAAAATTTAATTAAAACACCGAAAAGTTTTATTTGTTCCACCAATGTTTTAAATCTAAGATCTTAGGATCTGCAGCCTTATAAAATTAAAAAACGAAACGAAAATTAATATATTAATTGGCTTTGATTCATTATATGTCTATATAGTGTGAACAACTAACTGATAACGCGTCGAAAAAAATAGTATCACCAAGTAAACGCACACTATTAAAGTATTATGACGTTTGGCGAGTGTCAAGCGTGGGTATCACCCACACTAAAATAACAAAGTTGGCTCGTTTCTTCTAGTTTTTTTTGTAGTGCGACAACAATTTAAGTAATTTAGCAATACGAGTTAAAAAGCTATATGCAGGTGACATATACATTTCCTTCTATACAGCTATTTTTCATCTAGAATAGCCTTTGAATTAAAGCGTAGGTACGTTCTCAAGTGGGAAACAAAAAACCTTTTCAGGCTGTTAAATGTTTTTAAATCTTCGTATTTTTAATAAAACACTCAACACAATCTAAATTTGAATTCGCGGTAAGCTATCCTACCTTGTGTTAACGCGTCAACAGTCAAAGCCCCGAGCGATAACTCGAAACGTTTACGAAGGCAGCAGGTCAAACAATTTGCAGCTTCAGGGATGTTTCGTAAGGCGCGAAGGATAGTAGAATATTTTTAGTTTTAAAATGGTTGAATATATTTGATATGAAATGATATTATCTGACTATTTTCGATATATGAATTTATAACTTATAAATACACTTAACACGGATTATAATGATGTGATTTCTTCCTGATTGATTTCGAGCACGGCTATTCACATAATCTGATAAGACAGCGAACCTAATGCGATTGGACAGAATTCAGGTGCCGAATCAACAAATTTTCGTGCTTTCCTAAAATTGGGCTTGTAAACATTGTGAATTTCCTAACTACGAGTTGCTGGGGATTTTTTTTTAATAGGTTCAACCCGAGATTGCGGTCCAAGACCTCCAAATATGCAGCCTTATTAAGTATAATGGGGGATAAAATTTTCATGTTTTCCAAAGAATATGTCGTGTGGTATGTAAGATATTAACGAATTTATTTATAAATTTTAAGCGGTGTTTAGTAAAGTCGCTGATTTTTCTTTCTCTCTTTCTCAGACATACTAAATTTAAAGCGTGTAAGAAGAAGACAGTATTGCTTATTTAATCCTCAAAATAATTCATAGATAAAACTGATAATGTACATATATATGTAGTTACAGGCGTAAATAGAAAATCTAGGAATAAACTTTACTCATGCGGAGACTGGACATTTCGTTTGCCTTTATATAAAATCACGTTGAAAGTTACAAAAGATAGTAAAAAGGGACAGCAATAATAACCGACCGAATTCCACTGAGAACAAAACGAACTCAATTAAGTTTTAATTAAACTTGCTTTTAAACGTTACACATATGTCACATACGAATAAGCGGCGTTCCATGCATATTATTAACCTTTAATGGATCGTGTTATATAAAATATTTTTAAAGTATATTGATGCAAAGATAAGAACAAAATTAATGTTAGTAAAATAATTTATTTATCTGAGCTCGTGTAAAGGAAACCGTTGGACTGATTTAAATTAAATTTCAATGAAATTTTTTTTATTTTTTATTCATCACGGTGATTGCTTTTTATGTTACGCCTATATAATCACTACATAGTATAAAACAAAGTCGCTTCCCGCTATCTGTCTGTCCCTGTGTATGCTTATTTTTTTAAAACTACGCAACGGATTTTTTTTAATAGATAGAGTGATCCAAGAGAAAGGTCACACGGTCACTCGACCGTCAAACCGGAAAACAATGTTCTCGAACAAACGGGTCTTCTCTTTCATGTTGTATTGCGAACACCTCAACAATTGAGACTTATCAATCAATTATGTTTTAGAGTTAATAATAATAATAATTAATAATAATTCTGGTATGTATTGCTTACATTTATTTTATATTGCCATTAAGTATTCTTTAAACATAATAAAAATAATTTTAAATGACTGAGCGATAAAATAAAGCCATTGTATATTCTTAAAAATAAAAATAGAGTTAGTATTTCATAAAAAATAGTCATTTTCATTTATTTTACTTGATGTTTTCAAATGTAGATTTATTCAAACATTAATTCGAAGTAGATCAATCTAGTTCAGCGTATTATTATTTAAGTCACAGTTCACTTCGCAGTTCAAGTTTTCCGTCTCTCCGTGACTTGACAACTGAATTTAGAAATCTAGATTCTAGAAATTGTTGCGAAAGTTCTTTGACAGTACCGAGTGCGCTATTTGATTCAATCTAATGTATATATAACTTATAGAATATCTTGTTTACATCTTACAATTTTTATTTCGTGTATCTGTGGAAATTTTGTTCAAAACTATAATGCAACGATTGTTTTTGAAATAATTTGAATATCGAATTCAAATCGAAAATGTCTTTCATTCGATTAGGAGTTACTGATTCGAAATATGAATTCTCGATAGAATTATATTAATAACTCGATAGTTACATCGGTTTTTTTTTAAATTAATGAAAATATTATACAGCTTATATACTTCATAATATAGTATAAATACTGCATGAAGATCAATCCTCCCCTGGTCCCTGTATAGCTGGGAAACACACCGACAGTAATATTAGCAAGTAGTATATTTTTTTAAATACTGTATGTATAAATAAAGGACAGACGAAACTTAATCAAGAGCTGATGAAAATACTCATATCATATTTTTTATTATCATGACTATTTATTGGATAATAAATTTGCAAGATTTTATTACATAAGTATATAATTCACTTATATCAATATTATGTGCTATTCATACAATGAGATAGGTTCAATAAGGCAGAGTACACATTGATCCTTGTCTCTTTAAATGGAACATGTTGATTTAGGGCCACTTGATGTCAGAAGTTTGAGCAGTGCTTGAAGGAAACTTTTCCTTTTAACGCTGGGAGTAGCCTTATGTTTCTAGAGTCTTATATATAAATAACCAATTAAAAGTTTAATTCTGTTAATAAAGTGAGTAAAACTTATCTATATTTTTATTACTCTTGATGATGTTCAAAATAAATTTGTCTTATTTTAGTTTGTTTTTGGATTATATTACTTAATTATATGTAGTAAAGATGCAGTGATTTTATAATAATTATCAAATATGCTTTACAGGATTAAATTAATTCTAAAGCTTCCACCGGTTACGAATGTAGATTCTACAGAGAAGAACCGTCAACAAAATTAGTGGTTACTCTTATTTAACAACCAGTTAGATAGATTAATTGAACACAATTGAATGAAATGTGGTTATTATAATATAAAAGATGGCAGTCCCACTCTTTTGTACTTATACTGACTTTATCAAGCGAAAATGTTGTATTGGATTAAAATTACAAACAGCATTTTATTATAAATTATTAAAGACGCAAAAGCAACATTTTATTTTAATTAAATTCAATTAAATAAATAAATGTTATTGATGACTTTCACTATTAGTGTTGGATTACGTTTTTTTGAGGTTTAAACAAAACTAAATTAATCGTAATAATAGTATACAGTAATTTATTTCAAACATTATTTTTCATTTGACTCAAAACGTAATTATACTTGCAACCTTAAAAAAGAGACAATTAAAATAAAAAAAAAAACAAGAATCGATTTGGAATTAATTATGTCACAATCACGTATGTTCTATTTTTTTAAATGTGTTTTTAGATGGCAAGCACGTTCATCGTTCGGTTGTTTTTAATAGTAATTAGAGACGGCGAATGTTATTTCTGTGCTGTTTTTGTTATTTTAAGCGAGCAACGTTCCATTTGATTGAGACATTTAATTACTCCTGATAAATCAAGGATTTTTACAAGGCGATTACTATAACTGTCTGGTGACTTTTCGATAGTATTGGAAATAATCTAAACGTTTTAACAATTTCAAGGGCAATACTAAATCTTTTCTTAAATAATGTAAGCATGTTTTCTGGGGTCGAAATAGGACTAAACCGTAAGGTGTCAGAATACCAACCCATTATCAAAATCATTCCTGAGAAAGATCGATGTCAGGAAGCCCGTCATAAAAGTTTGACATAATATTTAGTGTAGTAACATATTGCCCGACTGATGATAGGCCAGGCGTTTAGGCAATGACACGAGAAAATTATGGGTCTTATGAATTAGAAATGTTTACACAAAGATCAAAATAATATGACTATTAAAAAATGAATAACCCTATTACCGTTGCAGAATAAGAATTACAGTGTGAAGTACAACACGTAAAACTGGCCACTAGTTTATTGCTCGTAAACAAGCGTGGGCGGTTCCGCTTTCGTCTAAAAGATTGCTTCCCGCTACGAGAAATATTGTCACACTTATTGGGTGCCGAATCGTAAATACTGGCCAAGGCGCGAAAATAAGAAGTTTGTAAATAAACTAAAGTGTCGTTTTATGAAAGTGTTTCTTGTTTGATTTAAATTGTTTTATATTTATAGTAAAATCAAATTGTCAAAATGACAGTATAATTACAAGTTCGCATTTAAAGTGTAACGTTTGACAGAAACAAGATTTATAATACATAAATAAGTGTGGTATTTATGTATATTGGTTTATTATTTATTTTTAAAAAATTAGACTGTATTTGTGTATACTTATAATTGTTTTGTGATTGTTAGTCATCGGTCTCTGAAAAACATAACTGGAAAGATTATATTCAGACAGTCTAAAAGAATAGCCTAAAAACACATGATTATACCTTAACCATAAAGTAAAAAAGTTAAAGTTAGGCTCCCAAAAATTATTTTTCTTTTTTTACTTTGATTCTTAATCGATCAGCACATTTATTAATTTATTATAAGTAAATCTTATGTAAATTGCCTCTTTTGTATTTGTATTGAAGATAATTATCTAGTACTACTCCGCCGCCTATAATTGAATGTTGATAGTATTATAATAATAATTGTCCCGTCTTATAAAATTCATGTCGTAAGGTTAGAACGTATACAGCGTAATTTTACCCGATTTTTAGCTTATAAAGATCGCAGTTGTCCTTATCGGGCTACCTATAAATACGAGGCTGGCTCACTTTAAAATTATATCGCTTGAATTGCACCGTAAAATTACTGAAGTCGTTACCTTATACAAAATAATTCATGGTGACATATCTTTACCTGAATTAATCCAGCAAATCAATTTATCAGTTCCTCGTACTATTCCTAGACGTCCAATTAAAAAAAAAATTTTGTACTTCAACATCTAAAACAAATTTAGGTAAATATGCACCTCTTAACAGACTCATGAATTCGTTCAATGACTTATTACCTAACGGCGATATTGACATCTTTCATAATAATAAAACGAATTTTGTTAAACATTCCAAAGATCTTCTTGTTCAATCTCATACCGTATAAGTAATATAGTTTTGTTTTTTCTTTTATAAATTTTCTAATTTGCTTTTATATTCCTCAGTACGGTATTTTTTCTTTGTTATCTTAATTTCAAATATTATTTAGTTTTTAAATTTAATTTTATATTTTATATAGGTTAGTTTAGCTTATATAGTTTACTATCAAAAGTATTTTTGAAGGTCAAAGTTGTTTACACCTTTAAAGACGTATCACTTTGTATGTTACCCAAGTCAGATATTAATTTTAAGTGCATAGTGATAAGTTGATGGTGTAACTTTTCCAATAAATAATAATAGAAATCCTTTAATAAATGTCAACAATATTGAGTCAATGTTTTGCAGGATTTCAATATAAGGGGCTTATCCATGTTGTGAACCAAAGCTTATAATATATTTACTACACTTACTGCAAAAGTAAGTGATTAAATGAAAACACACACAAGACCAATTAATATCCTTTATATTCATTGAATTTTTCACCTGGAGTTGGATGGTGAAATCCGAAACTATTTGGAATAGCAAAAAATAAATCAAATGTGTCTCGATTTTGTATTTTTATATTCCTAGTCAGTCAGTAAACGAACTTATTATTATTGAAATTTTATATTTCATTTCACATGTTTTATAGTTTATTTTTAATTTCAATTTATTTTATTATTCATATAAAATTATTGTTTTTTGTTCTATCGTTAAAATATTTATTTACATAAGAATTGTTTACTTTAAAACCTTAATTATATTCAAATATAAAAGATACATCTATATAAAAGATTTTTATTGAAAGAAGAATTTGAATAGAACAAATGACATAAGGGTGTTTTTTTTCCCACACAAACAGGCAAAAGTCGTTGAACTTTTATCCTTGACTATTTTATATTTTATGCCTTCGTTGGAGATTCGGAGCCTGTTTGGATTTACTACTTATTTAAATTGTAAATCAGATGCAACGGGGTAGTTACACACGAAATCTTTGGGAACAAGTTTCGCTACAAATTGTTTGTGAAGAATATTGAAATATAAGTTTTAAAACAATTAAATAAATTAATAGATCATTTTAATAAATTGAAAACGTTTTCATACCAAAGACAAATACAATTCGATAACGCTAAATAAGCAAGTTGCAAATTCATTTTGCTTTGATTATAATTTGATAATTCAACCGTAATTTCTGTTTGTCATTGGAAATGCTTACATATAGATAATTATGATTAAATTTCAATACAAGATACATCATATGGAACGAATAACAATGACGTAAAATTTAATGTTCGATATTAGTGAAACATTTGAAATTCGAATTCATAAATATTATCAACATAATATAATTAACTAAAACTAGTGGGTCGCCAGCTAGACTTCGCGTTTATTCAACTGATTTTTAGGAATTTCGAAACCTAAGTTTTGTATTGATTTAAATTGAACGTAAACTGACGACGTCTGTTCGCACGTTTTACTTTTCTTTTTATAGATACAGCCATAGCGTCGCTCGTAACCAGCCAGTAACTTAAACCGCTTTCTAAAATTAATTATCTGTTAAATCAAAACAACTTAATAAATCCTCTTTATTTTTCTGCACATCTACGGCTGAAGGCCTTCAAAATGAAACTATATCCCATTGTTTATCCCATAATCACTGGGACAAAAATCGGCTTACGCTTTTAATATATGAAGATGTTATTAACGTTTTTATGTTTTAAGATGTTTTTATGTTTTGACTTTACATGACAGCCGAGTGTCTTACGCCGTCAAATTTTACACGGAGTAATATTTATTAAGTTTGTAATTTCTGGCTAAATCACTCTTTAAATCAACAATAATTAACAATTGCTGTTTGCTGATAGAATATCTGATACCCAATCATTAACGACCCAGACGGGTTTTCTCAAAGCTCTACCGCCAAGCCAATTAAATTAGGCAACGCAAACCTCGGTTCAACCTTCTCGACCCCACGAGATCTTTTATGTTTAGCCATTTTGTTATGATCCCTTATCGCGATGCTTGGAACAGTCGTAATCTTCTGAATGAAGATGCTGTATCATTCCAAATGTCCGTATCATTAATGCACGTTTAATACATGGTATTCGTTATAGACTTGCGAAAAAAATTGCGTTTTGAACGTCAACGAAGTTGTCATCGGAACTATGGAAGTAAAATTAAAGTGGATAGAAGTAGTGAAGATATATTAATTAATAAAGAATTACTAGTAGTAGTAGTGTACAATACAGTGTTAGGTACACTGTATTGTACACTACTAGTAGTTCTTAGATAATGCATGGAATGAGTAAATCTTAGTTTCGGCTATCTTTATTCTTTCTTCTATGGGAGTATGTTATAGGTCATTTGTACACTGTTAATGCACCCTTAACAAAAGGAAGGAGGACAGTCATTAAACTGGAACAGCAACCTAGTATTGATGTTTGCCGGTAGCAGAACTGATGAAAAGGTACTAACTGTTTCGTATTGTAATAGTTCATGAGCTTGACGAATGTGAGCAAACAAACGAGGTTCAACGAGAATGGACTTTACTATTTTAATTTTTATTTTGTCACAAAGCCAACCGGTAAATAATACATTTTTTAAATAAGGAAGAGATGCAATGAGATAGAAACAAAGTTTTCCACAATAATATTTGATAAATAAAAAAAAAAAATATTTTGATGGGACAAACCCAAATGAAATGTATTTTTATAGTGCGTTATTGTTATTTTTAAAATCGGCGCAATTTTTTTCTTAGCTACCTTATTCATGTTATCATACATTTGACATAACCAAACACTTTTGAAAAATTCAACATGTGTTTAAATAAATAATAGGTAGATAGTGAATCACAAATAGTTCTAACATGCATATTGTCGACGTTGACGTGTACTCACATTCAACTGGTGACACACCGCGTATTTACGAGATCATAAATTCTGTTCCTGGTAATATATGTATTTGCTGAGCTGTGACCAACATCAATGCTCTAAATGTACGTAACATATCACTTTCTGTTAGAGTTAACATAAAACTTTTGATATCAATACGGACGACGAGTATTTATTGTATTAATGTACTGGCCTTTTGTTTTATGTCTTTGCCTTTTGAAACACAAAAGTTAAAAATTACATGGAGTTCGAAGTCGGCATTTGAATTTTGAAATATAGCTTTTTTTTTTTATTTTACTTGCTAAGGTTGTATTGCTTCTTAAAAGTATTACTATCATAAAATGTTACTGGTATGCAGGTTTCCAAACGATTTTCCTTCACTACCGAGCTTGTGAATATTAAACACAAATATATAATATAGGTATATATTATTCGTAACTATCCAAAGGCGTATCAGTAGAAAATAGTTTTTAGTGGTCAATAATTCAACAAGTTTATGTAGAGAATTAATTAATTTATTTTATTTATTTTAATTTATTTCGTTTACTTCAATTAAGGCGATTTGAGTAGAAATGAACTTCGTTCTAGGAAACAAGAAAATTGAATTCGTATTATATAAACAGTATCGTGAAACAAGTTAAGTGTTAAAATATATTACATTGAAATACGTATTGGGATATTTCAGCTATTTTTATTATTGCCTTTCACATGATCATTTAAAAATATTTTAAAATAGCAACAAAAAATCGTATTACAACGTAGTGTTAGAGAGTTTTTCGCACAGAACGTTAAAAAAATAATATAAACTGAGATATTATCTATTCTGAAGTTCCATTGTGAACAGAAATTCCAATGATCCTTATATTTACGAGGGTGTAAACCATGGAACAGTGACAGAGGATCGTCCCCCGTACTTTATACAGCCCATATATCGTGTGAAGGTATCCACGCCAATGTCAGAATGAATTTTAATTTTTTTCTTTTTGTTTATATTCAACAATTCGCTTTTGATATTTAAATATTATTCTAAAAATACAAAAAAGACTCATTCAGCTTAGTAACTGACATTTTCGATTTCGAGTTTTTAATTATATAGATACAAAAATAAAATTACTTAGAATATGTATATAAAGAATTTTCCGTAATAGTTTTAAGAATATTTTTCATCCCAAATCAATTATCATCAATAAAGATGACGTTTATTTATTTATTTACTTGTGGATACTATTCTAAATATAAATAGTAAAAATGATCCTTCGAGCCGGATTTGAACCAGCGACCTATGGATTACAATGATCACGCTACAGTCCACCGCTCTACCAACTGAGCTATCGAAGGCCTGACGTGATATCTGACTTATAACTGCACATTTAAATTAAATTAACGACTGTCGCTATAATCTTTGAAATATAAACAAGGTGTACAAGAGTACAAGAAAGTATTTATTGATACAATTGTATTTTCAATATCAATGATTACGAGTATTTGTTTCGATTTCGAGGTTCAATGTAAATGCTTTCATATAAATCGGTACGCACTGATTAATCTAGTATTGTTTTTATAATAAATAAATATTGGACAACATTACTACATACGTTACTCTGATCCCAATGTAAGTAGCTAAGGCACTTGTGTTATGGAAAATTAGAAGTAACGACGGTACCACAAACACCCAGACCCAAGACAATATAGAAAACTAATGAACTTTTTCTACATCGACTCGGCCGGGAATCGAACCCGGGACCTCGGAGTGGCTTACCCATGAAAACCGGCCTACACAGTACTCGACACGGACGTCATCAAATATTATATATCGTTATATTTATAATGATTTACAATAAATGTAATTTTAGTTATATTAATTAAACAAGTAAAGTTATAATAACATTAAATAATATGTAGACGTATACAAGTAATTTTAATCGCTACAACCCTATTTACGCTTACTTAGTGGTAAGACTTTGTGCACGCGTGCTTAGATTGCAACCGCCTACCTATTATACAATAACTGTATTGTAAACAAACAAAACATCAGTTCTTTTATTTGCGAAATCTTATTCAAAGGGCGAGTGAGCCAGTTAACAAATATAAATGATTATAGGCCCAATGGATATAAGTACCTTATATACTCACTTCTTACTTAACATTTCAAACAATAACAAATGTGTTTTTTCAAGTAACAAAAAATATACCTATATGTATTTTTCCTGTGTAAATATATGTACATACATTTATGTTCAAGATTCGTAATAGGAAGTGAACGACAGAATAACAGTTCGACAAACGCAGATCGACACATCTTGTGTCTTAGTTCAGCTGCTTAACATTTCCAAAGATAATTAAGATCTAAACTAAAACAGAAACTAAAGCAAAACGTACTCGTGTAAATGCTCGAAACAATTATGTGAGAATAACCTACGAGTTCGTATTGTTCGGAGTATTTGTACAGCTAGAATTCTAATAATTCTGGCGGAGCCTGAATTATTTGTTAGTTATAATTAAAATTTTATGACAAAAAATTATATACACTGATTTAATAAAAGGACTGTAAATTTTCCCACTGCTGGGCTAAAGGCCTCCTCTCCCTTTGAGTAGAAGGTTTGGAGCATATTCCACCACGCTGCACCAATGCGAGTGGCGGAATACACATGTGGCAGAATTTCGTTGAAATTAGACACATGCAGGTTTGCTCACGATGTTTTCCTTCACCGCCAAGCACGAGATGAATTATAAACACAAATTAAGCACATGAAAATTCAGTGGTGCCTGCCTGGGATTGAACCCGAAATCATCGGTTAAGATGCACGTGTTTCGTATTTTATTAATTGACTCGAAAAAAATATGATGAATGATTTTTGTTTACAGTCTACTTATATTACTTTCAGAATGAATGTGGCGCCTGATTTCGAGCAATTCATTTGATTTATGAAAATCGGTTGAAACAGTTGGACTTTTCTTTTCTTGCTGGACAAACGCGTAAACTATTTCCTCCATTTAAAGTGGGGGTTGGGGTATGTGGGACTCTCCGGTGCCCAGGGTGCCTAACGCGCTCTAGTACACTAGACTACCTAACTACTAAAAAATCAGCGGTACCCTCTCCATCTCTTCGGCAGGCTTCGGCGGGTCATGATCGCTTTCGCATGCTACCGTAACGAGAAACATTTGGACCTTAGTGTAATAGTGCATAAACATTTATTAAAAGTATAATACCTCGACTTATTGCCTTCACTGGTGAAAGGAAGGCCGGTTAATTTTTTACCCAAAGGGTCGGAATTGCAATTCAACAGGAAAATGCTGCTAGAATTCTTGCGGACGTTCAACACGGTCATGGTTTGTACAGTAGTTATTTATATTTATATAATTAAGACTTTATTGTACACAATTCTTTATTAAAGAGAGAAACAGTTTCGTAGTCTCTTAGATAAATACTAATGATGAAGCAACTTAATTTAACGCTCCCATACCGAGGTTCGTTCAATTTCCTATCACTTTAAGTCAAATTATAATTTAATATATAATACTAACCCCTAATTAAATTGATGACATTAATTTGGAACATTCACTGATATTCAAAATTAACCTTTATTAAATAATTTGTACAAGATGTTCCATGAAATGTTTAACAAAAAAAAAAATAGGCATATATTTTTAGACATACATTAATTTTATATATATGTCTATGTTAGTACTAGAGTATGTGCTTGTGGTATATGAATAAACATTTGACATTTTATCTGTTTATACGTGCAGATAAAAATTTAAATACAATTCATAAAAAAAGATCCTTCGAGCCGGATTTGAACCAGCGACCTATGGATGACAATTAACAAGCTACAGTCCACCGCTCTACCAACTGAGCTATCGAAGGTGTGATGTTATTTTTGACTTATTACTATACATTCACAAATTAACGTTACATTGCATAATAAGAGAAAGTTGTTTGGACATGAAAAGAACTAGGTCTGAGCAAAACCGGTAGGCAACCTCTGTGAGATTACTTTTATTTCGTCCAAATTTGTTCTATTATTTATTTAAATGCTTGTATATCATAAAACTGGTTCACTGTCAATGTTAAACCCCTAATTATTCTTCAACTATTGATGTACTTATTTCTGTCATAGTTTTCATTTAATAATATGATTTGTCAATTATATTTTTATTTCTCGATCAATAAAGTGTGTGACGAGAGCCGAAATGGCCCAGTGGTTAGAACGCGAGCATCTTAACCGATGATTTCGGGTTCAAACCCAGGCAGGCACCACTGAATATTCATGTGATTAATTTGTGTTTATTATTCATTTCGTGCTCGAGGGTGAAGGAAAACATCGTGAGGAAACCTGGATGTGTCTAATTTCAACGAGATTCTGCCACATGTGTATTCCGCTAACCGGCATTGGAGCAGCGTGGTGGTATATGCTCCAAACCTTCTCCTCAAAGGGAGAAGAGGCCTTTAGCCCAGCAGTGGGAAAATTTACAAGCTGCTAATGCTAATGTAAAAAAAAAGTGTGTGAAAAATAATAGGAAGTTTTTTGGGCTTGTTATTCGGATAGTATTTTATTGTGAATAATATAAAAACTTAATTTCTAGAGCATCTTCTGACATTTTTAAGGTCAGCCTTGTTTTCTTATTTTTATTAAAATTGGAAAAAAATATGGGTTGCTGGGTTGAAATTATTGAGTTTCATCACCGGTTTTGCTCAGGTCTAGTTATTTTTTGTTCCGAACTATTATTACTTAGTATACAATGTCACGTCGGTAATTTGAAAGTATGCCTTAATAAGTAAGATATCACGTCAAGCCTGCGGTAGCTCAGTTGGTAGAGCGGTGGACTGTAGCTTCTTAATATTGTCATCCATAGGTCGCTGGTTCAAATCCGGCTCGAAGGATAATTTTTAGTAACATTCAAATTTAATTTGGTTCATTTGGTTTGAGACAATATGTATTCAAATTTATTGATATTAGTAATTTCTTATATTATAAAAAAAGTTATGAATTAAACCAGTATCCATTTAATTTTGATATCGCTATACCAGGTTCGGATTTAGAAGACGGCATCCGGGACTAAGCCTTCAGGGCTTCCAGAATAAGCATTTCTGAAAAGCATTCCAATTCTGGCCACTAAATCTGTATGTATGTTCCGGTTTTAAGGGTGAGTGTACTACAGGCACAAAGGCCATACAAGGGAGTGGTTAATATTTCTTACAGATTGTCTATGGGTATAGGTGAATTTCCCATCCAGCGGGATTTATGCTCGCCCTGATATTTTAAAAAAATATTTGTGTGTGCAAAATTAGGACACTATCTTTTTCCTAATGATGGTAGATCAATGCTACAAGTCTAGAGAGGGATCAGGCACAGGTCCAGTGGATTTATGAAAAAAAAACAAAATTCATTTTAAATAAATATAAACCTTTTACTAAGGATCATTTACCACAATTTATTATTAAAATAATATAACACTATATTTTTTCGTTAGAATTATAAATGAGTTTGATTTCTGTCCGTAATTAATCTTGCGCCTGGCGATGTAGGATAACCTCGTGAAATTCTGCCACACGTCGCGCATTCGAGCAGTTTGTTGAAATAAGCTCCAAATCTCCTCAAGACGAGATATTTGCTAAGCTGTGGGCCATTTACTGGCGTCTACTACCAATCTATTAATTAGGAAATAGTTCAAGGTATCCTTATGTTTTACTAAAATGTACACTAAAAAAAAAAAAAAAAGTCCCGCTGAGTTTCTTTCGCCGGTTCTTCTCAGGTCAGGGTGTTTTCTTTTCCGAACCGGTGGTAGTGTTTAACTTGACAATCAATAAGAAAGTGTAATACTTCTATATTGAATAAAGGAATTTGAGTTTGAGTTTGAGTTTGACTTATTTATATTTTACAAATTTTCCAATTAACAATGAATTTCTCTCTAATAAATGTAAGGTTGTGTAGCACGTGCGGTTGTCGTAAGTTTTCTGTAATTATAGCATTCTGTAAGTATGATATAAGTACTGGTGTATCAATCATGTGAGGAATAGGACAAATTGTCCTTTATTGCTAAGACTTCTATCATTACAGATGGCAATCATAATCGATGAGATAAACGCCCGTCACGTATGTGCACTTCTGAAAAACCGGTCCGAAACCTGCAAAAAATGTTAAACTAGAACAGAAAACAACGCACGGAAGTCATAATTTCCACATGATGTTTTCCAAACGTTCGAGTCAAAAGATACACTAACCTCAATAGCTTTTTCAATTTTAACATTTACTTCATCAACAAGAAAATATAACGA
The DNA here is from genome assembly GCF_905147765.1 of Vanessa atalanta. Classification (NCBI taxonomy): domain Eukaryota; kingdom Metazoa; phylum Arthropoda; class Insecta; order Lepidoptera; family Nymphalidae; genus Vanessa; species Vanessa atalanta. Next base: position 1,993,168 of record NC_061871.1, read on the forward strand.
ACAATTTCAAACAATTATTCTAAGGTACGAATGAATAATGACATAGTGGCCGTTCGTCTTAAAAAAAAAAACGTCAAAGGCATGTCTTCAAAAATGTTTTTATTATTTATACTTTATTGTACACCACTATAAAATAAAAGAAACTTAATTTATGTGTAACTTATGGCTAATTAGCCATTTATTCCAGACAAACTTACCGAATTTTAACCCGAATATTTATATGTACATATATGTATATGCACACATAAAATAATATATATGTAACTATAATAAACTACTAAAAATAAGTATATTATATCAGATTAATATAATTTTATGCTTTGTGTACAGGATTTATTATTTAAAAAAAAAACTGTTTAATATTACAAGTAACTCTGTCTGTCTCTATGTTACAGTTTCAAGGTCAACCTACTAAGCCAAATTTGATGAAATTTTGTATGAAGCAAGCTTGAACCAAAAGGGAGGACATAAGCTATTTTTTCATATCTTACACCAGATGATGATAAATCGGGTCCAGTTTTTAGAAAGTTTTTATTTTTTTATAGAAATTTTGGTTATAGATATACATTTAGATCGCTTACTTTATTAAAATCTTAAGTACATGCAGCTGATACATCGTGCCAAAGTATTATTAATTATTACTTTATTATTAACATTACATTGTATCTACTCAATAAAAATATGAGCCGTGAATTATACACTATAGCAGTTTATTTGAGTAATATTCTTGTTGAAATACATTGTAAAAAATAACTGCTAATTCAACATGAAATCGTAGTTAAATGTTTTTTAGGTCTTGAAACAACTACACAATAATGTTTCTTTAGAACTAAACGACCATTTAAGAAACTTTTCAAGTTTCATTTGTACCGCTCTCACGTACGTACTTTATCTGGGATAATCCCGAGGACGTCGTCAAATAGGACCTGTTAGATTCAATTCATTTAAAGATAACTTATATGGAGTTATATATTGACAATATGAAGAAAAAAACGGCCAAGTGCGAGTCGGACCCGCCCATGAAGGGTTCCGTAGCATCAAGTAACAAGGTTTATATTTATGAAATAAAAATGAATTGTGGTAAATTGCAGTTTTCGATTTATGACGTATTAAAAAAACTACTTACTAGATTTCGTTCAAACCAATTTTCGGTGGAAGTTTGCATGGTAATGTATATCATATATTTTTTTTAGTTTTAGCATTTTCTTACTTTAGAAGTTACAGGAGGGAGGGGGAACACATTTTACCACTTCGGAAGTGTCTCTAGCAAGCTTCAGTTTAAAATATGATACTAGAAACCTCACTATCATTTTTGAAGATCCATATATCCCCAAATGTATGGATTCGATGAAAAAAAAATATTTGCGTTTCAATTCTAAGTATAGGGAACCCAAAAATTTATTGCGTTTTTCTTCTATTTTTGTGTAAAAATCTTAATGCGGTTCACAGAATACATCTACTTATCAAGTTTCAACAGTATAGTTTTTATAGTTTCGAAAAAGTGGCTGTGAAATACGGACGGACAGACAGACATGACAAACCTATAAGGGTTGTTAATTATTAGAAAATCAAATGCTGATTTTTATAGAATTTAGATTAATCATAAGTGCCGAGATCATTAGATTTGGCCTAGCTAATGGGAAAGAATATTTTTAGCGATAGCATGACTTGCGGTAGCACCAAGATTTTCATACACTTAAATAATGCCTAAAATGTATCTTGTGCTCGGTGGTAAAGGAAGATAGCGCGAGAAAATATAGTTGGAGGAAATAAAACTCTGCGACTTATGTATACAGTAACCTGGACTAGAATACATCAAACTTTCTATTTAGCGGAGGTGAGGGCTTAATGGGTAAAGGCCTACTACTCTCCAAATGGGTTAAGCTAATACTTTTATTTTACAAATATTGTTCAACTTATCAATTTCTATAAGTATCCCCTCCACTAAAAATTTAACATCATTACAAGAAACCATGGCATATTTTATTTTTTAGAAGATTTTTTGTGGATTCTTGTTGTCGTTTTAAAACAATAATTCAATTACAATTTAAAATTCATTGTCTTTTAAAGTTCGAATTCATTGTCGAATTCTGTTGTCAATGGGCTATTTGTGTTGCAAAACTGATTAATTCCGCGAGCGAAGCTGCAACTAGGAACTTTACATATAAAACGCATTTTTTTATATTTTAGTATTAAGCAGGAACTCTCCACTACCAGGTATAATATTTATTGAATGTGACGAATTAAAAGAGTCATTAGTGAAATAGATTTTTATAGCAAATATGTGCTCGAATAGTTCTAATTTAATTTTTTCTTGAAATAATATTCGCAGAGTAACGTATGATTAAAAAATTAACGAATTTTTACAAATGAATATTACATATCTTTTTCTGGATATTATTTTAAATGAAACCAGGACAGGTTTAAGTAAAAGCCAATATCCTACATCGAAAATAATATCATAAAAACATACAACCAAAAAGGTTTAATATGGGATATTGGATTGTATTTTAACGCATGCAACCCGCATGTGTAAAAAAGCATGTATTGGTTAAAGCCGTATTAACAACAACTTTAGTCTCATCCATTATGCTATAGAGCGTCGAACTTTGCACTGAACTTCATTAATTATCTTGTTTTGTTTAGCGCCTGTTAATTAAACTTCGCTACGTATTCGACAATACTCAAGCTATGACATCGCTTGGAGAAGTATTTGGTTTGAGTTATCATATTTATATTACTCCTCTAATTAAACTCAAACTGTAAAATACTGAAGTGCACAATTTTAAATGAACACATATCGAACTAATGACATACTAATTTTATTCGGGTTTCGTTCCTTAAATTGGTATAATTTTCAATACAGCAATTCCAATTTATATTTCTTAAGTTTGCAATTCGGACCAAGTAACAGTTTGTAATATCTGAAAGAATAGGAAAGCGCGTGGGAGATATGTTTTTATGTCACACTTTTTTTTTTTTTACGGCGCACTATTTTACACTCTCGGTACCAAAAAAAGTATTGCGCTGTAGCGGTAAAATAAATAAGTGTGGTACCGGGTACATAATCCACCCAGACGGATCATAAACCTTGTAACGATTTTTCTACAAGAGGAGATACAAATGTATTTGTTATTAGATTAGCTTAAAGATGCTAGCTAATGATAATGATGATTGACAGTACCTAATCCTGAAATTTTAATCGGGATCTAGAAATCAATAGAAGTAGATCAATAGCTAGGAATTCATTGTTGTTTGATACGATTAGCTATGTTCTGCATAAGTAGTAAAGTTAATGATTCCAGTAGGCCTTTTTCCTAGGTTTGCAAAGAATTCGTTGAAGAAAATAAACTGTATCGGATGTATATGAACTGTATAAAAAATATATCGAAAACGGCTTGTCGTACAATATTTTCGTGTTATCAGTTGTAGTTTGTATTGTATTTATTATTTTTACTTTATATTTTCCAAAGATTGGAATTTTCGTTCAATTATTTGGTTGTTCTATTTCATATTTCTGTTTCTTTTTTTTTTTTTTATATATAATTGTAATAGATATTTTTACTTTTCTATGCTATCTTTAAATTTTCATTCTGTGAATCAGATTTTAACTCCTGTTGCATTTTGTTTCTATTTTAATACATCGTAAAATACCAGAGTTTATCTAGGATTTAATATTTCATTTATTTCTAGGTATCGGGACAGTCTTAGATTTCTATTTTCCTATTTTCTTGTAGATATTCCGTTACTGTTTTTATTAAAAGTTTATGATATTGGGATCATCACCTCAGAGTAAATTCAATTTAATTCTGTATGTTTTTCTTAAATAACTTATCCAGGCTCATTTTGAAGTTTAACAGAGTATTCGTTTTCGCATATAAGATAATGCTTTTAAGATTTATAATTACTTAGATTAAAATCATAGTGTGATCTATAGCAATTGTATTTAAAACAACCACATCAGCACAGAATATCTGTTACTTTTTATATTGGCACTGCTATTCCGACGTCATTTACGTCAGTTACGTTACTCTTTGTCTTATAAGTATGTGCTTATGTGCGCTCAGGTCTCAGGTTAACCCCATATCAAATTACATGATCACTACAAAATTTTAGTATATACCAAAATTAATGTAAAAAATATGTTTAATGGACTAGTAGTTCGTATGTCTTCTAATCGATTTTAATCATGGCGGCCAATCTTAAGGAGTCTCTAGTCAACAATACAGGACATAATATAATGCTTACGTGAGTGGTCAAATATAGATAATCTCTCGATAATCCCACTCTCACAATCCGATGAGACGGCAAATACAACACCACCGAAACGAGTTAAGGAGCGCAGGAGCAACAGCCATACTTGCTTTCCGAGGCACGGGAGTGGGACTAGCCGGTGACCAGGACGCCTAGTGCGCCCAAGTACACCGGAATACCCACTAAAAAACCAGCGATAGCATCTTTGTCTTTTCGGCGGGCGCCACAGGATCGCTTTTGTGTGTTGTCCGAACCGGAGTATATTCTTTTAACTTCCAAAACACTGGTGTTTGAACCCAGGATTATAGATCAACTAGGCAGTCAAAAGTGGTTTAGTCGTGAGGAGGTAACAGACAGATAGTGCTATTTTCGCATTTATTATATTATAATAGTATACTTCGGGTTAATCTTGATTAATGTACTTAGTAGTTATAGGAATGGGTAGCTGTCGCGGTTTGTAGAAAGTTAATTGAAACGGAAAAGATTAGGTCGTTATCTTCGAGTTATTTATTATGCGAAATAAACATATTTACTGCTTTACCCATAAATTATACTGATGGTATAAAGAGGATAGTTTCTTTATTGGTTTGTTTTTCTCGAATCAAGTAAATACTTTCGGCACGAGTAACACAGTACCATCATATACGTATTCCACGAAAGAAAAAAGAAAAATTGTGTAATTTTTCGCTACCTTTGCATAATATTAATATATATTCAAATGAAATAAATTTAATATTAAAAAAAAAATTATATATAACTATATATCAAACTCATTCCTCCGCACAGTTACATCCGCGACTATTGCTACTGATCCTGTAGTTTGTAGCGTGATGTTATAAAATCCCTAATGATTTGGCTATTTGGGACAAAAATATTCCTCATTCGGAAATAAAACTCCTTACGTCATACTTATTAGAATAATAATTGTTGTAGGTTTTTGTCAACTCAAACTGGGATATTAACCGTAAGTTCAACAACTAGAAAAACGTTTTAAAAGTAGTTATTAATATTTATTCATGATTAACTATTCGAAATTCAGCAAGAGTCACTCGTATATGTATCTATATACGTTAGAATAATGTTGTATAAATTTATCTTCAACCTGTCACTTTTAGCCACACGAAAGATCAATTCGTTCACGAAGGTTTGCCCCTCCACGATATATTATTATCGGAGTGCATTAGTATAAGCGAGTGATGCTAGAGCTCACGATATGTCTTAGTGTCCGTGAGACAACTAACAGTAAGGATGGCAAAAAATACAAAATAAGATTATATTTGTTAAGTTTATTTTATTAAAAATTTATTAATGTAACGCACTGAAGCGAAAAGATCTACTTATAAAATAATAATGATGTGGCGTATACAACCAGGCTACATAAAAATAATTCACTTGAAAAATATTCAACGTTATTCAAAGTTGTACCAAGCATTCAAAAATCTAAACATTTGAATAATACTTTTTATTATTATTAGCTTTACGTAAAAAATAATCTGTTTATTAAACATAAAAACTCCATATAAATTGGAACATGCATGGCACCAAATTAGGTTTTTTTTTTAATATCATAAATATTAAAGTTCATTTTGAATCTCCTTTCTTCCATAAGGGACTAAAGAAGTAAAGAAGTATTTCATGTCAATTCTTTCTTTAATTTTCGAGAACATACGCGAATCGCATTATCCCGTTGGGGATAAACAGGAATAAGTTTTTAACGTTCGAATAAACTTCGTAATACTTTCTTCTCTACGAAGTAGAGATATACGGTCCTTCGGGTCACGAATCTGGTACGAATTGGTGGAATTCTATCTTATGAATAAAGATTTTTGCAGGAGAACATATGAAATACATTGATATTAAAAACAAAGATCGGCTGGATATGGATGGACGGTGAGTCCAACCCCGAAAAAAGTGAAAAAGACTCACAGAAAGACTGATCATTTGGATGGCAGGAAAATTTGGAGTGAATCAAAGGAGACTAATGTCAGTAAATCCTAAATCCTAATCAGGAACTTGATGGTTGAACTAATGGGCAAACCTTAATAATGAATCTATGCTATTTTTTATTCATCGATACTTAATACAATTAAAAGACGACTGATACAACGCACAGCCTAAACCAGTGGATGTCAATTTTGCACAAGAATTTTTTATAGAATGTAGGTAATCAAATCTCTTAATTGGGTTTAATGAGGGATTTTAAGTTTGCATAAAAACGAATTTTTTTGAATATTTATCATTCGATGTGGTGAAATTGAGGATTATGGAAATTAGTCTTTAGACATCTGTCTGTGATTAAAAGACAATTGTCTCAGCACTTCAAAATCAAAATCTGTCCCAAAATGAAAGTTTGTGAGTTTTAAAACTCCAATGATCTTAGAACTCTTTAAGCCGTAATTAATTTAATAAAAAAATTTGGCTTTTTTGTACTTTTCCGATGAGTTTTTAATATTCCATCGGGTACACGACTAGTAAATTATATAATTCGATTAAATGCAACTAAATATTATAATTTTTGGCGTTACATTTGCCTTTCTACCAAAGTCTTTATACTATATAGTCTATAAACATTTGGAATTGTTACGTTTAACTTTTTACTTTGACGTAGGTGGCAAACGGGTTAGTGGTGAAGTATAAGTCACTTTCCATGAGGTAAATCTTCACTGATGGAATGTGACTTTCGTCACCCACGACCCATGTAGCGGACGGAGCTTGTAGGTGCGCTTCGGGCCTTTTAGGATTGAGTAGGCTCTCTTTTTGAACGTTCCGAAGTCTTATCGGTTCGGAAAAACCACATGTTGGTTCTGGTGCGAGCCAGAAAATGCCTTAATAATTGCGCTGTTGGATCAGCGTCATAAAAAATAATAATAATATAATTTTTTTATTTTGAGGACAGACATCTTCTATCCGTAACGATACTGAAGGGAGATTTCTCCCACATTTACAGAATTGACAAGAACGTGATTATTATAGAAAAACACCGAAATATTATAAATAAAAATGGAATATATCTGCGATTAATATGTTGATCACCATGAAAGATAGCTTGTATATGTTAAATGATTTTGGCACGGAGAAAGTTTTTGTACTATCTACATTGTTATAACTCGCCTCTAGAGGGTACTTCTGAACATCGACATCCATATCGTACAACCGATCGCCATGACAGTTGGAATACCTAGTACACTAAAAATTAAATAAAACTTCATTCCTTCTTTCAACTCTAAATTTGTGTAAAAATATCCTTAAGAGAGTTTTATGTGTTAGAATCTTGCAAAAGTGTATTAAAATTGATCAAAGACGTTTCTCGAATGGTGTTCTGATGAATTTTGCTCACGTAGAGATATCATATAGAGCGCAGCGTATGCAGTCTCGTACGGACGCGATGTCCATTACGAATAGCGGTATTACGACTGTGTATTAGGGTTGTTGAAATGCTTAAGTACGAGTTCATCCGCCTATTACTTCGTACCGTTTTATACAGAGCGAATATAATTCATAAATATATTATTGATATAGAGCCCAGATGGCCCAATGGTTAGAATGCGTGCATCTTAACGGATAATTGCGGGATCAAACCCAGAATGTGTATGTGTATCCGTCGATAAGCTCCAACCTTCTCCTCGATGGAGAGAGGAGGCTTCGGCTCAGCAGTGGAAAAATTACAGGCGGTCACTTTACTTTGTTTTTGGTGTAAACATCTATTGGCATACGTTCGGAGTAATACTGACTCTTATGCTGTGAAGCCCAAAGGCAAGGTTAATTCTAGTTCCTTTATAATAAAATAAATCTATGTTTTAATTAATGTTACTCTATTATTAAATTTATACAGTTATTAAACAAAATCATTTATTAATAAATGCTCATTCATCATCATCATCATGATCAGCCTGTATTACCCCACTGCTGGACGTAGGACTCTCCCAAGGCGCGCTACTGAGCCCTTCTCATCCATGTTCTACCGGCCACCTTCCATATATCGTCGCTCCACCGTGCCGCAGGGCGTGCTACACTGCGCTTGCCGATTCGCGGTCTCCACTCTAGAGCCTTCCTGTCCCAACGGCTATCAGTTCTTCTACAGATGTGACCGGCCTTCAACTGGCTAATCCTCTGAGTTATGTCGACCACTTTCGTTTAATAAATGCTCATTGGTTTTCTTTTCTTAGGAACTCTTGCAGTAACTCTTAATGTTGATGATTCACATCAGTAAACAGGCTTTAATTATTTTGAATCCGACTAAATAAATAATATGAAAAAATTAATTTTGATGACAAATAAGCCAAATAAAAAAATCCTTCTTTCTATTCATTTTTTTGGACCGAAGTTCTTTAACGCGGCTTATACGAGATTTTTTTTTTCATAGAGTGCTCTGGCTGAAATCGTCACTTAAGGACCTGCGATCTTTCCTTATCTTTCTCTTTCAGTCTAACCCTTTTCATCATTTACGGTTTTATGTAACATTATTTTAAATTATTTTATGTTTTTGTTTTAACTCACACGGGATTTTTAATTATAGAATTGTCATTGTTATTCAACTATTTTCGTGTTTTTTTTTTAATTTTATCCTGTCTGTTATTTAAAACATAATATATAGTAGAAGCAACTTCATTCCAAGCGGGTGTCTCCTATTACTTTTTGTTATTAGTATTAGAATGTTGAACTACGAGTTAAGTAACAAAAATGCCCGGTGTATATTAACATTATATAGTACTTTATTACCCTTAAAAAAGAAAAAGCTATACCTACACCAGGATTTCAACTACTAAAGTTAGATTAAATTCCACATCTTCTATAAACTATGCTATCCCGGTTTTTAATTCAAAAGTGATAACAATAGCGTAATTGTTGACAGATGTTATGTAATATAACTGAGTCATTAGGCCGGCGACACGCTGGGAAACTCAATAAGAGTGTTCTTCTCAGTCTTGTTGCAGTTTGTAACAATAGGGATGTACAATGAGCAATATGTATGTATAATTATACACTGCATACAATGTTGTTGTTTAATAAAACTTTCAACAATAATTGAACTGTTGTTTTTTTTCGTGTAATGTTTAATATTTATGTTGTTTTTTCCACGATCCACGATGGGTCCACGATTTTATAGTATTCGATGCTAAATTTGATTTTTAATTATCAGAAACATCTTGAATTTGGAGCCCGATTCAAATTATGTGATTTTTCGAATCGATCGCATTCGATCGATGCATACATATATATACGTAAAAAAGCTGACTGAGCGACTATCAATGTCTAAGCGTATAAATTAACAGACTTGAAATTTTACTTCGTTTCATTATATAGTGCCGAACTAATATGTATTTTATAAAAAAATTATCATAAGATTTACGCGAACTCAACATGCATTGTCATATTTTATTATGTACTAGCTCAACTTACGCCCACATGGAATTGAGTTTGTGAAGACAATGATTCAACAACTTGTACACAGCCCCTTATCCCCAAAATTATTATTTCAAAGGGTGAAGAAAAGTAGCCTTTATCCGTCTTTCGGGTTCAGTTCATACTAAATTTCATCAAAATTGGTTCGGTGTTTAGTATAAGAGTTTAAAAGGCAGACGGACATAGTTACTTTTTTTTTATGGCATCGGTTGGCGGACGAGTATATGGGCCACCTGATGGTAAGTGGTCACGTTTGTGATATTAGTACAGATTATCATACCGTATAAAGATAAATCTATCTGATATCTGAAATATATACATTTTCATTTATATTTTTCGTTTACGTTTCACGTGTTGTAACGAAAACTATAAGAGCTCATTTAGAATAGATTGAAACGAATATCAGGAATAAATCGTTAGAGCTACGTCATGGAAAAACTTTAAATAATCTGACTAAAAATAAAACAAATTCATTCATTTTTATATTTAATAAACTGTTTAGTTTATATACATATATACATAAGCATCAACCCTAATACAGCTCAACACTTGTCCGTAGTTTGGAAAACTTGATCTTATATCCACGTAAATTTGTTCGTACTTGCTAATACTTAGGCAGATTATACCCTTTTGAATATTATATATTGTCTGGAAGATATTGATAATTGGCGATCTTATATGACACCTTATACTGTAATTAGTTTTAAGCCTTTCTATACTATTTTCTTTTTGAGTACAATGCTTTATAAATAATGAAATAATTCGTTCGTTTATATTATTTGTATACAGAAAAATAATACGCTTGTAAAAGTCAGTGGAGTTAAATTAAATGATAAGGAATATATGAGATCTATTCATTGAAATAATGCTACTTTTTGAAAATATATATCATTAATACGTAATGAGTTAATGAGTAATGTAGAATAAAATTTGCTACGTTCATTTGTTTAATCTACTGTTTTATAAAAAGTCTCAGAAATAATTTGAGAATATTTTAAAAGCTAAAATTATTTGACGCTTTTATTTATTGTATACATTTATAACATTGATTGGCTAAATTTATTATTTATTTAAATAATATTGATGAAGTAGTAGAAAAAAATTCTGTCACATTGCATGAAGCTATTCGATTATATTTCCCACTTACAACATTAAAAGGCTCCACGACGTATCCTATTTGGTATCGTAGATCCTTTATTCGCGTAAGTTAAGAAGAACCAAAATCACCAAGTGGAAATTATTTGAAAAAAAAAACAAGCAAGACTAAAAGAAACTTACGAGTCTCTGTGTACCAATCAAATGCAAAATTATACTTTTAAAAAAGACTCATCCGTGTCTTTGAGATATTTGAATACGTTCGAATACAATTGGTTACTCTAAATCATTAACATTCGAAGTAGGTACTTAGTTCCTCCGATAAATGGACGAAAGGCAACCGGTCGATGTAATCGTGGATCTGATCTGCTTACGTTATAAACACTAGGGATACGTGATAATCATTCCCAATACGATTGACAAGGTCCATTAAATTGGAAAGAAATTTGTTGGTCTATGTAAACTAATGGCTTGTAATACTAATATATCGATAGAAATAATCATTCCAAAAACAATTTAAATTATTGCATAAACAAACAATTTCAAATATTTTACAAAAAATAGTACAAAATATTATATCGGTATGCAATTCAACATTGCGTTTAAATATATTTTTTACTCAAAACGAAAATTAGACTAATCAAGCATTTCAGCGCTGGAAAGCCTGTGTTTCAACAGCGCAGTAATTAGGACGACATGATAAGGTTTTCAGCGCTCTATAATGTAAAGACATTATAATATGTCCCCTGCCTACGCTGTAAGGACTACTTATACAGTGCTCGTTTAGTGACATAATGACAAGATGTCGTTCAAAACTTTGTTAAAGATCCTCCCCGTTGTCACTAGGAGTCATTTACATGTATACATTGAGTTTATTTGTATAAACTGACTTTCCTCCTTCTTCAGATAAAAACAATGTTTTACGTTTTGGTATACAACATTTCTTAGTAGTAAAATCTTTGAATCGTATTTAGTCAAATAAATGTTTCAGGAGTTGAGATTGTCCGTTGGCAAAATACGTGAATCTGAGTGGGTTTTCATGTAGTAATTATGATCGATCTTGAGCTTGTTGGTAAAGGAAAACATAAAATTATGTTCTGTATCAGGAGCATCCACTAACCTGCATTGGGACAGAGTTGTGATAAGCTCCAAATTTATCTTCAAATGAACAGGCCAAACCGTGGGACACTTACTCGCTATGTATTTTTACTTGAAACATAGTAGGCAATGTTAATTAATCAGAAAAATTAAATCGATTGTAACTTCCTACTTCATGCGAGTACTATATATAGTATGGTGTATATACTAAAACCTTTCTCGTTAAAATCGTAAACCCTGTGAAAATTCAGTATTTCGAGCGCCTGAACAAACTCGATCAATTTATCTATGTGAAGAATAATGTATAATTTATTTTCATTTATTTTTCATAGGCAAATTTTACATTTACCTATGAAAAATAAATGTAAATAAATAAAACTTGAGAATTTTTCAATTATAAATATTATAAATATCTCATTTACATTTCACTCACTGTAACCAAATGTTACAGTATTAAAAAGGTTTACCCTTTTACTAAATTATTATTCTTAGACTAAATGTAATCTTCGAAATATACTCGGCCTCTGGAAGGGAACTGGATTTCACAGAAAGAGACCACGCCGATTCCTTACAGAGCATCGTCAACATCACTACTCGTAAGGACAACGCTCGCCCAATTTGCGGACCCGGATCTGCTCACCGCTTTTCACCCAAGGCAAGTCTTCAGCGTATGCTGGGATGAGTACCGACCCACGCCACAAGCATACCGTCGTGCTTTCGTTTCCGATCTCACACAGGTAAAATGATCCCAGCACATTAAAATTCAGTGGTGCTTTTTAAAATTTAAATACTTTGTTTAAGAAGCCTTCTTTTTGGTTTTTAGCCATCTTAAGAAAGATACCATTTAAAACTATTCTACTAATATATACTTGGTGGTAGCCCTTTGTGCAAGCCCGTTAGGGGAGGTAACACTCATTCATAACATTTTTTTATCGCCAAATAGCAATACTATTATGTTCCGGTTTGAAGGATGAGTGAGCCAGTGTAGGCACAAGGAACATAGCATCTTAGTTGCCAAGGTTGGTGGCATATTAGTGATGTACTTCTTATAGCGCCAATGTCTGTGGGCAACGGAAAGATGTGTTTTCTTATCAGCCTATTAGTTTCCATGATCACTACTTTCAACTGAACATAAAATATAAAAAGAACATATATATAAAAATAAGTAACATCAAAAATTTTAGCTCCAAATAAAGTCGCCTACATTTACCTCAAACACGAGTTAAGACATCAAGAAAATTAAATTACATTCTAGTTTATGTGTTTAGCTAATTTAGCTGAGGTTGGCTTAAACCGGGCGAGATATTCCGAGCCGCGTTGCATCTTGAATAATATTTGCCCAGGTGGATGCATAATATGATTGCATAATATGTTATATAATTTCCGTCACAGATAAAGAGATGATTGAAAATGTCAGCGGCTTTTAAAGAACGACACTTAACATAACATGATTTTTTTTTTTATTTCAAGCGATTAAAATTATTTGCTCTTTCAACTGTTCTATATTGTGTAGGGAATTATAGGTCATTATATTTGTTTGTCTCTGCTTATGCCACTTCTTCGGATGATCAAGCTCTATGATTTTCGACATATGTTTTCATTCATGTTTGTGTGAGTGTGATTCAGTTCTGCCTCAAACTAGATAGAAGACATGTATATTATTGTAGCTAGCTAACAAAGGAGTCTTTGTTAAGATTTCCATTAATTTCTACCAAACAGTTTCCACGGAAGTAGGTTTGGTAGAAGTAGATGTATGTTAACTATTTTTTTAATATTTACACATGGATTTAAAAAGAAGTTCTTTATTGAAACGTAGGTAGTGACTATGGGGTATTTTTCCTTAGTGTATTTTGGTTTGGAGGGAAAATTCCTTGATGCGTTGCAACGTGATGCCGATGTTTATAGGCCGAAATGACTAATTCCTATCAAAAATTCTATAGTCCGTTGAGTTGAGTTTAGATGTGCAAGCTCTGCGCAAAACTTGTACGTGCGTATGAGTATACGCGCGTACAAGTTTCGCGCAGACGCAGTTAAACTTGAGTATATTGGCAATTTGATCTGGCTTCACTGATGTGGTGCTTTATATTTACACTAGATTTATTTGCCATAATTATGCTTATTATTTGTGTCAGTTAAAATTGGTTCTATTAACATCGAAATTTAAAAGAATTAATTAAGTGATTTCTACTAGTGTATTGTATATTATATTCCTAAATATTTATACTAATCCAGTGGCTATGCCAGTGTGAAATTCAGTTTATGTCGAAAATTCTTCAAAGTCTGCCATTTTAATTCTTAAGAAACGCATGTCTTGAGAAAACTTGAGTAAGCCAGTACAAGTGCAGTCAGCGCCCACGCAATGGCGATGTAAGAGATGGACTTAAATTACCAATCTCTATGAGTGGAAGTAAACACTTATCATCAGGTGGCCCATTTGCCAGTCTGCTTACCTATTTAAATGAAATTTCAGCGGCGGAATTCCCTATTAGCCGAGTGAAACCGACATAATTTAGAGGGCGACAAAATTTCAACGTATTTTTTTAGCAGGAGTGCACTATTTGAATCCATACATTGACGTTTAATAACACAAAAAATTGTCCATAACCACTATAAAAAAGAAACGAACTGAGATTCCGATTATTGAGAGTTTCAGGGAGTAGACAAGTAGCCACGTATCGAATGCGCTTTGAGCGTTGTCTGTGTGTAATATAAGTTGTGACCCCTTTATAAACCCACTTGTACATATTAGGTCATTGCACGCCCACCCATTGGCTCACTGCAAAATAACTAATAAAAGGTGTTTATCACAATGCTAAGAGCTAAGATACACCTCGAACTAAAATGAAATGTTTCAAGAAACTATACGAGTCACCATTTTTATCGAAAAGCAGTGAGCGATGTACGCGTACTGTAGATTTAAATGTAAATTTGAAATTGATTTGTGCGTATTTGCTTTAACCAACAATAATTATATATTTTAATGCAATTTAATTTAATCACACACACACACACACGTTGCACAGATTTTGAATATACATTTATGGAATACCTTCTCTTGGTAATAATTAAATTATAGACAGTCAGTACCGGACTTAAAGATTTGGACGTTCTGGGGTAATTTTTCAAGATGATAAATTTACAATGAGTTTTATGATAAAACTGTTTTTTTTATTACCTATAAATAAATATTATTTTGTTGAGGCCCCTTACTCGTGAATACCATAGGGGTAAGTTTAAAGACCCTATTGTCCTTCCCTAAATCCGGCACTGTAAACGGTAATTTTGACCTTCTCCGTAGTGCTGAAACATTTACGGCTTTATCAATATGTTATTTAGTCATATATGTTGTTTAGTGTGTAAATATTTTAATAATACAATATCTTCTTCTTGTTAATTTCAAGTCCATGTTGACGAAAAGTAGTAAAAACTTTATACGTTTCGTATTAAATTATAAGTAGTACAAGTAGGTATAGTACCTTAAAGTATATATTTCTAAAGATCTTTAAAATCACTATCGGAAACTTTAAATATATTTAAGCTTTGATAATAAGTCACATTATATAATATGACATACTATATAATAAATACAATAATTTAGTTTACATTCACGTCATTTGGAGTCGACTTTGGTAGAGGGGCAAGCAAGTGCTGTGTTCTGTGTAGGTCTCATTCACTTATTAGATATTCTAGCGCCAAACAGCAATACTTAGTATTGTTGTTTTCCGGCTTGAAGGGTGAGTGCCAGTATAACTACAAGTACAAGGGACATAACTTCTTAGCTTCCAAGGTTGGTGGCGCATTGGCGAAAAAAGTAATGGTTAATATTTCTTACAGCGCCAATATGTATGGGCGATGCTGAATGCTCACCATTAATCACTATTTAGCGCTCGTCACATCGTCGTTCGTCGTTCAGGGCAAGCAGGCATCGTAGGGCAACCCCTTTCACCCTCGCTATGTACTTCTGAATATAAAGAGGATAAACTTCAACTTGAACTCCGTTTACTTTCAGTTTGAGAGCGAAGCCGGCCCTGTTTTTTCTTATCGAGACCCGGATATTCACCCGGGATACAAATTGGAACATTTTTTTGTATCGCGACGTGGAGTGTGCGATTACGTCGGTCAAACCGCTAAAAAATCACTATTTGTCGTATATCCACGATTTTTGGTGAAAAGCTTGGTGTGCTCAACATAGTAAGACACGCCAGCCCATCGCTTAAAACTACACAGGCGACAGGCCTAAACGACGAGGCGCATATTTGGCCTCACATGGAGTACGAATGAGCTGAATTTCACCTACGGAAATCGCGTCAAACTTCGAAGATTTATCCGCACATGTCCGAAAATCCACAACAACGCAATTTTTAAGTCATTTTCTCCTCGTACAACCACTCTGTGGAACCTGTTTTCACCGGTGATTTTTATGAACCGATACGATTTGGAAAACTTCTAGAAAAGAGCATACACATTTCTCAAATGCCAAATATATTTAAGAAGAGCGATTCTTTATATATCTGACTTGGGATTCCAAGGTTTATCCTGGATATTAAATGTCAAATTGCATATAATTTTTAAGTTCAAATCGTTGCATTATTGAGGGTTCGTATAAACGATCAATGTGAATGCTGCGGCGCTCTGTTAATTTGTTTGCTAATATATTATTGTTTCAGTAGATTAATGAGAGGCCGCTGCATGATCGCGTTGATTAAATGTGGAATCGATATTTTAAATTGTTTTCAATCGTAATTGTGGTCTGTTCGTTATGTCTGATGGAATATTTGTTCTCTTTATTTTTTAAATAAATGTATTAAGTGGGATAAAACGAGACGGTACGCTGGGTAAATAATATAGGTGACTTTCTTAAAGTGTTTCATTTGAAGTTCAAGGTTGTTATATATGTAGTTGTGTAATACGTTTACGTGTGTGCGTGTGGCTGCGTCCCCGCCGGTGTAACGCTTATATTAAATGAGTGTGTAACTAGCCTCGTGGTTTAATTGACGCAGTTCTACTCCTTAGCATATATAACAATTTTTTTTTTCTTGTGCCTAAGTTATAAAGCTGCTGATCTCGAGGTCCTGACAAACGGACCACACCTTATATGTTGGATATGTAAGTCATCATCATATCAAATATTTTTATTTTACGAGATATCATCGACAATACACCAACAACTTTTGAAACTAAGCAGTTCTCTGACTATCTTTTTTGACTGTAATAATACTGACTTACTCCGCCAGCAATCCGAAACACAACAATATTGATACTGTTTAGCGGCACCCAGAGCCCTTCAAAGTGTCCAAGAAAAATGACCGCCTTTGCTGAAAAGGAGTAGGAATACGTTTTACATATACAATTACTTCAATCCACGTCCCAAAAAATA
Organism: Vanessa atalanta; assembly: GCF_905147765.1. NCBI lineage: Eukaryota > Metazoa > Arthropoda > Insecta > Lepidoptera > Nymphalidae > Vanessa > Vanessa atalanta. Next base: position 2,010,395 of record NC_061871.1, read on the forward strand.
CTTCTAATTACCGATACGCTAGTATTGGTACCATACAAAGTTCGAAATAATTATCAACGAATACGATTTCAGCGCGATGGCGTATAAAGTTAATAGCGTAACGCAGCAAATCTTAATTAGCTGTGGAACGTACATATGGTAATAAAATCGGGTGCCTTACCTCCAGTAAATACGAAACGGGTGCGCTCGTAAAACTAACTCGAGGGAGTTATTTTTAAACGTCCGAATGAAACTCGGCGGTAAGAGACATAAATTCAAATGTTTATTTCGCAAATGCTCCTTGCGATTGTGCTGAAAACTTCACCGAAGTTATAACGACTCAGCTGACGTAGGCTTCTGTAAATATTACCGTTTGAATTATGTTGTTTACGCTCGCTATCTTTGTTACTTTAGCGTTAATATTTGCGAAAAGGATCATAAGTATCCCATATTGTATGGGTTTTTATCGTCGTATAGTTTGATAGAAAAAAAAAGGTAATATTAAGTGTTTTTTTATAGTGCTCTTTATTCAGCCTATCGTTTCTTTCGACTTTCAATTCAATGAAATACTACTATTGAGTATACAATTACAAACAGTTCGGAGAATTCGTTGTTGTTATACGGCATACGAATCGTTAACGAACGTTAGGTCCATACAGAATACGATCATCAGTTCTACTGAACTAATTTTATCCACGACGGCCATTGTTTAAAACTATAACCACTGCGGGTTATAGTGGACAATTATGTGCACAGTCACATGTGCACTCTTTATTCCTTCATCAAAATCCGACGAACACGGCCGGAGAGATTTCAAGCGCGGCTTTACTCCACTGGAATATAAACATTGAATTTTCAATCTCCGGACATCTACTGGAAAATATTGTCAGTAAAACTGAAAAAAAAATTATAAGATGAGCTGGGATTTGAACCCAAGTTACCGTGATACTTGAGCTGAGATGGCCCAGTGGTTAGAACGCGTGCATCTTAACCGATGATTTCGGGTTCAAACCCAGGCAAGCACCACTGAATTTTCAAGTGCTGTGTGTAATGTGTAATTTGTGTTTATAATTCATCTCGTGTTCAGCGGTGAAGGAAAACATCGTGGGGAAACCTGCATGTGTCTAATTTCAACGAAATTATGCCACATATGTATTCCACCAACCCACATTGGAATAGCTTGCTGGAATATGCTATATACCTTCTCCTCAAAGGGAGAGGAGGCCTTAGTCCAGCAGTGGGAAATTTACAGGCTGTTAATGTATCTTGATACCAGGGATTACAACAGTTATGCGAAAGCAACATAAATATTGACTCCGTGCGGGTAAAATTCATACCAAGTTAAATCCCTCCCATTATTATTATTATTAATTATTGTTCCCCTCCTTACAGTTGAAATTTTCAGAAACCCTTTCTAAGGACAACCGACTTAAAACTTTTGTTAATGTTTGTTGTCTCAAAACTTCTTCATTTATGAAGAGATTTAGATAAAATATTTTTTGTTTGGTCCCTACCAATATTCCCTCTTGGGTTCAGTTGGGTTATTTTTGTGCACCCGGTCCATGCAAACTTGGCCTGGAATGTACATACATCAACAAATTGTATATTATTAAGGTATTAGTGTTCCTTTGTCATATAGGTGGAGTTTTTACACGCTAAAATTTTTACACTCATAAATATAAAACACTCTGTGGTCACAATATGGCTGTCCTGTCATTATAAGTTGCTATGGTATTTTTATAACTAAATGAAACGTGCCTTCCAACTTCCAGACACCGGTCTGTTTCTGGGCTTTTTTTGATATGTCTTTCGATCGAACCCAATAACTTTTTATCGGACTTTGAATGAGATTTTGAAAATTGAGGCTTTGAATCCAAGAAGATCTTTGTTTTTTTTAAGATGTTAAAATTGAATATTGTGAAAGTGCATAATATGATATAAATTTTGAATTCACTTAAAAACTCACATTTTACATCTCTCCTGGGTCATTGTAAAGGAAAGTGTTTTTACGACTCGATTAGAAGATTTTTCAGGCTACTAAATTTTTTTGTAGGTTTTTTAAACAAGGTTATTTAAATTTATCCGAATCATTTGGGTCAATGGGCATTTGAATCAATGAATTTTGCATCAAAGAGATAAGGAGTTACCAATAGAAGTAAATTTTCAGAATTACATTTAACTTTAAATAATGTAAATGAAAGTAACATCAGGCTACCTCTAGGCTCTCCTTTTGAAGGGATGGTTTAGAATAAGGGGTGAATTATTAACACAAATTAAGCTCATGAAAATTCAGTGGCGCTACCCGGTGCTTGAACCTGCAATCATCGATTAAGATTCACGTGTTCTGACTACTGGACCCCAGCTCATACAATAAACACTCGCCTTATATAATGTATCTTTTCTAATAAATTCAAACATGGTAGAATTGCAAGCACCAATTTATTATTAAATCGCGTTTCCATTGTTAAATATGAAAACTATATAATATCATACTGCGAAAGTAAGTCTGACTGTCTGTTGCTCTTTCAAGGAATGACATAGGTAGGTTTTTGTGCCTAATACCTGATAATCAGCCACCCTGAAGACGAGCGAAGACTCTGGCGACAATTTGTATAAAATAAATCACGAGCACTTCTGTTTCTATAAAATATTTAAATTTAAAATATTCACTTTAAAGTATTTGTAAACGTTATTTATTTCAAACTTAAATAAACGGTCAATTTCTCTAAAGACGTAAACGCGCTGAGAATAATTTATCACTTTCAACGGTTTGGAAAGAGATTTAAAAGAAATCAATCTTAATTCGAAGCTTATGGCGAAAATATACGTATTATAAACTGTTATTAGATTTTATTTATAACAAGTTTTGACTAATGCAATGACTTTTATTTAAAACCTTTTATGATAAGACCATAAAAACTACCAAAATCTTAACCTAACATTCTAGTTTCAAAAACAGAATACCATTGGATTTTTGTACGCTTGATTTGTGTTGGTAATTTGTTTACTGCTTAGCGGTGAAGGAATACATTTTTTTAAATATTTTGATGTCATAAAGTTAACATGTCATAATGGCGGATTGGAAAATGTTTTATCTGATGGTAAGTGGTAACTTTGTCCATATACATTGCTACTGTAAGGAATATTCCTCATATTACCATTACAATAAGAATAGATTTTTCTCGTGCCTGTAGTTATACTGGTCCATTAAAATAGAACACAACGATACTTATGCTGTTTGGCAGTAGTATACATGATAATAATGTGGTGATAAGACGGACTTGCACAAACTCTACCACCAAAAACGAATTTTGAGATACAATTTTTAACTTCAATGATCAAACAGTTCAAAATAAAAACGAAATTCATTAATAAAAAAAAGTGAATAACGAAAGCTGAAAGAAAACACATTTTATAGGAAGTCGTTGGAGCGGATCGTCTTCATTTCGCATTAGTAAGTTTTTACGTCATCAAAACTCAACATCCGTGAAACACGCCTTTTAAACTTGTCATTTCAAGATAAATTGTGTGGCACGGGGCTCAGCTCGTAGTCGAACTATCGATATTCGAAGGATTTTATCGCTTCTAAGAACATTGTTAAAATTATATTAAGAATACTAATAACATATTTGAATATGGAATAATATTTAATTGTGTATTCAAATATTATGAAGGCACATTGATGGAAGACTCCACGAAGACACATGATGAACTTAGGCGTGCTGACCGTTATAGCCATGTGGTGATCAATAGAAATATGTATATACAGTATAGTTGTTAGTGATTTTATAACGAGCAGAACTGTAGCAGATGAAGAAATACTTTTAATGGACGTTCCGTAAATACCATACAGGGATATGTGAAACTATACTGAACAAAAAATAATTAAAGTTTAAAATATGATTATTAATGGAAAATTATAGTATATAATTATTATTCCATTAAATATTTTATTTTATTTAAAAACTGATTAAAAGTCGAAAAAGTCTTAAGTATTATTGAAATTGATGATGACAATGACGCAAAGTCAATGTTAAAAATCAAGTTCATTGACATTTATGTAAATAAAAAATATCCATAAATAATATGATTGTATTTTAATTTCAATTAAATTATATTTATATTTCGTCATGATCTTGTACTACTATATCATAATAATAAAAAACGTATAAACATGCATATGATCGTTGCTCGGAGTGTCAATAGATGTGAAAACCGGATTGATGTTGATGATTTTAATTGAAACATTAGGAAACTATACATTTTATTACTAAAAGTTTTAAGTTTTCACTCGTATCGGCAGTCAATATAACTCGCAATATTTTTTTATACCTACAATCGTTCTTGAGGTAGGTTTATAGTTTATAGAAGTTTATAGCTTTATATCTCAAATTTCAAGGAAAACCTAATAAATGACTGTACTAATAGTTGATATAGTCTAAGGGCGCGTGCCAGATTTCGTCCAGAATAGTAGTGATATTAATGATATAAGCATGGCAGTTAGAATGGCATTGAAATGTCATACGCACTTACGAGACGTAAGTGGGGCAAGATTACTCTTTCACCTCTAAAGAGAGCTCCACCGATTTTATATCGGAACTATTCCATATCTATCTTTTTCATTTTCCCTTATACTCCGAAGATGGTCATCGCAGGCATTTTAGTGGGTAAGAATCCCACATAATCCGGTTTCAGACTGGAATTGATGAGCTAAGCATATGATAAGTATACCATTAAATATTCCTAGAGCTTACTTTTAAGAAAAAATACAACGAGATAGTTGCGTGAGAATGATCGTGTAATTAAAAAAATACATAATAAGATATAGATAGATAGACATAGACCACATAATGCAATCGGATTTTTTTTGGCTGGATGGATCATAAAGATTTACGCCTTATCTTGCTCTGACTTTCTCTCAGATTGCAGTCCTATTAAACTATTGGAATGGAGAATAAAATAAAAATAAGAATAAAAATAAGGGGTACTTATATGTGTGTCTAGTGCATAGGTGGCACTATAATATCTTTGATACTTTCCAGACATTGTGTTTGAACAATGTGGTCAGAATTGAACATTCACATCCGCGTTGTCACACAGTGTATTTTTTCATGATTTCCGAAAGGTATGGTGAATATTTCATAATCTGTCTTATTATATACAGTGCAAACGAAAGTTTTAAACAATTGCGGAATAACGGATTTTCGTAGAGCTTTATTATTTCGAAATATACTTACGATTTTAAACTTGCCGGCCGATTCCTAGCATTAAGATTTAGGTCAGCCGGGCATTTTGAAGCACTTTTACAAATTACTTTCGATTCGATCAACGATTTGAAACTAAAATGTTGTACGGAATTTTAAAAATACCAAGCGCTTAGAAGTTCAGGAGCTACTCGTTCCACTAGAATTGTACCACATTAGTTCGTTAGGAAATAAAGCGAGAAACGAAAATGAATTATTGAACGGTGTATGAAAAATATGTCGGAACTTTATTGACAGACGTGTAGACTATTGGGTTTATACTAGCCAGCTTAGGCTTGTAATACGCGTCAAAGGTTTTTGTATTTTATTTTTTGTAAAAAACTAAATCTGTTACACTATTTTTGTAATACTTTTTTGTAGCGTATAAGGCGGCAAAGCCTGAGGTCCTCGACTTAAATCGGCGGTAAGGTCAATAAAAAAGTTAACGGTTCTTTCTGAAAACAAATCATTGTATCATCCTGATGTAAAAAAAATATTCAGATTATCGTTAGTCATATAGGATTTACCGTCCATTTTATTTATAAAATAGATGGTGTAGATAGTGAACCTGTGTTTGGATACCCTCGCACTACCGTATATTTTGCTCAGTATGCTTGGGCCGAGGCTGAAATTTTCACAAAAATGGAAGATTTTTTTTTCAAATATACCGTAGCCGTTATCCAGACTGGCCTCAACAGCAACACCGGGTGGGGCGCGAGTCGTAAAATACTCTACCGAAAAATTGAAAATGCGTTATGGGGTTTTATCATACATTTTACAATTTACTTTAAAGCCAAGAACTCACGAAACGATTCTTATCCGCTCTCTTTGAAAAATCGGCATCATAATCTTTAGACTGTAACAACTGCAAAAACATAAACTTAGTTTCTGTAAAAAAAATGCAATTAAAATGCTGAGTATTGTTTCCTGATTATTTTACTTACAACAGTTAACCCTTAAATTAGCCTTCTAATACATTAAATTGAGGTCGCTCTGAAGGTCAACATTTTAAATTTAGAATATCAGTGAACCCGATAGGTTAGAGCCATAAATTTTTGAAGGGGGTTGAACCAAGCCCGACCGAAACCACGTTTATTTTTTTCCTTACAGAAGATATTGTACGTAAAATAAAAGAGTAATAAAAGTCCCATAGCTGGGCTAAGACCTACTCCCCGTTTGAGCAAATGGGTTAATGGCTACATATTTAAGACTTACATCACACGTCAACAAAGACCGACTCCGGATCATTATGAATAAAATAAATACGCAATATTAATTGAAATCCACGTTTTATTTGGTAATAACACGTGGATTAGGCCATCTTGGCTCTCTAGTACCATGTAACACTGTGATAATTTTACATTAGCAGCCTGTAAATTTCTTACTACTAGGCTAAGGCCTCCTCACCCTTTGAGGAGAAGGTTTGTAGCATATTCCATCATGTTGCTCCAATGCGGTTTGGTGCAGGTTTCCTCACGATGTTTTCCTTCACCGCCGAGTACGAGATGAATTATAAACACAAATTAAGCTCATGAAAATTCAGTGGTGCTTGCCTACGTTTGAACCCTAAATCTTCAGATAAGATGCACGCGTTCTAACCACTGGGCTATCTCGGTTATAATTTGATGTTTTACTAAAATAGTGTAATTTAAATTTTTAATAGTGATAATTTTACTAGTAGCGTAATGGTTACTTCATTTTATATTATAATTTAAAAATAATATAAAGATTATTTTACATTTCGATTGATTTATAATTAAAATAAATATATCAAATATAAACATCTTAATTTGATTGTAATAAAAACACGTTTCAAACTACTCTCAGTGAAACAAATTTAATTTAAAACGAAATAATTTTACAGATTATATGTATTTATTTTCATCTCATATCAAAACTATCGAATAATTAATAACTATTATCAACATTTAATTATGCGTAATACGTAACGTCGGATAAAATTCATAAATATTCGTTATACGAGTCAAAGTTATTGTCGTTAATGTAAAAAATTACTTTAATCGGTCGCGATACTGTAATGAAAGGAATTTTATGAAAATCATAATACCTTTTATTTACTTTGTTTTTGGTTAATTACAACGAGAGACTATTAAAGCCGAAGGTTTTATTACATTAGCATTACATTAGCAGCCTGTAAATTTCCCACTGCTGGGCTAAAGGCCTCCTCTCCCTTTGAGGAGAAGGTTTGGAGTATATTCCACCACGCTGCTTCAATGCCGGTTAGCGGAATACACATGTGGCAGAATTTCGTTGAAATTAGACACATGCAGGTTTCCTCACGATGTTTTCCTTCAAAGTCAAAGTCAAGTCAAAGTCAAAAATCTTTATTCAATATAGAAGTGTTTGCACTTGCTTATTGATTGTCAAAAATCTACCACCGGTTCGGAATTTAGCACCTCGGACCTGAGAAGAACCGGCGAAAGAAACTCAGCGGGATATATTTTTTTTCATTTTTTTTTAACCATTTTCCATGTAGGTACAATGATAAGTATATATTAGTTGTTTGAAACAGCCTGGAGGCGATCATTTCATTCCCAAGGTGTGCAGTCAACTAAAAAGTCATTAGTGTTGTAATATCCTTTAGCACACAAACGCTCTTTAACGACTCTTTTGAATTTTATAATTGAATAATTTTGAACGTTTTCTGGGATCCTGTTGTAAAAACGTATACATTGCCCCAGAAAAGAGTTACTAACCCTGTGTAATCGGGTACTTGGAGTAACAAGTTTATTCTTGTTCCTAGTGTTAATAGAATGTACGTCACAATTTCTGGGAAAATCATTTATGTTTTTGCGTACATACATAACATTATCAAAAACAAATTGAGAAGCGACAGTCATTATTTTAATTTCTTTAAATTTACCTCTTAACGAATCTTTTGGGACCAGGTTATAAATTGCACGAATAGCCCTCTTCTGCAGTACAAAAATAGTATTAATGTCAGCTGCATTACCCCAGAGTAGGATGCCATACGACATTATACTATGGAAATAACTGAAGTACACAAGGCGTGCCGTATCCACATCAGTCAAAAGTCTAATTTTTTTTACCGCATAGGCTGCAGAGCTAAGTCTATTCGCCAATTTATTTATATGGGGGCCCCATTGGAGCTTAGAGTCTATTGTCATACCAAGGAACTCTGTTGATTCTAAAACATCTAATGCTTCCCCGTTTAAACGTACACTCGTTTTGACACATCTTACATTGGGAGTAGTGAATTTACCGCCGAACATGAGATGAATTATAAACACAGATTAAGCACATGAAAATTCAGTGGTCCCTGCCTGGGTTTGAACCCGAAATCATCGGTTAAGATGCACGCGTTCTAACCACTGGGCCATCTCGGCCAGGTTTTATTTATTTTTGCAAATATATTTGTAAAAGCTTAGTACTAACAATAAGCTATAAACTTAGGATATCTGAAAAGCTAGACGTAATGCTACCACTGGTTCGAAATGTAGATTCTACCGTGAAGAACCCCAGTAGGTATTTTCTGTCATTAGTCTTTTGCTAATTGTAAGAGGCGCTCGAGCAGTTTGCCCGTGTAACTGGATTTTCAGTACCTAGTGTATACGTAATATTGTAATTGTTAGTTTATATAGAAATGTGATGGTCGATAGTTTGTTATTATTGTACGGCACTTACGACTCATTATAAAATGTCCAAGTAACCTCATGCTAATTATTATCGATACATAAAATCATTCCCAGGCACACAAATCACCCACATCATGTTATTAATCTATCATTATGCGGGTAGTCTATGAGTTTATGTCTTAAATCATAACACACAGGAGTCGTGACGTATCTTCAAGTAAATACAGACGTAAATAGTGACAGAGAAAATAACATAAATTTGAATTACCATTTTTGGAGATATTGTGCTGAAAGAAGTCCTAATACAAAATATATTAATTATGATATACTCAATACTCAGCGAGGCTATAAATGTTTTATACATAATATTCCACTTAATCATTTATTTCGTGGTAGGGCATTGTCCTTGTCCATTTGTCCCCGTCTGGGTAGGTTCCACTGGTTACGTTGGTGGTAGAATATTTGATGAGTGGCATCGGTTATTCTACCACCAAACAACATTACTTAGCGTTGTTGTCTTCTGAAGGATGAGTGAGCTAATGTTACTACAGGCACGAGGGACGTAGCACCTTAGCTCCTAAGTTTAGTGGCGCATAGCAATCTAAGGAATGAAATTTTCACTATTTATTACAGCGCCAGTTTGTCTATCTGAGTTATAAAAAGAACACTTACTACAATATACAGTTACATCAAAAGAGAGCCAAATTTAAAATCAAGCTCATGATTTAAAATAAAATTCACCCAAGATACGAAAAGGTTAGACGAACAAATTAAAGATAGACACACACAAAAGCCAAATCACAATACAATGACAGCTGTTTTTATTTGTTACTACTTCATTTGATTTCACATTAAAATATATTAAAGACCATATAATGGATATACATATATTACGTATAATCAGTATCGCATTACGAGATCCCCATATCCTTATCGCGCCTGGATACATAAATATCTATAAATATCCCATTTTTGTAGTTTAAGGTGAATACTGCGCTGAGTATCACATATTTATATTACATAAAAATAATACATAATAGTGGATATCGTTTATTGTTGAATTGTAACTATGATACATGATAAATATTCCGAAATAAAGACTTTAACGTTATTTTTCCAAATCAAGACGTGTGAGTGTGCTTATTTTAAACGTTAACTGATTGCTGCTTGAGACACGAAATAGTCCACAATTCCAATTTTTTTTAAAAAACTGAGAAGTATTCTATAGAAAAACCCAACACAATTTTATTTGATCTACCGGGATGTTGAACCCAAGGCCCCGGGACCAGCGGCCTTATATCTTGCTACTAGACCAACGAGGCAGTAAAAATCAAGATATGAAATATAAAAAAGAAAATGAAATCAATTATAAAACCGTGTAACTCAATTCGATGATTTTCAATGTGCGGATTCGGGTGTACGAAGAGAGAACTGGTCATTAAAACAAAGTCACGTACGATGGAGAATACAACAAAAAGATCGATGCTGAGATTATAAAGTCATTTAAAATTAAACCCTAAAAGCAACCAGGTACACGGAATTTAAAAAATATTTCTTTACCAAGTAGGCAATAAAATAAAACATTGATCTGTTACCATCCCGTATACTTTTACTTGATCGTTTTTCCTAAAAAGCATGTCACGAGCTTGCAAAAATTATGTCCATCTATAGCTTTGATGCTGCATAAAACATGTCTAGTAAAGATTAATCCGTCTATATACGCCAGATTGAGATATAAAAAATAAAAAAAAAATTAAAATCAGTTAAAAATACGAACTTCTTATATTCAATAGTAATTTTAAGACAAATTGATGTTACATTAAATTTGTCACATTTTCGAGCCAAGAACTAAAATCAATCAAGATATCAAACTTTGAAATAGTTCAACATTTATGAGATTAATATTAACAACAATATCAGAAACATTTGACAGAACTATAAAAACAACATAACCCATCTCTGATCTACTTACAAAGGTTTAAAACGGGGTATCAAACGAGTAATTCGATATTCCCTTTTACATAACACAAGACCCTTGAACCTTAGCCTGCTTATTTGTAAATACGTAACAGTTAAATTTGATTATAGGAAAGTTCCTTTGTCGCGGTTTGCGAAAGGTTCGGCTTTGTATACACACCTTTACAAACAGAATAATAGACGGGTTCAATCGAACTATGAGGATTTTTGACATTTACGAGATTACATCTTAATCTAGATGCACGTGCTCTATTTGTTAGTTTATATGGTATCAGAAATTTATGTAATCGTCGAATTCGTATTTGGATTTAAATTTAGATTACAGTGAAAGTGATGGATAGTTCTTAATAACACTCATAGAATTTAGCGTTGTATAAAATAATAACCATTCCTAATATGGCCAATGTGTTACCAATCTTGCGAACTGATGATGAACATATACATAGGTGAAGATGTTACTTTGTACCTGTAGTAGCACCGGCTAACTCACCTTTCATTTGAAAACACAACAATACTAAATACTGCTTCATGGTAGTAGAATATATGATGCGTCCAGAAACCTACCCAGCAAGCTTGCAACTTTATCACCAAGATGTCTTATACAGCCAGGCATAAAATGAATTATAATTACAAATAACGTACATACGCCAAAATCCTGTGGTGCTTCACCACTGCCTCATGCAGCTACAAATAATAAATGTACTTATAAATATAACACGCCTGTAACCAACCTACCTACAAATAAATTATTTTTCTTGGGATGAAATATTGGGATAACCTTAATTTGTTTATGATTTCACCAAATCACTAAAACTCAATTTTAAGTTGTAAAAAGTTTTCATGAGCCACGAATAAAATCATAAAATATTCCATAGTTAAACATATCTTACATCCTTATCATAATATTTTTATTAATCCATTGATACCACAAATTAAGATGAAGCGGATTGGTAAAAATGACCATTGGGATTTTAACTCCTAAGCGGTAATGACGCAATTTCTAGCACAGCTATTGCAACTAAATAATTCCCAGGGGAAGGAAGGAAATGTTTGTCGTTGGAAATTTTTCAATGATTTTTATAAAATTATAAAAGTAAATTTGGGAACCCAATCATATCATTATTTCCGAAACACTTATTTGTTAAATAATAATTTTTAAGTGCTTGTAAGAGCCTAGATAAGTGTTATAATAAAGTTGTTGATTTTGAATAAATTTTCCTTTTGTAACCTTATAATTCGGACCACAACTTTCGGATATATTAAAATATGCATAAGCTTTAGAGGGTTCGGGTTTACGGTAAGATATATTAGCACTAGGTAGACTTGTTGGATTTGTGAGTGTATTACAATACTTGCTTTCACCACTATGTTGAGAAACTATATCTTGGAGATACATCATTTAAATTTTGATTATTTACATAAGAATTGTGAAAATTAGGCCTTAACTATATATAAAATATAAATTTAAGTCATGTGTAAAATTGTCTGCTAGGTTTCAATACAATTCTATATGAAATAAAAATAATAATAAAAAATTTAATACAATATTATAATAAAATAACGATTAACGTTGATAACGAACAAAGACGCCAAATTATATCCTTCCTTTAGCGAAATAACTAAACTTTCGTATCTTTAATATATTTAACCTGCACTCTGCAAACTAAACAAAATTACGTTACTCGTTGAAACTCTTAGAGACTGTGCACGGTGTTTTGATACAGATCAGGATAGGATAGAAAACTTTAAAACTATAAGAGACAGCAATTTTATCTAAGAAAACACGGAAATAAGGAAATTTTTGGGTGTAGTCCAATTAGTAATTCCAAATATACATATTTTTAACAATGTACTGTATACAATTTCCACGAGTATATATCGAACTAACATGTATATTTTGAAACAGCTTGTGTTCGGCCAGTGGTCGAAATTCAGACAATAATCAACCATAATAACTTTAAGTTAAAGGAAAATTACATAAACAAAAACCTTTATCGTTTGTACTCTTGTTTCCATTGGTTAACAAACGAGAAAAAAGACAGTCGACCAATATAGCAGGAAAAAGGAACTGATCTGTTTTTTGTCTATTGATAAATATATCCCATCAAAAACATAAATGTAAAAATGAGAGTCAAGTTAAATATTATGCTATTTACCTTGGTTGTTGTCTTCAACGACAAAAGAAGTGAGATCTAAATTTGTGCCAAGTTAAATAGTCCTTTCTGAAATTTATTTATAACTACATAAAATATCATTTCTTCTTATAACTTGGGGTAATATATTGTTGCCTAGGGTCTGACTTGGCTAGTTCTTATATGTTTATAAACACAAATTGTAGTTTGTGCTTAGAATAACAATTTATAACTCAGAACATCTAAAAAGAATGCAGGACAGCTCAGTATTGCTTAGTTAGTATTAACGTACATGAAGAGCTGCGATGGTCCAGTCACTAGAAAACATGAATCTTAACCAGATATTGCGAGTTCATATCCAGACAAGTACCATTGAGTATTTGCGTGCTTAATTTGTGTTTATAATTCATTTGTAACAGGCTTAGAACTTACGAAAGCTATAATATAATTCGTATATGAGAACTAGCCAAGTCAGAGCTTAGGCAACAATATATTACCCCAAGTTATAAGAAGAAATGATATTTTATGTAGTTATAAATAAATTTCAGAAAGGACTATTTAACTTGGCACAAATTTAGATCTCACTTCTTTTGTCGTTGAAGACAACAACCAAGGTAAATAGCATAATATTTTACTTGACTCTCATTTTTACATTTATGTTTTTGATGGGATATCACTACTTTTTGTATATAAATTATTATTAGGTACTTATTAATAACAAAATTAATACCAAATGGTTTTTGTTAAACTATTCTATTTTCTTATGTTTACGGGATATAATTGTCTTTTTTTTATACTTTCTTATTTTTCTTGTAGGTACCTCTGAAATGTTCGAGTGAATTGCCCATTCAGTGTCCGGATATTTTTACGCGTTTTCTGTTTATACTTAATTTGCCCAAGTAGGGGTGGTATAACGTGCGCAGACGGTTGTACTCTACAATAGAGCTCTCTTGTGTCTTGATTTGACTTGGACCTAAATTGATAAGATGTATTCCATCTAAGTTTTTAACTCTAGAGAGGCCAACGTAAGCCTGCTCTTTACTTAATATAGAGGAGCCTACGTCGAAAAGAGCACCGTGAAGGCGAAGGCCTTGTGATTTGTGTATAGTAGTAGAATATGCTAAGCAAATAGAGAATTGTTTCCTTTGAACATATATGTACATTACTTAATATCTGTAACTTGGTTTTGACTTCTAGTTCGCAAATTAAATTATGTTTAAATTGAATTGTTATTTTACGTGCGCTATTGCTGTTGTCGACGTCCCCAATGTACTTCCTCTATTTTTCCATTGGACAAATTCACCAGTCCTTTGCTGACATCAGCATGCTCGCTCGATACTGTTCTTCCAAGCAATAAGGATCCCCGTTTGTAGCGCTAGATTACAACTTAAATCATTCCTGTTACGATATACATACTCTACTAGTCTCACGAAACCTATTTTGTTGTTGTATACTAGTATACTCAAACAAAAAAAATGCAGTCGAATAGACTAGGCAGCTTCCATCGGATGGCATTGAAATAATTCTTATGAGCGCGGTTGCCACTCGCTCAGACACGTCCGCTTTAAGGTTTAATCGCAACGCTCCTATCCCGCTGCTCTGGCGTCACGTCACGCGACGTGTACCGAAATGCCTATTATTATTATTTTTTTAAGTATAATTATTTGCAGCCATTGATGTGCACTAAATGCTAGTTAATAACATAATAAATACCAAAGTCGGCTATACTAATAAGTAATAAAACGGAAATATTTGGATTTAAAAAACTTAAGAGTGGTATTCAACTTGTTATATATTCACGTGAAGACCTTAAAATCCACATTAAGACCGGCTGTCATAAGTTTTGATTGCTGGTTCTTACATCATTTTTCTTATTACAGTTATTACAGGAACTAAGTATATAAGTGTTCCTATAGACCCAATAAAATGAAAAATTATAATAAAATGATAAAAAATTACCAGTTTCAGATTTTTTCCTTTATATTGGCCTAATTATCTACCTGCATGCCAAATTTCAACTTTCTAGGTCACCTGGAAGTAGGTTATAGTTTTGATCTATAGGTCAGTCAGTGATACAAATGACGATTTTTAGAAGTTAACGTCTAAATAACCATTTGAGATGCGTTTATGAAATTTGGAACACATATGTATCTCGCTAGTCTTAATATATGAGCCAAATTTGACACATTTATGTCAAATAGTTTTTGAGTTATGAGGAGGTCAAAAGTGGCTCCAAATGGTTCGTGTAATATTACACACGGTGCTGCTCGCCAGTTCTGTTACTAGAACTTGGCTGACACGCTACCGCGTGTCTAGATGTTTGCCCATTTTTAAAATACTAATTTTAAAATACTTTTTTTAAATATTATTTTAAAACTGACAGATATTTTTTTTAAATGTCAAAATTAATGCAGTCTTAATTATATGATTGAAATTTATATGTATATTAATAAGAATATAAAAAAAAAACAAAAATATTTGAATTTCAAAAGTCACCTTGACGGTAAGAATCATCGTTGAAGTTTACTTCGTCACAAATTAATAGAAGGATGAATTTTCCGCGGCTTTAACCAACTCCATAGTCATAGCGTTATGAATACTTAATAAACTTGTAGCGAATGAAAACGTAAACTGACGTAAAGCGTCAAAAGGAAAAATACCACCACACTCGGTCACCGAAAAACTGACAGACAATGATTTATTTTCATCCAGTATATACGAAAGTGGACCTTATTCTATTGTAATAGGATACATGACTGATCTACTTTCAATTTTGTGGAACATGTCACCCAAAGCTCATGAATAGATATTGCAGTGACAGAACCGCGGAAAATTGGAATTTGGCTCGATGTGAAAATTAGTGTTTTGTTCACTTTGAGCTTGTTGGATTTTGAAACAGAGTTAATCCGTTACCGCGATAGTCCATGGAAAGAATACGGGTAAAATTGTTCTTAGTAAGTGACACCTATATAACAAAGGTGTATAAGTAGAACAATCTTTGCCTGATAGTGGTAGTCTCACCGGAGAAGCGTGTTGGAATAACTTCCAAATATACTCCTGACAGGAGGCCTATTCAGCAATGTGTAACTTACCGCCTATTACTATAAGAACCTTTGACTCGACAAAAATATATTCCCAATACAATAAACTGGTACCAGTTATCTATCTTTTTTCAATAGGAAGTGACAATTTACGACTTCGAGAGGGTTAAGATATACTTACCAATATCCACCCACTTCGATATATCTTCGTGAAAATTGTGTTATTTACTACACCTTACCACTCGTTTGTTACCCGATTACTATGTTCTAAGGGAGAAACTTGTGTTTGTTTATACAGAAAAATAACACATTTAGTAACATTGTAACTAATCCTTAGGACATTTTTAACATCGCAAATAATTACCTATTAATTTTGTTGATTGTCATAAAGTATATAAGTATACAGTCGTTTATATGTTGTATATGTTATATGAGGTCATACAAATAAAGATTATTAGATGTCGTGTCATGTCTCAAGCAAATTGTATGGAACTATGACGGTTACTCTAAAATTATGTTTGGACGAATTGTATGTATGAAAATGTTCGTTTCGTAACAACACAAAACATATGCAGCTATTTTATATATATACATTTTTTGTAAAGTGAATATTATAATCTTTATTTATGTAGTTGTTGACATTTGAATGATTTCAGCCACGACCATTCTCAAAGGAGCCAACTGGTCTATCATATCATATATAAAAATATCGAGTATGTGCAACATGAAAAAATATTTGGTTATTAAGAGGAACACAATTAAAAATATATTTATTTATTTGTTTAATGTTTGCTTTTGTCGCAATTTAATTGATAGAAATAAATCTACACTTTATATCAAAGATCTCTGTTTCGATACATCAATATTTATAAAAACACATCACAATAAATCAAAATGAATAATATAATGTATTTTACGTTGCCGCCATTTTCGTTCCCGCAGCACGTTTCACCACAGGCTATATTGTAAATGTCATTCAATCTGGCCGCGTTACACGTGCATTAAAACCTCTTTAAAACAAAATTAATTCCAATATTTCGATTTACAATATACATAAATGTATAGCTGTTGTATAAGGTAGATATGCGTGTACTATAGTTGATTAATTCAGAAATACGGTTGATGATCGGTTCCATGAGGTTTCATGACATTTTGTTCAGTAATCGGATTATTCCAATCAGGGATAGCCGAAATTCGATACGTTGCTATGTAGATAATGAGATGCGTGGATGAATCATTGTTCTGTTCATACATACGACCACCACAGCCTGCTTTGTTTGTTATAGGAATGAAGTTTTGTTAATTTTTGTTGAATATTTTTGTTCTATAAATCAAAAATAATAATTGAATATTATTTGTTCATCTTAAGTTTTTTTTTAAAGATACGTGGCTGAATGATGTAATACTTTGGCGTTTTTGGGTTAGCTCTTCAGTTAAATTGAAACAAAAAATTATCTACATCAGTCAGTAATATTCTAGAAAAAGCGCAATACGCAATGATTACAAACTCAACAATGTGCAAAGTTAATTTAGAACTTCGATGTTCAGAAATATAGTGTAGAAAGAAGTTTTTATTAAATAAATGTGCAAAATGTTTTCACTAAATTTTAAAAACATTTTATCCTAAGAGTTTGAAATTATATGATTATCTTTGTAATAAAAAAAAAACATTCCCTGCCGTTCCTGTTACTTAAAATCATAAATGACAATGTGTAAAACGTCATTGCCTAATGACATTATACAGTTTTATTTAAAAAAATAATACTAAACGTAAACTCAAAATTAACAAGAAATACAGATATTTTGATTTATGTACTAAGTATTTAATGTAGTAAATAAGAATTCGGTAGTAAGTATTATTTTATTTTATTTCTTTTGAGGTAGTACCTTTTTAGGCGCGTCATATAAAAAATATTAGTGAATTTTCATGATTCATGAGCGCGCATAAGTGGACATAGAAACTACATTAAGTTGCTCACTAAATTAAGTGTCAAGTCCTTCGAAATAAACTACTTCACACCTCATCTTTTGTTGCTATATTAATTATATTACTTTTAATTATTAACGTTTAAATTTGTGAATGAGTGTTATATAAATGATGAAAAAAGAAGAAATTACATTTATCATTATAGTAATTTTATAGTTGATAAAAAGTTTTTTTGGAATTAATTAAGCTGAAAAACTTCTCAAGTTCTTTTAACTTATTTAACTTTATATTTCTTGTTCTTATGTTTTTTAATTGTTACTTTTACGGAAAGAATATATATAGGCAGGTGGTTTTATCTCTGTCTATATATAATTGACCTCTCCTTTAACAATATATATGTATAATATTATACTAGCTGAACATTTAGCTTGTTTCCTCCTAAACTGAGATGGTGCCATTTCAAACTTTATTTTTTAATAATAAGGCATATATAAATTATATATATAAAGTAACAGCAATCGTATATTACTGAAAGTTGAGACTGTTTGTTTGTTCGTAAACTTCGATCCCGCGGCACGCACGCA
The DNA here is from genome assembly GCF_905147765.1 of Vanessa atalanta. Lineage (NCBI taxonomy): Eukaryota > Metazoa > Arthropoda > Insecta > Lepidoptera > Nymphalidae > Vanessa > Vanessa atalanta. Next base: position 2,028,895 of record NC_061871.1, read on the forward strand.
AATTTTCGAAGTTATGTCCGTATTGATTATTGATTTTTTCACTGTTCTCAGTATATAGTTAAGATATATGGTGCCGCGGACTTTTTCTTAGAAAGATTATACATAGATTTTATGTATATGCACGCTGATGAAGTATCACGGTAGCGCCTTTTCTTCTGACTTGTTTCACAAATACCTTTATTTCAGGCTAAAATCTTCACATTATTGAAATGATATATATCCCATGTCACTTCTGAGTAAATTAACTTTCCAAAAGTGAACGAATTATTTAAATCGGTACAGTAGTTTCAGACTATATTGAATGCAAACGAATCAATCTTCCCTTTATGCTATCCAATAGGAACCGTGCTTTTTCCGGGATAAAGAGTATATATTTGTTTTTTTTTTTTATTTATAGGACATATGTGGCAAATGAGCCGGAGGTTCACCTTATGGTAAGTGACGACCACGGCCCGTCATTGATTTTTTATTCGTTGCCATAAATTGTCAGCCTTAAAGAAATGTATACGATTAAAATCTATCTCAGTGAAAAAATTCAACTAGATCCGTTTAGATGTTCTTGCGTGATTGAATACCAAACATTTATCCACACAAAATTTCAGCTGTCACGTTATCAAATGTCAAATCGTACGCTCGGTAAGATCGCAACTGTGCGCAATGTCCATTGTTCGTAATCACTACTGTCAGCTTGTATTACTTGTACTGCACACAGGAGCACCGTTACGTTCATATTACGCAAGTTCTTCACCGTACACGCGAAACTGTATACACGAAAACAAATTAAAATTTTATTAATTTTGTCTAAAGTTTGTTTTTTTAAAGTGGCTTTTACTTTTAATTTTATGTTTTATAAATGTTATTAAGTATTTTGGTTTTATTAAAACCACAACGTTACGCAAATTTATAGGATAACTATTAAAAAATAAATTTGACAGCGGTGGGATTCGAACCCACGCCCTTTCGGACTGGTGCCTAAAACCAGCGCCTTAGACCGCTCGGCCACGCTGCCGCATGACGGTGATGGTGATAAGCGGAAACCGTTTACACAAATAACTGTTAACAAATATTAAAAAGATAAATTCATTCATTATTTACTGATAAAATCTTTAAAATTAAATTGTATTCAAAGTTTCTCAAATTATTTATGTGGATAACCAACGCAGAATTGTATTATTTAAATAATACTAATAGTCTTTTATTATATTGAAGATATTAATACAAGGATTAATTAATAACTTGTACAGAAGTTCCTATAAGAGTTTAAGGTAGATTCAATTTGTCCTTTTCATAGTGTACTTTCTGTACCGCGTGTGACGAATCGTGTCTTCCAAACGTCCGCGCATTGGCAATGAATTGCGTCTTGTAATGTATTAAACAATGTGTGTTCGGATTCCGAGTTCCGTTCAGTTATAAGCTAAGATACTTAATTGATTACTACCAGTTTTCGCGGTTATCAAAATATTATTTATTCAAGTAAACTCTTTGATATAATTTTGAATTGTCGTATTTAATTAAATTGAATCTAAAGAAACTACCGGTTCGGAATGTTCATACGGAGTTCCAATAGAGATAAACCGGCAAGAAAATGCATAGTAACTTTTTACTCAAATGAAATGCACCGTATATTGATAATATATATCATTTTTATATACATTGCTCATTTAGAATACTTTACGCTATAATATTACATATGAACATAATATAATATAATAAACGCGAAAGTATCTCAGTTCGTTTTTCTGTTAAGGTTATACGGGTAAGCCGTTGGACCGATTTTGATGAAATTTGGTCTGAAGTAAGCAAGATTCTATCTATAAGCTATTTTTTTTAAATTCGTCGATATGAACTTGGGTTTGATGGATTATATATATAGGATATACAAATTTAAGTTAAAAAAAAAACACGCTCGCAAAACCGAGGTCGTAAAGCTATTTATCTATATTTTTTGTATTAATTATGTAATATCATATCTATATAGCACACTAATGTTGCTTCATTTTTAAATACTTAAATAAAAACCCGCTGAGTTTCTTGCGCTTTTTTTTCTCAGATCAATGCATTTTCTTTTCCGAGCCGATGGTAGTGTTCAATTCGACAATCAAAAACCAAGTCTAATGTTTCTATATTGAATAAAATACGTTAAGTTATGTATAATAAGTTACGTACAGCCGAACACCTTTAATGACACTGACTTAGCCACCCTATCAACCGAAATACCTATAACATACGTAATAACTAAAACATACAACATCAAAGACAATAAACAACAAATGTTGAAAAAAGACCCAAGACGCGTGCGGTGTGCTTTAACAAAAGACATTTTGATTTGCGAATAATTTTATCTCCTACAGTTGCCGTCTTACATCTGACAACCGTCATTCTTAAATCTTCAAAGTATCTTTAAGTATACAAATTCTGGTCTATAGTACAAGCATTATATTATTGTAAGAAATATAAAACCTTATTTTAGTAAGATAGCTTATATTTCAAATTCTATTGAGGCGAACTAGTCGTTCCTACTAGTATGCTCTTTGATGCAATATAATGATATGAGACGTAATGAAATAGGTCTTCTCTGTACAACCCGTTCCTTTGGACTCGACCTATTTTGTATTCGTTCCGTTTGTTTCAACGTGCAAAGTGGCCAGTACAATTTCCTTGATACATATTCTTGCACTTAGAAAATATAAATAAGCGAAATGTTTTAGTCTGGCAAAGGAGAAGGCTCGGAGATTCCTTCACGTTTTTATATTGCAGATTATTTATTAGTTGTAACATATTTGTCATACAGATTTCCTCACAATGTTTCCGTCGTTCCTCACAATGTATCTAGCACGAGAGTTATATTCACTTGGCCAGATTAGAACTCACGATCATCTTTTATGAATCCACGTGGTACACGTATATGTTGTTCATGGTATAACTGACAGACGAAAGTGATTACCGCCCATGGATATCTGCAATACCGGGGGCTTGCAGGTGTGTTGCTAGCCTTTAAAAATGTATAGGCTCTTTTCTTGAGGTTTCCCAAGTCATATCGGTTCGGAAAACTTACTTTCTACTGGTATGTATTAGTCTCACTTCATATATTATTATTGTAGTTTATAACACATCACTGTTCGGATTAAAAGAACATTTATATAAACAAGAACAATAAATAATTCAATTTAATTTTAATGTTATCTTTATTTCCTTACTGATATTAATAATTCTTGTATATAATATCGATATATACAATTATATTAATATATCCTTATTACTAATATAAATAGGAGAATATTTGTATAAATAGATGTTTGTTACTCTTTCACGCAAAAAACATGGATGGATTTTAATGAATTTACAATAATATAACTAATACATCAGAATAGCACATAGGCAATAATGTATAAAGCTAAAGTGTGAATATATCCCGACAACCAAGCTCTAAAATGCGAACGAAGACGCGACCGAAAACTAGTGAATAATAAAATTAATAGGCTATATTAAACGGTAAATATTTGAGTATATCATGATCAACTTTTTCTGAAATTGTAGATTGAACCTTATTTTGATGTTTCGATTCGAATAACTTTAGAAAGTCGAATGTAAAGTGACGAATCTAAAATTCAGATGTGAAGGGACAAATCTGAAATTCAAATTAAAAGATTTTTGTTCGAAATAATAAACTTTACCTTTTTTTTGAAGATTATTTTTACTCGCATAAATTTTATAATAAGAAACCCAAGCACAATATTAAAATCAAAATGTTATATTTTTCTTTATATAAGTATATATATATATATATATACTTTATTGAAATCGGTTCAATCGTTTATCAGGAGTTCCTTTACATACACGTGCATAATATTTGTTTAATCCATACTCTATACCACTACATAAATCTGTAGTCTATCTGTACACTCTATTTTTTTGTCGAATTTCGTCATTAATATTCGTTTCATGACTCACTGACATCAGTTTTACCATTTTTGAATTTTTTGTCTTTCTGTCTGTATGTCCCGCTATAACTCAAGAACGGTCTATACGATCTTAAAAAAAACTGGCATACAGTAAGAACATGTGATTTCGCAAATGATAGGCTATGTATTTATATCCATCTATGTCTATACTACTGTATAAATTTGTAGTCTGTCTGTACACTCAATTTTTTTGTCGAATTTCGTCATGAATTTCGTTTTATGACTCTTTGTTCTATGATCTTATATGTTCAACAAATATATTCAAAATAAAAAAAAAGTATAGCTTCCATTTATAATAATAATAATAATTATTATAAATAAATTTTAAAACGTCCAGCGAAGCGTGCGCGCAACAGCTAGCATGTATATAAAGATAGTAAGCGCCTGCGGATTTATTATTGCACATATGCAAACAGTTGGAATAAAATCAAATTTTACCTTATAATTATACAATTTTGTCAATATTGTAAAGATGTTTAATTTAAATTAAGTGTGATTTCTATAACAATCAAATATATGACTATATTGCTTCTTGCTTAAAACGATTTCAAACTATCAATAAAAACGTTTTAAGGTCGACAAACTTTATGCTACATATTCTTATTCTATAAACGATGTTATATTTATCGAGTTTTCTCGTCGTGTCACTTGCGGCGAAGTGGCATAGAGCATTACCACAAACTGTCGGTGTCATAGGAGCCGTCTAATGGTTTTTGGGTTAAATGATAGAATGGTTCATCTATAATAGCAACACTCACACTGCCTCTACTAATCCTTATGAAGGTGGAATCCAATTCGTTTAAAAGAACACTTAATAGTCGCATTACTAACATCTGCCAAATCTTTTTCCTGAACTTGTGTTTAACTGCCTTGACCTTAATAATAAGTGATAATCTCCGATCAAAGTAATAGATCGATTAATATATTTACACATGTATAGAATTATACATTTATACAACGATTGTGTCTTCTATATTTTTTTAAACTATATTAAAGATACGCTAGGTTTAAGTTTATTTAGGTCCTATAAGAATTATCATTACTTTAACAGAGACGTTTTTTCCAAAGAGCGTATTCTCTTCACGCGCCATATACAACAGAATAACAAGACACAGCGTAATATACAAAAACGGTGACCAATGTGAAGGGTAAGTACTGGTGGCAAATGTCAACAAAAACTGTACAAAAATTCTCTTCACGCCGGGACATAACGCTCATATACTTAAACTGGGTGTCCACTAAATATAAAGATAAGCAGAAGCTAACTTGCCTAAGCAAAACAATACGCGTAAAAAACATTTCAGCCCCAGCTATTTGGTATGTTGATCTTAAAAGAGAATTTCCTATTATAACGCTCAAAGAAGTTTCCATGCCTTCGATACAAACGCTGCTTTCAAATGTTTGCCGATTCTAAGATGTTTTGTGTTGGGTGTCCTAAACGGACCTTAAGAATCAGGTAAGTTAAAATGCATAAAAGACAAACATATTTGTCACACTGAATATATAACTTCATCTGATAAATTAGTTAAAATATTTACAGTCTGACGACGAATATAAAGTGTAGTCCACTTATATACGATTCTGGTCAGGCTATGAATAAGTACAAGGACACATAAATAATGCGCATCGACTGGTTCAAAGTGTGTGTGAACACGTGTAATTATAGACACAAGGGATAGGACGGCTTAGTTCGCAAAGTTGCGGAGTAATAATAGTGTAAAGCCATTGTATATTGATGAAAATATTGTCTCTTTTATATGGCATTGGTTGGCGGACGAGCATATGGGCCACCTGATGGTAAGTGGTTGCCAACGCCCCATTCCTTATATCACCTATGCACCACCAACCTTGGGAACTAAAATGTTATGACCATTGTGCCTGTGATTACACTGGCTCACTCACCTCTCTGGCTCTTTAACCGGAGCATAACAATACAGAGTACTGCTATTAGGCGGCAGAATATATGATGAATGGGTGGTACCTACCCAGACGGGCTTAGACAAAGTCCTACCACCAAGTATCAGATCGCGAATTTCAGTATACGTTCTTACAATAAAAAGAGGTTGTATAGCTAGGCTATAAATTTGATGGGCTAGCACCTTAATACTCGTAACACAAACATACAGGGCACATGTGGTCTACAAAAACCATGTACTGAGCACGTTATTTTCTTTCCTTAGCGTGTGTTTGTCACATTCCGTTTGACCTTTTTCAGACGATCAATTTTATCTTATCCGAGGTGATCTCGCTTTATTATAATAATTGTTGGTGTCTTATTCATTGTTTGGTGTCGAGGTAATTACATAAGAAATGCAATAATTACCTTACTGTGAACTCGACTTTACTTTGTAACTACGTGAGAAGAATACAACGTAGTCTAAAAAACTTCAGCGACTTTCAAAGGTTATTTTGCACTGAAAAATTGTTGGAATTGGATTAATGGAATCGAGTGAGTTCTCAACTCGAATGCACTTTTAATCTTATTAACAGATGATGATGGCATTTTTAATTCACATTACTTTACATTAGGTACATTAACAGCCTGTAAATTTTCCACTGCTGGGCTAAGCCCTCCTCTACGTTTGAGGAGAACGTTTTGGAGCTTATACCACGCAGCTCCAATGCTGGCAGAATTTCGTTGAAATTAGACACATGCAGGTTTCCTCACGATGTTTTCCTTCACCGCCGAGTACGAGATAACACAAATTAAGCACATAAAAATTCAGTGGTGCTTGCCTGGATTAGAACCCGCAATCATCGGTTAAGATGCATGCGTTCTAACCACTGGACCGCTTCGGCTCTTACTTATTAATTTTGAGCAATGCGGATTGCGGACTTTCATATTTTGATTTCACTTGGCGTATGATGCGCACACGTGCGAGCTATTTATAGATTCATATAATTAAATTTAGTTGATTCCGACTATTTACCAAGCTGCTATTCTACCGTATATTAATCAATTTCACAATAACTAATTAAATTTGTGCATTTTCTCACATACTGATCTTGTAAGTTCATTCTCACGTCACACCTTCGATAGCTCAGTTGGTAGAGCGGTGGACTGTAGAATGTTAACGATTGTAATCCATAGGTCGCTGGTTCAAATCCGGCTCGAAGGATTCTTTTTTTAAAAAAATAATGTTAAAATATCCTGCCGTAATAGTTTTAATATTAAACGACATTAATTTTTATAAAAAACAAAAGTATTTTTTCTTTAAAATTATCTATTAATCTATATATATATTTTTATTTATTATTATGTAATTATTTCATTACATACAATGTAAAGGTTTATTGCATCCCATTATTATTGTTAGTGAATTGAATTGATTGAAATGAAGCTACACTAGCTTGTTTAATTATTTCAGACTATTTCAATGTGCATAAATGTTTTATGCCTGTTAGTTTTTAATAGCAAACTATTTTGTTGTGAAATTGAAGTTATTTTGCTAAAGTGAATGAACGTTTATATACATAAGAATAATTTACACTGCCTTTACTATATACAAATAAGAGTTAAAAATAGTTGCTGTGTAAATCTTGATGCTATATTCCCCGTTGAATCGCAATTCGGATCCAGTGGAGGTATTAAGGCGAGGCGCTATACTTTTAATGAAGGTTTTTGCTACTACTCCAAGGTCCAAGTTTTTAGGTACATTACTATCTCGATCAGATACAATATTATGTTATATTGAAAGTAATTATACTTAAGTTTATATGAATAGTAATACAAATGTATTGGAGAGATGTAGTGATATGTGGTAGGAATAATTATTGTCTAAAGTTCATTTCTTATGGTACCATCGTTCGCCTTTGTATAATATATATTAAACCTCTTTTATTATTGTTATAATATAACGCAATAGAAATGAAATATTTACTTATGAAAATGAAATAAGTAGTTGTGTTATATCATTTATTATCTGTATTTTATAAACCAACTGGTCCCGGCATCGCACGGAAAGAATAATAGTCTTCATAAAACGCTTATATCGTAATACATATAACTATTAACTAACGCGGCGCCAGTGAAGCTCCCATTCCGCGTGTTTTTTCCCCGATATCTTCAACTATCGCATCACATTTTATCCAATTAACTCAAAACATTTGAGCCATTCTTCCTCATGAATCATTCCGTCTGAAATTCATTGGTTTGAAATTGTATGAAAAATCGGTGGTATTTTTTGGAATTTATCACGCTCAGACAGACAGACGATACGGGATATATTGTTTTATAATATGTAGTAGTATTTATTACGTATAATTTTTCATGCGACTAAAAAAAAAAACGAATAAAATCGTAATCGTATCGCACAGTGAAAGGTTTCTCAGAAAATTATGTCAGGATAAGTTTTGCGGGTTGATGACTTAAACTTTACCATGCCAGAAGCACTCTTACAGTGGCTGTCATGTAAGATTTATTATCCGAAAACTAACATTGCAACATAGGCTTAATTTGCAATGTGTAAGGCCGAGAGTCCCGTGCACTTTTCCCGATCGTAGTCACCTTTTCAAAGTGAAAGTAATTTGATTAAAATGTTGTCTCCGATTAAATTACGTCACATTTTGATTAGATATCTTTGAAAGGTCAGAACTTGGGATGTGACTAATTACTTTCCCTTGATAGAGATTCTGTTAAGTCATCCTTCGATTGACTTTCGATGCTTGGACCCAGTTTTGTGTGTTTTATAAGATAAATACAGATTCGTTTAAAAATGTTTGTTGCTGAAATTGGAAAGTGCCTCTAGCCTTAAGTATGCTTTGTGTATTCATTTCATTAGTAAATTTAGTGTTTTAATAAATTAATCATAAGATAAGTGTAACATTATTATTTATTCGCATAATCTGATGGTACTTCTTGAAACGGTGAGAGTTTGGATGCAAAAGAATCGTTATAAACTTTCCAAAATCCTAGTAAAAGATTCTAATTTCGTCAATTACACTATTTAAATGGGTAATCGATTCTCTTTCATTTAACCAGTCGCTGTGACTAATTGTCATTCAGCCAACAACGAAATTAATCAACCGTTTTACCCGTAGTAGAGCTCGATGTTCAAGTATTCTTCCAAAAAAAGCAAGGTTGAGTGAATAACAATACAGAGCGTATTGCTGTCCACTTATCCTTGAAAATATTTCCAACCTTTGTGTCACTAACGCAAATATATTTTTATACCACCTTTATGTATATTGTTATAATAGACAACACATTATTTTTTGGTAAGTTTCATCGTGACGAAACTTGTCTTTGGGAATTTTTAATATAATTAATTGATCCTTGCAGCATAATATTCATTCGTGTAAAGTAGGAACGTCTCATTAATTAGGCGGTCTACTTTAGTACTTTTGTTCCAATATAAAGGAGCTGGTATCATGATTGTGCTTAATTTATATTTAAAATTCACATGAGGAAACATGCATGTGTCTATTTTCAAAGGAATTCCGCCACCTGTGTATGCTTTAACTCGCATTGGAACAACGTGGTGGAGTTATCTCCAAAAATGAGAATGAAATGAGAGGAGGCTTTAGCACTTATACTTTTACAAACATTTCAGTTTTGCTTGTTTAAGATTTCCGGTTTCGCGCTGAACTTCACACTTAACAATTAATAATTCAAAATTATGTTAAGATAAAATTCTTATTTTACCCGTACGAAGTAGGGACGAACAGCAAATAATATAGAAAGAAGAAGATTAAACTTTATCTCATAAGTGCTGTCTCGCTCTTTCATTAGTTTTTTTATCGCCGAACATCAATACCTACTTTGTACTGTTACGGTAAGTCACATATACATAATAACTGCATCAAAACGTAGAAAATGTACATAACAATAATTGATTTATTTGATTGATTTGACCACAAAGAGATTAGTACTATACGGGTACTTCTTGATACACTATGCCTAGTTTTAAGCTTATCATATTTTTACGTTGACGTATCACGACACAGTAAAAATCGAATGATTGATTATGACGTTAAGTTAATATCAGGAATACTAGACTCGTGTAATTAAGGCGTTTTTTATCAATATAATAACATTAAAAATATATTATGATTTAATAAAAAATAATGTGTAATTTTTCGTTTAAAAATATTAAATTTATTAATTGTGTTTTGGGGCATGTCTACCAAACAAATGTGTACAAACTTTTTAATATAAAAAGGCGAGATAAAAAATTAAAAAACATAAAAAGTTAACGACTGACGGTCGCGAGTTCAAATCCCAACGGACTTATAAATTTCAGAGATTTCGTTGAAAGATTTTAATATTAAAAAAAAAGTATACAAAAAATTACCCTTAGCGGTTAGAATCGTGTACTTGGCTGTTTTGCTAATGCAAGACTGGTAGGTTTTACCATAATTTTGTTATTTTTTTTTTTTTTAATTTTTAATATTACCATATTAAATTATTATCGTCTTTAATCAATTTCAAATTAAAAGAATTTTGTTTTTAAAACTTATAATTTATCGCGGAACAAATTTAAAACTAATATATGGAATTTAAATAAATCAAAATTACTGAATCACTTCAGATATATTTTCTGAAGTATTTCAACTCCGAGTCGTTGTGAAAGGTTGAAGCACCATCGAATCTCGAAAATTGTTTGACATGCACTTCATACGGGACGTCACTAGTATTCAATACATTAGATGATCTGATTTTTGAACTTGTCACATAAATATAAACCCATTAAATTAAAAAGTAAGCTATTGGGAATGTATTAAAAAGAGATTGACGGTAGTCTTTTTTTTACAAATTATTTGCAGATGGAAATAGCTTATTATGTCAACGCAGTCGTAGAGAAAATCGTCGGCCAGGGCGCTTTTCAAACAAACACTTCCAAAACTTTAACAGATACACGAAAACTTTGCATTAAAATTCGTAGATCCCCGAAATTTCAAAACAGTCTGCTTGCGCTGTGCAACTTGTATCAGTAGTTTTAGAGGTATTACTAGCTATTTGAATACTCGTGACAGATAGGCGTAGGTCATTGGCTCAATTCGCATTGTATTCTTTTTTTTAATATATAAGCCGAGATAGCACAGTGGTGCACCTTAATCGATGATTGTGGGTTCAAGCCCAGGCAAGCATTACTGAATTTTTCATGTCCACCAATTCTCATTGGAGAAGCGTGTTGGACTAAGCTCCAATCCTTTTTCTCAGATAAGGAAAGGAAGCCTTAGCCAAGCCGTGGGATATTAACGGGTTGTTTATAATATGTAATAAAACCTTAATCGGTACATAATATCTTAAATTCTAAATACCTACATAGGTTGTCTATTTAATATAACTATTTATAGCCTCTTACAAAAACAACAATTGCAAGCACTTTGTTAAAAAATCAATTTTTTTCTTCGGAGAGCTGTAATAAAAAAAAAGAGAAAAAATATCTTCTAACTCGAGTGTAACTTGACGTGTAATATCACGCTGAGGCAGATTTTTGTTAAACTTAAAGTAATTTTAATAACTTGATAGCGACGAGGCGACAAATATAAAAAGTTTTAGAAATTCAGCGAAGTTTATTAAGAATTTACAAAACACTTCGACTTTTTACATTAACTTGATTATATATTTATTAAAAGAAAGCGTGGATTAAAGCTGTCTAGTGAAAATTGATTTTCTTTAACGTTAAATAATATTGGAACAAAATTATTCATTAATCTAATAATTTTACTCTATATTAAATTCTATCCGGCAGCGCTACTCTGTTAGAATTCAAATCTCACTCGTGGAATGTTGACAACCGTTGACACGCCATTTTGAAAAGTTTTTCCTTTAAATTTAATTGTGATATTATTTTTATTATTTTAATCAATGTCGCATAATGCTTTCTGTAATTTCTCAAAATTAAAAGTCGTAAATTTTTAGTCTGTAGGTAGGTACGTGACCGTAGCACGAGCCACCATGGTGTGTCGTCAGATAGGTAAAATCTGTCATATTAATACCGTCTGGCAATTCGATAAACAACTTTTCTTGAGTTTTAATGCTAGTATTTGTACATTACACATCAACGTTGAATGGGTGCCAGTCGTACATAGACATCTTTGTTTTTATCAATGTGACGTCACCAAAATGACTGACGACGTTTTTGCGGTAATAAATAAGGCTTAATTGAATTTTGTGGCAAGAAAACGTGTTTATTTTGCCGGAACATATTTTTTGTGGCTTTTTTGTTAGGAAAATCAACATTTTGAAGTACTTTTTCAAACATATATATTATTATGTATACAATACCCTATTATCATGAAATTCAGCATAATAGTTGTCAGAGGTACAAAAAGATTATCTAATACCTACCTGTACCTCGCTGTCAAACACAAATAATTAATAAATACATAAATTTTGTTTGAATATCGAAATCATTTGTAATATTCTTCAAATTATCTTTTGTTAGTTTTTCAAAATTGATTGTTATATGAGATGTTTTTATTTTGCCTTTTAGAACATATTTCATATTTAATGACCACCCGGGTAGTTCTGCCACATGTGTATTCCGCCAACCCGCATTGGAGCAGCGTGGTGGAATATGCTCCAAACCTTCTCCTCAAAGGGAGAGGAGGCCTTTATCCCAGCAGTGGGACATTTAGGGGCTGCAAATGCGGGTAGTTTTACATTTGATTAACTTTGTATAATGACATTTCAAGCATTCTCGAATCAAGTATTATGATACCTAAACGAAATTACTTTACACGATTAAATTTTTTATGTGTCCTTCAACTATTTCGCTAAAAGACCCGCAATACATTAATAATATTGGTCGAAGATGGTGTTAACCTTGTAATTTACATAGAATATTTGCGTTTCTCCGACGTGCCTTTATTATCGAACTACGGGTAGGACGAACCGACGAAGTGTCACGATAAAGACGAGATAGGGGTGACAATGGGGCCACGTACAGTTGCCATGGCAACGGGCAGAACGACACTACCTACTTGCCTATTAATTGTATCGAACCAACCTCTAATTAATGTAATCACGTCTAGAACATGTTATGTGAATTGCTTGTGTTTATAGTATTTAAATATATGTCGATATATTTGTTTTTATTGTCCCCTGAATACCATCACATACTTTGTGAAAATCTTCCAATCGTAGTTATTTTCCACTTAATTCATTAAGTACCATTATTTATACATGTACAATATAGTAGAGAAACACTGATTATTTTAACGGTTTCTAAAGTTATGTCGTAAATAAACACTTTTTTTGCGTTTACATTGCAAACGCTGGCTGAACCCTACGAGATAGAACAAAATAATGTACTACAGTATTGTACATTTTGAAAAGGTCTTCAAAAAAGTCCGCGATGGTATACGTCTATCTCTTAGCGATAACCCACAATAACCATTTTTTATCCTTTACTTTTTTCCAGAAATTATGGCTTATTTAAGAAGCGATTTTAAGCAATAGAGTACCTTAAATACATTGTGCATTTAATACTAATTAATATGTCCCTTTACAGCATGCAATTTAAATGAATATTTTTGAAGATATTACATTAGATTTAAAATGCAGGGACATCGCACAAATGGGCCACCTGATAGTAAGTGGCCAACACGGCCCATAGACAATGGTACGGTAAGAAATATTAACCATTACGTCGCCAATGCGCCACCAACCTTGGGAACTAATAAATAAGGTGCTTGTGCCTTATGCCTGTAGTTACATTTCCTCACTGACCCTTCAAACTGGAATACGACAGTACTGAGTACTATTATTTGGCGGTAGAATATCTAATAAGTGGGTAGTACCTACCTAGACGGACTTGCACAAAACTCAACCACCACATGAAATTCCACAATCAATTTAAAATAAAGCCATGTAATTATAAATTAAAAAATAAAACAATGTCTAAGCGATGATAAGCCAGTTTAAGACGATTAAAACTGCATAACGAGAATAAAATAAGCGAATATAACGAGACAAATAAACCGTTATCTCGCACATTTACCATATTTATATCGCAGTTAAATTCTCATTTTATAAAGCGTGAGCCGTAAACATGGCGATTTGGAATACGCGCCTTTAGGGAGACGCGGAATATTTTTACGACTATATCATGAGTAAAATCGATGGCATATATTTTTGCGGTAATATATCGTCGTGCCATTTGATATATTTAGAGGATTGAGTGTAACCGTATTATTGGTACAAATGTATCCAACTATACAAGCGGCTGCATGCTGCTCCGATCGTGTATTTTATTTACTTATGAAATTACCTTAAAACTGGTCAAGCATTTCATCAAGTTTTAAGTTATTAAAATGTTTTACTCAATGATACTATTTTCTCTACAGAACTTTTTTGATATTTTCACATCGTTGAGAGTTATAAAACTCGCAGTGGTCGCTTACCGATGTGCGCTTGTTAGATTTTTTATCAATAATTTAACAAGCAATAACAATTATAATTATACTATATCACAATATTATATCGTACCTTAAATGTTAGCAGCAACTTTGTGGTCCAGGATCAAAGTGAAAAGTAAAAGTCGAAGTGTATTATGTACAGAGCTTCCGTCACTTATATAAGTCACTACAAATCACCTGGCTCACAATATTGAACAGAAAAGTCAAAGTACCCTCTTATTTAATATCAATGTTATCAATACAATTCAAAAATAACTTAAATTAAAATATGATTATTACAGAATTGATTAAAACATACAATACATAGTGTAAGCCTTGTTTGTAATTGTTCGTAAATGAATTCTTGATTTGTGTGGTAAATTGATAATACTGATATGATGATGTGTACCAATTAAGAAAGAGATCCGGTCTTATTTAATATAGAGTTTAATTTATGTATACAAATAACGCCTACAGACATTCGAGTCAAATAAATAAAGATTACTGAAGTGTTATATTGGGTTAGGTTAGTTATTTCTATAAGTGTATCATGTGTATTCAGCGAAGCTCAAAATCAGTAATATTTGGTCTGAAATACGCACTACTTAGTTTGCAACTAACTGCCCAACACTATTGTATAACAAGAGTCAAAAGTATTTTCAACGGTGTTGCCAGACCAAAATAATTAATTTTTTTAGGGAAAAAGTAAAAAGTCCAAAGATTGTAAAGACATTCAAATTTCATTTTAAGCGACTAAATCAAATATTACTATTAACTACATGCAAGAGTTTTTACAGTACTCAAACTAGAATAGATACAACGTTATGTAATACGAGGAGTGGCTTAATAACTTTTCATATTATTTCCAGATACTAAATAAACAAAGCAAGTTTCTCAGATAAACAAGTCTTAATGGGTATATTAGATAACAAAAGTCGAACAACGGAGGAGTCTTAGCTAGAATTCGGCTTGAATCTTACAAAGTTTAATAATTATCGCCAGCACTATGTTTCGGGTTATTCAACTTCACGTATTTCCCATGACGCCTCGGCTTACTTATCTTAATTAAGTGACGTGATATAATGGGTTTTAAGCCGGGTTTTGTCCGTATGGATTTAAATATCTTAATGTAAATGTGGAGACAGACAAGGAATGAATGAAAGTGCTGGCTCAGTGACGTCAGTGTCTCGATATAAATTAAACCGAGTCATATGTATTTTTAATTATATAAATATTCTAATACTAAACGTAATAATTTTTTTTTTTTTTTCATGATATAATAATAGCGAAACTCAAGACGCTCTATTAGTTAAACTTCGTGCATGATTAAGGCTTCGGTCACATGACGCTTGTAAGCGGATACGTAATGCACGGTGCATTAAATAGTTTACGTTACATAATTTGTATAATCTAAAAATTATTATGGTGATTATGTAGTAGAATTCATATTATAAATAATGTATGTAGCTAAAGTATGTAAGAGTAAACGTTTTAAGAACACGAACAAGTTTTATGATATAGGTTGGCGGACGAGCAGATGTAAGGAGCACCTTCGCCCATAGACAATGGCGCTGTAAGAAATATCAACCATTCCTTTCATCGCCAATGCGCCACCAACCTTGGGAACTAAGATGTTATGTCCCTTGTGCCTGTAGTTACACTGGTTCACTCACCCTTCAAACCTGAACACAACAATACTGAGTATTGCTGTTTGGCGGTAGAATATCTGATGAGTACCTACCCAGACGGGCTTTGCACAAAGCACCGAGAAATGAGGAAATAATTCAAAAATGTTAAATTAAAAAACAAAAATTTACGAACATTTGTGTTAAATAATATTAACTAATGACTTTTTAGACGATAACACACGTTCGGAATGAAACGATCGCCTCCAGGCGGTTTGAAATACAAATATTTACAATGAAAAAAAAAATCTGTCAGAAAACAAAAAGAAAAGTCCATTTGAGTCGATTCTACTCAGGTCTGAGGTCCTTTCTTTGTTTTGAACCGGTAGTACATTTTTGACAAAAAATAAGCAAGTTTAATAAGAATAAAAGTTTTTTTTATGGCTTTTTTATGGTTTGTCAATTTTTTTTCTTACAAATAGCTTAAAATTACTAATTAAGCACCATTCATTAATATAAATGAAAGAAAAAAAACGTAATGTTCACCAACCCGCATTTGAAGAGCGTGATGGAATTAGCTCCTAGAAGAGAGAAGAGGCCCAGCAGTGTGACATATACAGCCTGTACCTTTTTGTTTAAAAGTTAAAATGCATAATAGATATTTTATTATAAGTATTCGTTTTTACCACTTTGCTTACGGAACCCTAGAAGTGTGAGCGCAGACCATATGCAAATAGTTACAGTTGTCGAATATTGATCTCAGAGTAAAGTATGTTACATAGTTTATTGATAGTTCGTGGGACGAGAAGTTTCTGTCCGGCTATGAAATATTATGCATACACGTTTATAAAAAAACACTTCTGGTGTTTTGTTAACTGAATCTTTGGCACGATTTACTGCTAATTCTCACTTTGGGTTTTAAGTATTATAATAGTTACGAGAACAAGATTAGAAATGTCATACTGCAGGATCTACTTATCACACCACGCTGATTAAACTCATATAAATTAAGTGAAAACTATTTGGTTAAGATTGACGTCTTCTAACGTACACTCAGTTAGGAGAAGACTAACTTTAGTATTGTTTACGTCTATTTAAAAAGCAAGAGTAATTAAAATGAACTTTACAAAGTAACTCGCTACAGATACGTAGATACTTACCGCGTTCGATAGAAGATTCTTTACAAAATCTTAAAGCACTCTTGCTGATAGTAAAAAGTTTACACTTTTCAAATTGATTCCCTGAACTTTGTATTTCCTGAATTCTTGCTTCTAGATTTTACGAACTTGTTCCTCATTTCAGGATAACTATTCAATCTCCTCTTTATTCATGCTTCGAGATAAATAAGAAAAGATAGGTTTAAAGAACAACTATGTTATAGATTAATATAATACTACTAATATATTTAATTTGAATTGAATTAATTATCTTTTTAATCATTTTCATCTGGGCGATGAAAAGTTGTCGTTCTTAATGTCGAAAATTATCAGTAAGTGGGTCCTGCGCCTGAACTCTTTACGGTGGCGTCGGATTTTAAGAGTGGAGTGAGAGATTGTGAATCACTTATTAATTTGTCACTTATACATACACACTTGCTTAATTAGAATTTGTATATCATCGACTTCACTGACTTTACTGAGAGATGGTATTTATTCTGCGAATATGTTTGCTATTACTGTTATTGCTATTAGAATAATTAATATACCTGACTTAAGATGCCATATTATAAAATACGTATTTATTAATTATTTTCCACTGTCTCATTAAAATTTGAAATGATATATTGCAAATATGCAAGTTTTACCAAGTTAAATGTTTAATCGATTGCCTCGAAACATTTTCATAATAAGAGTACTTACATTATAAAAAGCTTGAATGAAGCTTAAATGAAGTTTCCTTAAGCTCATAAGTTTAAAATATACCGTTGAACTTGTAAGCTAGCATAAGTTTTGTAAAGTAGAAAATAAAAATACGACTACATAACAGGTTTGTTGAACTTCCCTGAACAGTTATTAGAAGGATTTAACAATTTTATTTCCTTTATTTTTAATTGCATTGTAATCCAGATAAAACACGACGAGGGAAATTTAATTCAGCTGTTTAAAATGAACGTGGACGATTCCGTAATTGTTGTACTTTTTAGTACGTTCTTGTCATTCGACACTTACCAAGTAATTATATACTTGTTAGAAGAGTTTTTACGAAGATTAAAGCCTTTTTCTATCATTATAATATTGTATTTTAAATTAAAATACATACAAAAAAAAAACTGTTATTTTTCTTTACGATAAATTTGACATTATTATTGATGTATGTGCTCACCCAACTGGATAGTTTAAGTTTTATAACTAATTTCAAGTTGATAAGACTGCTGATCCTTTAGTCCTGAGTTCTAATCTTGGGTCGGACCAATTAAATTTAACTGACTTACTCTCAATAAAAATGTTGTTTAAGTTTTAGAATTTAGGAAGTAGACATTTACAATATCATTTCTAGAATTGTTAACGATAAAAACTGACTGTCCTAAACCTTACTCCCGCCATGTTGGATTGCCGTCCTTAGAGTAGAGAGTAAGATAAGAATAGAGAGTGCAACAATGTTTAAGCCCGTTCATACAAATATATCAACTATATATTTTGACGAGAGTTAGTTTTAGAGAAAGCCATCGTCTAAATTCAGCCAGAAGTTATTCTCATCTCTTCTCTTAGCCGAAGGACGTCCACTGCTTGATATAGGGTCTGGTGCAGACCGCAACCAGCGGCTTCCCGCGACCTTCACCAGGTCGTCGGACCACCTTGTGGGGGGCCTACCCAGGCTGCGACTTCCGGTGGATGGTCGCCACTCGAGAACAGAAGTTATTAAAAGTACAATTTTCTACCGCCTTATTACGTAACTATGTTGTTTTTTTGGTTTTGATATGTTTGTATTTTAATTATAACCAGACTATGATACCACAGATAACACATTTGGCATGTAAGGAGATTAATTATTCCTGTAACGCCACTATCTATAAACTGAGTCACTTACCATCTCATGGATCATGTGCCTTTTTGAATGTCTGTTATTATTAAAAAAACAAGCAAAAGCGCCTTAATTGCCACTGGTAGCGTTTCTCTGTTGAGTGTCATAAGGCGGTCATTAGAGACATCAAAGAAACTTCCACGATGGCCCTTAGATAGAGCAGGCACCTCTGGAAAAATTAAAATTATCTTAAAAATTATCGCACCAGTTTATTTTCGTGTCGTCTGTGACACAATCAACATTCCGAATCGACTACAAACTAAACTGTAAATTTGTTAAGTTCTAAATATTCCTAATTCGAGAAGGCTTATAAAAGTGTTTTTTTTTTATACTATAGGTTAGACAGGCAAAGGGAAGGTTGGGGATTAAGATGATATGGCTCACTCTACCCTTAAACCGGAAAACAACAGTACTATGTATTGCTGCTTCGCGGTAGAATATATATAGAAGAAATAATGAGATTCTTTTGAGAGTATGTTATAAAAAGTAATATGTAAGATTTCCGTTTAGTTTAATGTTTCCAACGGGATATACCATTTGGTTACACTCGAACTAGTTGACAATAAAAATTGTAGATTTAATTGGTTTCGTACCGATGTTATTTAAAATATATTTTTGTATTAGTGACCAAATCAAATAAACAACGATGATGAACATGAGTGTAGAGGTAGAGAGGGGAATAGGACGACCTAAGAAGACATGGAAGGACTGTGTGAGGAGGGATATAATACAAATGGACGTAATGGGCAAATAAATGGGCTCGGGCATGGAAAAGAAGTATTCTTCTTGTTGATAAATGTCACTTATATCATTTTATTGGTTGGTAATAAAAAATATTATGTAGCGGAATTAAGTTTTTATTACAGCTTAGTCAACTTACAGTATCACATAACAAATCTGAGTTGACTTATATACATTAAGCGTCGTAGATCTCTATCAGATTAAAATATTTCGTCACCATTATTTTGATCGATAACTGTCAAAATGGTACGATTCAGAACTTTTCATTGTGAAATTCACCACAAGATGGCGCTGAAACACATGCTCTTCTATAAAGTTAAATTGATTTTATTATGACAATATTTAATCAGTACGCAGAACGCAGAAGTTTACAAACAAATTTAAATAAACATTGCAATTATTTGAATCAGGGATTCAAACAATATAACTTTAAACGTAAAATTAATAACAATCAATCAATTTTATAATAAAATACTTTAAACTATTATTAAGCCTAAGAAGTTTGACTCTCGTAACCGTAACAGGAATTCCCAGTGACCCTGTGGGGGGAGTTGAAACATGTTTTACCATTATTAAGGAGGGGTGAACTGAGAACGTTAATTAAATTCGTTATTAAATTTAGAATCTGGTCACAGAGAATCGTAAAAATGTTTTTGTTCTTAATGTTTTCCTTTATGAGATTTTCCTGTTTTACGAATCTCTGTTTTAAATTAAGATGAAATTAAAAGTTTTTAATTACGTTATATGTATGGCAACGGGCACATAGTCATTAAACATTTCTTTGAACTCGTCACGTGTAATAAAAAAAAATCTTAAGATTTTTTATAATTGTTTGTTAATCAACTAAATCAATAAATATTATAAAGCGATTATATTTAGATTACGTAAGAAAATCTCATATGTAGAACACGTCATATGTTTTATTAGTTTTTTATTATATTGGTGACAAACGGGCAGGAGGCTCATCTGCTGGAAAGTGACTACCACCGCCCATGATTACGTGCAACGATGGTGGTGCGCCGAAACTAGATGATTAAGAATGCTGCACATTTTGATCGACAAAAATTAGAATGACACAGAATTAAGTGGTCACTATCAGTAACAGACATTGGCGTCGTAAAAAATTTTAACCATTCCTTAGATCGACAGTGCAGCATCAACTTTGGGAACTAAAGTGTTATGTACTTTGTGCCTGTACATTTACCCTTCAAACCGGACCACAACAACACTAAGTATTCTTGCTCGGTGGCAGTATAATATGTCCAGTGGGTGGTGCCATTTATCGAATCGCATTTTTCGATGCCTTATTAGTATTAGTTTGTTTGTTACCAAAAATTATCAAATCATTGTTATTATTAGGACAAGTGCTTAATTTTTTTTTTGTAATTGGCAATTCACTTACGCTGGAACGCCAGCTCCTTCGCACCTTACCTGGGGTTACAGATTAAGACGGAACGCGTTTTAGAAAGCAAAATACGTATGTTACGTGCATATGGATAGATTTTTTTTTTTATGGCATTGGTTGGCGGATGAACATATGGGCCACCTGATGGTAAGTGGTCACCACCGCCCATAGACAAAGGCGCTGTAAGAAATATTAACAATTCCTTACATCACCTATGCGCCACCAACCTCGGGAACTAAGATGTTATGTCCCTTGTGCTTGTGATTACACTGGCTCACTCATCCTTCTAGCCGGAACACAACAATACAAAGTACTGTTATTTGGCGGTAGAATATCTGATGAGTGGGTGGTACCTACCCAGACGGGCTTGCAAAAAGCCCTACCACCAAGAAAATATCGAATGTCGATGATAGTTGAATCTGCTTTATTTTTAAGTATATACTAGTAAGTCACTGTTCAACCAGTTTTTGACTACTGTTATTTTTAATATTCTTTACTCTTTGAAGACTATATACATATGTATCTATAAACTATAGTATAAGACTATGGTTAAGAATTAAGTAGCAATCAATTTACGTGTATTTTTTTTTTAATTTAGTTTTATTTTAATTTTATAAGTTATGTGACATAAATAAAGTTATACTCTGTACTTTTCTGAAAGATTTTTTAAACGTAACTGGTAGTTTCTTAGATTAGCGCATTCAAACAAGCTCCTGGGTTTCATAATATTGATATTATTAACTGAAGTGTGAATAAAATTAAAAATTCGATTTAAATATTGACTCAATGATTTCAATCAAAACAAAATATTAACAATTCAGTAAAACGAATAACGCACTATGTTTAATAATTATTATTCTAAAAATAGACGCTTGCAATTTTTTCATAACATCGAACATTCAATTAGTGGTTTATATAAAATAACAGACAGACAGCGATTCATCCTAACTTGTTAACGTCAAAGCCAAGAAAGAAGTGTGCGTATTTATTGCACATGTTGATCACGTTTTCATTTTCAATTTATTTATAAATCAAATCAGTTTCCTTTATTCATTATAGAATTGTAACACTTACTTATTGATTGTCAAATTAAACATTACGATTCATCCATCGTTTCTTGGGCGTCCTCTACCTCTTTATATACCAGTGGTTCGGAAAAAGAAAATAATCTGACCTGAGAACAACCGGCGAAAGAAACTCAGCGGGTCCTTTTTTTATTAAAAATCAATATAAATTCGGCAATTAGGGTTCTAGCTGGGGGGGGGGGGGGTCTATCTTAAAATATTTTTAATTTGCTCGTATCCCTTTTTTCGATATAGTTATCAAATATTAAATTTTTCTTTTTTACATGCCAACGTAAATCACTTTTCATTATTCACATACTTTCGTTATATCTTCACAAATACAACCCTTATTGGATTTAATCAAGAATTTATATCACTTTTAACTCCAACCCTTCTGAAATTAATTTCAAGCAAAATTACGCAATAAAGAACTTTAATAGACTGTCCAATAAGCTTTTGAATACACCTGCGACACCGATTCGAAGGCTTCAGAAAAAAAATGTTTTATCCATAATGGAAAGAAAGTCAATCTCACAGTTTTGATGTCAGATTAATTCGTCCTTCTTGTAAATATACTGGTTTTGTAGTACCAACTCCACCCTTCATATTGACACAGCTTAATATAAGCTCTTGATACAATTTTAATTTAAGAATACTTCTCTTCTATATTTTGTTCCAGTTAGCTTAGTCAGTGTACTTTTTTATGTAACGAATTTCCATAGACGTGATAACCGTACACACGTATGTTTATATTTATTGTATTTAGAATGAGCTTATTTTTACTGTGCTTGCTTATTTTTATTTCCAGATAGTATCAATAGAAACTATAACACATTATCGACTACTATGCCTCAATTAAACAGCACCGAATTTCTTCAAGGATAGTTCTGATGAAATTACTCACGTCTTATTACTTTTTAACTCATCAGATATCAACCCTCGGAGTCCGATTTCTAAACCCTTTGAACGTCAATCGGAAATTCAATTGCGCTTCGAACCTCAATAAACTGTCCAAGTGACCTGTTGCATGTTTTCAGCGAGGTTATAAAATAATTGTTCGAAATCAGCGTTTATTTTACATAAATTTATTGAATCTGATAAAATATACCACGTTTACAGACCTCTTAATATATGTGTAAAATACGTGCGCTCCGAAAATTTGCTTTATCAAAGTCAAATTTCAGGCAAGATTGTGAAAAGCAGTGTATTAGCCGTTTCGACTTATTATTATTATTAATTCGCTGTATTAATTTCTGTTTGGAGTAGTAGTTTTCTGTATCATGTAATCCCTCGTGCCTGTAATTACCCGGCTTCAAACCGAAACATAACAAAACGATGGTGTTTTAAAGTAGAATAATTAATAATTTGTGTGTTTTTTTTTTTTAGGTGGCAAGACTTAAACCAAGAGATTAACTAATAATAATTAATACTGCCCTTTTAAATGAATAGATAAAAGTTTTTTGTAGACTATAAAACTTAACATTAAAAATCAATAGGACTAGATAAATAAATATAAGGATTGTTCAGATATATATACTTTTATTATATACTAGCATACACAAATATAAAATTTACAAAAATACTCGTCAGCGTTAATGTAAATCTGAATCTTCTATATATATAAGTATACACATTGATCTTCCTAAATTACAGTATATTTTTTTATCTATAAAACCGTATCATAAATAAACAATATCATATAATTTTAGTAGCATGAAAAATAATAATAAAGACTCATTATATTACGATGAACGTAATATACGCAAGATGGCGAACGTTAAGTTAAATATGGCGATCACACAACGCCCGTCTGCTTGCCAATTATTACGCTCATTGAGCTTGTAACGTTATTTTATTAGATGGCCAATACAGATTATACATACTTTGAAAAATCAATATTATATTTATAAGAATCATCAATAAATACCGATTTATAATTAGACACATGCAGGTTTCCTCTCAATGTTTTCCTTCACCGCCGAGCACGAGACGAATTATAAACACAAATTAAGTACATTAAAATTTAGTGGTGCCCGCCTGGGTTTGAACCCGAAATCATCGGTTAAGATGCACGCGGTCTAACCACTGAGCCATCTCGGCTCGTAAGAAATATCCACGATTATTTACGTATCCAATGTGCCACCACCTTATAATCCTTGAGCCTGAAGTTACACTGGCTTACTCCAGCTAGCATAACTCAAGATAAAACTCAAACAAAAACTCTACGAAGTCAAATGGTGGGACTCGTATTCGATTCGTATTTTGAAAGAAACGGCAACAGTCATTTTATGGACTCGAGGGGAAAAGGTAAACTAATAATACCTAGTTTTCGGCTTCGCAAAGTTAATACATTTAGTTAGGGAACTCATTTCTATTATAAAAAAAAGCTATATAAGGCGGCGTACGCCCGATTTAAGGGCATTCGGCTCGTTGGCTTGCTATAGCCGTACACGAGCTATAGTGGTTACAATTTTAACTTGTAAAAACGTAATTTTGTTTGTATTCGTGATTGGTGTTTTATTTTGATATTAAAGTTATGTAATTAAATGAGATTATGGATTCATATTTTTGTTTTGTTATGAAGCTATTTTATAAAGTGTGAGATAATCGTTTTTTTTTTAATAATTTCTGCTTCGGAATCCTAAATATACATCCATACATACATTGAGGTTCTTGGGGCACGTATTCGTTCTTATACTAAGATTCTATAATTATTTTAACTTGGCATATTAAAAAAATTAAAGTTCATGTCAAAAAAACATTGATATATAATAATAATGTTACTCAATACAAGATTATATTAATGATAAAAATGCGTAATAAATGAATTGTAGTTTATTGACATACTCTGTAATAAAATGTTGAAAAAGAGTAACTACTGAGTTTCTTGCCGGTTCGTCTCTGTAGAATTGATTTTTCGAACCGGGGGTAGATTAACATTTAAGTCAAAAGTGCGTTTACTAACCTACTCGAATAAAGAATATTTAGGTTTTGATAACTTAGGGCAACTAAATATCCACACGCGTGCGATTAAAAATTCTATTTGTGTACAAAATATTTAACCAAACAACTTTACTAAACAATGTAGGTATCTAGCGATTTCAAGCATTTATGCTTCACACCTTTGCTCGAATTTTCATCTTCACAAATTAAGTGAACATGACAAGCTTTAATTTAAGGATATTTGCGTCACTTAGATTGTGATAGAAAGCTTTACACTTCGAATATGGCGGAAATATTCGTAGAAACTAACAGGAAATTAAATAAAGAAAAGTTTAAAAATAAATTATACGATATACCGATATATAATGATGTCGTACGATATGTACGCTTTACGTATATACGATTCATAAATAACCTATGATTACACTTTTTGATTTGAAGTAATTTTTGCGATAGTACGATGATACATATTATTTGGTTATAGCGGCAAAACAAAGAGACAGTAATCTCGATATTAAAATCCTTTTATACAATCGCACCCTAAATTTTAATGTATATAACGTTACTTAACTGCCATTGTTTCATTCCACGAAACCCTCTTCTGATGTCTGACCCCTCATTCCGGCATTTACTCTGACAAACATAACGTAATAAGAACCAAGTGCTGTTAAAGAGGAACTTGGGTTCTGTAATGTGATTATATCAGGAAAATAGGCAAACTTTCAGCAAATTCGGATTATTTTGCCTTAAGACACATAAAGACAAATGATGATTAAATATCTAGCATGGGTTTGTAAATCGGATTACATGGAGTATTTATATCATGTTATGCTTAAATAAACTTATTTATATTTAATTTGTATATCGTAATCGTTTGACGACGTCCGTGTTCGAGTAGTGTGTACCGGTTTCCATGGGTACGCCACTCCGAGTTCCTGGGCTCGATTCCCGGCCGAGTCGATCTAGAAAAAGTTCATTAGTTTTCTATGTTGTCTTGGGTCTGGGTGTTTGTGGTACCGTCGTAACTTCTGATTTTCCATAACACAAGTGCTTTAGCTACTTACATTGGGATCAGAGTAATGTATGTGATGTTGTCCAACATTTATTTATTTAATGGCAAATTCGAACCAGGGAAGGATCACTACCCTGCGAAGGATAACATCGTTTGGACACCTGACAGTGGTGGGTGAAGTATGTTATATGTGTATGCACTAACCGGTATTGGAGCAGCTTGGTGGAAAAGGGTTCAAAACTTTCTATTCAAAGGGGAAGAGTGAGGCATTTACAGGTAGTTAATTTCTTAGAGCGTTACGTCTCAGAATTGGACAACTTTCTCTGCACTCCATGTATCATGAATATTAGATTGACTTGCTTATTTTCTTGTATTTTATTTTCTTTACAATCCCTTTGAACTGTTATTATGTGAGATAACAATTAACATTAAACATTAAAAAAACATTACTGAACGGAATTAATGAATTGAATATACATCTAAATCTGTTCAGGCATTATTGAAACTCACAAATATTCACAAAACATGGTGATATGAGCCGAGATGGCCTAGTGGTTAACACACGTACATCTTAAGTGATGATTGTTTTTTCAAACCCATGCAAGCATCACTAAATTTTCATGTGCTTAATTTGTGTTTCAAATTCGTCTCGTTCTCGGCGGTGAAGGAAAATATCTTGAGGACACTTGCAAGTGTCTAATTTCAACGAAATTGTGCCACATGTGTATCCACCAACCCGCATTGGAGCAGCGTGGTGGGATATGCTTCTAACCTTCTCCTCAAAGTAAGAGGAGGCCTTAGCCCAGCAGTGGGTGAAAGCGATATGAGAAATTATTCATATTTATTAAAGTACCAATGTCTACGGTTAGTAGTGACCACTTACCATCGTGTGGCCCACATAAACCAACCCAACGCATTTGAATCAAGTGAAATCTGAAACGTTTATTAGCTAGAATATTCCGGTAATAACAATAACAGTTATACATAACCGATGCATTACCTAATTACACGCCGCTATACGTCCTAGCAAATGTTCAATTACTATAATGGCGTCCAGGAAATATGTGATCAAGAGATGCCAGAGCGTGATAGCATTGCTATTATCTACTTCGCTATACTAAGACTTGCGGCTAATGTCCAAAGGCAAGATAATATAATAATATTTCCACGGGTAAAATGAGGGCTTGTCCTACAAACAAAATAGCTGCCTGTAAATTGTCCAATTTTAAGAAGAGGGTACGGAGCTTGTATCATTGCATTGGCATTTCCCTGGACTCATTCATGTTTCTTTAGAATAGTTTCCTTTATCCTATATTATAAAAACCGATGTTTTACCCGATTTTTTACTGGAACGAAATTCTTATACGCGACTTACAGTAGTGTGAACTGGCAGAAATCGTCACGTATGGATAAAGTGTCATTCCCCCTCCAGACGACCCTTTTCCATTCTTTCTGTTACACTAATCGTTCTCAAGCGTTGTTAATTATTTATTTCATTGTGTATACTATTTAGTATATAATATTATATAGCAAAAGTAACTTCGTTCCCACCGGATGTCCAAAAACACCTCTATTTTTCAGAAAGTTACGACATATCCGTGGCGCCTTCCGTGCTGTACTCCGCTTGTGGCTTCTCAGTGGGAAAAATTAATCTAGACTTCTCGCTCTCCTCACTAGTGCCAATAGCAGCAGCCTCAGGATGTGCTGTAACTGCTAGTCTAACTCGGCTCACACTATGATTTTTTTTAATATTTTAATTAAAAAAAAACCATTAACTTTCAATCTTAAAGCAACATTTTCAATCTTACCCCATTTTTCATATAACTTATAATATTTCTAAAACTACTGATCCAAGTTACAAATCAAAGACGGTTTTTACTTATTCATAGACAACTAGACATATTATTTAAATAAAATAATACGATTTATAACTAAAATAAATAAAACCTACTTACATACTTTATAAGAATACTCTTCAAATTATACTGAAGAACATTCAACATAAGTGCTTAACGCGGGTTCTTTGAGATAATATTTTTTTCTTGAATTGTAGTCAATAGGTATTACGTATATTTAATAGGTATTCTTAAACAACAAAGGGTTTATAACAATTACCTAACCAAATATGTAAGTGTCTGTCTGTAATTTCAAAATAATTGCCAATTTCCAAGTTATTTTTTTATTAACTATTTGCCTAAGTACTTCTTCAAAATGGTTAAAAATACATATGTTAATAATATATAATAATAGAGAAGGTTTTAGTATATAATCTTGTTATATATCTCAGCTTTGAAATTTCACTCGCTTTTTTAGACTATTGACGTGAATTGCGTGAATTTCCTTGCGTTGTTTTATATTTATAAAGAGGATTCCAATGCATCAATCAATCTTTATTGAATTGAAATCGGTTGATTCTATCCAAACATAACACAACTCGAAAATAACGTATAAATTTGTTTATAATTTTTTAGTCATTTATATATTATGTAGGTTATCAAAGTTACTAAACAAACAGCTAATAAAAATAAGTGAGGTACTGCGAATCCCTAAGGTAGCAAATAATTATTTCAAACAAAATTTACTTGGAAAACGTTAATGTATTACGACAGATATATGGTGTAAGTATTAATGTGCTGTCCGATTGAAATATTTTGTTGAATTTTAGATAATTAACATAATAAAAACATAAAATACTTTTAACCCTAACAATGAAGCATGGCGGGAAATAAAATTCTGTATCTCGTCCCTACTGAATGAACGAAATTGCGGACGATATTTGCATTTTGTAATCAGTGCCATTATTTTTAACCTTTATAAATGGGTCGGAGACTGAAAGGCTAAGTATATTATTAAATTTTATACCATGTTTCTTAGACAGCAGTCGCCTTAGGCAAAATGTGGATAACTTGTTATGAGAATATTTTGTCTATGTAATTATGCTTGTATAAAATTAAACTAAAGATTTAAATTTCGAAGCAAGAGCTACTTGTAATATAGTAGTAAGCTTTTGAGCAGAGAAGTACAAATAATTTTTTTTTAATGATTTACTGTACTAAATCATAAAACAAAGTAAAGAGCCCTGGTGGCTTGTAATAAAGCATAAATCTTAACCGACGATTCCGGCTTCAAAGTCATTTGTTTTATTTCTATCAATAATTTATCTCGTTCTCATTGTATCCACCTACCCGCATTGGAGCAGCGTGGTGGAGTAAACTCCAAACCTTCTCAAAAGGCAAAGGAGTCTTTTGCCTAGCCATGGGACATTAATAGGCTTTTACTTTACTTTACACTAAATATATTTATGATGTAAAACTTTTTCATAAAAGATGGAATTAGTTCTAAAAGTATCAAATACCAGACAATCTAAGAAAGAGCAAAATGTTTAAAATCTAGACAAGAAATCCACAGAAACCAGCACATGGTGTTCGTTGACTTAGAATTGGCGTATGTTCGAATGCCTTGAAATTGCGTGGTGACCCCTGATAGAGAAAGGTGCGCTAGGTGGTAAAGTAAACTTTGTAAAGCTAAATCGAGCGATGTCTAGTCAATTTACACTATAGTTAGGACAGTATCCTAAATCCATCCATAAGATTAGTGAGTGATAAGATCAGCTTGCAATAAACGTTGGCTTTATGTTCCTACTTTTTCTTTTTAAGTTTTATATTTGATGATGTTTGCTGATGAAATAGTACTAACCTGTGATGAATAGTACCGAAAAAATCGCTGGCGAAAGCTGGTTCCACAGATTGTGCGAGTAGAAAATGCTTGTTGTGGTTTTATGGACATCTAGGTGGTGCGAGTGGGACTTGAAATTTAGACGTGATGTCCGAAGGTGAAATCCAGCAGCCGAGATTAATGCAAATAATTCCTTGGTCAAACAACCAAGTGGTCTCGAAAATCAGTAAGACCAAACCGTAGCAATTGTTTTTGATTAGTCGTTCGTCTTTGTATTTGTCTCACAATGTAATCACAAAATTGTGTCACTTTATCACTTTGCTTTGACTGTCAATAATCTCATTAAGAGCGATAATGATATACTGTCTTATTCATGAAGAAAACAATGAACACATGATAGAGTTGGAATGTTTTTGTGGTAGGGCGTCGTGCGAGCCCGTCTGGGTAGAACACATCATATATTCTATCGCCAAACAGCAATAATTTATATAATTGCGTTTCAATTTCAGGCACAAGGGACATAATAACTTAGTTGCCCAGGTTGGTGGATGTATGGCTCATTCGTCCATCCGCATATCTATTACATCTAAAAACAGGTCACAGGAATTGAGAAATTAATTTTAAAATAAAAGAAAAAAGTTATAAAACCGTCATCAGACAATTTGCATTTTTTGGATCCCAGTGTGGTACCAAGCGTTATCATGACTATGTGGGTAACTCATAATTAATTACAGGCAACATTCAAATGTAACACGTGTGGAACTTCGGAAAATATCTCATTATAATGTGATTGCCAAATACGTATATCTAGGTAACTATACTGTTGCTGTTTAGTATCATTTGAAATTATATGAAACAGCTCCAGTTTTTCATTTGTTAGTCTCTCTCGCAGTTATTCATATACTCTCGAGTATATTACACAGAATAATAAATAAAGTCGCAAGAGTTTTGTTCCACTCAACTTGTAACGTTCACTTGAGTTACAATCGCGCATTAGAGAAACAAGGGTCGCAATTGAAACAAAGTGGAGTTTTGTTTCTCCATTACGCACTTACTTTAACACATAGTGAAGTTGAACTATTCGTTGATATATATATTTTTTTATATGTATAACATTTTACGTTACATTAACAGCCTGTAAATTTTTTCACTGTTGTTGCTAAGGCTTTATCTTCCTTTGGTTGGGTTTGGAGCACATTCCACCACGCTGCTCCAATGCGGGTTAGTGGAATACACATGTGGCCGAATTTCGTTGAAATTAGACACATGCATGTTTCCTCACGATGTTTTCCTTCATCGCCAAACACGAGATGAATTATAAATGCAAATTATATACCAGTGGTGCTTGCCTGGGTTTGAAATCATCGGTTACGATGCATGCGTTCTAACCACTGGACCATCTCGGCTCTATATATATGTATAAATATATGAAGAAATGTTCCTGTCTTACTGTTCAAAATGTATTGATTATATTATTCCATGATTTTGTTGAAAGAGATATTTCTATTATTGGTCGATCGCATTACTCGATAAATGGTTATATAAATGTCAGGTTATAAAATAAAAGAAGGACTGAAAGGCCGGCAACGCACCTGCAAGCCCCCAGTTGTGACTATTCCCTGCCTATCTTACTTAAAATATAATTTTACATTTAAATTTCTTATATTTAAATATCGGTTTGGCTCGTGATTTCGTCTAGTTAGTTAGGATCCATATAACGTTGACTTTGTGTAATAACCGTGTTCTTTTAGAGCGTCAGAGATTATAAATTCAATCGACTATAGAGGAGTCAAATAAAACCAGGTTTATCTTTTAAATGCGTTTTTAATATAAATATTTTGTTTAATTAATTTGAATAATAATAATCGAATGTATGAGATACCGGTCCCATTTCCTTTAACACCTCTTACGAGTAGCTGAAGGATGTCGCTCCTACCCATCTTTATATATTTAACTGTTTTGAAAAATATAAAAGGGGGAGGAGGTTGAAATGGCCCCGCGCCCGCCATCAACTGTAGATTCCAACCATAGATCGGTGAACCTTCCTCGAACATGGGAAGTGCGATTTTATAGTGTGCAAACACTTTGTTAAATAATATATGAACTAGAACTAAAGTCCAGCAGGTATCACAGCCGTAACTGAGGTGTATAAAAGACTAATAGTCTTATAAATAAATCAAGACCGTAGTCTAGCGGATAGCACAGTAATAACTATGTTATTCAAATCGACGATTAGACTTAAAAATAAATCAACAAACTAGACCGTGGTCCAGTGGGTTTCACAGTCGTAACTGCGGTGTTTATAAAGTAGCCAATGCTACAACAATAATAATAAAAATAAGGATCAAAGTCCCATAAATAGTCAATCAGTCATAGATGAGGAAATCTGTAGTCAATGGGTTTAACCCTGGATTATCATTGCATTAAATCACTGTTTCTCATACCAGTTCAAGTGCACGACCATCAGGCGGCCTAATGCAAGCACAACGTTATTCGTTGCTATATCCACTGTCGCAGAGTGTCGTTTTATCGTAAGATAATACGTATTAATTCCAAACATAGTGGAATAATATTCAATTAAACTCATAGATTACCGCGTAGGAATCATTTAAGTGGATTTAACATAATTTGTCATATTTTCTACCGTAGTAGGTTATAAAATATGAATATATAAATGATATACGTATAATCGTATTCTTTCTTATAACTAAGACTTACATCTAAGACTTATAACTAAGACTTAAAACTAAATCGAACGTTTTCTTAACTAGCTTATAAACCTTATAAACGCTTCGCGTATCACGTTTTACTTAAATCTATAACTATACAGTGGATATACTTAACTCTACAACAGGCACACACCCTACAATCGATTACTTAAACCAGCTTTGAACTCAGATCATTATTTGCATGTGATAATCAACTTCAAAGAGATATACGCAGTCTTATTACTAAACTAGGTGTCCTACTACAATATTTCTTATAATATCCTTAACACTGGGCTAAGGAGGCGTCCCTAAAAGGACGAACATTTTGCTACAAACGACACTTCTCGTATAAAGCGATTAGTGCGCCATATATGTATAGTGATGCCAGCCTGGATGAAATCCATTATTTGGGTCCTTCACTGCATGAACGTATCACTTCAGCATTATTACAGCCTCCGCAACGCCCTGCAACATTCGGTCGTGATTCTGGTACTACCGATTGATGAGAGACATCAATAACGACATCGTAACGTCAACCAGCCATAGCTCAGTACCACATAGCACATACACTACTCTAGTAACCCGGTAAGACAGAGTGAGGGACATTACCGTATCGCCAAAGACGTTATACAGTAACCTCAAACCCCGAAACTATCTCACGTAGGCAGCCTCATTGGTAACAGAAGGAGGGACACTACCGTATCGCCGAAGACGTTATACAGTAACATCACACCTCGCAACTGCATCACCTAAGCAAATTCAAGACGACATCGCCACGAGGGACACTAATGCAGCGACTCTCGGTCGAGCCACACAGCCTCAGACCACGCGTCGAATCATCAAGAATCCACCAGAGTATATTCAGTACAGTACTCGTGCGCGATCATTTTGCATGTGCATAGTACAAATATATTATAAAGGTTTTGTTATTTAACAATAAAAATCTTAAAACATCAACATCATTAGATCGTTGTCGTCGTGATCGTATCAAACAGTTATACCAAACTTGGATCTGTTTACAGATAATAATTGTGGAGTTTTAGAACGACCGGTTTACGAACTTACGTCCGTCGATCGACACAGTTTTACATGAAGAGTATTTATTTCGACCGCTATACGAACTTACATCCGTCGATCGTCACAGTTTTACATGAAGATTATTGATTTCGACCGCTATACGAACTTACATCCGTCGATCGTCACAGTTTTACATGAAGATTATTGATTTCGACCGCTATACGAACTTACATCCGTCGATCGTCACAGTTTTACAATATAATATCGCTACAACTTGCTCCGCTTACGGTTTACAAGAATCTGCAACATGGAAGACAAAGTTGACAAGCAATATGTTTAGTTATTTTACAAATTAATTATTATTGAAAGAAGTTCAATCATTATTTATAGCCTTATTGCTATTTGTTAATATACTTGATTTAAATTTCATAATTAATAGTCACCGTGGTAACCCTTTACTATCAGTATGCATCGCCCAGTACATACTTTTTTGCAATTAGATATTATCGCAAGACGGCTACCATCAAACCGTTTCTATATCATATTAATTTCATTATTATATTTTATTCGAGGTTAACCCCGACCTTCTTTATATCGCTTTTATATAATAAATATAATGTCTCATTGAGAACACTCATTCATATGACGGCCTGCCATACCGTCATTTGTAATAATCATTTGTATTATTTATAGGTAAAGTGCACGAAGCACATTCTCATTATAATTATATTTTGCCATGCATCCACCATTGATATATGAGTAGGCACTACACCGACACACGGATCTGCGCCACTCCTATATTTTAGAATAATCAACCATAGCTAGCAGCCTCGCAGTATAACCCGCACAGCTGCACCGCCTAGTATCATTTCTTATTATGTAATTTGATATGCATTATTGCACGCGGCCGATGCGGCGAGCGCATCACTCCACGCGTCCAATTTGAACCGAGCTGCCAAGCATCATACCCCTATATATGCTTTCACGAGAGTATGACATTCGGCGCAGGTCAGCCTTAAATCTATAGAATTTTGTATGGAAAAAGGCTGGCGCCGAGATTTTTTATCAAAAAGTGGCACGTCATTTTCTTCGCCAATACACGAACATATCCATGAATACACGAACGATTTCACCAAAAACGTATGAAAAAAGGTAAGCTTGATATAATGTCATTCCTTTATTATTCCATGTATATGTATACATTTACTATGCAATCTCATGAATTTATTTGTATGTATGTTTTTATGTTTCTATATATGACATATAATTCTATATATGTATGTATGTATGCATGTATGTAAACTCTCCAAAACAACTTGACCAATTTTGATTAAATTTTAATATGTGCTTAACTAAGTCTACGGACGGCTTATATTGGACCCGGTAGGTGGCGCTGCGACCGATGTTATGTTTTATATATAAAAAAAAAAAAGTATTAAAATAACAATAATTCATTCTCACGTATTTATGTAAATAGTATAGTATAGTCCGTTACATCCAACCCCCTAAATTATATGAAGTTTATCGGAATATAATTTACTCCTAAATAAATTAATTCTTTTATCTTGTTTTTTACAATATACGTGTATTCAAATATTGCAAAAAATATATATATTCAAAGTAGGAACCTCGCTTATAACTATATAGCTTCCTAAAAATATTAATAAGGTGTATCTTGATGGCCGCCCATCTCCCCTCCAACTAAATCTATATAATCAAAACATATCTATACAATCATATAATTAATTTGTTAAGATTTATTCAGTTCAAAATTTTTTTTTTTTTTATGCAATCAGATGGATTTATGCTTTTTTTTTTTTTCTATCTTATTCTATGTATTCATTTCCTTGTTTTAGATTAATAGATGTAATTGAGCCATCACCGACCCGACCAAACTTTTAGTTTCTATACATTTATTTAAAAAAACAAAATTCGGTTATATACAATTTATAAATAGCCTAATTTAACAATCATCAACCTTCTCTTAAAATGATTATAATCTGTATTTTGACTAATTTTAATTAACACTATTACATTTTATACTATACTATAGAATATCGTAATCAAATATATAAAATATCAATATGTTAAATCAATTAAATTCCAAAATCCAAATTTTATTTTTCCCTATTTTATGAATTTATTATTATATTATTTTTATTATTATTGTAAATATTTCTCAAAAGAGTCCTGAGCACAACTTATTTTTTTATATAAGCATTGTACAAGTTCTCATATTTGTGTATAGTTTACTTATTTATATTTCAAAATATAATAAGGCCCAATTATGTACTAAGTGTAATATCTAGATAAATGGATTGCATTAAAATTACCACGTATTTCTTTTGTTTTTGGATTCATTAACGTATATACATTTTCAAAGGGAACGGCTGCGATTAAATATGGTCCCTCGTATAATAATTCGAATTTACTTATCTCTTTCTTTTGAGCATTTGAACGTGTCGATCTTCTAATTTTAACTAAATTTCCAATATGAAACTGAATCAGTTTATGTGTTTTATTGAATTTAACTTGCCTTGTTTCGCTCGAACGTTTAATGTTTACGCGAACCTGTTGTCGTACCTTTTCGGAGTCAATTATTGACTTTGAGCTATGCAATAACTTGTCGATCGATAAAGTGGGCCTTTTACCATAAAGTACTTCATTTGGTGTAAATCCTATGCTATCATGGTATGTATTATTATAAAGATCTTCTACCCTTGGAAGTATTGTAACCCACGACTTATGTTTGTGGTGACAATATGTACGGAAGAGTCTCCCTAGTTCTTTGTTAACTCTTTCTGTCGTGTTTGGCCTTGGATTACGCACGGTTGTGTTAATTGTTTTTATGTTAAGTTCCTCGAGACCTTTTTTGAATATTTTACTAATAAATTGTGACCCGTTATCGGTCATAACACTGTATATTTTTAAAATTTTATTAAATTGTTTAATTTTTGTTAAACATGAACGCCCGGTAGCTTTACGCAGTGGATACAATTTTATATATTTACTAAAGGAATCCTGTATAACTAAAATAAATGTATAACCGAAAGTACCTGATGGTAAGGGACCATAGAGATCAGCCATTACTATTTCACCTACATCATTAGTAATGATTGACTGACAAGGCCCAACATATTTTATATTATTACTTTTCGAAAGCTGACATAAATGACACTTTCTAATTATATCTTTTACGTGCTTAGATAAGTTTTTCCAGAACATTCTTTCTCTTATGTATTTTATAATTTTATAAGCGCCTTGGTGACCCATCTCTTCGTGTACCTGGTTAACTATTTCTTCCCTTAATATAGCTGGTATATAAACTACTTCACATTTATTAGTTTTGTAATAATATATATTGTTTCTAAAGGTAATTCTATTTTTGTAACGATTATTTTGACCATTAATGATTTCATGAATTTCATTATCTTCACCCTGAAGCTTAGGCAATCGTTTGAGCTTTAATAATAGTGACTTATGGTCTTTACCGAGATAGAAAATCTGCGGTAACTTGTTTTTTGCCTCTTGAATTTTGTAAGTATTTGGAGGATACCTCGATAAAATATCGGCTACTATGTTGCTTTTGCCTGTTATGTACTCTATTTTATAATTAAACTGTTCCAAATAAAGTATCCACCTTGTAACTCTACTATTAAATAAATTCCAATTTTTAATAAATAATAATGCTTTGTGATCTGTTTTTATAATGACTCTACTTCCTCTTAAATATGTTTCGAATTTCTTTAAGTTAGAAATTACTGCAAAAAACTCCTGTTCGGTTATAGTCCAATTTAACTCAGCTCCTTTTAAAGCTCTACTATGGAAGCCCAAGACTTTCATTTCATCATTATTTCCTAACTGATACAAAACCCCTGCGAAACCGATTCCAGATGAGTCAGTTTGTAAGTAATAAGGTTTTTGGAAATCTGGATGTTGAAGTTCTATTGTCTGTATAAATTGTTTTTTAGTTAATTCAAAAGCTTTTTGTTCTTTGTCTGTCCATGACCACTTTTTATCTTTCTTAAGTAATTTACATAGTGGTAAAGTACATAATGCGTAATTGGGAATAAAGCGTCTATAAAAATTACATAACCCTAAGAAAGCTCGTAAGTGCTTAATCTTTTTTGGAACAGGAAAATTTTGTATAGCCAACACCTTATCAGGATCCGTACGAATACCTTTTGTTGATATGATAAAGCCAAGCATCTTGACTTCATCACAAAGAAACTCACATTTCTCTATATTGCATGTCATTCCGGCCTTTTCTAACTTCGACAAAACAATGTCTATGTGGTCTATGTGATTTTCAATAGTCCCAGAGGTTATTATGGCTAAATCATCTAGGTAATTAACACAAAAATCTCGAACTTCCGGGCCTAGCACTTGGTCCATTGCTCGACTAAAACTTCCTACTGAAGTCTTTAGGCCTTGTGGTAACACATTGTATACAAATGATTTTCCATTGAAAGAAAACCCTGTATATTTTCTACTATGCAAGCTAATTGGTATTTGAAAGTATGCATTATTTAAGTCTATCGTGGTAATATAATTACACCCATGAAATGAATTTAAAACGTCTAATTGCAACGGCGGTTTTTCAGTCTCTGCAATCATATTCTTATTAATTTCCCTAGCATCTAAGAGAACTCTTATGGTTCCATCACGCTTTAAAGTGAAAGTCAGCGGACTACTATAAGGCGTTGAAGCCCTTGAAATAATATTTAATTCCTCAAGCTCCTTAAGTTTTCCCTCCATTTTCTGTCTATAGGCGTAAGGTATAGGATATGATTTTTTCACAATGGGTTTATTATTAGTCATTATTATCTCATGCTCGTAGCAATTACAACGCCCTAATTTTTTAGTAAAAACGTTTTTATATTTATATAGCATTTTTAAAAGGTTTTGTTTAACATGGTGAGAAATATCTGTCCCTAATTTAATTTTTTCTAAAACATAGTCGAAATTTTCTTGAGCAATAGTCATTACAGTCTTATTTAACCATGTATTGCGGTTTACGATAGGTATAATGTACTCTATATTATTCTTCGTTAACTTTATTTGCATATGTTCTTTTCTAAAATCTAAAATTATTTCATTTCGTTTGATCCAATTGAATCCCAATATAACTGATCGTGACAAATTAGGCACAATTAAGTAACCAATGTCTAAAGTTAAGTTTCCTATCTCAGTTGGTATCATCACCATTTGTTGTATTTTTGAACTACTTAAACCTATTGCACCCTTAATTTGTATTGCTTTAACTGGCATCATAGGCAAATTAAAATGCTTAAGCTCAAGATAAGTTAATTCTGATATGCAAGTGATATCACTACCCGTATCGAGTAATGCATCTAATTCTAACGTAATTAACTTAACGGGAATTTCACATCTTATGTTCGTATCACTTAAATCTAAGTTTTCGTGTTCCTCAAAAACGTTTAGAACTTCATGTTCTACAACATATTTTTCCTTGTTACAGTTTGATATAAACAGTTGAACCATCTGATTTTCGATGTCTTCCTTATAATAACCAAATCCCGTTCTATCTCTCTGTCCAACAGCTTGTATTGGTCGGAGTATGCCTCTACCATTAAATTTTCTGCCTAGTGGTTGTCCAGGCAACCAGCCAGTTTTTAACATCATACACAAAGCTTCATCCCCTGATTTAACAGCTGAGACGGGGTCGTTTTGTTCAGCCATATTTAGTTTAAATTATTGTAATGAGATACATTATTATAATCTCCATTGCAATCGTTTTCATATTCAGTATAATCATTGTGAATTAAATTTGTTTGATGGTTTTGTCGCTGGTAATTTTTATTGTAATCTTGCTTCTGCCGATCTTTATATGGATGCTGAATATCATTTCTATTAATATAACGTTCTCTGTTATTACTCATATCTTTTATAATTTTTGGTTTGGAACTTTGTGGTGTCAACCCGTCGTCCTGTTTATTGATGTCATCGAGATTTCGCAAAAAATCAGTTAATTCGATAACTGTATCTCCTTTTGACATTGCCCACATTTGTTGTATATGTCTCGGATAATGCCTAATCATGTCTGAAACTAGTTGTTGTTCTGGTATGGTGAAAGATAGCATTCGAACTTGGCTAGTTAGGCTTAAAAAGTGACCGAGCATGGTGGGGTGTTGTACTTTATTCCATTTTGCACATACAATATCTCTTCTTATTTTATTTTGTTCTGACTCTCCCCAGTAAGTATGAAGAAAGTCAGTTTTAAAGTCTTCTAGAGACTTCCATTGAGGAGAGTATAGTCTCGCCCAATCTCTAGTTTCACCTTGTAAACATTCATAAATTAAATCTAATTCTTTTCCTTTACTTGGAATTTTTCTAAGATACGCGGTTAAATCTTCTAAAAATGTGACGGGATGATTTTTATTTTTATCGAATTTTGGTTTCTCTGTAGCTATGTTTAAAATATTGTAAGGAGTATTTTCAATTACTATATTTGAAGAGGACGCCGGTTGTTGTGACTCTACAGTCCTCTCATTTCTTTGTTGTAATTCCCGTTCTAAATTATTAATTTTCATCTCCATTACACGTGTTGAACGTTTCATTAACTTGTAAAGTGTCACAAGTTTTTGTCGTCTTGCAACGGAAGGTCGTATGGTTCTAGCATTGCTGCTTTGTGTGGGTTCTATTCTCTCTGAATTACGATCATTTGCACTTTCTTGGGTTTGTTTGCGACGTTGCGCAAGTGGTTGATTGATATCATCATTGTCATTTTGTCTATTCCTTTTTCTAACCATTTTGTTATATAGTTGTTAAGCTAGTCAGAAAATTAAATAACAATAACAATATATTGTTATTCTAGTAACGTTCAATATAAGTATTTTGCACTTTTATTAACACTTTTAGTCTAATAATTGTCACTATACACAAGTAGTTTTAATTCTTATTACTCTGAATATTCATTAAACTCGATATGCACCTAAAACAAAAGAAAAGTATTACAACCCCCAGACTCCTCAAACTTTACAACCCCCAGACTGTAAAGGTTATAAAGCCTATTTGAACATATAAATCTCTTTAGACTCTTTCCAATTCACGGACAACAAATTGTAGGCTTTCGCCTACTTTTAAAATTAAGAATTAGCCGATTTGACCATCCTGGTCACGGCACCAAATTGTGACTATTCCCTGCCTATCTTACTTAAAATATAATTTTACATTTAAATTTCTTATATTTAAATATCGGTTTGGCTCGTGATTTCGTCTAGTTAGTTAGGATCCATATAACGTTGACTTTGTGTAATAACCGTGTTCTTTTAGAGCGTCAGAGATTATAAATTCAATCGACTATAGAGGAGTCAAATAAAACCAGGTTTATCTTTTAAATGCGTTTTTAATATAAATATTTTGTTTAATTAATTTGAATAATAATAATCGAATGTATGAGATACCGGTCCCATTTCCTTTAACACCTCTTACGAGTAGCTGAAGGATGTCGCTCCTACCCATCTTTATATATTTAACTGTTTTGAAAAATATAAAAGGGGGAGGAGGTTGAAATGGCCCCGCGCCCGCCATCAACTGTAGATTCCAACCATAGATCGGTGAACCTTCCTCGAACATGGGAAGTGCGATTTTATAGTGTGCAAACACTTTGTTAAATAATATATGAACTAGAACTAAAGTCCAGCAGGTATCACAGCCGTAACTGAGGTGTATAAAAGACTAATAGTCTTATAAATAAATCAAGACCGTAGTCTAGCGGATAGCACAGTAATAACTATGTTATTCAAATCGACGATTAGACTTAAAAATAAATCAACAAACTAGACCGTGGTCCAGTGGGTTTCACAGTCGTAACTGCGGTGTTTATAAAGTAGCCAATGCTACAACAATAATAATAAAAATAAGGATCAAAGTCCCATAAATAGTCAATCAGTCATAGCTGAGGAAATCTGTAGTCAATGGGTTTAACCCTGGATTATCATTGCATTAAATCACTGTTTCTCATACCAGTTCAAGTGCACGACCATCAGGCGGCCTAATGCAAGCACAACGTTATTCGTTGCTATATCCACTGTCGCAGAGTGTCGTTTTATCGTAAGATAATACGTATTAATTCCAAACATAGTGGAATAATATTCAATTAAACTCATAGATTACCGCGTAGGAATCATTTAAGTGGATTTAACATAATTTGTCATATTTTCTACCGTAGTAGGTTATAAAATATGAATATATAAATGATATACGTATAATCGTATTCTTTCTTATAACTAAGACTTACATCTAAGACTTATAACTAAGACTTAAAACTAAATCGAACGTTTTCTTAACTAGCTTATAAACCTTATAAACGCTTCGCGTATCACGTTTTACTTAAATCTATAACTATACAGTGGATATACTTAACTCTACAACAGGCACACACCCTACAATCGATTACTTAAACCAGCTTTGAACTCAGATCATTATTTGCATGTGATAATCAACTTCAAAGAGATATACGCAGTCTTATTACTAAACTAGGTGTCCTACTACAATATTTCTTATAATATCCTTAACACTGGGCTAAGGAGGCGTCCCTAAAAGGACGAACATTTTGCTACAAACGACACTTCTCGTATAAAGCGATTAGTGCGCCATATATGTATAGTGATGCCAGCCTGGATGAAATCCATTATTTGGGTCCTTCACTGCATGAACGTATCACTTCAGCATTATTACAGCCTCCGCAACGCCCTGCAACATTCGGTCGTGATTCTGGTACTACCGATTGATGAGAGACATCAATAACGACATCGTAACGTCAACCAGCCATAGCTCAGTACCACATAGCACATACACTACTCTAGTAACCCGGTAAGACAGAGTGAGGGACATTACCGTATCGCCAAAGACGTTATAC
Organism: Vanessa atalanta; assembly: GCF_905147765.1. Taxonomy (NCBI): domain Eukaryota; kingdom Metazoa; phylum Arthropoda; class Insecta; order Lepidoptera; family Nymphalidae; genus Vanessa; species Vanessa atalanta. The sequence goes on from NC_061871.1 coordinate 2,071,299, forward strand.
AGTAACCTCAAACCCCGAAACTATCTCACGTAGGCAGCCTCATTGGTAACAGAAGGAGGGACACTACCGTATCGCCGAAGACGTTATACAGTAACATCACACCTCGCAACTGCATCACCTAAGCAAATTCAAGACGACATCGCCACGAGGGACACTAATGCAGCGACTCTCGGTCGAGCCACACAGCCTCAGACCACGCGTCGAATCATCAAGAATCCACCAGAGTATATTCAGTACAGTACTCGTGCGCGATCATTTTGCATGTGCATAGTACAAATATATTATAAAGGTTTTGTTATTTAACAATAAAAATCTTAAAACATCAACATCATTAGATCGTTGTCGTCGTGATCGTATCAAACAGTTATACCAAACTTGGATCTGTTTACAGATAATAATTGTGGAGTTTTAGAACGACCGGTTTACGAACTTACGTCCGTCGATCGACACAGTTTTACATGAAGAGTATTTATTTCGACCGCTATACGAACTTACATCCGTCGATCGTCACAGTTTTACATGAAGATTATTGATTTCGACCGCTATACGAACTTACATCCGTCGATCGTCACAGTTTTACATGAAGATTATTGATTTCGACCGCTATACGAACTTACATCCGTCGATCGTCACAGTTTTACAATATAATATCGCTACAACTTGCTCCGCTTACGGTTTACAAGAATCTGCAACATGGAAGACAAAGTTGACAAGCAATATGTTTAGTTATTTTACAAATTAATTATTATTGAAAGAAGTTCAATCATTATTTATAGCCTTATTGCTATTTGTTAATATACTTGATTTAAATTTCATAATTAATAGTCACCGTGGTAACCCTTTACTATCAGTATGCATCGCCCAGTACATACTTTTTTGCAATTAGATATTATCGCAAGACGGCTACCATCAAACCGTTTCTATATCATATTAATTTCATTATTATATTTTATTCGAGGTTAACCCCGACCTTCTTTATATCGCTTTTATATAATAAATATAATGTCTCATTGAGAACACTCATTCATATGACGGCCTGCCATACCGTCATTTGTAATAATCATTTGTATTATTTATAGGTAAAGTGCACGAAGCACATTCTCATTATAATTATATTTTGCCATGCATCCACCATTGATATATGAGTAGGCACTACACCGACACACGGATCTGCGCCACTCCTATATTTTAGAATAATCAACCATAGCTAGCAGCCTCGCAGTATAACCCGCACAGCTGCACCGCCTAGTATCATTTCTTATTATGTAATTTGATATGCATTATTGCACGCGGCCGATGCGGCGAGCGCATCACTCCACGCGTCCAATTTGAACCGAGCTGCCAAGCATCATACCCCTATATATGCTTTCACGAGAGTATGACATTCGGCGCAGGTCAGCCTTAAATCTATAGAATTTTGTATGGAAAAAGGCTGGCGCCGAGATTTTTTATCAAAAAGTGGCACGTCATTTTCTTCGCCAATACACGAACATATCCATGAATACACGAACGATTTCACCAAAAACGTATGAAAAAAGGTAAGCTTGATATAATGTCATTCCTTTATTATTCCATGTATATGTATACATTTACTATGCAATCTCATGAATTTATTTGTATGTATGTTTTTATGTTTCTATATATGACATATAATTCTATATATGTATGTATGTATGCATGTATGTAAACTCTCCAAAACAACTTGACCAATTTTGATTAAATTTTAATATGTGCTTAACTAAGTCTACGGACGGCTTATATTGGACCCGGTAGGTGGCGCTGCGACCGATGTTATGTTTTATATATAAAAAAAAAAAAGTATTAAAATAACAATAATTCATTCTCACGTATTTATGTAAATAGTATAGTATAGTCCGTTACACAGTGTTGCAGATGTCCATGGGCGGTGGTAGTCACTTTCCATCAGGTGAGCCTCCTGCTCGTTTGCCACGGAACACCATGGTCAAGCAAGAACATCAAAGGCGAATGCAAATTCTCGGTAGTGTGTGTAGTAATTAACAATTTTTAATAGTTCAATTCAATTCTTAATTTAATGGCGTTTAGTTGCGCCGACAGATTATTTCGCCAATCTCACGTAGGATGGAGAAGACGCGAAACAGATTGATCAGTACGGTTGAGGTAATAATTAATGTGACAGCAACTTTGACACATAACATCGTCAAATGTTACAGAGCCCTTATTAACCTAATAATGACCTTTAAAATAATCATAATTTGAACGGATTTCACATAAGCTCTAAGCGAAAATATCACCAAATTCATCACCCAAATTTTTCCGTTGTAATGAAATAATAAATTTAAGTATCTCTCAGCCATAAAAAATACAATATATAAAGGACTAAATAACGTTGATTCTTTTCTATGTTATTATAAGTATTTCTAACGCTCAGTGCAATATAAATATTTTTGTAGGACGTACTGTAGTCAGCTTTTCGTGTGTCCAAATTTATCATGTACAGAAATACGTTGCTTATTCTAATTCATTTTATAACATAGTTATCATTTCCATCACACAAATTTTGATGCACTTAGTGATGCGAATACCTCATTTCCTAATAACTTGGAACGTTAGTTCATATAAATAGTGCATTTATTTTAAGCATCGTTTTACCAAATTGAATAAAAACAGTTTTGTAATTATCAGTCTATCATCGATCTCAAAATCAAACTCAAATTTCTTTATTTAATATAGAAGTATTATACTTACTTATTGATTGTCAAATTAAACACTACCACCGGTCGGGAAAAGGAAACACCCTGACCTGAGAAGAACCGGCGAAAGAAACTCAGCGGGTATTTTTTTTGTCAATTCAATCAAATACATATATTGAATATGAATAGAAATAACCAGGAAGCAATCGTTTTTTTCCCGAAATCATCATCAACATCAAATATATTCGTTTGTAACAAAATATAAAATACACTTTGCTTAGTTAAATATTTTATTTTATTTTTATTTTCATTAGGACAACCAACAGTAGATACAATATCACATCCAAATTAAAAAATTACATTTCAAAATTATCTAGGCAAAAGTTCTACTACTTACAGGTAGTCTCACCACGCATTATCATATTACACAATGTAATTATTGAAAATATGAATTAAATATAAGCATAATAATTAAAAATAAGAAATACAATACATTTTTTAAATTATTATTAATAAATAATAATTAATAAGATAAACCATATGATTAGAATTGAGCACAAATGAAATTCTTTATTTTTGTATTGAATTGAGGTCGACTATCGTGACATATGTCTAAATCTTTTACTTTAATACTAATAATAATTAATATTAATATTAATTTATATAAAAAAATATCTCAATATGTGGAAATTTATTTGAATAACAGATGATTTTGGTATTTCGTTTGTATGGGCACCCCAATCTGCGCGCCCTCTTAATGGAGCTGTGGAAAATATAATGCAAGTTACGAAGGCGTAACGCAAAATCGTGTTTTTCTTTGAAAAAAAAAATAATAAAATTTTCCACTTGATAAAATAACAATTTCAGAAAACAATTTACCCGCAAGGTGTATTTGAATGCCTCATCGATACCTATCACATTCCGGAGTAAGAGTAACGACTTAAGTTCTCCTACGCTTGTAAATATTTGTCAAGGTCTGGTCGGCAGTTAATCTTGCACTTCACTGTATTGTGTAAATTGCTCGAACGTACAACGACGTACCTATCATCTTAAATAAAAACAACTAAAAACAATCTACCAATCTTATATTTTAAATGAATATTAATCTTAGTGAAATTAATACTTTTGGTGGGGATTATACATATATGGTTTAGTTTAGGAAGATATTCGTAAAGGGGTCATATTAGTCGGTAAATATGATCATTTTATAATCGGCTACCTAATTGATTATTATTATTATTCTTCATAATTATTACTTTAATGTATGATGATTTCGAAGTTGTATTCTTATTTTAATCTATTATTATTTTTTAAGCCATTGCCAATTATTAATTTATTGCTTTTTAATCACATATCCCTGAATAGCTCTGTATGTCTTATATGCTTGATGTGAAACTTAATTTTTCTATGAACTAACTTTATGTTCCTGTTTAATGTATTTTATATTATGATAGTAATGTTAGTGTATTATTATTATTATTTAGCATAATTGTTTATTTTTTTTTTGTACAAAAAGTATTATAAAAAATACAGTTAAATCAAAAGGAACTTTGTGTAGTAAAGTAACGGTCCAACTGTTGGGCAAAGGCCTCCTCTACGTTTGCGGAGAACGTTTTGGATATTTACCACGCTGCTCCAATGCTGGTTGATGGATACAAATGTGGCAGAATAACATTGAAATTAGACATGTGCATTGTGCAGGTTTCCTCACGATGTTTTCCTTCACCCCGAGTATGAGAAGAATTATAAGCGTCCGAAATCATCGGTTAAGACGATTTCAAGTCTTTGATTTAATTTATCTTTTATAATTAGCTTTATTATTTTCGTAAGTACTTGTGTAAGCTGCATTGAATAAAGTTGTTTTGATTTTTAATTACAAACTTTTTAATGGTAATTAAGAAACTCCTTTAGAGAAAGTTTTGCGCTACAAACGAGTCTTAATAAATAGAAGTGAATGATTCTTTGTATTGAGGAAAAGCGTCCTCAATGCGTTCGTAAGCCATTCATCCGGTCATGTTGAAACTTTGGTAAATTGTTCTGTGTACGGCCGTGAAGGTTTCCGACGTAATAAAACTTCATCTTAAAATTAAAATGTTTTTTTATCGCTTTCAAATAATTAATAATAATAATAATATTAATTCATAAAGTTGTTTTATTGTCATCCTGTTCATTCGCATCATAAACATTAGTTCTGAACATTTTTTTCATAACTCGCCAAACGTATAACTTCAAAAAAACAATAAATGTTCTTTGTATATTTGTACTTCTATATAAATATTTAATATATACCCTAAATCTACCCGTGCCAAACCGGGACAGTTCGCTTGTATTATATTAAATAGAGTTCATAATACGCAAGATTAATAATCACAATTATTCATTCAAAATAAACATCAAACAACTAAAGCAAATTGCACGGGAGCGTGACTAATTGAACTATTTTCATTAATAAATTATACCTACGTAAGTACCTCATTTTATTAAGATGATTTGATTTTCGTTATTTAAAATTATAATACTGATATTTAATATTAAATCATTGAACCAAACGTTGAAAGATAAAAGATAAAGTATTGTTTTCATTTTGTGCATCGTTCAACGCTACCAATTAAGTACGAATTTTATAGTGAATTAATAAAATTCGTACCTACTTGGTAGAATTACGGGTACATCACTCCGAGGTCTCGGGTTCGATTCTCGGCCGAGTCGATGTAGAAAAAGTTCATTAGTTTTCTATGTTGTCTTGGGTCTGGGTGTTTGTGGTACCGTCGTTACTTCTGATTTTCCATAACACAAGTGCTTTAGCTACTTACATTGGGATCAGAGTAATGTGTGCGACGTTGTGCAATATTAAAAAAAAAAAAATATATTTACGAACTTAATTCATTAGGAGCTACTAGAGTCGGGATGGCCTAGTGGTTAGACCGCGTCTCAACCAATGAAGGTTCAACCCCAGGCAAGCACCACTGAATTTTCATGTGATTAATTTGTGTTTATAATTCATCTCGTGGTCGGCGGTGAAGGAAAACATCATCCTGCATGTGTCTAATTTCAATGTAATTCTGCCACATGTGTATCAACCGGCATAGGAGCAGCGTGGTATTAGCTCCAAAACGTAGAGGAGGCCTTTGCCCAGCAGTGGGAAATTACAGACTGCTAATTTTATGTATGTTAATGCGATAGATATATTAATAAGTATAGAAGTTATATACTCCACACGATGTCAACCGCTATGAAAGGTACTGCTACACCCGTAGGCTTTATTCTCAGTAAATGAAAAATCTGAATCAAAAATATTGTTTTAAAATTGGACTGATATAGAACTGGTGAAAGGTCAGGCGCAGGGCGAAATGTTTATGTACTTTCTAAAACTTCTGAATGTAGCTGCGCCACACAGCCATGAGAATTTATAAACATCAACATTTCCGAACATCTTAATAACATTTTAGTGATCCGAACTGGATTTGAACCCAGGACCTCTGAGGCTTTCGCCTTAAACTGGCCAATGGACCAACAAATCATATTATTTCATCTATCATAATATATTATGGTGGATGGTTTTTGAATTTCGAATAAAAAGAATTTAAAAAGTATTTTAATATTTATTAAGAGAAAATTCAAATAATTTGTTTCGAATATCAATCCGGATTTCCGTGTTCTCACTTACAGCACAAAATTGTCTAAAATCAATAGTCCTGTTTTTGACTAAGAGCAATGATTAATAGGATTTTTGTTTTATCTGTGCGCATAATTCTTTGCCCTGGCAACCTTTACCCGTCGCTGAGACGAATCACGCTGACATGGCACATTTGCATTTTATTGATTTCGTTCCAATCTCAGTCAAATTTGTGTTTATATTAAACTTGAAATTCACTACACGGGCATAAATTTGTTCTTTGAGACCTTTTGTAATTATATCCACTTTATATTTTCTTACTATGAATGGCGTTGAAATATCAGCTCGTAACGTAATATGGGGACAGCTTATATTAAAAAAACAAATATACTGTACCTAAATGTCATTTTTTTTTTTAATATTGTAAACGACACCTAACTACCTGATGGCTTGTGGTAGATATGGGCGCTGTTAGGAACATTAATCAATCTTTGCATTGCCAACCTTGCCAACTTGAAAACTATGATGTTATGGCCCTAATTATTTATTTATTATAATTTTTTTAGGATATTATTGAGAGTCGGTTTTTTGACATTAGCGCTGTAAGAAATATCGACTAATCCTAACATTGCCAATGTGCCCCCAACATTGGAAACTAAGATGATATGTCCCTTGTGCCTATGGTTGCACTGGCTAACTCACCTTTAAAATACTAAGTATTGCGGTTTGGCGATAGAATATCCTATGGAGACTAGCTGTGGGATATATATAAATCAGTTACTTTTAAAACTGAGCAATTTATTTCCATGGGTCAGAAAATTAGCATAGAAAAAAAATACGCGAAATTATAAAGGAAACATAAAAAATACCATTTAAAATATAACAAAGGTACGACCGACCCTTAACAAAACATTATAACAAAAATACCGATCCTTCCCGAATTTTCTTATTGTCCGACTGAACACGTGTATCATTGAATGAAAACATCGGAATAGTCCGACAACAAACCGGAGCCACGATACAATGTAAGCTAATGAAGGCTTTCAGAAGTTAGCGTGTGGAGAAAATTTGCAAATTCATTTAACGTAGTCAGGCACATGTAACCCAGTTAGCGTTCGTTGAATACGCACGCGGTTGCGGTTTTTATCAGATTCTTGAAATGATTCGGTTAATTACGGCGCGCTTACCTGATAACCGATTGAGGATCAATAGTGTCCTTATATGAGGATATTGGGTTATGTTTTAACGTCATTATTATCCGTTTTCGAATATTAACGTATAAGTCTGAAGTAAACTTTCCATGGCACGGGAGGGCTGTGAACTATTGATCCAGGAAGTAAATTTTTATGACGATATACTTAAAATAATGTAGAACATACAATAAGGACAAAAATTGCGCAATTTCAAATAGGTGATATTAACGCCATCTATTGATAACAAAAAGAACGAACTGTTTCATTATCATTAATATGATAATATGAACAAGGGTAATACTAACTTTTAACTTTAGGCTACTACTGAGCTTTCATTGAAAGCAAACTCTAATTTTGTTGGCTTTATTTGAGATATAAGCCAGAGTAGGTCAGTCACTTCCTCGTGGAGCATTCTGGACATAGTCGGTTTAAGCTATGGCGAATGACTAACACCACGTAGGTACCATACAGGTATGGTATAGTAGTAATACCGTATGACGAGATCTAAGGCACAGTCTTCTTTCTGTTCTAGGTGGAAGGGATAATTTTTCTACCATTTGCGAACTGACATAGTCCACACGAACCTGACAGTGCAGGGTTGATTATTAGAAAAGGCAGTAAAAACTGAACTTATGCATTGAAATCTTAAGCAATAAAAGTAATAAATAAAATAGTCTATTTTTTCAATAAATAACCAATTGTAACATTCCTCACAGACGACGCCTCAAAAGAAAACACCACAACGTGTGTAAACATACGCCGCGTCGTAAAACCGCGGCGTCAGCGGCAAGCGGTGCCAAGCTTACAAAGAACATTTTAGAAACGGCAATACCACTTATTTTGTCGTGCTTTGTGTAAATATCCTAAGCCTTATTATTTGAATAAATATGTTGAATTTTACTTACACACTCAAGATCTGCTTTTGTATTTGACGTTCCTAATTAACTAACCTAACAAGCGAATGCGTTTCTTAATAGTTCTAGTAGAACTGCTTGAATGTAACGCAGAGTCACTTCTAAAGACCGCAATTATCAGAAAGTTCTTTGGGCTTCATGATGATAATGTTTTGACCGATTTTGGCCTCCGTACCCAATCTCATCGAGGCTAAACAAGCAGGAAGCATATTGTATAAGTGTTTGTGTAATCTCTATTCCCTCTCATAACTTCCATAATTCATTGGGACGGAAAATCAGACGTCGGACCAACTTAATGTGCTTTGTGAGGCACAGAACACACAACCAACTTACAGAGCCCGATTTCCTACTGATAATTTTGCGACGGATAAACCTGATAATATTTTACGGGCTTCACCTGGGATTTGAACTCAAGACCTCAAGATCTACGGCCTTATATCTAGCTAACTCTTTGAGCTTATGAAGTAGCTAAAACTAGCCTCTTCCTGTAGTTTAACTCGTGTTAAATTTGAATAATACATCCATTTCGAACAAATAATGTATTCTTTCAGTAAATATTTGTAGTGTTTACCAGAATAGTTGACGTTTATAGTAATTACACTACTCCTAAAGCGTAGCTTAGAGCTATGTAGCTTTAAACCTACGTGGAATGGTGGACAGTCAAACACAAAAATAATTATTCAAATCAGAGTGATTTTCACTGTAATTAGAGGAGAAGTTAAAATTACAAATCTGAATATTATTTTTAAAGTAGGCCCTATAATTAATACAAATACAGAACTAAAATAATTACCACCGGCTTAAAATATATTATCAGAACTGGCACGAAATTCGATGGTTACTATTTTCCACTTAGAGAAAAAAATATTTTAGTTAGATTTCCACCTTTTTTCCATTTTTGCCTACTCGTTTAAAGATACATCACAAAACACACTTACCGTTTTATGTGAAGATTACTCGACACGAATTGCTCAATTAAAAGAGAATGAGAAGCAACGTCAAGGAGGGTGATTTAATATCATGCCTGTTCTGCCACTGGTATGTTTATTAACAAAACGAGGCATCCCTTAATTAAAGGGAATAGCGTTCATGAATAATATTTGAAATCATTATTGAATGTTCTTTGCATAAATGTTTTTGAATAAAGGCCAAAAAATTTATTATTATTACAGTTTTAGACTGTTTATTTATATGTAACTAGCTGATACTGCGACTTTACTCGCGTGAAATTTATAAAATTTTACCTATAGTGTATAAACCGTCTCGCCCCAATTTTACACCATCGATGGGTGATTAAATAACAGTAGCCTACGTTCTTCGCCGGGACTCAATCTCAGTACCAAATTTCATCTCAATCGATTCAGCGGTTGAAACGTAAAGAGGTAACGGACAAAGTTAATTTCGCATTTTTAATATTAGTATAGATTTAAAAAGATTGTAAATTAAACGATACAAATACTAAAGGATGTCACTTATATGCCTGTACATGATGGTCGTAAAAAAAAAATCCCTGTATACGTATCGTATTGTAACGTCTTATAAAAATATCAAGGAAACTACGCCATCTTGTTTCCATAGACAACGTTTTAGTGCTTTAAAGCGGTCTCTAAATTCCGTCAATACTTTTCTAAAGAACCCGAGAAGAGGGAGATGCACAAGAATGGATTAATTGATAGTATAGTGATAAACAATGACTGACTCGTGTTAATTGAATAAAGGAATATTAAAGAGATTCATGACTTCGAAGACGTTTAGAGAATCTCTTGAACATAACACGATTGTGTGTTAACTTGCTTCAGGCAAAGTCATGACCATTTTTTATAGAAATGTTATCATCAATGGTAACATAATTCTATTTTGTTCTTGTTTAATATAAATGCCAAGGATTTTTTTTATAGATAGGTAATCGGACGAGCAAATGGGCCATCTGATGATAAGAGGTCATCACCGCCCATAAACAAAGAAATATTTGTTCAGCTGTAAGAAATACTAACCATTCCTTACATCGCCAATATGCCAACAACCTTGAGGACTAAGTAGTTAGTAGGCTCTTTTGCCTGTATTTACACTTGTTACTCACTTACTATGGGCAGTATGGACCATTTACCATCAGGTGATCCATTTACCCCTCCAATCATCAATTTTACAATCACTAAATAAATTCCTTAAGGTTGAATATGTAAGGTTCACATAAGTATGTAATTCCATTTTTAGTCATACCTGTTTGGTTGCTATTAAACATAACTTTGAAAAATTTCAAATTATGTATGCGTTACCTTTGTCTTTATATGATTATTTACGTCCAACTCTAAAAGTGTTGTACACTCTGTGGAATGTTCGAATGGTCGCGTTTGTTTTAATGCTCAGTGACACGATTGTGACAACGTGGTTTTTGTAACAGGCAAGTTTCCGTTTGCGGCTCTCTTGCGAGTATTTTGGTTGTGCACAGTGTTATCTCAGATTCTTGTTTTTATAAAATATAAGGCTAAAATTTTAAAAGTCAGTAAGTCAGTAAAAATAAAAAAAAAACACAGCACCACTCACTCATTCAACTCATTTTAAGCAATTTCCTTCGGAGCTTATCTATAGCCTATTCCAATGGAATTAGGAAAAAACATTAACAAACCTTAGATTTATGTATTTCATGCGATTTGCTAATAACTCTATATTGTGCACTACTAAGAGTTAATGATTAATACATCTTTATTAATAATACAACACTATTTAACACTTACACCAACACGTCGTTAGTTCGTCGACGTTCAAAACGCAATTTTTTCGTAAATTCATAGTGAATATCATAGAATACTCAAACTCTCAACCATATATCTCGACATATCGAGTCAATTTGCTGTCAAATGTTGTTTATTTGGCTTTTTCCTGTTATGGTTGGATAGAGTATACGTTATGTAGGATAGCCTGCATACTTATATAGTGAAACGCTTCATTTTTGTCACGTGTTCAGTACGCGTGACGAGGCTCAGTGACGATAATATAGGCAGTACAAAAAGAAAGGCAAGAGCAATGCCGTACCAATTTAGTGCACCCTTTCCGATTCCTGTTAGTTCTCGAAACTTACTAATGATGCTCCTTTTCTATGATTGGGAACTTGAAAACTATGATGTTATGGCCCTAATTATTTATTTATTATAATTTTTTTAGGATATTATTGAGAGTCGGTTTTTAGACATTAGCGCTGTAAGAAATATCGACTAATCCTAACATTGCCAATGTGCCCCCAACATTGGAAACTAAGATGATATGTCCCTTGTGCCTATGGTTGCACTGGCTAACTCACCTTTAAAATACTAAGTATTGCGGTTTGGCGATAGAATATCCTATGGAGACTAGCTGTGGGATATATATAAATCAGTTACTTTTAAAACTGAGCAATTTATTTCCATGGGTCAGAAAATTAGCATAGAAAAAAAATACGCGAAATTATAAAGGAAACATAAAAAATACCATTTAAAATATAACAAAGGTACGACCGACCCTTAACAAAACATTATAACAAAAATACCGATCCTTCCCGAATTTTCTTATTGTCCGACTGAACACGTGTATCATTGAATGAAAACATCGGAATAGTCCGACAACAAACCGGAGCCACGATACAATGTAAGCTAATGAAGGCTTTCAGAAGTTAGCGTGTGGAGAAAATTTGCAAATTCATTTAACGTAGTCAGGCACATGTAACCCAGTTAGCGTTCGTTGAATACGCACGCGGTTGCGGTTTTTATCAGATTCTTGAAATGATTCGGTTAATTACGGCGCGCTTACCTGATAACCGATTGAGGATCAATAGTGTCCTTATATGAGGATATTGGGTTATGTTTTAACGTCATTATTATCCGTTTTCGAATATTAACGTATAAGTCTGAAGTAAACTTTCCATGGCACGGGAGGGCTGTGAACTATTGATCCAGGAAGTAAATTTTTATGACGATATACTTAAAATAATGTAGAACATACAATAAGGACAAAAATTGCGCAATTTCAAATAGGTGATATTAACGCCATCTATTGATAACAAAAAGAACGAACTGTTTCATTATCATTAATATGATAATATGAACAAGGGTAATACTAACTTTTAACTTTAGGCTACTACTGAGCTTTCATTGAAAGCAAACTCTAATTTTGTTGGCTTTATTTGAGATATAAGCCAGAGTAGGTCAGTCACTTCCTCGTGGAGCATTCTGGACATAGTCGGTTTAAGCTATGGCGAATGACTAACACCACGTAGGTACCATACAGGTATGGTATAGTAGTAATACCGTATGACGAGATCTAAGGCACAGTCTTCTTTCTGTTCTAGGTGGAAGGGATAATTTTTCTACCATTTGCGAACTGACATAGTCCACACGAACCTGACAGTGCAGGGTTGATTATTAGAAAAGGCAGTAAAAACTGAACTTATGCATTGAAATCTTAAGCAATAAAAGTAATAAATAAAATAGTCTATTTTTTCAATAAATAACCAATTGTAACATTCCTCACAGACGACGCCTCAAAAGAAAACACCACAACGTGTGTAAACATACGCCGCGTCGTAAAACCGCGGCGTCAGCGGCAAGCGGTGCCAAGCTTACAAAGAACATTTTAGAAACGGCAATACCACTTATTTTGTCGTGCTTTGTGTAAATATCCTAAGCCTTATTATTTGAATAAATATGTTGAATTTTACTTACACACTCAAGATCTGCTTTTGTATTTGACGTTCCTAATTAACTAACCTAACAAGCGAATGCGTTTCTTAATAGTTCTAGTAGAACTGCTTGAATGTAACGCAGAGTCACTTCTAAAGACCGCAATTATCAGAAAGTTCTTTGGGCTTCATGATGATAATGTTTTGACCGATTTTGGCCTCCGTACCCAATCTCATCGAGGCTAAACAAGCAGGAAGCATATTGTATAAGTGTTTGTGTAATCTCTATTCCCTCTCATAACTTCCATAATTCATTGGGACGGAAAATCAGACGTCGGACCAACTTAATGTGCTTTGTGAGGCACAGAACACACAACCAACTTACAGATTTCCTACTGATAATTTTGCGACGGATAAACCTGATAATATTTTACGGGCTTCACCTGGGATTTGAACTCAAGACCTCAAGATCTACGGCCTTATATCTAGCTAACTCTTTGAGCTTATGAAGTAGCTAAAACTAGCCTCTTCCTGTAGTTTAACTCGTGTTAAATTTGAATAATACATCCATTTCGAACAAATAATGTATTCTTTCAGTAAATGTTTGTAGTGTTTACCAGAATAGTTGACGTTTATAGTAATTACACTACTCCTAAAGCGTAGCTTAGAGCTATGTAGCTTTAAACCTACGTGGAATGGTGGACAGTCAAACACAAAAATAATTATTCAAATCAGAGTGATTTTCACTGTAATTAGAGGAGAAGTTAAAATTATAAATCTGAATATTATTTTTATGTAGCCCTATAATTAATACAAATACAGAACTAAAATAATTACCACCGGCTTAAAATATATTATCAGAACTGGCACGAAATTCGATGGTTACTATTTTCCACTTAGAGAAAAAAATATTTTAGTTAGATTTCCACCTTTTTTCCATTTTTGCCTACTCGTTTAAAGATACATCACAAAACACACTTACCGTTTTATGTGAAGATTACTCGACACGAATTGCTCAATTAAAAGAGAATGAGAAGCAACGTCAAGGAGGGTGATTTAATATCATGCCTGTTCTGCCACTGGTATGTTTATTAACAAAACGAGGCATCCCTTAATTAAAGGGAATAGCGTTCATGAATAATATTTGAAATCATTATTGAATGTTCTTTGCATAAATGTTTTTGAATAAAGGCTAAAAAATTTATTATTATTACAGTTTTAGACTGTTTATTTATATGTAACTAGCTGATACTGCGACTTTACTCGCGTGAAATTTATGAAATTTTACCTATAGTGTATAGAGACGGTTTGTCTCGTCCCAATTTTACACCATCGATGGGTGATTAAATAACAGTAACCTACGTTCTTCGCCGGGACTCAATCTCAGTACCAAATTTCATCTCAATCGATTCAGCGGTTGAAACGTAAAGAGGTAACGGACAAAGTTAGCATTAGCATTAGCAGCCCGTAAATGTCCCACTGCTGGGATAAAGGCCTCCACTCCTTTGAGGAGAAGGGTTTTGGAGCATATTCCACCACGCTGCTCCAATGCGGGTTGGCGGAATACACATGTGGCAGATTTTTACGGACAAAGTTAATTTCGCATTTTTAATATTAGTATAGATTTAAAAAGATTGTAAATTAAACGATACAAATACTAAAGGATGTCACTTATATGCCTGTACATGATGGTCGTAAAAAAAAAATCCCTGTATACGTATCGTATTGTAACGTCTTATAAAAATATCAAGGAAACTACGCCATCTTGTTTCCATAGACAACGTTTTAGTGATTTAAAGCGGTCTCTAAATTCCGTCAATACTTTTCTAAAGAACCCGAGAAGAGGGAGATGCACAAGAATGGATTAATTGATAGTATAGTGATAAACAATGACTGACTCGTGTTAATTGAATAAAGGAATATTAAAGAGATTCATGACATCGAAGACGTTTAGAGAATCTCTTGAACATAACACGATTGTGTGTTAACTTGCTTCAGGCAAAGTCATGACCATTTTTTATAGAAATGTTATCATCAATGGTAACATAATTCTATTTTATTCTTGTTTAATATAAATGCCAAGGATTTTTTTTATAGATAGGTAATCGGACGAGCAAATGGGCCATCTGATGATAAGTGGTCATCACCGCCCATAGACAAAGAAATATTTGTTTAGCTGTAAGAAATACTAACCATTCCTTACATCGCCAATATGCCAACAACCTTGAGGACTAAGTAGTTAGTAGGCTCTTTTGCCTGTATTTACACTTGTTACTCACTTACTATGGGAAGTATGGACCATTTACCATCAGGTGATCCATTTACCCCTCCAATCATCAATTTTACAATCACTAAATAAATTCCTTAAGGTTGAATATGTAAGGTTCACAGAAGTATGTAATTCCATTTTTAGTAATACCTGTTTGGTTGCTATTAAACATAATTTCTAACTAAAAATAATTTATATTTTTTTTAAGAATGGCGAATAGCGCTTGCCTAAATTATGTATGCGTTACCTTTGTCTTTATATGATTATTTACGTCCAACTCTAAAAGTGTTGTATACTCTGTGGAATGTTCGAATGGTCGCGTTTGTTTTAATGCTCAGTGACACGATTGTGACAACGTGGTTTTTGTAACAGGCAAGTTTCCGTTTGCGGCTCTCTTGCGAGTATTTTGGTTGTGCACAGTGTTATCTCAGATTCTTGTTTTTATAAAATATAAGGCTAAAATTTTAAAAGTCAGTAAGTCAGTAAAAATAAAAAAAAAACACAGCACCACTCACTCATTCAACTCATTTTAAGCAATTTCCTTCGGAGCTTATCTATAGCCTATTCCAATGGAATTAGGAAAAAACATAAACAAACCTTAGATTTATGTATTTCATGCGATTTGCTAATAACTCTATATTGTGCACTACTAAGAGTTAATGATTAATACATCTTTATTAATAATACAACACTATTTAACACTTACACCAACACGTCGTTAGTTCGTCGACGTTCAAAACGCAATTTTTTCGTAAATTCATAGTGAATATCATAGAATACTCAAACTCTCAACCATATATCTCGACATATCGAGTCAATTTGCTGTCAAATGTTGTTTATTTGGCTTTTTCCTGTTATGGTTGGATAGAGTATATGTTATGTAGGATAGCCTGCATACTTATATAGTGAAACGCTTCATTTTTGTCACGTGTTCAGTACTCGTGACGAGGCTCAGTGACGATAATATAGGCAGTGCAAAAAGAAAGAGCAATGCCGTAACAATTTAGTGCACCCTTTCCGATTCCTGTTAGTTCTCGAAACTTACTAATGATGCTCCGGTCATCTGATTCTTCATTGTGTGCCTCAGGTTGTTTGCACATGCCAGTGCTCATACTCGAGTAGGTCGTTTTATTTTTATGAATCTGGAGGGTGTATACATCAGTTTTAATTTTATTTTAAGAGGAATAAAAAAAATAACAATTGAAACTAAACATAAATCGAATTCGTTAAGGTATTATTTTTAAACAATACTGTTTTTATATAATATAGAGGGTAGATTAATAAAGACGATTAATCTTACAATCAGGAGAAGCTATAAATAAAAATATATCTATATTAAAAAATGAAACTAGAACAAATTAACGGGTTACATTTATTTCAAACATTATTTAAAATATGTAAACATAAATGTATAACTAAATTATAAAAGTTAAAAGTCGTTTCATTGTGTCTGCCAATGAGCAGTCGTGTGAAGGTAGCAACAATTCGCCGTTAGCGCAACTTCACTCGTTAAATTCTGGATGTTGCCAACATATTTAATCAAAATTATTGTTATATATTATCTAGATAATATAGTAATTAGTGTTTAATACTATTCAGGTACTTTATTCAGATAATACTGGTCTAAAAAATTTTGGATAATAAACTTAATGCATAAATTAATAATTATGATATTAATCACTAATAATTACTAGGACAATTACGAGAATTTCAAGCACGACCGATTTGTCATACTAGCAGGAGCAATAAATTATGGTCCCAGGATTTACACAGGTATCCTGTCAAAGCAGTCACGACGATCCATTATATTATAATTTGATAACCAATATGTTATATGTTGAAAATTTTAAGCTTAAAGTGGTGCAAATCTATTGGGTTTTCTCGGTAGAATCCACCTTCCAAGTCTGTCTTAGTTTTAAATTCAATTTAAAACTGTAACATGAAGATTCGAAAACGCTTTTAAGAGGCTACTTGAAATAAGAATATTTTAATTTTATTTAGAGATTAAAGCACCTAAAAACAGGGTTAGGCAGTGAGTTTTATAATAATGTAATGCACAGTAGTACTCAGAAAGAATTTAACACTGAATCGACCTTGAATCTGCAGGATGTAAGAAAGCGTGACGAGTTAAGATATACAACGTTTTCGAATGCACCTTGATGATTAAATAACATATTATCGAAAACACGTGGGAAATGAGTCATATCATATCATCCTCCTGCCCTTTTCCGATTTTTTACCTTGGGGTCGGCGTAGTTTATCTTCTTCTTCCATACTTCTCTATCGGACGTCATTTCACAAGTAACATTATTTCTAACCATATCGTCTTTCACAGAATCCACCCATTATTTCTTTGGTCATCCCCTACCTCTATATCCATCCACATCCATGCTCAAGACCTTCTTCACAACATGGTCCTCATTCCTCCGCATAACTTGCCCATACCATGACAGCCGGTTTCCATTTGAATATCACTAGTAATATCAGTAGTAATAAACTAACAAAGCATACCAAACTTACAAAAAGTATTTACAACCGATCACATACTTGGTGGTAGGGATTTGCAAGCCCGTTTAGTAGGTAGGACCAAACAGCAATAGTATTGTTGTGTTCCGATTTTAAGAATAAGTGAGTCAGAGCTAAGACGCCATGCCTTTTGTGCATATTTATAAGGCATTGGTGCTAGAATGGTTAATACTTCTTGGTTTAAGTCTATGGGCGGTTGTGACCACTTACCTAGGTGACCCGTTGTCCACCAAAGTATATTATATTTTAAAAAAAAAACAAGTTAATTAAGAAGTTCTTTAGTCAGAATATTCGAGTAGGAGAAGCGATTGCACAAAAATAATCCAAATCTTCTTCATTCGAGTAAGCCTACTCGCACTTACTTTACAAGCACTTTTGTATCGTCATTTCACCGAACTGTATTAAACGTCATGCTACAACCGGATTGGTATGTAGATTTTACAGAGAAGAACCGGAAAGAAACTGTGTAATTAATGACAAAAGGGTCATAATTTTTTTCCACTTAATATTAAAATATACATTACGCTCCCAAAAAATCCAACGAAGAAATCAACCACAATATTTTCTTTAATCTTTGCTTAAATTATTTTTAATATTCCTTCATCTAGAATCTAGAACATTCCATAAATTATTGAGTAGCCATTTAAATTCAATTTATTTTTATACTTTGTTCTAAAATACAGCTCTTAAGAAAAAATAAACATAATATATATTATTTTTTACTAATAGACCTTAATGTAAACGTGGATATTGTATCAGGATTGAGGACGGCAATAGCCTTAGGGGTCAGGGACCTCGAGCTATAACATCCTAACCTAATGAGGAAATGACGTAAGCACTTCCTCAAACCAAAGGTACAATGAAGTGAAACAATTATTGGCAGAAAATAAACTTACCTTCCGTGCAAATTAGTATTTTATAAATAATAGGAAGGTAAATTTTGCATATACGTTGTAAGGAGTTAAAACCCAACATACCGAAAACCAGACACACATATTATACGCAGTCGAAGCTAGTTAAAGATAAAAGTAGTTCTATGGCAAGCCAATAATTTTCAAACTTTAATAAGAGAAAACCATTCTAGAGACAAAACCTTGTTTCCGCAAGCTCGTTAAAATATAACTTTGAACAAGCCAACCGCTGGGATTCGTAACACATTGGACTAATGAGAGATCTCATATTTACTGCAGCCCTTTGGGTTTGAATGTGCTTAGAGTGAAGTTCGGGTAAAATAAACTCGCTTAAAGACATGAAAGTTTTATCATTTTATGTAAAAATTATAATTCTATTATTGTACCATCTTTATTAGATGAGCAGATATTGATGATAAAAAAGCGTGGAGTTAATGCTTGTTGACTTCCAGGTAGGAGACATAACATACATATATGATTGTATTTAACTAACATGACTGTATTTTTAGATATTGAAAAAGATAAACTACTGAGTTTCTTGCCGGTTCTTCTCAGTAGAATCTACATTCCGAACCGGTGCTAGCTTTACTTTAAATAGTTTATTAAATGACGATTCAAAAGTGCTTCTAAAAGCCTACTTGAATAAAGTATATTTTGATTTTGATTCTATTAGATAAGTAAAGTATTAAATTGTATCAAAATATATCTCAAAAATATGTTATATAATTTACGTAAAATCCTCCCTTTTTAGTTCGTACTGTTTCTAAGTGAATGTATCTAGTTCTTGATAAGATTATCCTGGCTTTTTATTAGTTACTTGCGAGATTGTAAGTTGCATTACGCTGAAGAGTTAAGTTAGTTTCAAAGAGTAACTAACGAATTTCTTGCTAATTCTACTCAGTTCAATAAACACTCCGTACCTTTAGTTTCTTGCAAATTTCCTGGATTCGTACCATGACTATTTAATCAAATTCAAGATATAATTATATTCAAATAGGCATATAAAAGCACTTTAGAATCGTGATGTCACGGTGTCAATTAATGTAATATCGTTCAACAAAAGCAAGTGAGATCAATAGTCCGGCATTTGTTTTTGTCGTACTAAGAGAGTGATTGGATATTTACAGTGTCATGATTGGTATTGACTTTGTAATAAACGGTTCATGTTTCTTGCGCTGGCAATCTCTAAGGGAGAAGATGACCAATTACACGCTAATCTTAAAACGTAAAAAAATGTAACAAATACAGAATCGAACTCCGTGGTCGAGTAGTGTGTACACCGGTTTTCATGGGTACGCCACTTAGAGGTTCCGGGTTCGATTCCCGGCCTAGTCGATGTAGAAAAAGCACATCAGTTTTCTATGTTGGGTCTATGTTGGGTGTTTTCCATAACACAAGTGCTTTAGGTACTTTCATTGGGATCAGAGTAATGTATGTGATGTTGTCCAAAATAAAAAAATAAAAAAGGACTATGTTTACCATAAACTTAAAGATTTGGACAAAAATTACAGTAAATAGAAATCGCCAAACAGCAGTTTAACTACGGGCACAACGGTCATAACATCTTAGTTCCCTAGGTTGGTGGCGCATTGGCAATGTAAGGAATGGTTAATATTTCTTACAGCGCCATTGTCTACAGGCGTTGGTGACCACTTAACATCCGATTGCCCATTTGCTCCGCCTACCTATATCATAAAAAAACCTTTTAATATTTATTGTAATTTAGTGTTTAAGGTATGCTTAATATTAATACTGGGCGAGATACCTTTATATTCGTTTGCTCAAATAAATCCAATTTTATTACTTCCCAGAATCGTGTAAATGCATTCATTACGGTATTCATCCAACATAATGGTGAAATTTGATTTATACCGCGCCACGGCTCTCGAATCCAATAATGATGATTTTTACTGTCAATAAAACACGATCATCGATCTATTCTCGAAGCACTAAATAGAGACTCGTTTCGAACTCGAAATTTAAATGTGAGAATTAATTTTAATATGTGATCATTCACATTTATGATAATAAGGTTATAATGAATTTCACGAGATTATAAGGAAACAATTTTTTTATCAAAAAAGCAACACTCGAATTTGGTTTTGAAATAAACCTATACAGTCTGTTACCGTGTGAAGTTGCGATGTATGTCTAAAATTTACACCTATGTGACAGCAAAAGAAAATATTAAGTATATAAGCAATCAAGAATAGTGCATTAAGTTTCGAACCCTCTGGCTACCATTAGCACACATAGACCTTTACCCCGTAGTGGGACAATTGCAGGTTAGAGAAACGTAAACTGTAAGTTTTATTATCCACTTCAACGCCTATTTAAACTAAAGTTGTTAACATATACACTGGAATGCTCTCTGTCATATAAAGCAATTGTTTACATCCCCTTTGTTAGGCCGGGACTTTATTAAGGGTAGTTCGCGTTACTTTATGTCGCGACGTTTTGAAAGGACATTGTTTATTATTAGTCACCTTTCGCATGAATTTCTATGATATGTTATTTGTCTATGTATATTAGAGTTTATTTTAACTTTTTATGTTAATAAAAATTGACATTTAATACTTGAAAATGGGAATAGTACTTTTATGAATATTATTCGACGTTTGAATGAACGAAATAAAGGTAAAACGTACCTATATTGTATAATAAAATACATTGTCCCTAAACTACTAATCCGTAAGCAACTAAATCGTTGGACGAATTCGGTCTAGCAAATATTGCCAATACAAAATTGCTTCTTTGTAAAGTTTACTTGAACAACATACATTTGATATGATCTGTTCTTACTTTATTTATATATCAATGTAAATAAAATTGTTTACTACAAAATATCTAAAACAAACGCAGCATCTTTTATATCTGTATGACAGCTACGCTTGATTTTCGCGAGATGTCATAATACTTTTCTAATGTGCGTGTACTTACTGGTCTACTAATGGTCTTATAATCTCCGATAATCAAAGGATGTGTTTTCTTTTATGAATTCAATTAGGATTTATAATTAATCTCGTGTTCAGTGGCATCCGGCTTAAGAAAATATCGTGAGGAAACCTGCATGTAACAGATAAAGTTCAGTCAATTGCCCTCGTGCTCGCGCTGGCTCAGCTTGATAAAACAAATTCTGACATTTGCCCAGTCATGGGACATTTACGAGCCGTTATGTACTTTGAATAATTAAATACATCTATTTATTTTTTTGTTTTTGCATTAACAATGACAATTGAATTACAGCGTAAAAGGGTCTAATTACTCAAGGCTAAATGTAAAAAAAAAGATAATGGAAAGATCCGCTTCGTCGGATTAATTTACTCCACGCCTCCTCGGGAGGGTTGGAATGATTTATTTAATTAATTACGGCTTGTCGTTAAACTTTTTTTGTGTTTTGACGTTTCGTTTATCCTATTTTTGACGTTTGCGTTATTCACAGAATTTACCACAGTTGTATTGTTTGAATAAAACATTTGGAATTACGTAAGTCCGATGGCAAAATTAAAAAAAAATTAAATTGACAATTCCATTTTTTTTTTAAAAAACAAATTTCACCCGCTTCTTCGTCCATATTTGAGGCCCTGAATAGTGCAGGGGTTAGGTCATTTTCTGTATAATCAATTAAAATCGTAACAAACAGACTCACATTTGCATTTATAATATTAGTTAGAACTAGTATTTGTCATCTACATATAATTACTATCCGCTATTCGTAGCCTTATGATCCATATAACATATGTATATAGCAGGCCAATATTAGCTTCTGAATTATGTCGCGTTTCGCAATATGAATAGTTTCTTGAAAGTAATCGCCCATTAAATAACCCTGATACCAACTTTGGACAGTCGTATTATATATGAAGCATATTATAAATATTATATATATATCTCTTGTTTCACTCTTGTCACATATATTTTGTTAATATGTTAGTAAATTAACATACAAGCATACATAACACTTTGATTGATTATATTATACACTGTGAAAGCTGAGGACACGTCGAGAACAATAGTGGCCATATGGTTAAGTACACGCACACTATTAAACTAGTTTGACGTTTGGCGACTGTCAAGCGAAGATGGCACGCACACCAAGATGACAAAGTTTGCTCATTCTTTTGTAGTGCGACACTATCTAGCTATACAATACACCAATAGTTTAGTTTACATAACATAACATAAGCAGGCTGTAAATTTCCCACTGCTAGGCTAAGGCCTCCCTCTGAGGAGAATGTTTGGAGCATATTCCACCACGCTACTCTAATGCTGGTTGGTGGAATACACATGTGGCAGAATTTCGTTGAAATTAGACACATGCAGGTTTCCTCACGATGTTTTCCTTCATCGCCGAACACGAGATGAATTATAAATGCAAATTAAGTACATGAAAATTCAGGTGCCTGCCTGGGTTTGAACCCGAAATCATCGGTTAAGATGCACGCGTGCTAACCGCGTTTAGTTTGCTTGTATGTTAAACAATGTGCATACACCACGCTTTTTATTTTAATTTAAAAATCATTTAAAATAATATTTGAACATTTTATGTGACAGATATTTATCGTTATTCCAATAAAATATATTTTAAAATAAAATTAGTAAAAAATATAATATCTACAAACATCAATTTCCGATACCCTTCCGATGAAGGCACTATTTGTGCACTGGATGGTTTCACCCTTAGAATGGGCAGCTATTAAAAAGCAGTAAAGGAGCAAAGGCTTCATTAAGCCTCGTCACCGGACCAATACGTGACCAGAATATTGGAGGGGCGAGTATTATGAGGTACGGTATTTGTTTAGTATCGTTTTCATATCGGTAGTATTTATTATTAAGTATTTTAGGAAGAACATGATGAATAACCATATACTTACAACTTTGGTATTGTAAAAAGGTCGAAGCTATTATGTACACTTTATTTTTGTAATAACAGTAGCTCATTTATCCTTTCGAATCAAAACACAATAAACTTTATATAATGTTTTGGGTGTAATGTTTTAATTTGCTGGTAGGGGTTTGTGCAAGCCCACCAGAGTATATAGACATTCTACCGCCAAACAGGCAATTCTTAGTATTATTGTTTTCCCTTTTAATGGGAGAGTGAGCCAGTCTAACTAAAGGCACAGGGGATATATTAGTTCCCAAGTTTGGCGGCGTATTGGCGATATAAAGTTAAAATTTCTTACAGTGTCAATTTCTGTTGGCGTTGGTGACTAATTACCTTCCGGTGGCCCATTTGCTCGTTCATCTACCTATATTACAAAAGTAATAATATATACACAAAAGTAAACCTTATTGGTACATTATTGTGATAACGCCAAGTTTCCGACTGCGCAAAGTCAATAAATCATTCTTGGGGCAAGGTATCCGTTTCTATAATAAAATTCCGCAGACATTTTTAACTTTATCGTTTCATAGATTCAACTCATTTGTAAAAAATACATTGGTAATGAAGGAACATTATTCGATATAAGATTATATAGATGATAAAAAAAGTGTGGAGTTAATGCTTGTTGACATCCAGGCAGGAGACATAACATACATATATAATTATATTTAACTAACATGACTGTATTCTTAGATGTTGAAAAAGAGTAATTACTGAGTTTCTTGCCGATACTTCTCGGTAGAATCTACACTCCGAACCGGTGGTAGCTTTGCTTTAAATAGTTTGTTAAATGACGATCCAAAAGTGCTTGTAAAAGCCTACTTGAATAAAGTATATTTTGATTTTGAATGACGTTCTTCAAAATCACTTGGAAGGTCAAATAAGACTATTAGCTCATAATTTAAATTTTGTAAAAATAAATGAATGACGTTTAAAAATATGTTAAAGTTATTACATAATTTAATATCGTCAGTCATAATATAGGCGTTTGTAAAACGTCAAGTAAAGAAAATTGGGAATGATGACAAGCTTCGGTATTCGACCGCCAAATAGATTACATCCTCTTTGTATGAGATGAAATCTACTTGTCCTATGTTTTATTTGGAGCCTTTGACGTCACGCTCTGAGCTGCGGTCACGTTTTCAAAGAGTTATGATTCATTAAAACCAGAGATAAAAAGTAATAAAAATATCATATATGTTCTTTGAAAGTATCAAAACTAAGTACAATGTGACGTCCAATCTTGTTTTTGCACGGTTCCCAAATTTGAATATTACTATTTTATTTTAATTTTTTTTTTGGTTAAAATTTTCAGTACCCTCTTTTTATTTATATTATTCATCTTGTACTTTGACAATTTGTATATTCATGTTGATACAGGATTATGAAATATTTTTTTTTTCTTTTTGTTTTTCTTTATTTGAAGATTTATTTAAAAAAAAATAATGGTGAGATCGGTGAGTGACTAAAAGCTATAAAGAGGAACAAAATTATACCTTTTTTATATATATGTGTATAGATAAGTGGGCAATACCACAGATCTATAATAACATATTAATAAGTATTAGATTTATATTTTATATAAATATATATATTATCTGTGTATTTGTGCATCTGTCATCTCGAGTGAATCACATCGCGAAAGCGCGGGAAAAGAGAGAGATATATAAAATGGGCGCGCGTTGAAGACGCTGTGTGTGCGCAGCGAGCTGATATTTAAATATAATATTAATTTTATCTAATTGGTAAATCGACCTTACATGTGAACATTACACCACCCATAGATATCAGCATAAGCTATAAATATTTTTTAATATCTAATATTACAAATGAGACACCAACCTTAGAAACTATGATGTTACATATTTGTGCCTGTAGATATCTGGCTCACTCACCCTTCTTAATGGAATACAACAAGACCTAGTATTGCCATTGGTAGAATATATCTTGGTGGTAAATACCCTGATGCTTGCACAGAGCCATCTACATATAACACTATATGCAATAAGGCTCAAAATTGTACTTGAATATATCAATAAGGATTAAACGAGCCTCGGCATTTATGGTATATTTTAAAAGAATTTGTTCCTGGTTCTTTTTAATATTAAATTAATAATACATTTCCATTTATATGAGATAGTAATATGTTACATTACGGCGGCCCTCCGTCAGAAATGCATGTTATGATAACGTATACATGTTTGCATGTTACAAGTGACACAGAGTAACGATAGCATAGAGGCTGGATGTGTTTTATAGTTCACTGCGTTATTAAAGTCGATCCTACAACTCAAATGTAAAGTGTTGCTTTTTTTTGATTCGCCATAATATAACACCAGACGGTATTTGAAGTAAACATGAATTTATTGACTATTAATTTCTTTTGGAATAAAATTATAGCTGTATACGCCATATTTATCTAGTAATTTCCCAATAGGACCTTAATTAAATTATATTTTGGAATGTGTTTGCAAAGAACAAATCTTGTGGAGATAAGTTTTATATTTCGCTGATACTTTTTTATTTGTCTTAGATTTTTTTTTTGCGGTTTAAGAAATAATATTTTCCACATTCTTAAATTAAGTCACACCAATGTTGGAAGAAGAGAACAACAACCCAATGTAACATTAGCAAATCTATACCAGCGAAAACATAATCTAAAAGCTAGTAAGTGGATAGAATAGTTCACTTGCTAGCTCTATAATTGATATACTCTGTGACTTGAATGGGTATTAAATCGAGCGAGCCCTCAAAGGCAATATTGCGACTTTGTGGCGCATTTATTAAACGTCCAGGTGCAAGCCTCGATATTAAAACTTTACAATGTATTTTACTTTGACTTATTATTTGCTTGAACGTGTCACGCACGAGACTGAACCAATTAATTTAACGAGATGCTTATACATGAATGGCATTTACCGGTGGTGGGGCTTTATACAGTCCCCTCTGGGTGAGTAACCACCCACTTGCTAATTATTCCACTGCCAAACAGTTTCTACAGTAATACCTATAGTAATGGCGTACTAATACGTATTTAATATTATATACATTCCGAGGTTGGCGGTGAGTTGATAGTGCAATACTATACATGTATGTGTGTCTAATTGCATCAGTGACGATGTGCGAAGGCGACCACTGGTCATTGGTAGCCCATTTGCTATATTTCAAAATAAAGTAAAAAAAGCGTGATAATATAAACGAAGATTCTTATTAGATTGCACAAACAGTTCAACTTTTGTAAAGTAGTTCAAAATACGGTTCCGGAATTATCATAGGTTAATATTATAGCATTGGCTTTTTTAAGGTAAAACCTTTTTATTTTATTATATATATCTCATAAAAATTGTGTGAAAAATCCTATCTAGGAAAGGGTTCGGCACTGGTAGCTCCGTGTATATTATATAATGGAAATGTTTCAAAATGGTGTGCACAAAATGCAAATTTCTTGATGATCTCGACCCCTTCACCCTACGCCATGACTTGAAATGTAATTACAATTTAAGCGCTTCGAATATCTACTGGAATATTCGAGTGAATTATAGTCTCTACTTAGTTCCATAATAAAAATATTATACTAACATTATTTGTCATAAATACAACTCTTGAATGTAGATTATCTAATAACACATGTCACAATAAACAAAAAATAATACTTGTATCTTGTGATCTGTGCATTCCTAAGTCATTTATTTGATTTTTAATTGTGATTCATCCGATTGTGAAGAAAATTTGATAAGCTATTTGTTATTAAACAAACGTTCTATGTAAACCTTTATTGTATCCGTGTGAAGTCGGTTCTGTAGCCAGTTTCAAATAAATTGAATCATAATAACTACATTTTATAAAGGATACCTTTTAACTTTAAAATAATTATTTTCTTACCACTGAAATATAGTTTGTTCGTGTCCGTTACTTGCCTCTGTCGACAGGGATGCTTAAACCACGACTTAAAACTTTTACTTCTGTGAAGTTACTCTAGAGTCAGTGTAAAATTTAGTTACAGAATTTTAAAGTGCATTATCTCGATAGAGCATTATTTAAACAGATTCACCGTCTCTTAATTACTGGCATGAAGGGTGAGCCAGTGTAATTAAAGGCACAATATAACACCTGAGATCCCGTGATTGGTAATGTAAGGAATGGCTCATCCATCTTATTCTATCAAGATCTATAGACGTAGGTGGTTACTACCGATTAGAATCATTTATCTAAACTTCCACTTTAACGAAATACATGGATAGATTTATTGGGCCTCAAGAGATTGTTTGATTTCAATTCTATATGTAATGAACAGAAATTGCTATTCAAATTATTAATACTATATAATTATATTAAAACTTTCAATATTCAAGAAATAACATACACAACTGCAAGCAAGGTAAGGTCTTCTGACGATCCGTTATGAGCGTATAGCACTCCAACATACTTTGAGCAGTATCACGGTTTGTGTTATAGTTAGGGCACATAATCGTCGTTTTGTTCAGAATCTTCAAGGGTAGAAAGCACACAAGGACGGTTACTGCCTTATAGTGCGATATAAAGGAATGGCTAAACGTAGTGGAGTCAGTAGGACCAAACTGGTTGCCCGTAGGGGCCCATCGATCGTACGACACCGGCATAAAGGCGGCAAACTTACTCCCTTTTTACCCCGAGAAATTGCGGTCTGTGCAATATTGACAAATAAAGCAGAGTTACTCTTATGAAAAGTACCCACATAACATACATAGCTGTTACAAGTATGTGTCAGATAAAATCAATATATTCCGCTCAATTATTGATCAATTTACTCACGAGGGCGCGCCCCTCCAAGTTAAAACATTATTGGCGAGCGTTCGTGTAAGTTTATGACGCTCGTCCTTACGCAATGTCTTAGTGTGCGTGAGACAACTTCTAAGTCGTCTAATTTGCATTTTTTCTGTCTTTTTTCTTGTAAAGACAGCAAAGATGCAAATTGGATTATATTTGTTAAGTTTCTTTTTATAAAAAATAATTAATTTAACGTGGAGGGACGCTCTTTCGCGAGTGCATAGAATTATACTAGGCGGGTACTCTGATTATATTATTAAGATTTAATACTAAAAAATCATCATTTTGTTAGAAGAAATGAAACTCAATGTTATCTTTACCTACTATAAAATCTATCGCGAAGAACATCATCGACTAAATATTATGTAGTTACTTAATACCGATATGGCGAACAATGATATAGATTGAAGGTGTTAATTAAATAAATATGTTGTCTTTTTCGACGTAAATAAATGGAGGAGATACAAAATTCACTGTTTATAAAGTAACAACCTATCAATACCTCACTGCTGGGCTACGGCCTCCTCTCATTAGTAAGGAGAAGGGTATGAGCTTATTCTACTACGCTGCTCCCGTGCGGATTAGTTTGTACACATGGGGTTGATTTTCATCGAACACGTGCATTTTCTCACAATGTTTTCCTTCCCGCCGTGCACGAGATGAAATATAAACACAAGTTTATTATTAAGTGCAAAAATAAAATATTAATTCTTTATTATTAAGCACGTGAAAATAGGTTGAATTCGCAATTTTCGATTAGGAAACACGTGTTTTTATAGAAATTGCATTTGAACAAAAATAAGTACGACTAAAATGTTTAGAAGAGAAACGACGTAACATCAGGACTGCAATCAGAAGAATCCATTGACATTTCCAAAGTGATTTGTAGTACACATTAAACGATACATGAAACCGAGCCCAAATTTAAAGAGTACTTGTTGCGCCCGACTCCACGTCTGGCTCCACGCCAGCCGTAGAAATAAATCTGATATCATCGTGTTCGGAAATTGTTTAAACGTTTACTGGTACATTGGCGATAAGGCATTACTTTACATTCTGCTATATCGGAATACAATTTTATATCATACATAAAAAAAAAAATCGCTATATGTAAAACTTTATTTCATTTATTCATGTAACCTTGCTACGATAAAAGTGCTTCAAAATAGTATAATTTACATTTGTTTCTTATACACTATATAAATATACACACTGTAACGCCAAATATATCTTCAAGTCAATCGTTTAAGTGGAACTGTGACTTAAATATCTCGAGTCGTATAATAGTATCGTATCATATTAGAACAAACAAACTTGAAATTATAAATTTTAGTATAACTATTATATGATTTTAAGGTCCTAAAGAGTAAACGGGATTTGGTAAAATTTGACTTTGACGCGGACCCACGCGATTTTTTTTACATGATTCGTTAACTGAGAAACAGAAATTTGAGATGTTCAAGGGTAGTCTTCCATCAGGTGTCATCAGAAAAAATATTGACACAGACGAGTCTGTGGATGAAACAAACCAACCAAAACCATTTTCTTATCGGTTCGCTTCACTAAAACCCGCCCCGGCTTCGCACAGGTCGCTGATACTAAATATACTACAGAATGTACAATGTACATTATATACAACGTTCACAGCTTTTCAGTCTGCTCAGGGTCATATTAATCGTTATAAAATGCACAATGTATTTAAGGTACTTAATTAAGTAAGATTAAGGATATAAAATGGTTATTGTGGATATTAGAGATACCTAAGAGATACCATCATATACCATCCCGGACTTTCTTGTAGACATTTTTAATATTTCCAATAATATAGTACACTATTTTGACCCAATCAGAGTTTGCAATGTAAGCGTAAAAAAAATGTGTTTATTTACGACATCATATTAAAAACACATCTAAAATTATCAGTGTTTCTCTACTATATTATTCATCTATTATGAATATAAACCTTTCTCTTCATCTGAGATTTTAATATAAAAATGTTAAAATCTCAAGTCAAAACATCAGCGGCAGAGAAATTATATTTAGTGTTAAAATTACATAAGCAACCGAGTTTCAGTAATTCCAAGCTAATTCCAAACACAATGGACGAACTTTCGTTTAATTTAGACCAAGTTTTTAAAGAAACGAGTTCCGATTCATTATGAAAGTCGTACTTTCAGTTTGTAAAAGAGATTTGAAATGCTCTTAAATCGCTAGCTTGAGTTTACCCACTTGAAACTTATGCACGTTGTTACCTGCAGTCGACATTCATACTTGCGTAACGTTTTTGAAATGATTAAAACCCTTTTAATCGAAAAATTATTTCAAATTACATTTACAATTTTAGTTTTTTTTTTTTATATAATAGGTCACTAATACCTATGAATGCCGTAAAACATAAAAATTGTAAAATCTCTAAACCCAGGGCCAGTCAATGAATCTGCGTAACGAGTGTTTTTTTGCATTAATAATAGCATAAATAAAAAACTTAAAAAAGAAAAATTTACCAATCTCGATTACAACAATTATTAACAACAATTTACTGGTAAAGTGAGAGGTGGAAGGAGGAATAAAATTTTTATAAGAAAGATTTTGATTTTATATTTAATAAATTATATTTACATAGTAACTTCATTGTTAATTTAGTAGATTTAAAAAAAAATTACGATTCCTAAAAAAAAAGTTATCATCAACTATGTACATTATTACGTTATTTTTCATTATTGTCGTCGTCGTCGTACAGCTGTCCCCAATGCTTTCTAAGCAAGCAGCAGCTTATGCATTTGCAAAAAATAATATTTTGGAGCTGGTGCTGCTTCTACTTGTATTGTGATTGCTTTTCTTACCTCTGGGTCTGTTTTAGTGTAGTTCTTAGACGCATGTAATAATCCGTGTGATAATTAGCTTCCTGAGTTACTAAATCTAACACGCCTCCAATTATTTTATGGATATTGCGATAATATTCACTTTTTTCTTCTCTCTCTCTCCTCTCTCTCATCTTTATACCAGAAGTAACTTGAGACACAAGATCAAGTTCGTAAAAGTTCTTTTTCTTAAAATATAACTTTAGGCTAAGTAAGGGAAAACTACAAAAAAAAATTATAATTATGTATTATAAAAAAAAGATATTGAGATCGGCCAAATTTTTTTTTAACATTTTTCTATATACTATTAAAAACACATTTCCCAAAGTTTATATTAAGATTCATTGACTGGCCCTGGATTCCGAAGTATAAAGTTTACAGCACTCAACTATGTGTAAACGGGCAATAGGCCACCTGTGATTATGATATGATGGTATGTGGTCATCACTGACCATAGACGCCGTAAGTAATTTTAGCGATATTTTACATCGCCAATCCCCCCCCCCCCCCCAACCTTTGAAACCGAGATGTTCTGTCCCTTGTGGCTAATGTTACACTGGGTCACTCATACTTCAAACCAGAACACAAAAATGTCTACCCAGACTATTACTAGTCTAGACTAGGCTAACACAAAGCTCTACCACCAACTAAATAATAAGGTGTTGACGCCCAAGTAAGACATACATACACAGAAAATACATTACAATATAATTATAGATGGTTTTTCTTACGAGCTAGAACTTATACAATTATTGGTTACTTTAAATCTTTACCATTCAATCAAATTCAATTCCTTTATTCAATATAGAAGCACACTTACGAATTGAATGTCAGTTTAAACACTACCGGTTTGGAAAGGAAAGTACTTTAACCTGAGAAAAACCAAACCTCAACCTGGGACAGGAGACGATCTCATCATTTCAACCACAAATTATAATAATCTTTTGCACACAAGTATACCTTTACATATTTTGGTAAATTTAATATTAAAAATGATTAATGTCAATTCTGAGAAAAACCACCACCAGACGAACATACTACAATATGATCCCATTATAGTTACCGTTTTGTGCTATAACACTATAAATCTTAAAAATGAAAATAAAAAGAAAGTCAACATTCAAATGTAGGTTTAATTTCGGAACGCTAAGTTCGTTACTGTGAAAATTCAAATAAGTACCGTCAACACGAACAAAGCGTTGCTAATTATTGGGACTAGTCATTAGTACAGAACTCATTATTGGCGTATAATGAAAAATATGCTGAATACATCTTCTGTTTCAAGTCTCTCGGAAAATATATTTGTTTGTCGTTCGAATGAATTTCGCGTAAACATCTCGAACGGCTGCCAAGTCGGTAAGACCAGTGAGGACGGTTCTGTCCCGAATCAATAGTTGATAAATATACCTACTTATACCCATTCTTTTGTATACAATATTGAAGACAATTTCACAGGAGTATCATATTGTTATCTCTTTTTTACATAAGGGATTAATAAGGATAGCGTATAAATATCGTTTGTATCGGTAATTAGATTGAAATAGTACAGATAATAGTTTAGTTCATTTCAATTAGTTCAGTCATATCATGACTACCACACATAACGCTCTAACGTTAGGTCCTGTGCTTTTAGGTCAATTCAAATTAATTTATTCAATGTAGAGTGTACATTAGTGATAATTAATGTAAAAACTACTACCGGTTTTGAAAAGATAACCCCTGAGAACAGTCTGAGAAAGATACTGAAGGATTTATATTTGTAGCCGATGTTTGGAATGTAAGGCAACGGCTTAAGTCATTATGTACATTTCAACATGTATATTTGGTATAAACACCAGTGGAAAGGCTCGGTTTGAGTCTGTTTGGGTGAGTAACCACCTCTCATCAGTTTATCTGTTGCTTTTTGCTAAGCACCAGTACTTACTGAGAGGCATTACTCATACACAAAGGGTATAGGGTAAGAGTAAGGGTGAAGGGCAGCTAAGACGTTACCACTATCATATTGCAGTAGGGAGTTAGGTGTATTGTATTATATAACCTGAAGCCAGTGATGGGACGCGATTGGATTCGGAAGACAGACAACCGGGAGCTCTTGCTCCTGGAAAAGGTCTTGCCCATCAGTGGATAACGATTGGCTGACTATGACCAGTACTTTACATTGTTGAATTCTCGTTTTTAAAGATGAGTTTTATTATAGTCATAAGGTACATTAGGTCAGTATTAATAATAAAAACAATTCAATTTTTATAATTTTGAGGGACAATACATTTGAGACATCACAAAATAATAAGTAATTGTTAGAACGTCTATATGTGTCTACGGTCCCAGAAAGTTTTAGAAGTCTTCTAGTCTTCTTATTTAAAATCTCCGTTTCTATATGAAACACTATCACAGAACATAAGTTTCATACTCGGAATAGCTATTAAAATTTTCGTACAAAATGAATTAAATCTCCTTAAACTCATTGTAGCTCACGTGCTTTGAGGAATTATAGCTGAAGTAAAAGTTTCGAAGTTGGCGCGGTGAAAGTTTGTTGTTCAAACTTCAGCCAGCGCTAGCACCTCCTACATCATTTAAATTATGCACGTAGATATTTAGTACTTGTATAAAACTTAGTATCGGTTACTATCATTAATACTGATGAGTTGATAAGATATAGTGTCTTTTTTATTGGAATAGGTGGCAAACAAGCAGGAGGGGTTTACAACCCCCTAGGATAGCAACGAGGGCTTATAGATGCTTTGCCGGCCTTTAATTGGAATTTCGAAGCGGTTCTTACAAATACAACTTTCTTAAAATTTTAAAATTACTCTACAATGCTGTTTTAATGTTTGGTAGAAATAGACATGCTAATATTTAACAAAATTCAAATGGTGTTTCCCATGATCGATAGACTATAATTCATAATAAATATCAAAATGAAAACGCATTTGTGTATTATTGTAAACTTGTATAAAGTCGACATTTTCTAACCACCTTTTTTTTTTGTTGTTTAACGAGGAGGAAATGCATTCAAGCATGCCGCCCGGTCGGGGGACCGGGACGGGTATGTGGGACTCAACCGGGGCCTAATGGCCCGTACCAGGTCACGCTAATGCCCTGTCCTACCTACTAAAACCATCATCGGGTTTCCACCATGCCGCCGAGTGGTGACGCAACGGGATCGCCAATGGCATGCAACCGCGGCCCCACCAGCAGCAACCGGCGTAAGGCGGCTGAATACATTCCCCCTCATCCTCCATGTCGGAATGTGACGAACTCCCCCGAGTCCACCACTGGATGCTGGACGTCAACGAAGCTGACGCCCTGCGGCGGACAAGATGGTTGGCTCCGCCGCTGACAGCCGGTGCAAAACACCTGGGAGGCTCGAGTAGCGAGCCCTCCCACTTCCGCCTAGCTAACGAGGCTACTCACATGATCCGCCCTGCGCTACCAGAGACGTACCAGGAGCAGCCCCACGGCATCCCTCCGCGCCAGTCTTAGCGAAAGCTGTGGCCGACGAGCAAGTTCGAGCCGGCCCCATTGCCCAGGGTACAACACAAGAAGGTGATTGACATGTACCATCTTTCTTTTCTAACAACCTAACTCAACTCAACTTAATGACGGTTCTTAATGATCAATCGCAATATAGAATTACGATTTTATTATAAGTATTTCATTCTGAATATCAATCTAATGGTTAACATTAAGTCCTTAAATATACACAAATATGAATTAAAATTATTTACTGTACAAACTATGACCATGGATTGGTGGTAAGAATGCTAGCAGCATTTCCCCGTTCAATCATAATTCCGATCCTCTGGACAAAAAACAAACCAGCCTTCCTGTCAACAGTGGAGGCAATAAGTTGAGAGGTGGTGGTAAAGAGGTGGTATAATTTTAATAAAGCTTTTTGCACTCCTACTCCAAGGGCAAAGCGTTGATAATACTACCGACGTGATATCGGGCTTAACCAAATAAAAAACAAAAAGTACCAGATTATAGTAAATTTGTAATTTATTTTACCCAGAAGAATCGGTAAGAAACTCAATAGTTCCTAATTTCCGACAAATAATAAAATTATTTAAATTAAAGTTTTCATTCTGCATGAAAATAAACGAATAGTACCTCAACTTTTTATATTTTATCGAAAATAAAAAACAATGGTGGAACAAAAAATATTATTATCATTAGTAATGAATAGTGTACCTACTTATGAATATTAAAAAGAAGAATTTTAGTTATATGATTATGCTCTAGAGGTATTTCAATTGTTTTAATAGATTGTTTCAATTTCCGATTTGCAAAACTATGACATAAATAAATTAAGAACTCTGTGTCGACGAAGAAGCTTCAATAAATTAGGCGTATTAAGCAAATGAATCCTCCTTTCTGTTTTCGCGAAGAAATCTTAATTAAGCCGATGAAATATATCACTTGCATTTAACGAGAGACGCCGTCTGACTCAACTCGCTAAAATACCGGTTAAGTTTCCCGCTTTTTTAAACTGCTCGAAATTTAAATAAATGTATTTTAATTTTTAAATATATCTTTTTTAATATCGTTGGTTTTTCTGACTTCGGTGACACAGCTTTCTGCCCAGTTCATGAATCAGAGAATCTAATGTATTGTAAGAAAAGTTGAACATATACATACATAGAGATAATTAAAAAACGTACAACAATTTAATATCATTAAATTGTTGTATTTGTGAATTCATATTTTAAAATATTTCTTATTGAATTTATCTGTTTAATGCTGGACAATACTGCTATATAAAATTAATTGCTTTTGTTCTTTAAATAAAATGAAAAATAATATAATTGTTGAACTTCAATTGTTCTGTTTAAAAATAAAAAAAACTTCAAATGCTCTTTAAAATGCAATACGTTCATTAAGAATGAACGAAGACGAATGTTATACAACCTCCTTCTTAAAATAAAATACGTTAAAAAAGAAATTAACATCACTGTAAAGTGAAGCTAAAGTCTCGCTTCGTTCAAGGGTCATCAATTTGACTGTTTAAAGGCGATAGAAGTTATTTTTCCTCAAAGTTACCGAACGCTCTGAAAATTTTCCTTCGGAACCGTTTCATTTGTGAAAAAGGGTTGACCTCGTTTTAACATTGACGCTATTGATTATATGGTTTTGTTATTTATATATAAATTTACATTTTATCCTATAACATAAAAAAGTATAAATTTACAATAAGTAAATTTTAACGAATACAAAAAAGGTAGAAAATTGTTTGTTTCTTTGTTCGCTTATCACGTCTTAATTACTCAAGAAATCGTCATGTAATGTTCCTGAACACGATGATGAACACATTACCCCCCAAATCAACAAGCCCCGTGCAAAAACTGGGTAGACATATAACAGTCAATAAATTTCCTACTGCTGCGGCACAGGCATATCTTATCCGATTAAGGAGAAGATTTTGAGCTTAATTTCAACATAGACGCGTAATGCTCAACACCAAGTTAAATATAAAAACTTTATGCATACAAATTGTATAATTTCATTTAATTAATACAGGTTTCCTCACGATGCATTCCTTAACATCGAGCATGAGGTGAATGGTTAAAAACAACTTTAATAACTTTATTTATAAAGTAATAATAGTTTTGCATCTGCATGAACGTGCGAACTCGTTTTAAAACAAGATCTAAAATTCTCGGAATATTCTCTGAAATACCTAATGTTTGTTTTCTAAGAAGTCAACCTTAACGAAAATGTAATATAACTTATATAAACGATTTTGGTGTTACAGTAATATTAATACAAATCTTAATATTTGGCGTTGGTCAAATCAATAAAAAAAAATTAATCCTTTTGGTTTTGTTATAATTGTGAAATCTAAAGTGAAAGTGGTGTTTAACTAACGAATGATAAAATTGAACAGTGCATAGAACAAGTGCAAGTAAACTTCACAACGAAGCGTTTTTGAATCGTCGATATTAAAAAAACTACCACCGTTTCGGAAAGCAGCCTCCAGCGAGAAGAAACGGCAAGAAACAGAATTACAATGTTGTTATTTTTAACAAAAAATATTGTCCTGTAATGGAACCCGAGCCTAAATCCAGGCGTTTTTTCTAAAAAATACTCATTTAATGAATAATAAGACTTATTTATTAATTTAGTCTTAATAAACTTTTTAAATTTCGTAAATGGTAAATTGGTTACATTGCCCGGTATCTTATTTTATATGCGTATACCATTGCCCAAAAACGTTCTCCGTACCGTATGCAAACGGAAAGTAGGGGTTACAATCTTATATCTTGTATTAATAGTATGTATATCAGCTTTTATGGAATATTTTGTATATTCTTCTGTATAAACATTATATTATCATAAATATATAGTGAAGCAGCCGTTACACCTATTTCTTTAAATTTTTCGCGTAATGATGGCCTAGAGCTAATATTATAAATAGTTCGGATAGCTCTTATTTTCAATGTCTGCTGCATTACCCCATGACAACATTCCATATGACATAAGACAGTGAAAATTACTAAAATAAACTTGTCTAGCAGTAGGTACTTATGTCCGTGAGTTTATTATATTCCAAAACTACCATACCATAATAGGTTAATAGACTTTATAGAATACTTGAATGTATACTATTTAAATTGTCAGTTTGTTCATCCATTATATATACGCATTATTTTAGGGTTTAAGCCACAGAATGCAAATGGTCGTCCCTTCGACGTCGAAGGGTCGCAGAGCTCCCAGTAATGTCACGAGTACAACTGGTCGAACCCCACCGAAATATTTCTCAAAACAAAACAGTTCTAATCCCAGATATATACCCGAATATATATTGTATAGTAATTATAGTCAAACTCAGATCAGAAACGAAAACGAATTAACAATTCAAAAATTGTTAATAATTCTTATACACTCAGCCTTACGTTATTAATGAATTAATTAACATATATAATTTACATCATGGGCTGTATGATGTTCCAAAAGTGCACAATTAAAAAAAAACCTTTTCATTTCTTCGATGTATGTAAAGAGCTTGTTTTGAATTTCGAATAAGTCTTTGCTATCAATAAGATTTTATTGATAGCAAATATTTCATGTTTAAAGCAATCGTGAGTTCCGTAAAGTTTGCGTCTTGTCAATGATTGATTGCTAATGTATTAAAGGAAAATTTTGCCCGGGAAGTAAGAAGATTTTATCTGGTTAACTATTTTAAAAGAACGATATTTCATATTATACATACTTAGACTGGTAAGACTGGTAGCTAAAAACTCGCTTACCATCTCATCTTTTCAGTAGAATAGATGTGCGGATTTCAACCCTGAATTAATTTATTATTAATCTCATCATCGGCTTGGTGATTGTTGTCTCAAGGAAATAATCCAGTAAAAACCTATATATTATGCATTTAAATAAGCTCCATGTTTTCCCTGAAAAGAGAAGGCATATGCCCAGCATTGAGACGTATGAAACCAGGACGGAAAGCTTCAGCTTGTAATGTATTATACAGATACTAAACAGCAAAATGCCCTAAATTCCAGAGACTGAAAATTCATTAATATTTATATTATTTAAATAGAACAGAAATCGAATAAAATTCAGTTTCATTGTAAATAAATGTTGTAATTAAGTTAGTTATTCAATTGTTTTAAAACATTTGTCCATTTTTATTGAAATAACGCTTTGTAGAATTTGCGGTCAGGAACAAATTAAGTTAAAAACGTAAATAAATGTAGCTAAAAATTTTAACTATCACTTAAAACTAAAAGTACATCACTACATATTTCGTTTACGTTTTTCTAAACGCGATGAAGTCAAAAATTACTGATAAGTTTTTTATACATTAATATAAGAAATATAAACTTACTTTTTAATATATATAGTTACCCTCATGTGGCTCATTTGCCAGGCGGTCTAGTTAAGCTATAAAAAAAACAATAGTAACATTGATGGCGTGAATTGCGTAAACGCAATATTGCGTGAAATATAAATTTAAATATATTTTATGATATAAACTTTTTTATTATTTTTATTATATAAACTGTTAAATTAATATATATATGTAAAAAGACCGTATATATGTTCAATATATGACAAGTTAAAATAAAACTATTTCATACATTAAAAGCTGTAAGTGATCATGTGCCTAAAATATAATGAATGATGATTTATTATAAGATTCGCTTCAAAAATGGAGGTAACCTTGTCTATCAATATTTTTTAATAATTTCTTATAATTATTATTTAAATTAATGCCCTCCTTAAATATTCTTACATCACTGGTATCGACAACTATTCTTTGAACACTATCAATCAAGTGAGGGTTTAATATCGAGTTGCGATTGACACAACCTGTAAACGCGTATAATGACGCTTACTTTATAAACGACGACATTTATCGTAGACGACGAAGAAATTAACACATAACACCTTTTCGTAAAAATATATATAAATTAAACGTGCATTATGAAGTTGTTTGTAAGCTTGTTTCTTTTAAATTGCATAGACACACTCTGATCTGGACACACGAGTGTGTCATTTTTTTTATATAAAACCTTCTTTATAATTTATTTCTCGTCTACTTTTCCCGTCCATTGAAAGACAGATTGATATTAAACCGAAACAACTGAATAAGTTGACCCAGCGCACGTTAGCATGACGACTCCCTTGCTCGACTAGATAGAGTTGGTAAATGTTTTGCGGCATATCATTATACAAAAGGATGATGAGATGCTTCTGTCGGCAAATTTAAAAATGTTCGTAAAGAATCGTTCGTAAAGTGCGCTTATGTTCAAAATGTTATTACAATATAATTAGTGAGTTTATGGTTAATAGCACACCTTGAAAATGAAATTAATCTGGATTTTTCTTAACGAATCTTCGTTATATTTAATATGTTAGGATATTTTCTAATAATACATTAATTTACTTTTAATTTAACATTAAAAGTAAATTAATGTATTTTTCTTTATTGAATAAAGGAATTTGATTTGCTTTGCACTGTACCGCGGTAACGCGCGTCTCCATCAACTTTCGATACCCAATAATATTTATTTACCAGTCAATAAAGCCCGTGAAGGTAAAGTAATTAGTATCATTATGATTTTTTGATATGTGGTTTCGGACGTTATAATAACAAATTAAAATTTTTAACCCTCTGGGGTGTTCAAAAACTGGACTGTTCAAAAAACATTCTTTTTTGTTAATAACTAATTTTGCACTAAACAAAAAAGGTTGAAATTTTAATAGAAGGTAAGTTATAATTATTTATACCTTCTGTCCAATTTTCAACTATCTAACAATTTTTTTTAAAAAGTTATAAACATAAACGCTTTTCATCCTCTCAACCCCCTAGCGTTCACATTAGCGTTTTAATTTGTTGTTATTTTCCTTTAGTTGTGTTACCTTCACGGGCTTTATTAACTGGCCTAAAAACACTAAAAAAAAACAATATTCTAGGTATTAATCACGTTATACATGTTATATTTTAAATAATGCCTTAAATAAATTATAATAAATAACAACCCACTGTGTGGTAAGGCTGTACAAGCCCGTCGGGGTAGGTACCACCCACTCCAAATAATTATATTATTTCTACCGCCAAGCAATCAAATATCAAAATCATAAAAACACATTTTGCGTTTTAACTTTTTTATGATATATGTAGATGTTGATGCATGAGCAAATGGGCCACCTGATGATAAGTCCATACCACCATCCATATACATAGGCTCTGTAAGAGATATGAACCATTTCTTACTACGCCAATGTACCCCCAACCTCTGACCCAACCAGTTTATTTAATCACCCTTCCAACCGGAACCGAACAGGTTACATGGTGCAAGGTTAAGTAAAGTCAAGTATGTCAATATAGGAGAATATTGTGTATTATTATCGAGTCGAGGTTTGAAATACGTGACATGGTATTTTCAGCGTATAAAAATCACTATAGGAAGTTCACAATATCGTATGATGTAATGAGGCTGAAACGATAGGGCTGTTCCATCAATCAAGGCTCAGGACTCAAGACGCTTTTGTCACATGGTTTTTATGGTATCTTCGAGGAGTGATAGATCTATTGTGCCTCGACCGCATACACGTATCCATTATTAGTTTACACAACAATATTTTACTAGAAAGATTTCAAAAGAAAAGGCTAAAGTTTGACGACAAATTGCTTTAGTGACAGTCATCTGAGGAAAACTGTATGGAGTATGATAATATCGTATAAAGTTTTAATATTGTTTAGATTGTTCGGAAAACATTTTGTAGTAAAATATTTTTATTAATTAAATGGATTATATTCATTAGCAGCCTGTAAATTTTCCCACTGCTGGGCTAAAGGCCTCCTCTCCCTTTGAGGAGAAGGTTTGGAGCATATTCCACCACGCTGCTCCAATGCGGGTTGGTGGAATACACATGTGGCAAAATTTCGTTGAAATTAGACACATGCAGGTTTCCTCACGATGTTTTCCTTCACCGCCGAGCACGAGATGAATTAGAAACATAAATTAAGCACATGAAAATTCAGTGGTGCCTGCCTGGGTTTGAACCCGAAATCGTCGGTTAAGATGCACGCGTTCTAACCACTGGGCCATCTCAGGTCGATTATATTCAATAGATTATAATTGACAGTTGTAATATATATATACATACATAAATATGAAAATTGACTGGTGGCTGAGTAAGCTTGAAAATTAATAAAAAATAATCTTTGTTCTATATAATTCAATGAACCACATAACAGAGCGATTAAACTTACTACTAACGCTATCTATTATCACGTGGAAACTATATAATTGTGCAATATATTTTTACTATTTTTAACACTTTAACACAGTGCAAGTTATATTGCACAAATGTAGACGTATTATATACTCGTATAAGATTGCGTCAAATCTGATGTCATGTTTATCTGACACAGCCAGAGAGATATTCGGCGCCAGACTATCCAGGATCCGAATCTGTTATCTTATCCTTGGTATCCTTAGAAGCTAGCAATTACACTAGCGAGGCAGTTATATAGACCGGTACAGGAGTAATTTCAGTATGACCTATTTAGGTATCGTACTAATGTTATTGAGCGATTAAGATATAATATTTCAAATACAAACATGATATCAATATGAACATGTTCAAGTATCAGATTGTTTCCACCACGTTTTATCAATGCGGATTTATGGAAAAAGTGACAGACTTTCAACAGGTTACCTCACGATGTTTTCCTTGACCACCGAAGACGAGAGAAATTAAAAACACAAAATGCTCTCCCGGGTTTAAACCTTCGATATAGATGCTGATTCAAACCGTTGAGTCAGCCGTCTCGACTGAAATAATAAATTAAAAAACGTTCCATCGCGTTACGCAACGGTCCGCCTAGCGACGTAAATTCCTAAGCCCGTGGGCTATTGTAGTCACTCCTTTACCAATCTTTACGCATAATTTAAAGGGTAAATATAATTATTTGTACCTAATTTCTTAAAAAGAATTGCCCTTTTAGTATTAATATTTTTAAAAGACACAGCGTTTTACTTTTACCCCTTATGATAGGATAATAAAATTTTTGGGAACCTCGAGAAAATTGCAGTTACATAGATAAACTACTAGTCCTCTACTTACTATTACACTTGATCATTATACGTAGAGATAACTAGTTGTTGCCCCTGGCTTTGCTCGCATTTCAGGGGTCGGTAGGTGTTTGGTATTAAAATGTAACCCAGAAAATTCATGCCTGCTTCATACCAAATATCATCTAATTCAGTTCAGTGGGTTGTCCGTGAGAGCGTGTGACAAAGAAACTTAGTCATCGTATATTATGAAAAGTTAAAGAGGTCTGTTAAATCCTTACACGTGTGTTAAAGTGTGGCGAGGAAGGCAAATGTGGCTTCAAGAAGCTACAACAAGAAAAGTGCTAATGCCTTTGAAGACGTACTTGAGTTACGTTAATGAGTTCTCGTTTTACTTCGCCGGCCCGACCTTGGACCTTCTTAAGCCGTGTGATTTAAAGATGAGCCTGTGTTTTAGGAACTGCCGGATTACTTATCAGCTAATATATATTAACATTTTGTTTTATATGTATACATATTTTTCTTTTTTGAAAAATTAATAATTTGTACCCTAATTTCTTAGCAAATATTGAAGCCACTTCTTTACTACCTTTACATTTTCTGATATATATCTCCAATGCTTAATTAAGGCTTTATCGCTGTCACGTCAACTTTCGATGAACCAGTCCTGTGTTTATTAGATACTCTTTACTAGTAGTAAATCAACCATTATTTCCATTAGAAGTGGATACTAAATTTATCATAATAAGAAACCTTTTTCCCTTTATCATCACGAAATCAAAAACGTTTTTCGTCTCTCCGCAGGAAGTTGAATTGCCCGATCCCTCTTGTCAAAGTTTTACAAATTTAATCAAGTGACGGAAACCAGGTAGATGATGTTTGGACGTTGAAATAAATGGTTTGTTTTCTAACTAAGGATTTGTTAGTAGAATTAATATATTTTTCGTTTGTTGTTTTGAATTAAAACAAACATTTTGTATTTAATAACAACAAAATTTATATTGCTCGATCGTTTTACATTTAAAGCATCTATTTTAATATTCCCTACGAGTTCCTTGCGTAAATAACGTATCGGGCACTCGAAAACGCTCATAAAATATTTGAATTTGGGTAGTAGTATGGCTTACATATTTTCTCGTGACTCACCATATGAAAATCGCACGAATCGAAATTGACAAATTCACATTATATATTTTCGTCACACTCTATGAAGATGAACATATAAAACGTGTAGGTCCGATACTTTTCCTGGTATTCAATTATATAATATAGAATCTATTTTATATTACCTCGAGTCAAATAATTGAATGTGTTCTTTAAGTAAGGTTTCTAGGGAAAGATGAAAAATTAGGTCTACGCGCAAAAAGTTGTGAATATTTTAATTTGACATAATACTTTTCAAGTAATTTCAATTATTCTCCCTGACGTCTAATAAAACATCGCTAAACATCTTAAGTGCCTGAATAAAGTTATACGATACAAATAAAACAAACAAGTCTTTTGTACAATTAATCTTTATAAGTCCAACGAACTGCGTCCAAAAGAAAATCGACTACAAAAAATAAAAACTTCGAAACAGATAATCTTACTTTGGAAAAACGTGGTAATGGGGCATTTAAATCTGAGCTAAGATTTATTCATTGCGAACGGTGAGTTTCTTTTTTTTCTTCTGTTACTCTGTATGAATTAGAGAGTAGTACATCCGATCGGAACCAAGTTTACTTTGCTATATATCAGGTATTAAATAATAGACACAATGTAAGAAATTAAGAAACAACAAACGTTGGAGAATTATACGACAAGAAGACAAATAAAATAGTTATTAAAGTTCCCGTGTGAAATAAAACAATATCAAAAAACAAGTTTGAATAATATGAATTATAAGATATAATGATTTTTTTTTCCGTACCGATACGACTTGGGAACCTTTAAAAAGGTAGAGCGTACTTATTCCTGAAAGGCCGGCAACGCACCTGCAAGCCCCCCGGTGTTGCAGATGTCCATGGGCGGTGGTAGTCACTTTCCATCAAGTGA
Organism: Vanessa atalanta; assembly: GCF_905147765.1. Classification (NCBI taxonomy): domain Eukaryota; kingdom Metazoa; phylum Arthropoda; class Insecta; order Lepidoptera; family Nymphalidae; genus Vanessa; species Vanessa atalanta. The sequence goes on from NC_061871.1 coordinate 2,116,174, forward strand.
GCCTCCAGCTCGTTTGCCACCTCTAACATAAAAAAAAAAACAGATGAAAAGACAAAGAGAAGAAATACATAACGTTCTTTTCTTACGTGACGATTTCTGCCAGTTCGCTCCACTGTAATACGCGACTTATAGAATTCTTTTGACTTGAAACTATTCAAAAAGACTTTCTTTATAAAACGAATATTAAATACAATTAAAAAAAACACACACATCACTCACTATTATATTATGCATATAGCATGCGATAACGAAGACCGCTTAGTCATCATCAAATATTAACAAATAGTATTACTAAATGTGGGCGCGTAATATGGTAATATACCTATTATGGGAATAATGGTTGTGAATAATGTGATGATAGTGTTATGAGTTGGTTTACAATGGTTAGTCGACCCTCTAAACAGTCGTTACTATATATTGAAATAACATTAAATGATATTATACGAGTATGTATTTTATATCCAATAGTTAAAGGTGCCTACGTATTAGAGACTGCTAGGTCGCGCTGCCTCGTCACTGCTGATGTGCGAGGCTATCCTGCCTGGGCGCAACACAACGCGCACATCACGATCACTCTTTACGTCATTTGTACTTCGCACATGTCATTAAAACATCTTTTATGTCATATGCGAAGTACCTTTGTTTTATTTAAATTGTTTTTGTCGAAAGAAAAAATCCAAGTTACTTTTAAAACGGATTATTAGGTTTTTATATCATATAAAATGACTTCAAAAATTGGTAAAATAATTTGAAATTGATCTTCGAATTGAAACTCGTCCAATACCAATATAAATCTGTATCACATACAAGATAGACAACATACACATACTAAGCCAAAGGGATAAAGTACCTATTCTTTCTAACAGTAACCGAGTTATGCACGCCTCAACGTAAAGCTGCCCATGATCCTCACGCACCTTTATTTTAGTTCTGCTCATACCAGAGGATATTTACATCAATACGATATTGATATTTATATGACAATGATTTTATATTGGGTGTGTAAACATGGCCGATGATGGCCCAGTGGTTAGAACGCGTGCATCTTAACCGATGATTGCGGGTTCAAACCTAGGCAGGCACCACCGAATTTCCATGTGATTAATTTGTGTTTATAATTCTCTAATATAATAATCTAATAATCTCGTTCTTGGCGGTGAAGGAAAACATCGTGAGGAAACCTGCATGTGTCTGATTTCAACGAAATTCTGCCACATGTGTATTCCACCAACCTGCATTGGAGCAGCGTGGTGGAATATGCTCCATTCCTTCTCCTCAAAGGGAAAGGAGGCCTTAGCCCAGCAGTGGGAAATTTACAAGCTGTTTGTATGTGTGGGTGTATGTGTAAACATTTCCGCTGGCTTTAAAATTATGATTAATTTATTAAGAGCAGGTATCACTCACATTTAGTATTTTTATGTTCTGATTTGAACGGTGGCTTAATCACTTTTTCTGAATAACACTATGTAATGCTGTTTGGTTGATTATCTGATGAGTGGGTTGCACCTACTCAGACGGGCTTGCACAAAGCCTTACTACCAAGCATAATTAATATAATATATAATTTAATTTAAAATCTAAATTAATAATAAATGTAAACATGTCTTTATTTAATCCACATACTAAATCGGTAAATATACTATAGTGAATTAAACAGAAAAAAACTGTACAAATATTTCAACACAATCAGCTAGCTTTTACCCACACATACTGAATAGTTTTATAAAAGCTTGTAAAAACATTACGTACATTTCGCTTACAAAGGAATTCATACAGTATAATGTTCGCTAAAATTATGAAAAGGGATATTTACTAAAGACAGACTGTTAAAAACCTATACCCTTTACACAAATATATTTTAATTTAATATTGTTATGACCAAATAAAATATAATGTTTGTTCAAACATTTGAGCCAATCTCTCGTAGGTTTTATCAAAAAGCTATTTATTTTCATTGTATCAAATTGGAGGGGTTTTGTATGTCAGTAGCAATTACATGAGCGATGTGTTAGTCTTATATAACCTTTCCGTTCCTTCGTCCTATTATGTTTGAGGCTTGTTAGTACACCGATACGAATATAATATCGCTGAAATGAAAATACATTTTAAAATGAGTGTTTAAGTTATTGCTATATAAGCCATTTATTTACTTCCGGATTGATTGTTCAAATATCGAATAACCAAACGAATAACTATCAAATTAACTTATCTGACTCATTGCCTTATAAGTAGGTTTACTACTAGAAAAATGTTTAAAATTGTGTCACAGTGACGGTAAAGGAAAAGAAAGCGGGGGAGAAGTTCAACGATTAAACCTAAAATCTTTCTTTGTTTGCCTTTGAGAGTATTAAAGTTATTTTATTCAATAATTTAAATTGAATTAAAGAAGTATTTTTCCTACAAAAGACAATACAATAAAAAAAAATGTTCACGTTAAATAATAAAGAAAATATTTTCATTATTTAAATTAGACGTGACTGAAAAGCTTGCTGTTAATAAATTACCGTATGTTTATATTGCTATTACAAATTACTATACGTTTATTTCAAAAGAAACATTTTCTTCCAACGTTCCAGAAAAAAACATTATGTCGAGTAAGGAATTTATACAAAAAAATCTGGCTAAGCACAAAAACTCCGAATACATTGCTTTGAAAGACGTAAATCCTCACCAGATTAATTTTATCCCGTCCAATTCGTATTTGAATAAATAGAAAGAAAGTTACAAACACATGCTTACACAGGAAAGTCGTTCGTCCGACATAGCGTCAAAGTTTTATGACCGTGTCATAATTTTTGATATCAACAATGTGTGAATTATGCTGGGGAATGAAATTGAAATTGGATAAAGTATGATTGTCCAAAAATACTTTAGAACATATACATATTAAGCTGTATTTAAAGATATATTTAGTGCCCAAAAGGTAGATTGTCTCGGTCTCTGGGTTGTTATATTCACACAGAATTTTAATATATCAGCTCTGATAAAGTAAACAATTTATTATCGCTTTTACCTTATTTCTTGTCATTCACAATATAAGCCGAAAAGTTAATAAGTGTAATTACAGGCACAAGAGACGTAACACCTCAGTTCCCAAGGCTGTTGGTCCATTGTATATGTAAGAAATGGTTAATTTTTTCAACGGCGCCAATGTTACCATCATGTTGTCTATTCGACCATTCGTCTAACTGTACCACTCCCTTTACCACTGGGTTAAATTTCCTAATTGACACGTGACGACGATTCAATAATATGACTATTTCATAGTCAGCGTTTGATTTCTATAAATGTAGTGTGCATTCTGTGATATTGGGCAAATACCATTTGATAAAAGTATTCTAAATAGTTTCCATATCTAACGAATAAAGTTCGTCTTTATTTATTATTTGAATTAATATTTTAATTCAAAAATTTTAAAACGTTTGCATAAAATTATTATACATACTGATATTCCGTTCCAAATTATCTGCCAATTAATCCAAACTTCTAAGCCAATTATGCGTCTTAATAATTGATTCGTTGTGTACATTCGGTCTAATTTCCGAAGTGACCGTAGCGCCAATTATATGGGATGCCTAAAATATTTTAAGACAAATTAATAAACAAGAGAGTTTTTTAACAATCTTTGTAATTGAACAGCTAAGACCCAAGATTTATTTAAGATATAATTGTTACTTTACGCTTATTACCAATTTAAATAGATCTACCCTTAAGCTATGTATTTTTATATGATGGGTAGGTAGTTGGACAAATAGACCACCTGATGGTTAATGGTCACCATAGCCATCGGAAATATAGTATAAAATTGTAAACTATATGCACATTTATTAAAGCATATCGCAATTTCAGAAGTTGAGTAAGCCTAATTGTATCCAAAGTTAATAACGCTTACTGGACTACTTCTTGGTCATCAATCAATTTACGGTTCCAAGTTTTATTAAGTCATCCAATAACGATACCTTTACTAACTGGTTACTAAAGTTCCAATATCCACCAAAACAATTTAACCAATCAACGAACATAATATAAAAACATTGATCAAAGGCCAATATTCGACAAAATTGTTTGACCAATCTTGGTCTCAATGAACACTGAATTCCGCCTGCCTCTGGGGATCGGCGATGTAATTGCGTGACTTTCTTGTTTCGGAAAGGAAAATGCGAAGTAAGCCAGAAATATTGAGTTGGCGAATAATTTTATCCCCTTAATAAAACGATTTGTTTGTTGCTCTTATGTTTCCTGTAATAAAAATGGGGCTCAAGTGTAGGGGGAATGATATAGGATAGCGAAAGTAATGTGTAGCATTATAAATAAGCCTTTAAGATTAATTAATATTTGAGAAATTATAAGCTTTTTCAGAGTAAATTTTATTATTTTAGGGACACTATCATCGTAAAATATTGTCATAATAGTGTAAGTTTGTCAAACCAACATAACTGACTTTGTAAAATTAATTAGGATAAAATAATACCCACTCATAAAATAAAAAATATGCTTCATTTTAAATGAAATAAAAAGATAAACGTTGAAAACAGGTTCAGTTTCCGAATAGCACGCTAAGCTCTTAATCAATTTGTAGCCAAGGAAATTGCAACTTAATCAAAATATCGGATAAATTATAAAGTGATGATCATGGTAACTTAAACTATGAGACATAAAAACTGTATTCATTCTAAAAAACGGGCTTCAATTTTTTTTATTCAATTGACTCTCAATAGTTTAAATTTTCCACTCACCACTATAACATAGAACTGTGACGGTGGGTGAAACTGCAAAGCGCGACTAAACAGTAATTATATACTTCCAAAACGTGCTGCATCTTATGATAAATATTTTTATGTTTATTAGATTAGTAGTAGTACTAATCATTTTAAAAAATATATTTTGTTCCAAACGTATCATATTTTATTAAACATAAAAACAATGAAAATAAATATTATTTTATCTGCGACTAAATACATATATAATATAATGAAGGATTGCACTAATAATTTAGTTAGTAAATAGTTTTCAGAGTTGCAAGTGAGAATATATTATTCCCAAGTCACAAAGGAAATACCGTTAAAACTATGGACGCGATTTTGTTGCATTTTGTCACTGTCATAAAGTTTTGAAGCGAAATGAAATGGATGAAAATGTTTCGTAAGAGCTGAAATAATATATTATATCTACTTCGTAACGTTGCTTTGCGGGCGATGCCAGGTAACGATCCACTAAATTAGAAGAAGTACAAAATAGAACAAAGTCAATACTATACACACTGTATTTTTAAAGTCAACATTAATAGAGATTATAAATTTGATCTAGTTAAACAATGTCTTATATTTTGTTGTACGTATAAATACTAGTTTATTTTTTTTAAATATGTATAGATCTATACTTTATACTATAAATACGTAGGTATATGTTAAATCTTCAAGCTTAAATCGATAAATCGAATTAGATGAAATTTTAGTCTCGGAGAAGGATATAGGCTAATTTTTAAATTTACCCGTCGAGGTAAGGTAAAATGCTGGGAATAACGGTCTATGTGTATAAGTAAAGTTTTATAAATTTCGTAAAAATTAAATACACTTCACATTTTGTACGCAAAATATTCAGCCATGTTTTATGTCACGCATGATTCGAACACGAAGAATGATCGGCTTCATACTTTAGTAGCGTATGTATACATAAAGTAGTAGTATAATATATAACTTGAGTTATAATTTTTTTAATGAGTACTAGCAAATGTGTCACCTGATAGTAAATTATCCATCATCTATTGGCACTGTAATATTCACATGTAAGGTCGATTTACCAATTAGGTAAAATAAATATTATATTTAAATATCAGCTCGCTGCGCACACACAACGTCTTCACCGCGCGCCCATTTTGGTATCCTCTTTTCCCGCGCTTTCGCGATGTTTGTCACTCAAGATGACAGATGCATGACACAGATAATATATGTTTATATAAAATATAAATCTAATGCTTATTAATATGTTATTATAGATCCGTGTACACTACATACACTATAGTAAGTATTGCAGTTCGACGATGGAATGTTAGACATTTTATTCGTGACGTAATTAATGTTTTTACTTGTCTCGTTTTCTAGTTTTACTAAGTACATATTATTAAAGAACTATTTTTTTAATTCTTACTCTAGTAATAACAGTTATTAATAATTGAATAAATAAAATTTTATGTTACATTACGACTTTTTATGAAAATTAAACTTGAAATGAAACATGAGAAAATAACGGCCTTACTTAACCTTATGTAAGTATTCAGCGAATATTTACTTAAATTCTCATTTCACTCTTTCTATCTTAATTGTTTACCAATCCCACAGATAATAAAAGCCATAGGGCGGTGTGTTATTTAAAAATTATAAAAGTGTTGCCATTACATGCAAAACATTAAATCAAGTGTACCTAGCTCTCTTTTATTGAACGAACTCACGCGGTCCCAAACAAAATAAACAAACTAATAAATTGGCACGCCAACGACTTAGATTCTCTTTGCGAAAAGAATATTGAATTACTTCTCTCTCGTTTACATCGTATACCGTTAAAACAGGATGTCTATACATATTTCAAGTTAACTATTTCGTTTTGAAATTTTGTAGAAAAATATCAAAACAGGAAAACGGAATGCGAAAAGTAAAGTATTCCTTTAAGGTTTCTTATTACAAAGAATAATAGGTATACGCCGTTATTTTACCTCTTACGAACAAATATCAATATTTATTATTCCGTTAGAACAAACTCGAAGCTCACCGCAGTTCTATTATGAAATGTCAGAAAGTGATATGCTTCATTACCCTTAATAATTAAAACGGGATTACAGGATATAAAGGATACACGCAAAATACCGCTTCATCGTAAGGCGGTTGTTAACTTATCACGAGCGAGTACCAATTGAGTTCTTAGAACATACTACTACTGGAACTATGCTTGGAATATTTTTATCATATATATAATTTCATCCTAAAACCGGAAGGCAGCATCAGCATTTATATTTAACAATGAATGATGTTAATTGACGAATCAAAATTGCTTGTGTAAAGTATATTTTGATTCTCATTTCGATTTTTGAGTATATTGATGACCAAATTATGCGGCTTCAAAAAACAACTTAATTTTCCTGTGTTTATTATGTGAGTATAATATATCGTTGATGAAAATCTGTCAAATGTGTATCTCACAATCCGCATTGGACCAGCGTTGTGGAATAAGCTCCTAACATTATTTTCAAATATGGAGGATGATTAAGCCCAATAGTGGGACATTTACGGACCTACTTAGTTTTTTTTTTATTACTAAGAATATGCTTTTATTCAAAATGTGAATAAATATCAATGATTCTCGTATCTGCTAAAATTTAGAAACACTTGAAAGCATATTTCCAAACGTTCCATCATATATATTTTTTTCTTTTTGTAGCAATGCAGGTTTACAATTGGTTTACAAAGAGCAAGACCAGAATCCCGATTGCTTTCCATCCTTTGAGACATCAATCAAGCTTTATCGTGGTCCATTTTTAATTCTTCCCTATCTCGATCGTTTGCGGTTGATTAATGATTCGAAAGAATGGAATCCAATGAACTGAATGCTTTTGCTTTTTTTGCTAATCCTACAGTACTATCAGTTGTATTTTTCATTTCAACTCCTCGTTCAAATCTTCTGAATGGGCAATTAAAGTGGCATTAATCTTATATATTAATAGCGTAAGCCGATTTTTGTCCCAGTGATTATGGAACGATGGCTGCATATAAAAATCTGTTATAGGCTCATTTTAAAGATCTCCAGCCGTAGATGTGCGGAAAATTAAAGAGGTTTCTTGATTGCAATTGAATAAATTGTAACGATTTAACAAATAATTAATTTTAGAGAGGGGAAAAAGTTACTGGTCGGTTAGAGAGCGGTACTATGGCTGTATAAGAGAAAAAATGACAACGTAAACAAAATTAAAGTAAATTGTTTTCGACATGCTCCAATTCTAACTGAACTAATGTATACTATTTGATATTAAATATTTCACTTAAAAGAGGTTTCATTATTTTGGCGCCAAATGTAAATGAGTGACTTGCAGTTTACAATGAAATGAAATCAAAACAAAACCTGTCCTAAGTTTCGAAATTCCTAAAAAATCTTTTGAACAAATGCGAATTTTAGCGGGAGATCCACTATTGTTAAATAATTTATCTTAATTGACGTCGTTATTTCGACTCAGTCGATATATTTGCACGATAGAATATAATTCATACGGAAACCTCTCATCTTTTTTGTTTGTTACATAAGAGAGAAAGTTTCGTATCATAGATTTTGTCAATTCAATATTATTTCCTCGCCATTTCACATGATGTACAATTCACTATTACGAGTTTGACAGAAGGGATACATCTTTGCAGATATCCTGACAAGGGTCGACGGCTCGGACGCTTTTCGTCGTGTAATTTAAAGTTTTGATGCGACCGTTCTTGAACTTGACATCTTTACTAAACATTATGTTGTACTTCGTTAAATATATATTGACCACTATATTTTAGTACTATTATTCCTTAAATTTTTGACACATTCACGACAGCAATAAAAGTTATATATTCTAAATAAAAATCAAGGAATAGTAACGAGACATTGTAATATCATCAAGGGTTAATTATATTTGTATATTTTGTACATTAAAATAGATTTTCAATATTAGATAAAAAATATTACAAGAATATTAATAAATATTTCCAATGACGAATACTATTTTCGTTAGAGCCTCTAGTGTGGCATTACGTCAAACTAGATTACATCAAGTGGACGATAAAAATCGTAATGAGAAAATCTTATACCGAAAGAGATGCTCGGAATTTAAAACAAGTGAGCAAACTTCACATCGCATTAGGGCGCGCACACACTTCCCGCAAGAAGTCTGTTGCCATCTGTTACAGCGATAACTCAACTGGCATAGAATGTAATGCTATCGGTACCGTTAAACTGAAATGAATTTATATTATTATTATGCAATTATATATTTTGTTTGTATAGCTGTTCATTTAATGAGTGCTTAAAATGCTGTCAATCAGTCATCATGCTTCTTTAATGTTCCTCTGCTAAGCGTATCCTTCTTCTCCCGTCGAGGAGAAGGTTTTGGAGCTTATTTAGCACCACTTTGGAAACACATTCGTGTTTCCTTACAATGTTTGCCTTCAACGCCGAGCACGAGATGAATTATAAAAACAAATTAATCATCAAAATTCAATGGTGCTTGTCTGGTTTTGATTTGAACCTTAAATCATTGGTTAAGATGCACGCGTTATAACCACTAGGCCATCTTGGCTCTTATAATAATGCATTAAATACTAATTATCATGACATAATATCGCAGAGTATTTAACGTATCGTAACGAAAAGTTTAACAGAGAAGTAGAAATAGCTTAGTTAATCATTTAAAGAAGAAAATGACCCGTTACATGTCTTGTCACAATAATATATGTAAATATAAAAAGTTACTCTTCCAAAGGAGAACTCATTTGTAATGACTAACCAAATGTCTTCACACAAAGCCTTAAAAACACGGAATCATAATGATATATTTATTATATATATACGAGGATATATGTGTTAATATAATGTTACGAATATTTATTAATTGAAAATATATATTAAGGAACGACTTACTATATAAATCAAGAAAAACCAAAGCAATTACAGATTCCTAGAAACTATAATATTTCTATAAATAAATGAGTTCATCTCTATTTCTCTAACTATTCTTATGAGAAATTTCAAATCCGTTTAGTTCCTCGAGTGCTTAAGAACAAGGCGAACGAACAAACTTTTATTTCACTTATAGAATTAGTACGAAGTATGAACAATCAATATCTCGTACCATGTGGTTTTGCAGACTAAATAGTATGTGCTAATCTCATCCCCTGGGGGTGTCGTTAGATTAGGGGATTTATGTTAAGCTCATCAATCAATCTAACGCGTAAGTAATCACCCATACAGGTGGTAGGGAATCTGATAGAAGTATTCCCAGGGAGGGTCAGAGTAAGGTGGAGAGAAGTTGAGTAGTTGATCGTTAAACATTGCCACATTTATTTTAATACAGTTTAAAACGCTGACCACATATAAATGGGGAAAAACGCAAGTAAATAAAATGGTCATGACAATTATTACTACATTTCTTAAATAATATATTAATAAATTTATTTTAATACAGTTTAAAACGCTGACCACATATAAATGGGGAACAACGCAAGTAAATAAAATGGTCATAAAAATTATTACGACATTTCTTAAATAATATATTAATAAATTTATTTTTTATATTAATATAATTTTTTATATTAATATAATGATCAGTAATAAATCACGTCACACTGATAAACAAGTTAATCTCTTGATTTGAACGTGGATTCTTTTCACAAAAGGCAGATAGAGATCACAGAATATCAAATGCGAATTACCAGTAGTGTGTAGTATTTAACAATTTGGTAATACATCAATAATTAATAATTGGAGATTAACAAAAAAACACCTCGTTTCGCAATACCGGAAATATGTATTCGCTTTTTTTGCTTTACTTCAATGTTCCGTGCGATCCACCTGCCCTTTTCTTTATAGTCTGAGTACTATAGGCTGCATATTAGTGTATTTAAAATAATAAAGTTTTCTAATATAGACGTAAAGTAATGGTTTTTGCCTCCCCAGTTACATAGTAAGTCACACAAGAATAAAGCTTGTCTTCAGTCGGTCGACAGCTTTGCTCGTATAAACCGCAGACGTGGTGGATTCATTGCTTGCATTTCCATAAAGGGCGCATGTTATAAAGAATTTATTTTCAAACACACAATAATAACAACAATAATATTGTATATTTTACACACATAAGAAAATTTACGCACACAACCGTAGTTTTTCTTTTATATGTATTGTTAACGAGTAACCGTAGCTTCCAACACGGTGCTATGTTAATTCTTCTTGTAATTAATTGTTCAATAATTTGTTAAACTTTAATATTATTTTATGTAGCATATTATTTAAGACTGTTGCTAATACGAATATTTATTATTTTAAAAAGATTCATCTGTCACTAAATCTGACCAAATCAAAAATCATGAAAATAATGAGATGATTGGGCGGGATTGAATAATATATTTGTTGGAGAATTATTATTAATAAGTTTGAATTTATTTTGTTATCCTGATCTATTGAAATTACAATTTTAATAGATAATAACAGATAAATCCATTAATAACGAATTATCCAGAAATCAGGTGTCGGATAAGTTAAATACTTATTTAAGCCGGTACTCTTTGAAAGGATCGGGCCGATAAACTTAAAATTTGGCAAGCGTACTCCCTGCTTCACGTAAACAAGCCGCACCCAGGAGTTTAAGAGGATTAAGGAGTTGAGTGACATATAAGCCATGTGTGTGATGTGAATTCGCGGCTAACAACACGTATACATATGAACAAAGGTTTACATAGAAGTTGTTTTAATAATCTGCCCTATGTCGAATTTGAATCATTCAAATAACACAAATCCAAATGTATTTTATTTAAATTTAATTACAAGCACTCTCTATTCAGTTTTATTAAGTCATTATTACCAGGTTAATGGAAGATGTATTTTCTACTGAGAACAACCATTAAGAAATTTCGTTGTCATCTTATGATATTTCACTTGGTGGCTTTGTACAAGCAAGTCTATGTCGGTACCACACACTCTATCGCCAGACGGCAGACGGCATGAGCAAGAGTAATTACATGCAAAAGGGACATAATATCTTAGTTCCAAAGGTGGTGGCGAATTGGCCATGTATGAAATGGTTAATATTTCTCACACTACTAATGTCTATGCGGTGGTGACCACTTGCCATCAGATGGCACATTTGCCCGTTCACCCATCTTTAATGTAAAAATATTCTTTCTTATTATCAATAAATATGCTTGTAATTAAATTATATACAATTTTAAGTTTTATTTACTTTTGATAACTATAACTATGCTGGAACTACTAGCCGCAACGATGTCACTGAACATAAGGTTCAATAGCAAGGTGATATACTTTTAGAGACATTGTACTACTGAGTTAAGTTTATCTTTAAAACATTTAGGTTTATACACGTATGAATGTTTTTTTTTATTTGTTCGTTTGATGTAAACTAATTTACCATATCCCTAAAGACAAAGCATAATCTAGTCGATAAACAGAATAATTCAATTAAAACAAATGAAGGTTTCCCTAGAATCCCAACCTCGGGTTCCCCTTGGGTATAAATTATCAGCAAGTAACAAATATTAAAAAATCTGTTAGATAAATGTACCCGGTAAAGAAATCGATATTATATAACAAATAAAAAAAAAAATTAAGGCCATAATTGATATCCTCCTTAAATTCAGTTAATAATAAAATACCAGCTTATGGTAAGCAGTGCCTAAGCCATAAGTTATAGTGGCTTAGTGACCATGCATTAATTAGATTACTTAATATATAGTTGCCTCGTTGGTCTGGTTACCAGAAATAACGCCTTAGCGAATAGAATTTGAACGCGTCCTGCTGTTCAAATTCTAGGTCAGGCCTATAAAAAGTTATTGGACTTATGTTTTAAAGATAGATCCAGTAACAGTTTAAAGTCTGGAAGTTTTGAAAGAACGCGAACCCGCTGGTTCTGCGCTTGAAGTGTTTTTGGTCGTGTCGTATTTGCGATTCCATTGGATCATGAGGGTTAATAGATAGACAGAGCACCTATGTTTTCGCACATACTTGTGCACTATATTATGTCTTGCGTAGTTGGATGGTTTCCTATGAGGACAGAACGATATCAGCATCATATTGTTGTATTTTATAAGAAGAAAATGTAGTAAATTCTGTTGATATGGATATTATTTTTTTAAATAAATCTCAGTTGGTGACATAACCGGAACCATAAATGAGAATGATTGCGAAAGACCTGTAAAAGCAAATCTACACCTCAATCAGGATAAACAATTTGCTTATTATTTTCTTTCGAAATTACAATAACACTAAATTATGAGTCGACTTCTCCACAATGATGGTGGCGTTCAACATTCCCGCCAACCACTATACGACGCTTCAACAGACCGACTATCTTTTAAATCTTGTTTCCTAGAAATCTAAAAGATGGCGCTGCGCCGTCAAGTAAAACATAAACATTGACACAGTAACAAAAATATTTAAAATAAATAAATACGTACGATATTGAGAAAAGCTATGCTAGCCATGGTTTCTTCAGAGTTTTTTCCACCATCTTAAAGAAGATGTTTTAATTAGAAGCAATAACTCGACTATCCGATATGATATGTGATTATACCTTTTGTTATATACATCTAGTAATGAACTCATGTGTTCCAAGATGATAACTATTAAAGAAATGAAATTCGTTGGTCACCGGATAGGACCCATTTTACCCCTCTTGCCGTCACAATTGCTTAAACCGTAAAACTATTAAAGGATTACGCACTTCGGTTAAAAAGGTCAGGTTTCTACGATTATTTATCCAATCCAATTATATTTAATGCGTAGGGTCACTATTACTTGATTTTTTTTGTTTAATCTTTATCTACATGGCTTACCATCAAAGTGGGCCATAATTTGAATACAACTTATAGCTTATTCTACAAGCTATAAGGTATCTGAGCCAATTATAGAATTAAAGGAACATATAACTGTATGTATTATAAATAGATAAACATTTCTTACAGTGCCACTTTCTACAGATGGTGGTGACTATTTGCCAATTCCACGTAAATCTTCTTTTTTCTTTTCCATGACCTTGTCTCAAGCTATTTGGAGTCAGCGCAGCATGTCTTTTCCTTCCACTTTTCTCTATTATTCCTCATCTGATCGTTCACATCCATCTCTCTCATATCCCTCCTCACGCACTCTAGCCATGTCTTCTTAGGTCGTCCTCTTCCCCCCCCCCCATGCCTCTAAACTAATACTCATCTCTCTTTTAGGTAAGTCTAGTTGTTTTTAATAAAATAAAAAAACATAAAAAAATTTTACCCCACGTAATGAACTGTCAATCTGGACAACCATCTAAGCTATCTAACTAGCAAACTAACAATGAAATATTCATGAAAAACAATGACGAAGCGATTTTCAAATAAAACTTCTGTTACACTTTCTAATCGCACGATTGATAAGATAATAAAAAATGAACTCGCTTGTATAATTATAATTTTATATTATAATATTAATTTTATATGTATTAAGAGCCGAGATGGCCCAGTGGTTAGAACGCGTGCATCTTAACCGATGTTTTCGGGTTCAAACCCAGGCAGCCGCCACTGAATTTTCATGTGCTTAATTTGCGTTTATAATTCATCTCGTGCTCGGCGGCGAAGGAAAACATCGTGAGGAGACCTGCATGTGTCTAATTTCAACGAAATTCTGCCACATGTGTATTCCGCCAAACCTTCTCCTCAAAGGGAGAGGAGGCCTTTAGCCCAGCAGTGGGAAAATTTACAGGCTGCTAATGCTAAAAAAAAAATGCTAATGCTAAAGTGTATTTCCCTTGAGATGGTTCGCTTTAAAATAAAACAATTGTCTACGTCATTTTTCACGTATCAATTGCGTTGATCACGTCACATGTTGAATACCCACGTCAGATTTCACAATTACCATATCGTATACGTCATTTTTAATTTCTCGATCGTTGATACGTAACGTATCGGATGTTGTAACCATGCATTTTGGTTATTTCTATGAATGAATTTCCAATCAATATGATCGCACCATCTAGACGTCCGAAAATCCACAACAGCGCGAACCACTCTGTTGAACTATCTTTCGTCTGCGGTTTTTCCAAACCGATACGACTTGGGAACCTTTAAGACAAGAGCTTACTCATTTCTAAAAGGCCGTCAACGCACCTTCAAGCCCCTCGGTGTTGCAAATGTCCTTGGACGGAGGAAGTGACTTTCCATCAGGTGAGCCTCCTGCACGTTTGCCACCTAAAGCATAAAAAAAATTCGAACTAGAACTTATCTGAAATTCAAATCAAAACCATCTTATTTTTAAGCCCAATATCACAAGTGTAAATATTACCGAGGCTTCGTTGGGTAAACATTACATAACGCTTTACCTAACTGTTTCTAAATTAGGAGATCGTTACCGGTTATAACGTCAAATAACAACTAATTTATTACGCTTTACAAACGGTATCATGCGTAGATATAATACAAATATATTACTCTTTAAATATTATCAAATTTAAAATTACAAGTATTATGTACATGTCTTATTACACATAACATATACATAGGTATATATTTATACAAGCGCGCATACATAGATCTCTACTCCCAAAACCTCCTAAACCAGTGGAACGACAATCCAACACGACTGGAGAGAATTCAAGAGTAACGGCTTTAGGTGATTTCCGATGCATGTTAGTGATATTACCAACTATCTGGTCTGTTACTGAGAATGTTTTGGTCTGACCCACAATTAAATCCAGTATCAGGAAATTTGCTGCCTTATAAAATTAGCTAGCTGGATCTACGAGGCATTTAGCTATAAATATCAATTTAACATATAAAGACATGTTTAAGTTTTTTGAGGACAGTTTAAAAATAAATGAATCTAACTTAAACGAGACGTATGACTCAAGGTATGCTCTGAATTTTAATCCTTTTTAAGAGATGGAGATCTAACTCAGCATCGGTACGTTGTATGAACAAATCGCTTCTTTATGGTTTCTCTTATTTTCTGAAACTGTCCTCTTGATCCACATTTATTAATAAATAATATTATTAAGTGTACATAATTCAAAACTGCGACAGACACCAATTTATATAAAAAAAAATCCTATTTCAATGTATACTATCCGAACAATACCTGTAATATAATAAATATCTAAAATATCCCTTGCCTCTGCATAAAAATCTCTCTATAGAGCTAATTACATTTTTTATATTTTATGCCACAAATGCAACACTGAAAGACGAAGGCGGTCCGCCCCGAAGGGAAATTATACGGCGAATGCAATAAATAGCGAATTCTTTGCATGCAAAACTCACCGCGGGCTATTTTAGTAGCAACATCACTTGAATGAGTTGTTTTTATTGCGAGAGAATATTTTTACTAGCTATGTTAACCCCCACGCAAAACATGGGACGATGTTTTATTATAGTTTTAAAACGTGTTTTTTTTAATACGGGCTGTTAAATAAGACTTATAAGAATGTTAACATATTGATTGAAATATTTAAAGGAACTTGTTTGAGCATCTAAATCCAGGCAAAATGCGTTTCTTGTACAACTTATTATGCCTAAGTAATCTAGTAAATAAAAAATTGCTGGAGAATTTATAGATAAACCTACATTAGAAGCCAGTGGTAGACTTTACATTTAATTTCGTGTTGTAAAATGTCGATCAACGAGTTTTAAGTGCATTCATGATTGAAATCTGAAACCAATAAATATTTAATGGCCGACGTGATGAAAAGCTAACAATATCGTATATAAATAATTAATAAAATATAGGAAAGGCTAAACATCAAAGTTATAATCTTTAAGCAATATAGGTATATTAATTTTTTTTAATTAATCTTGATGTGATATTTTCGTTACCGAGATGTACAAACTCCTAAAACTTCATTCATTTTATACCACACCTTAACGAGCACACAAACTTTCAATTTCTTTAAAATCAACGATTATTTTTAAATTTTGCAATAGAATATTTTTGAACGTTTTCTGGAATCCTGTTGTAAAATCGTATACTTAATCCCAAAAAAAAGTGTAGTCCTGTGTAATCGGGTAATGGTAGTTACAAGTTTATACTGGTTAATAGTAGTTTGTGTTTATGTAACCCTTATATACAAAGGTAAACAAACTTTTTTTTAACAAATAGATAAAAAAGTTTGGCTAGTGGTTGTTAGAATGGGTGCGGGTTCAAACTCAGGCAAGTCGTGTGACACGCATTGGAGCAACGTGATGGAGTAGGCTTCAAAACTTCTTCTCCTCCAATTAAGGAGAAGTTTTGACCTTAGCCCAGCTGTGGGATATTTGTGGCTGCTATTTTAGACAAAATTATGAAAAATCAATGTAAATAATGCTATAAATTATTTTATTAGTAGTACGTATAGTCATTTTCTCCTCTTATTTTCAACAAAAGTAAGCGCTAAACTGTGAATGGATGGGGCGTGGAGGACATTAGCTGAATTTAATTAATCCAGACCGGAGACCTCTGTTTGTCAGCGTCGTCTAAATCTAATTATGGAAAAAACTTTCTTATTTAATGAGCAGAAGTGCATAATTTAGCTTGGACGTGATTTTTTATTATACTTTTTGCGTTATTTTATTATATATTCCGAAACAATTACAAATTTAATTACGAAATTTAATATTTAAATACTCTCAATATTGGTCACACAATTTGTGAAATCAAAACACAATTATGATTGGAAAATATTTTTTATGTGATTTTCGTAAAAGTTGAAATAAATCTTTTTTTTATTTATACATATAATTGCTAGCCATGTACTCGTACCTTGACATGCCAACACGATGGCATATCAGGTCAAAAAGTAATGTTAAATTAGTCATTTACTTATAAAAAGAATCCTAAATATAGATGTCAATGTTTCTTACTTAAAATTACAAATTTCCGAATAAACTGTTGCATCATATCACTATAACTTCCAACTTTATCTCCTTTAGGGCCAAATTTTCGTAATCGCTTTAACGACTAACCTTTTCATAAACGCAAGCTTCAATACCGATTTCCATATTTCTAACATCAGATATGACGATTCTCATACAAATTTTCATCCCCCATTTAACCCTCTTAGGATATGATTTTTGTGAAATTCGCTCTCAGTGCTCACCTTTACCTTATATTTGATAGTAATTTTTAATTCAAGCGTACGAAAAACAAGTTTCAAATATTTCTCATCTATACTAATATTATAAATATCCATGTTTACACAAACCTAAATAAAGCCAAATATTTTTTTCTTTTTACACTCGACCTTTTATAAAGGGAAGAAGAGGAAAAAAAATCCTAAGACAAGGAGAGGGTGTTTACGTTGTGGTGGGGCTTTGTGCAAGCTTGTCTGAGTAATACCACCCACTCATCAGATATTCTACCGCAAAACAGCAATACTTAGTATTGTTGTGTTTTGCGTTGTTGTTAGTTGTGTGTGTATGTGTGTGTTGTAGTTGAAGGATGGATGAGCCAGTGTAATTACAAGCACAAGGGATAAAATATTATAGTTCCCAAGGACAGTAAATATTTTTACAACGCCAATGTTTACAGGCGATGGAAACCACTTATCAAAACCATAAAAAATAATTTTAACTGTCTGTCTGTCTCGCGCCAACAAATGTTTCACATCAATAATATAATCCAACAATGTATTGTAAAATGCTTATCATTTTATACAAAATTCAGAGACATTCGTTCATTAAATATAACGTCGTGGCTAACGATAACGGTTATTACCGTTTAAATTTCAGGTCGTTAAACTATACTGAGTCTAGATTCTAGACTGTAATTAGCCACTTGTTAAATGACATTTAGGACTGCACAGTTTAAAAATTGAAAAAATATTTACACTTGGATTATGATAACACATAATTTATTTAAAAAAAAGGTACGAGTGCTTAAGTAAAATTCGAATTTTGAAATTCGTATTCATCGAATTTTACATTAAAAAACAAAAGTATAAAACTTTTCATAATTTTAGTATACAGTTATACAGTATAATATACAGAATACAGTTTTTTAAATAACTAAATAATACCTGATACTAAATAAGTTTTCCAATGTAACGCACAATATGTACAAAAATGGGAAATTAAGTTCATTAAAACCTTTTTAAAGGCTTCTAGTTATTTTATTTTTCTATTTATTGAGTTATATCACTATAAACTAAGTAAAATAATAGATTTAAGTGTATGGAAACAAAATAAAAAATGATATAATAAGAAATAAATAGGTTATTATTTTAATTAAAACACAGGCCAAATGTCAACCATTGTCTTTCCTACGAGGCCCCGAGAGACCGCCACGATTATTAAACTCCCTCGTAAAACGAAATATGCTTATGATAATAAAAACTCCCACTCTTGAATTATGCTGACGTCGACTTTCACAAACAAGTTATTCCTTTAACTTTGTTTGTATTGAGTTCGGACAAAGAAATAGTTTCTTGAGTAATTTATAGGAACTATATATACTTTCGGACAAACTTTTCTGCCAAATTTTGGATCGATGTAGATACACTTCAACCACAGATGTATTAAAATTTGTGTCGTCTGTATTAACCGATTTTGAAAATCTGTATAATAAAGGCTAGGAGTTATATGATTGTGGCAAAGAACGCCTATTCTTCTACACGCGGATTTATTGATAGATTCATCCACAATTGTAGATATGGAGCTGTTCCGAGAATTTTGACGTACATCGTTGGGTACTAAACGATGACTATGAAGTATTAATCAGAACCAAAAGTTTCCACTAAAAATTTAAATGATAATTTATTAATATTATTCTAAGCATAATAATGAATCGCTGTGAGTGACTCTGGAATCAGGTAAATAGAACTATCTTAAGAAAATAATGTTGAACTGGGTGCTTGATTGTGAGATGGAAATGAGTTCTTGCTTAATATTTAAACTGCAAACTGACATTATAAGCGATATCTTAAAATTCGTGATACTTTTAACGATAAAATTCCAATATCAAAATACTTTTATATATGATATACTTGGTTTGTGCAAGCCCATCAGTGTAGGTGCCACTTAATCATCAGATATTCTAACAACAAACAGCCATATTTAGTGTTATTGAGTTCCAATTTAAAGGATAAGCCAGTATGACTACACGCTACAAGGGACAAAGAAGCTTAGGTGCCGATGTCTGTGGCAGACTGACGATGTGAGAAATGGTTAATATTTCTTAAAGCGCCAATGTCTATACGCAGAGGTAAACACTTATCATTAGGTGGCCTATTTGCCGACCTGCCTATATTTACGAGAAGTGTCGTTGGACCCGGTTGAGACGAGGTTACTTTCAGTGTATACATATGAAGTATTAAATAATAGATGCAATAAAATTAATTGATAATTTTTGAGAATGATTAAATGACAATAAATGAAATTCTTAATGAAATCCCAAGGGAATTAAAACATTAACCAAAATAAGTTTAAATATTATTTTATGAAACTGGATGTAAGAGAAAGAGACAGAGAAAAGAAAAGGAATGGAAAGGTCGTAAGAAAAAAGTTTTTTCCTTACATGACGGTTCCTGGCAGTTTACTCTACTGGAAACCATGTAAAAGAACTGCGTTCCAAAAACTTATATTGGCAACTATAAACAGGGTTATTGGTAATTCGACGTATTTCCGTTAGGAGGTAATAAGGGTGACTATTTTCGATAATTTTAAACCCCCATATGCATGATGCAAAAGTTATAAATTTTTGAGTTATCATGTTTTTTAGCTTTTTTTAAAATAAGTCAACTTCAAAAATTTATTTTGTTTATTAAAAAGGATAAATTAAAATCTTTTTTTTTTTCGTCTGATTTATAATTTATTATATTTCAACATTGGTTATTTGACATTTATAATGCAGGCGTTGTTGCTGACTTTCTTTTCTGGTCTGTATGTGTCATGCCGATGTATAAAGATGCAAATTATGGAACAATATTCCTCCTGAAATTTACTCTAAGCGCTAATAAGCGGAGATTTACAAATGACGAGTCGACAGGCTCCTCTTAGTCCGGAAATACATATAAACCTTATGTTACAGATGACCCCGTACGTGAGCAGGGTTGTAATAAGACAGTCAATGTGAAATAAAACACAAACGGTTCCAATTTTAAAATATTATTTAATATGAGTTTTGTGTTATAAAAACAGAAACAAGACTATAATAAGGATGAAAACAAAAAGATCCAATCTTGAACGGACGTGATCAATTTACTATTTTGTCAGAAATATATTTTCATAGAGTATTGAGTGAGAAAACGTTCCATTAAAATCCACATAATAGGAATCGGTTTAAGATGCAGAGTGTCAATTAAACCTTGTTGCACAAAAATATACCAAACCACAGAATTACTTATATTTTTGATCGTTCGAAATATTTAAAATGAAATTATTCTCATAGTGAAAGTAACCCTGTTAAATTACATATGCATGTAACTTTAACGCCATGCTAATTATTTAAAGTTCTTTTTACATTAACAACTTTTAATAGTGCATCTGTGATGTGTGTGTTTAAACATATCTACACTACACGGTTAAGTTATGTCGAAGTTAACTATCGATAGAATGATAATCGATATATTTATTACTCGGAAATCGTTATCGATAGTGTACAAATAAATATAAGAGCGCTCGATATTAGTAGGTACTATTTTTGTTCTTCAATAGTAATGCTCCATTTTATTATCTATAATATCAATATAATGGTCTTATCGATATTGTACTGTTTTTTGTTCGTTCAGGGATAAACTATGAGTAATGTGTGTACAATTCACACAAATGCAGTTACGTTCAGCTATTATTATTAAATGTGAACTTGTTTAATTAATTTAAAATATATATATATATATATATATATATATATATATATATTTCCAAAAACATTTTTAATATTATTGCTAATGCTTTATGCAGCGCGAATTGCGCCAAAAACCGACCATTGCACCAACTGTTAAGCAACTGACAGTTAACGCCATAAGGTTACATTAGTAAATAGTTAATATGGTAATTCAGTTTTTTAAATTTTGTCATGTTTCGCGTAACTTCCTTAATTTTTTTTTGATAAAAACCTTCCCCCGATAGTAAGCAACACAATAAAATAAGAATAAGCCGTGACCAAGGGAAATAGGGATTCATTTATATATATATATATGTATATATAAATGCATGCGGGCAGGATTTAGAGGTCTGGAAGCTCTGGGACAAAAAATAAGTGGAAGCCGTTTATTATTTTATTAATAATACGTATAAAGAACTATTTTTGTAATAACCGCGCAGTGTATATAAATTTAAATACCTAGGACGTCTATTGATCTCTGACGGACGATAATGACATAGAGGGGGAACGAAAGGCGCTGGTGGTAAGCGCTAATATGGTAGTACGTAGGTTCGCCCGATGCTCTAGAGATGCTAAAACTACTGTACTAGCATTTGGTCTCATTGTAATCAAAAATCTTACAGTGCCATTCTGGTGCAATACAACAATGCGTTCAAGGTGCTGCTGGGGCTGTCGGGATTCTGTAGTGCGTCGGGAATGTTCGCGGAATATCGATTGTTTTTATGCCACGATGCGTAAAAGGTGCACAACCCTAGTGCTCAAAGTCAGTAACAGCACCAACAACATCTTTAGCATGATCGCCAGCAGACTTGACTGCTTGTATATCAATCACTGTTGTACAATCTCCAACGGAATGGGGCAGCAGTGATTGTAAACAGTGTTTCTTTTATTTTTATTTATTGTACTAAGTCTAGAATACGATTATTGTTACTAACAAAATTGGCATATAGTCTGAAATAAATTATTTTCGTAATAATTAAATTACAGCACAAAACACTCGTGTTATTTTAATTAGGGCAATTGAACTAACAACAAATATTTCGACGCAATTCTAAATTCAATTAGAGTTTACAAATATCATTAGAAATTTATTTTAGGTTATCCTAACGTATGTTATAAATGCGACATTGAGTATTTTTACGCTTTTACGTCTAACAACTAAAACCATCATCATGAAAGTAGAGGTATAGAAAGGTGCATAGGGTGTACCTAAAACCTGATCCTCACCCTCAGAGAAACCGCGGACATAAACTAGTATCATATAAACGCCTGTAAGTTTATTTGGTATGTTTATGTTCATAATATTAAATCAGGTTTTTTTCCATGATGAGTAATTTTAAATAAATACTAATAACAAATTAAAGTAGGTGAAGGTTAATTTTATTATGTTAGTCTATACTTATATTATAGACTAGCAACTAACTTGGCTTCGCATGAGTTATTAATAACGAGAATAATATTATATAAATATAATTTACCAATGAGAAATGTTAAAAAAATATTATATTATGTGTTAAATGTTAATATATGTTTTAGGTCATTGCTTCCGGGGTTTACCTCCTACACGAGGGAACCTACATACAAACAAACAAATTTTATTTTATAATATTCTTATAGAGAATGTAAGTATCTTTTAATGTTGAAATCATATACAGAATAAAATTGCTTATCCGATTTTAATATAAAAACTTCTTATGGAAATAGCTCGAACGGAGAGATATCAGATAATTCTGTAGTTGCATCTCACTTATGAAAAGTTGACAACACACTTACGGTTTTATACCATATTGATGCGTGTATCATATAAATTAAATAATCATTATAGTACATGTCATATTCTGACATTTCACGCTCGAGCTCTGAGGTGAGTTTCGACTTTCTTCTTATAGAACACCTCTGCTATTCCATGTGGAATCACTAATTACAAAATAATTACATAAACTATTATTCAAATCTAAATCAAACTTTCACGGCGTCATCTCATTGTTACCAAATAGCCGAACAATTAAATCAGCTTGTGTAAATTGGTATGAATTGGTGTGTCCACAACATTAACACCGCATCGCGCCCCTAGAGACTGTTTTGTATTAGAGCGACGATGTTGTATTCCAAAATGTTTTCTCTTATTAACATATTGCAATGAAACCAAAAAAATATTTGAATCCTTTTTTTTTACAGAAGAATCAACTTCTCAGTGATTTTTTGGGATTTTAGCGGGTTCGTTTTCATATTATACATTGGGCCTCGCTCCGGTCAGGGTTCATCTCTCGTGAGATATATCGAAACAATCTTTGTAAATATATTTTTATTCATAATTTATTTTGAGGACAATTAAAGATACTCGTAGGTTATTTAGCGGTAGGACTACATATATTAGCAATTTACAAAGGTTTAATTTTTAACGCATATTTTATAGTTATATTATAAAAATAGATAACTGTTTCTCATTATACTATTATATATTACTATACTACTTTTATGTTCACATAGTTTTTGATTAAAAATTTTGAATTTATTACAAATACCTGAAAGTTGTATACAGGGTTTATACAAAAGTTAGGAATACATTTAACCCAAAACTTTTCGTACACTCAATACTTACTCCATTTACCACCATTTCAGCATTATTTTGATCTAAAATTTGTTGAAAATATTACAAATATTAGTTTATAGGTACATTTAAGATACTTTAGATATAATACCTACGATAGAATACCTTCAACTGCGTCGTTGGTGTAGTGGCCAGTTTATCAAAGATTCCGAAACCCCGGGGTCAAACTCGGGTCGGTTCAATAAAAATTTAATTGATTTTTTTTCTGCTAAGATATCTTTCTCTTGCTTAAGGAGTAGTGTCCCAAAAAATCGCCTGTCGTAACTGGTTTGCCGTTCCATCGGATTATGAGTGTGAGTTAACAGTGAGGATTCGGCTCTGGATATATGAAAAAATATCCTATCGGTTTCAGATACGGTTACAGATATGAAGTTATTTCGGATTACGTATTCGATTGTTTCATTTTTTTTATATTAATTTGACTATATTTACAGGCTTTTATTTATTAGTAGGTATTGCAATCACAAAAAAATAACTAATTAACTATTTAATTATGTATAGCCTAAAACAAAAATAAAATACAATAAAAAAAAATATCAGTTTCGGTTACAGTTACGGATAGATTTTTATTTCGGATATACAATAGTTTATGTTACGGTTACGAAGCGCCATAACATCCCTGGTCGCTTGTACCTGTAATTAGTTGGATCAATCAGCCTACAACCTCGAAAAAAAAATACTAAATATTATAAGAATAGCTTAATAGTTATAGGGCTTAAGCATTTTGATATTGGATTTTATCACTTGTCATTGTGTCAAGTAAAAATACAAATATTGTGTCAGATATAATTTTACGATAACTCATTACGTTACTAGCGTCAGTTTACAGTCAAAATATTCAACAAGAACAATATCAATTTCCATCTCAGTATCAAACATCCAGTTCAACATTGTTTTCTTAAGATAGTTCCATTTATTTGCCTCGAGTCACTTACAGCGATTCCTTATTATGCCTTGAATAATATTAATAAATTACCATTTAAATTTTTGCCTCCAATTGAAACGAAGGAAACCTACATCAATATTCTCTGAGCTACTTTCCATTGTATCGTCATCCACTTGAAAATCTAATTTCGAAAACGAAGAGAAAATCATAATTCCATATTCAATGCATTTTACTAGCTTATTAATATAAAAAAATATATTAGTCATTCGGAAAGATTACGAACCGTCCGCCCGTCCGGTAAAATATATGTAAAAATAATAATGTACAAACAATTCCTTATTTTTTGGGCCAGGGTCCTTCACGGACCTACTCAGAACAGCTTACTAAAGTTTTATCACAATCGGATCAAAAGCTTAGGAACGCATAGAAGACAAATATGGAAAGAAACATTTTATTTATGTATTTATTAAATACGCGTCGAATTCTCGAAATGTCGTCAAAAAACATTCAGTATGAGCGAGTCTAAGAGGAATTCACAGCAACAAGAGAAAAAATTAAAGAAAACAATTAAACAACAATCAAGTGCGAAGTTCAGCTCATCAAACAGTAAAACTTTGAGTAGTTTGCACTTTGAAGGTGTGACTCAATATATGTATATGTCTCCTATACACGGGAGACTTATAAGATAACACCCTTAGTTCCGATGTCTCACCATAGATATAAGGAATAGTTAATTGATGTCAAATTACATTACCAAGGTGATGATAATAACTGATGATTTCGAATTCAAACCCGGGCAAGCACAGGGAAGTTTAATTGAGCTTGATTTGTGAAATTTATTACGTGCTTGGCAGTGAATTAAAATATGTCAAGTGTATCTAACAACAATAACAAAAACAACTTAAAACCCGCATGGCAGCGTGGTGGAAGTGGAGCTTCTCCTCTGAAAGGTAAGGAGCCCTTAGCCCAGCAGTGGAACTTTTACAAGCTGTTACTTACCAATAGTTGTAATATTTTCTCTGGTCTGTCTTGCTTTACGCTTGTAAATGGAAAAGTGTTTTTTAACTGTTACATCTTTCCCCTCGCTTGCTGCAATCTGTGGGAGTGATCGCGTGATGTGTGTAACATAGAGGGGAAGCGCACGCTACTTGATTTGACAAATAAGCGCGTACAGCGCTTTAGTTGTTTATCAGATGGTATCAACGCATTAAACGAGATGATATAATGTTAATTTTGCTTATTACCAAGCGATGTCGATTTTAAACGTAATATTATGCGACTCTATTATATTTAAATGCCGATTTAATGTTATTACATACTTTTTAAAGAATATTATTTTCTCATAACGTTGAAATAATCAAAAAAATAATTAACATCATAAAACCTACAAAATCAAATTCCGAAAATTATATCATTTTTTCTTAAAATAATGTTTATGCTACAATTAAATTGGAGTTATTATACACTTAAGAGAAACGAACGCATAATCACACACACTTTACACATATATAATACGACTAATTGCACTCTGGGTAATACAAAAGTGTCAAAATGATTGGTCATTTTAAATTTAGAATACAATTTAACGGATACACACGGCTACCTAAAGGGTCTACACAATTTTTAGATTGAAGAACAGACATAAAAAGAAAAAGTCTTATATTTCCACAGTCCGCTTGGACAGTTGAAATTTTAGACTTGTTCTCATACAAATAATATGCATTTATTATACATGTAAATCTTTCTCTTGAATCACTCTGTTTTCAAATGAAGACCGCATTAAAATTCGTTGCGTAATTTAAAAGATCTAAACGTACAGACGACGAGTCACTTGGTTCTATACCTTCCATCTAGAATAAGGCTCTTGCATAGCTTTAATTAAAATTATAGGTAACTAAGTTAGAACCGCTACCAGATTTATCGACAACTGCTGAATATCCCGACCGAATCTACGAAGAACTTCGTATAATAGATATTACAATAATTTCACTTGTTAGCTTAAAGTTTTAACTGGCGGTCAATCTTGTTAGAATTATTATTTATTCAACGCTATTGTTCACATTTCTATAGACACTAGTTTAAATCACTTTATCTTCACGTATAGATTTGTATACCAAAATTAATACCAAAATTAATAAATTGAAATCCACGTAATTTATATTTATTGATTTTTATGCTGGATATGTAAACATTTAAAAGAAATTTATTCAGTAATGTAAGTAGAGTAATTACTAAATCTCTATCGAAATCTTCTCGATTAAGTTTAATTTTTCGAAATAGTTAATATAATATATAAGTTAATATAATTATAATAATGATCTGACTCATGTCAGATCAATAATCACACGTGTCAGTTTATTCTACTTATTATTTTTATTTTGTTGTGTTTTCGGTGTGGACGGTGACTGGCCGAGTCTATTTATATATATATATATATATATAGGAAAGATAACATATAATTGTCAACTCTCGATCTCTTTGACCATAAGGAGTCGTTACTCTACTTGAAGTTTCAAGACTTATAAGATTACCATTATATCCACTTACTATCAGGCTCGCTCGTTTTACTAGGTTTCATCTTATATTACAATAGCTATCGTTTTATTCATCACCAAAGTATGAAAGTATAGTAAACTCTGTCTGTCTCTCTTTCTCGGCAAAATCGGTATGAAGAAAGTTGGAACCTCAAGGAAGGACATAGAATTATTTATACAACACCTAACGACCATCCTCTATTATGCAAGCGAAGATGTTGGAAATATCTAGTAATATACATATTCAAAAATTGGTATGTAAATTTTTAAAATTTTAGCAATTGTATCTTTAGTTTTTACGTTGGCGCTTCACCTGAAACTAACAAATAACCGCACTAAGCTAGAGCAATTTACTCGCGATAATTAGTTTTGTAGAACTTGGCTTTATAGTAAATTGTTAACCAGATTTTATATTCCATAAAATTTAAACACTGACAATATAGCTCTGTGAGTGAATGTTGGAATTAGTGCTTGCTCGACCGCGTCAGCGCCGTAGAACTATGAAGATAACAGAAGTGTTAAACATTGAGTCTTGAAATTAAGGCAAATATAATTTTAAATGGTTATTTATTAATCATAAAAATTACATTATTTATAATTTGGAAAATTTAAAAGACATAATGTTCATTACTTTCAGGAATATAGCTCAGTCAAGCAAGTATATTTAAATGAAAAAGTTATGAATGCAGTTGAAAATAAACAATGCAATGGTGCGCAATGCGAGGCATTTCTAAAATAATTAAACGCACAACATGCTGAAAGTTCACCCGAGGCCAACCACGGACAAACATCACCAGCTAATGTAACCACGCTTAAATCGGGTTCGAATTTTAGTTTGCAGTTTAGAAATGCATTTAGTTTTAGAACGAACCATCAATGATTAATTTAAAACACATCAAAGTGATTAAAATAAAAGTATATAAAATTCTTGATAGCGATATTTACGAGAAGAAAATGTTAAAGCAACCACAGACGGAAATAACCGCGTTGTACACAGATAAGAGCCTCGAATAGGTTTTCGCGCGTTCCACCGCGGGCTTACACGTTTAGATGAAATATTATCCACTTATAAAAGACTCTGAACTTCAAAGATTCCGTTGAAATGGCCTCCAGCGAATTTACGTGAACAATTTTTTATATATTCCCATATGTGTGATTTCCCTCCGGAGCTAAATGCCTCATCTTTTTTTACACGCTTTATATTAGGTTCACTTTTTTATAATAAAAATACATTAAAATTTTATCTAAACAACAGAGTTAAACTATTACATCAATAAATATTAGCAGACAATTCAAGCATAATATTTTTATAAATCGTTTACTAAAACAAAAAATTCATGTTGCTAAGATGACATTTTCATTTGAAAATGAAAAAAATTTTTTTTTTGGTCTTATAAGGGAGTGTCCCTTAAAAGTGGTAATATATATATATTACCACTTTTATGTTTCGCGATGTCGGCCTGCTTAAAGTGACGAGTTAAATAATAAAATAGTAATATTCACAATTTAAATTCCGAATATTTAAAGTTTATGATCAAAATTTACGAAGTAAATATCAAAATAAATACCAGTAAAAGTACGATCATTGCTTTCTTATTATTGAATAATTCAAGCTTATAAAATAACAACCATGTAATAAGTATGTTCATATTATTAACCCATACATTTTTTATAATACGTAACTAGATTTCAATGTGTACAGAGCTCCTTATCTCGACATAACGCTCCAGCAGTCAAAGCCCCGTAACGTCAGATAACCCAGCGATGAACGGGTTGAACCGACAGCTTGCACTGAACAAACAAACGTACTGTACACTGTTGAGGATTTCCTCGTTTTATCGATACATGTCAAAATGATTATAAAATTTATTTAAGGGCTTTATTAAAGCACCATTGAACTATCATTTTAAAATATAAAACATAAACAACAGTCTTTTAATGTTTACCTGAGCGGAGGATTTTTGTTTTAATACGGGTTAATGAATACTTGAGGCCGAATTAAAAATCAAAATTTAAATATACTTTCTTCAAGTAGACTACATAAGACAAGGACTTTTGAATCGTCATTTTGCAGAACTATATACAAAGTAAAGCTACCACCGGTGAGTAGATTCTACCGAGAAGAACCGGCAAGAAAATTAGTAGTTACAAAGTTGTGTTTGTTAAATACATATGTATATAATATATCCTGCCCTATTTACATATGAATATATTGAAAATGATTTGTATTTAAGATTCAGACATAATACGCTTTCTTGACGAAGTTTCCCTTCAGCTAGCACGAGATGTATCATCAATCAGAGACATGACAAGTTTAATCACTGAGTACATAGATCATTTTACGACAAATTTGTAAGGTCTTTTAATCAAGAACCATTTGTTCGGAATGTGAAATTTATTAGAACGGAGTTGCAAGGGACTCTGGAGTTAATAATTTGTATAAATTGCAGAAGATATTTTACCATCTAACAAAAATAGCTAATTATATCATAATTAAGTAGTCATAATCTTAAGGGCATAGGGTAAGACTTTGTTTATTATTGTGCTCAATAAGCTGATCAAAAACAATTTTGTTTCGCAAATGTGACTTAAGAGAAAAACAATAAAAGGATGAAATTGTATTAATTGCGATGATGTGAACAAAGAACGACCTGAAAAAAAATGAAAAGTATAAATTTTCTCAGAAAATCCCTGGGGATGTTAAAAGTTTATAAGTGAACCGTCTATTGGGGTCACGGCGGGACACTTAAAGCGTGTCCCGTTGACGGTAATACTTTTACGTGCTTAATATTAAACGTCAAACTTAAACATTTTTAAGAAGGTTAATTCTCCGTACTTAATTTTTAAGAGTATTTTGCGGTTTAAAAACCAAGATTCGTCGTTGTTAAATCTTACAAATTTAACGTTTCCTTAATGAATATAATTAGATTTTATTTTTAAGACATGTTATTTAAAATGAACAGTTATGTTTTGATTAAAAATACTGATATTGTGACCAACAATGACATTATGTTCGAATCGTTCGCACGACTAATCGAAACATATTTTCAAATCAGATTGTACTTGTGATGTGTGATTGTACTAAGTTTGTATTAGGCCGTTCAGTTGGGTATTTACTCATCATTGTTTCATCGTCAAAATGTATGACTATGTATGTATGTCTTTGTTCTAGCATAAAGAATAAAAGAGACGGTGTAATCACAGGTACAATTGACACATTGCATCTTCATTCGCACGGTTAGTTAACAATAAACTATATAACGATTACAACAGTAACATAACGGTTGTATTTTGAGTTATTGAACTGTTTGTCAAAAAAACAGTACTTTTCTGAAGTATGCCGTATTTTGTTTAACTATAGGATGATAGTCTCATCTGTCATGTCATCAGTTGGCAAGTCTACGTCAGGTTCGCCAAAATTTACTGGCACTGCAAGAAATATTAACCACTTCTTATAATTATAAGTCAATACGCCGCTAACAATGGAATGACTCATACACACAAACACACAACACAGCAAAACAAAGTATTGCTATTAAAACACACACAGTCCTACCACCGGAAAAACATTGGGGAGTAAAACAATACTACATTTAACTTGGGTAATGTAAATTTCGTTTAGACTTAACGTTTAGTAATATCCTTATCAATAAGCGTATCTTATCAACCGTCTGATTGCATTTTATCGTAAAACAACAATTTGTTTTGGTGAAATGTATTTTGAATACGTTGCTATTTTTTGCAATCAATGTATTTGATACGATCTGTGCAACGAATTCGTTCGAATGATCGTTGAATATGGAAAGTCAGTATTTCGTTAAAGCTTCAATTTTTTTTTTTTTATATTTAAATTTAGACACGCGGTAACGTGTCAGCCAAATTCTAGAACTAGCGAGCAGCACCGTGTGTAATATTACACGAACCATTTGGAGCCACTTTTGACCTCCGCATAACTCATAAACTATTTGACATATGACATGACACTAGCCAAGTCAGACCTTAGGCAACAATATATTACCCCAAGTTATAAGAAGAAATGATATTTTATATAGTTATAAAAAAATATTTAACTTGGCACAAATTTAGATCTCACTTCTTTTGTCGTTAAAGACAACAACCAAGGTATATATCATAATATTTAACTTGGCTCTCATTTTTACATTTATGTTATTGATGGGATACGCTTATCCTGGTTCCGGATCAGGCTATTTAGATACGGAGATCTGTCTGACAGTACATATTAGAATAACTATACTACTATATACTATACCACTCACCATTAATGTTGTTCATATTTCACATATCTCTCAGTAGAATTATTTTGATACCTTCCCAACTGATTTCAGTCACGGTCGCACCCAAAGGACATCAGTTAATTGCGCAGGACATATATTGCACAAGTCTGTGTGGTCAGTCAAATTAGTCACATAAGTTCACTCTTATAAATACCTCACTCCTTATATTTTTTCTTATGGACATACACACGCACACACACAGATTTATGCAAGTGAAAGATAATCATAGACAACAGAGTCTCAACATTGACAGCAGCAGGGATGTTTGAAAAACAGCTCTGCATGGGATCGTGAACATTAATCTGAGCCACCTACTTTAGACTATTAATTTAATTCTAGTTTTAAATTAATTTAGATTTTTCTATCATATATGGCGCTAAAAAAATAATAGCTTTATTATTATAAGCGGATAGGAACACGAATCAAACAAGCAAGGAGAGTTTTGTGAAGCACATAACATAAACAGTGAGAGCTTCCGGCTGATGCTGAGAAATTCTTGTCGGCTAAAATTTTTAAGGGAACTGGGATTGGAGCTCATCACCAGGATTAGCAGCCTAATAAAGACTTGATAATATAATTATTACCTTTTCAGTAAACACACAGGCATTTAATCTTACTTTATTATTTTTATCTTACAATTGACAGAAGTATTAAAATTTTATTATGTTCCGTTATCTATATGACATTTTAATACAGATAGTAAAGCTACGTACGATTAGCGAAGTTAATGTACGTTTGTAATTTGTAGCGTACAGTCGGACGCAATTGTTTGTAAACATTGAAAATACAATCGTCGAAGTTTTTACTTTTTAGACTTCAGTAGTTTACTGTTTCTAACATGTAGTCATATCTGATATATGTATTGGAAAAGAGAATATTGTTAAATAAATAAGTTTGAGGTGAATAAGCTTTGACACTTTGTTGTTGCCCCTAGATGTCGCTACAATACATCCATTTACTTTGCGTTCAACCGATCGCCATTAAAATTAGCATATTTGCCTGGGCTGGATTACGTCTGAGTTTTGGCGGTAGTGTAGTTACTATAAAAAGAAAATATAAAAACTTTAAATTAAATATATTACATGTATCATGTATCTATACATGCAAATAAATCTCTTATTCCATAAAAAAAATATCTTTATATGTGGCCGACTTTACATAAAATATTTTCTGATAAAGTAATCGGGATCGTAGTACGCTTATTGTAAATTTCCTTGAAATGATTTATAAACTAAAACGTTTAATTTCGGCTGTAAATCTGGATTAAGCCCTGATCGGTATTATATGATAGTAATTTCATATTCGCGAAAGCAAACAATAGTATGAAAATTGTTATTTTGCATTTCTTAATGTACAGTAAAATAAATAAGACAATTTATTTTATGGTCAGTTAAAATTTATTTATTTCGTTGTAAATTATAAAAGCGAAGTAGTTTTTTCTTATTCTACCTTAAGTCACGTAAAATTACAACTCAGTGTTAATTGATATAAAATTATCCTCTCTTATACATATATTAATTTATATTGGCATATCATTACATAGTATAAAACAAAGTCGCTTACCGCTGTCTGTCCCTGTGTATGTTTAGATCTTTAAGATTCCACTACGGATTTTGATGCGGTTTTTTTTAATAGATAAATTGAATCAAGAAGAAGGGAATTTATGTGTAATACGTGGCCAATATAGTAAAGAAACTCAGATAATTTTAGAGGTTTCTAAAGTGATGTCGTAAATAAACACATTTTTTTTCTGCTTACATTGCAACCCTTCGAGATAGTTCAGAATAATATACTACAGTTTTATATACCTTAAAAAATAGTCTTCTGCGATGGTATATGTCCATCTTAGGGATGACCCACAATAACAATTATTTCTCGTAAAAAGTAAACCTATTTAAGAGAAATAATCCGTTATCTTTGAAGTGATTTTAAGCAATACAAACATTAATCTTTATCCAATTAAGTACCTTAAATACATTGTGCATTTAATTTAGATCAATATGTCTCTTTGCAATATTTTCAAAGATATTAAAGATTTAGCACGCAGGGACATAGCGGTTTGACTGAAAAACTGTGAACGTTGTAAGACATTCTGTAGTATGCTTAGTATCAGGGTGCAAACCCTTGCGAAGCCGAGGGGGGTCGCTAGTATCTAATAAAATTCTGTTTTATATAGTGCCACAAAAAATAGTGATCCGCCGTCGGCCTTGCACCTTGCGGCAAAACTCCGTACAAAAGCTTATCCTTAAATTTATATCTAAACAACATTACATCAAATTAATCGATCTGTGTTGCCACTTGCTACAAAATATTTGAATTAGACAAAAAAGTTTCATTATCGCGTAAATGCTTGTACATAAAAAATAATTAATTACAAAGATTATTTAAAGCCTTAGTATCA
The DNA here is from genome assembly GCF_905147765.1 of Vanessa atalanta. Classification (NCBI taxonomy): domain Eukaryota; kingdom Metazoa; phylum Arthropoda; class Insecta; order Lepidoptera; family Nymphalidae; genus Vanessa; species Vanessa atalanta. The sequence goes on from NC_061871.1 coordinate 2,150,465, forward strand.
GAATGTAAACGAATAAAAATCATAATTTACGGTATCAAATAAATTATGTTAATAATAACGAAACGTATCCGTATGTATTGCGGTAATTGAGATAATTTAAACGGATTGTACGAGATTAAGTTATTGGATCATAAATTTTATTTATTTATGCGGTGGTTAAGATTTGGATTACAAATGAAATACAATATATAATTTATCGGTTATTTTTTTTATCTAGAAGGCAAATAGGTTGTTATAATATATTAGTGAGTCACTGAGGCTATTTCTTTGTTATGTTTTTATATGATTTTAATATGTTTGCTATGTATTATATATATGCAATACAAAAAAATCGTTTGTTTTTTTAAACGTTGATAGTTTTTGATTTGACTTACAATAATTAAGTGCCTCTATATTGAATACAGGCATTCACTAGCACTAAGGTTTCTTTTTTAATACAATCCAATACCAGGATCTAAGGTGTCTAAGGTTTTATTACAAACAGTTTTATTACACTGCCTCACTGAAAATTTAGAAGGGAACGCATTAAAACTATTGTTTATCAATAGCAAATAATTAATGAACGGTAGATAATGGATGTAATTACTAAATTATATGTTCATTTACGCTCTACAATTTAGGTCCAATACATTTTTAACCTACCGTTAATGGTTATGGTAATATATCAAGTGCGAAACTGAAAAACTTAACGAAATTCAACTTTTTTTTTAAAATGGCGGCGTACGCACATTAGCAATCGAGGTCGACAATTTCAAGCTAATCTTTTCTTAGACACAACATATCCAAAAACCAGCCTTCTCGGTTCATTTGAATTTCTCTTCTTTTATATTACGGTACTACAAGTAATATTACTAATATAAAATCTGGATTTCAGTAATATGCTAGACTTTGGCAGCTTGGCAGTGTTAGGTTTGGTTCTATGAGATTTGAATTAAGGCAATAACACTTTGGCAGAGTGCCAGAAAAATGCTATGATCAAAGACTTATTGCTTTGAGAAAGTAGTAAATTACAGTATTAACTCAACATAGATTGCGAGTTTTCTGTAAACATTGTATTATTAAAACCGCAAGTCCAATGGCATGGCTGCCATTTTTTCATGACTACTTCGAGTTTATTGTATTTCATTCTTTTGCAAGTACTATTTTTTTATTTTGGAAAGTTGTATAATCTGTATTGATATATAATAGCAGACCATTACTGATAGTATATTTTGTAATGTAACAATTTAATATACAATTTTGAACATTTACTTCCTTTCCTTTAATTCTCACACTCAATTCTGTAATGCTCGAATCTGAACTGATACAATACAGTCGGTGCTGCCGGTGATGGACCGCACTAAAGTCAATGTTGTTTGTTTAAAATTTTGGAATATATCAAACGGGTTTTAAAAACTACATACAACATAAATTGAGAAAACTTATAAACCTTATTACACAACGCCACAGGGGCCGAGCAGGAACGCTTAACGCGTGTGACATCGCGCGAAGCAGCTATTCTACATATATGTATAATCATACTCATATGACCCTCGATAAAAAATAACGAAAACTGACTTCACGGTTTTATACTTGATGGAAGACCGTTATACAGGCCCGTCTGGGTATCACACACTCAGGTATCATAGTTCACAAGATTGGTGTCGCAATGGCGATGTGAGGAATGTATTCATATATTATATTTACATCTGCCTTGTAAACCCCTACCTCTTTCTATATCTGTTTCTTTCCCTAAGGTTGCCTGGAAGAGATCGCTGTTTAGCGATAAGGCCGCCTCTTGTGAATCTTTCTTATAAATGTGTTTCAACTTTATGTTTACTGGTGTACAATAAAGAGTATTTTGATTTGGTTAATATTTCTAACAGCATGAATGTCTATGTCTATGTCTACCCGGTAGTAGGTAGTGACAACTACCTACTACCGGGTGGCAGATATGTCATAACCTACCATTCTCTTTTTTATGGTACAGATTGGCGGACGAGCAAATGGGCCACATGATGGTAAGTGGTCACCACCGCCCGTAGACACTGGCGCTGTAAGAAATATTAACCATTCCTTACATCGTCAATGCGCCACCAACCTCGGGAACTAAGATGTTATGTCTCTTTTGCCTGTAGTTACATTGGCTCACTCAACCTTCACCCCAAAACCGGAACCCAACAATACTGATTACTACTGTTTGGCGGTAAAATATCTGATGAGTGGATGGTACCTACCCAGGCGGGCTTGCTCAAAGCCCTATTACCAAGTAAAACAAGATATACATAATAATCTAGAAAAAATAATGTGTGTATATATTTTTAACAATTAAAAATATATACACACATTATTTTTCTTTTAGATAAGCTTTAAATTACTTTATCGGTTATTGTAAAAAGTGTAAAGCCATGTTGAATATGTCAGTAAAATCGTGTTGAGTAATTAATCGAATAAAAATGTAAGCGAGGCTATTAATAAATCACCTCCATAATGAGACCACATTCGTCTCCATTACGCGCCCTCAGAGACTTCTATAGCAACTTAATGACTTATTATACCGTGCTTTGAAACTAATTTCAGAAAATTAATGGTCTTATTTAAATATTTTATACTAATAACGTATTATATGTTTCTTGGTAAAAGAGTTATTTAGACGAGATCGAATATCGGTCAATGTAAGAAGTATCCCGAATAGATGTACGTAAGTGTGATTCTGTAGTAATTATTATAGTAATTATAGTAAATAATTTTCGATTAAAAAATAAAAACTCTATGTAGCTTAACATAGGTTACAACTTTATGACTAATGCATCGTATTTGAAAGTTTTAAAACGAGTGTTACGAACAAAGATCAAATTTTTATATACATATAAGCTTTTCATTCAGCTGGACGAAAACCACCACTCCTCTCAAGAAAAAGGTCTAGGACTGGGTTGATAGAAAACATGTTGCTTAGTATCAATTCATTCAACGCGTCCTAACAATAATTACTACGAGCACGAGTTTAATTATTAACCACAAATTAATTACATAAAAACTTAATAATAAGGTTTTTTATTTTTTAAATGTAATGAAACTTTAGCGCTCAGGTCATTAATTCTGCAAACAGCGCACCTCTGCAGGACAAGGAACTTGTTAATAACAGCTACATTGCTCTCAAGTACCAAAGAATATTATACCGCTGAAGTAACTTAAATATATCAGATGAATCAAAGAATTATAGTATCTATTGAATAAATATATTCAAATATAATTAAATTAAAAAGGTTGTAAAATCGTATTCTTTAAACCTTCGATAGATAATATTATATATATCTTTATATGTTTACAACAATATTATTTATATTCACAGTAACATTGATTACTTTGTTAGAATCAGTGGTAATCATTGTATGTGCACGAGACGAAAGGATGAACTTATAACGCCAAGATTCCGACTCCGCAAAATCAATAAATCCTTCTTGAGGCAAGGTATCCGTTTCTATAGTAAAATTCAGATTTTTTTAACTTTGCCGTTTCATAAATTCAAATTATTTGTAAAAAATTCATTGGTAAAGGAGGCATATTATTTAATACAAGATTATATACCTAGATGATAAAAAGCGTGGAGCTAATACTTGTTGACTTCCAGGTCGGATGTTTAACTAACATGAGTTTGTATTTTTAAATAATGAAAAAGTGTAACTACTGAGTTTCTTGCCGGTTCTTCTCGGTAGAATCTGCATTGAACCGGTTGAACTACAGTTAATTAAATGACGATTCAAAAGTGCTTGTGAAGGCCTACTTGAATAAATTAAATTTTGATTTTAATTAGCCATTTATACGGGCTACAATTTAACGGCATTCCTCTGAACTAGTACCCCACAATATGGTAGTCATGACAACACAAATCTCATATGCATATTTAACTGAAATGTTTAAGGAAAGAAGTATTTTTTATGTTTACGAGCTACACTCGCGTTTGAAGGGGGAGGATGCAGGAGCAGCTGTTAAGTAATTTTTACTGGAGTAAAAATTGACATATGTCGCATTCCAGACAGATAATCTATCACTGTGCCAAATTCATTCAGATCCGTTCGTTCGTTCTAGCATGATTGAGTAACATACAACAAATTTTAGTTAACCTCTACTGTCAAATTTCTATGCTCTCACGTTGACTGTTGTTTTGTAATAAAATAAATATTTTCATTATTTATAAAAAAACAACAACACAGAATAAATTTTAAATAATATGAAATTTTGACATTGGCCGTCCCTTAATATAGTAAAATTTTCTTTTAATTAAATAAATAAATAAAAATTGTTATAATTGTTTATTTATTTAATAAATATAATAAATAATATTGTATGAACGACAACATTATTGCACATTTTTTGGAACCAAAGATTTTATAATAATGGACTACTTTTTTAGAATTATTTTTAAAGTTGTACCTCCATGTCATAGATGTCCATTGTCACAATCTGATGTCAGTTGAGTCAGTCAGAAATCTGAAATGAGAAAAGCGGTGATAGATTATTTATTTATTTTTATTTAAATTATAAATCCGAATATGCTAAAATATATTTTTTTTTAATATATTGATATCGTGTTGTTTGTGTTACATTTTATCAAAACATGTAGTTACTGAAGACGAGATTATCTAAACAGTATTGATAAATACTGATTGAAGAAAAAATAAAGAGAAGTTGGGTGATAGCTTAATAATTTAATTTTTATTTTTCTCATTTATATCCACAAATATATTGACGAAAAAAAGTTTACCAATTCCAATATTCTGAACTTTTAATCATAGTCACGACTAAACAAAATCAATTTAGGAAACAATTATTTCTACAAATATAATAATGGTTTACGAATCATATTCAACATTTTAAATAATATTTAAAAATATAATATATATAAGCAATATATAAGCAACCTTAAGTTAGCATCTACTAAGCACATTAGCATTAGCAGCCTGTAAATGTCCCACTGCTGGGATAAAGGCCTCCTCTCACTTTGAGGAGAAGTTTTGGAGCATATTCCACCACGCTGCTCCAATGCGGGTTGGCGGAATACACATGTGGCAGAATTTCGTTGAAATTAGACACATGCAGGTTTCCTTCACCGCCGAGCACGAGATGAATTACAAAACACAAATTAAGCACATGAAATTTCAGTGGTGCCTGGGTTTGAAACCGAAATCATCGGTTAAGATGCACGCGTTCTAACCACTGGGCCATCTCGGCTCACTATGCACTATTTCATTCAATTTAGTAATAAGGCTTTTGCATCTCTGAAAATATAATTTTGCATTTCTGTACATAAAAAGTAGAATTACTCTTTAGGTCTTACTGTCAATTTGTTTGTAGTAATTAATTAATGTAACATCGCGGTTTGTTTATAACTTAATAAGCCCACAAGTTCATATTGTATATTTAAACCAACTAAGATATAAAAAAATGTTGATCTATATTGAGCGGTCAGGGCTACAGCGATTTCTTTTTGTAAAGGTTTCCGACCTTTTCGTCTAAGAAGTATTTTTAAGCTCTTTCATTGTTTCAATTTGCTTTGTGTCCGACTTTCTTGCTTTCGCTGTTCTAATTTTGATTTATCAAATTGTATCTTCAAGTGTGGTTTTTTACTTGAAAGATTATAGCGATAAAGCAATGACTTGCATAAATAGTGTTGTTAGTAAGGAGTTATCTATCTATTAATATTTATATATCTATTTCTTTCGTATCTATGTGTGTATGACACTCAACTTCTTCTAAACGGTTGGATTAACTTTAATGAAATAGTTCGTGTTTAAGTTCTCAACCCTTCAGGATCACCTGAACGCTTTAGATTTTATTGGTAGCAGGGCTTTGAGCAAACCCGTCTGGATAGGTACCACAGACTCATCAGATATTCTACCGCCGAACAGCAGTGCTCAATATTGTTGTGTTCACTTTTGAAGGGCGAGTGAGCTAGTATAACTAATGTCACAAAGGAATTAACATCTTCGTTTCCAAGGTGGTGCAGGCGATGTGAGGAATAGTTAATATTTCTTACAGCGACATGTCTATGGGCGGTAGGGACCACTTACCCATTCAGGTTGCCCATTGGCTCATTCCCCTACCTATATTATTAAAAAAAAGTGAATTAAACTGGCACTGTGATCGAGTACAAAATGTATTTTTAATAAATCAAAATTAAGTTGAGGCGAGCAGCTAGTTTTCATATATTACTAGCTGTTACCCACCCGCTTCGTTGGGCGTTTTAAAATTTATTTCAAATTAGTTATTTATAATAATAATAATTATTATTATAAATGGAAGCCATACTTTTTTATTATGAATATGTTTTTTGAATTTAAAAGATAATAAAATAATAATTAATCGTGAAAATAATAAAATTAATAGCAGTAACACCAAATTAAAAAACAAATTGAATTTTCGCGATAAACTCAGTGTACACACAGACTCTACAGATTTATATAGTAGTATAAAGTATACACATAGATATAGATATTTAGTCATTCATTTGCGTAATCACATGTTCTTACTGTATACCATTTTTTATAAAGACCCGTTCAACCATTCTTGAGCGGGACATACAGACAGAGAGACAGACAAATAAAAATTTCAAAAATGGTAAAACTGATGCCAGTGAGTCATAAACCGAATATTAATGACGAAATTCGACAAAAAATTTGAGTGTACAGACAGACTCTACACATTTATATGGTAGTATAGATTTATCGTACACATGAATGCTATATCTTTATCAAATTATTTTAGCCTAATAACCTTAATCCCAAACTCAATCTTAATAATTCTAACCGCATAATCAAATCATTTTGGCCCTAAATTATGGTATGTGTGTATTATGAGGCACACAATTTATAATTTAATTAAATAATTCATGAATAGGTCTTGACTCCAAATATACATACATATACCCTATTCCAATAGAAGTAGGAAAAAAGATAAACAAACGTCAATTTCATGCGATTTGCTAATAATTCAGCTATATTGTGCACTAATAAGAGTTTGTGATTAATATATATTTATTTAAAATACAACACTATTACACTTAATTACCTTTTTCCATTTTAATTTTACTTCCAAAGTTCCGATAACAGTTTCGTCGACGTTCAAAACGCCATTTTTTCGCAAATATATATTAATCATTAACTCTTAATAGTGCACAATATATGTAGCTAAGTTATTAGCAAATCGCATGAAATACATAAATATAAGATTTGTTTATCTTTATTCCTACTACAATTGGAATATGCTGTATATCCTATTGACTAATCTTGACTGTCTCCTCATATATTTTTTTAAACTATTTATTGACAATTAAATACACAATTAAATAATAAAAAAAGTTTTTATGTAAGTTTTAATTCTTTAGCGAAATTCAAATTTGTATTAATTGCATGAAATTATTAATTGATCATTTTTTTCTTTTTAGTGTATAGGACACTATAACACTCGCAAATTTTAATAAAGATAAGGTGTGAAGTTGTCTATTTCGAACAACTTGACACTTATTTGGCGGCTTAGCGAGCAACTTCACCGTGTAGTTTTATGCCATCATGCGCGCGCATCACAAAACTTGACTCATATGTTTTTCATAACGCACCAAAACAAGTATAACTTCAATAGATCCGGTTAAATATAAGCAGAATAAATGCTAATACTTTTATCTCGGACATGTATTAAAGCAACGCTAAGTATAGTTTTGAGTTAAACCGGGCAATTTATTTGAGGCGCTTTTCCCCACCGTCCGCAAGCCGCAATCACCATAATAATTTGCGTTTCGCTAGATAAATTAGTGAAATAAATGAGAGAAATTTCGCCTTTTTGCTCCTTGGAATGGAGTTCATTATGCGGTTTTTTTTTTATTATTTTTTACTCGACAAAACTGTAGTTAAGAAAACCGAGATCGTACTTTTGTAGTTGTGTTATTTATATTTTTCTTTAATTATCAACGTAAGCATGGATAGCTAATTGGTCGATGATTTTGGGTTCAAGCCCAGGTAAGCACTACTGACTTTTCATATATATGTTCCGTCTCGCCTTCTTGAGGTAAACTGTATGAGTCCCGCAACCCCGCTCCGAGCATTCTTCTCTAAAAGAAGGCCTAAGTCAAGCTGTGTGTCAATTAAAGGTCTAAAAAATTAATGGTAATGGTAAAATGCTACTTTTATATATCAACGTTAAGTTTTACGATTACAAATTCAAACTATTAAGAACTTGTCTTGTATACTTAAGGAGTAGTTTCACGTTTAGGGTAGTCCTGCCTTAGCTATTAGTTTACCTGTTTCAATTTGATAGTTGTTCGACTTTGGGCTTTTTTAAAGAAGTTGTTTCAATGACAATGCCTTTTATATTTTAACTTTAACATCACATAATTTAACTGGACTAATTTAAAGGGATCCTTACCTTAAAAGGATAAAAGTGAGTAGGATTACTTTTTCTCAGGAACGTATAACCATCAAGTTGAAGAAATAAAAATAGTAACTACCGTTTTTGTGACATGTTTTGATACTTGTGTCAAAATAGTTCTGCGTAGAACTATTTGGGTTAACAGGGCAAATTTGTGCATGTCAACCTTACTCTTACTTACTTTTACTTTTCTTACATACTACGTTACATTAGTTATTACCTTAATAAAAAACATGAAACCAAAATATACAATAATACTTAATAAAATTTAAGAAAGTAATATTTTATTAAGTATTAATAGGATAATATTTCAACATTTTTTAAATCAAATTTCTGGACTAAAAAGTTATCCAAATGCAACGTTATACAATCATTGTATGTTTAGATATTTGTAGAATTAAACTTTCTAATCCTCACAAACTGCAAACCCGTATAAACTGCAACATTAGCACTCGGACAAAAGGTCTAAACAATTTCACAACATCAGGATCCACAATCGCAAACGAAAACTTCCGTTTGCGAATAGTTTAGTAATTGTTTTACAAAATCTGGCGGTTTGTGCTTTCGGCAATAATTAAATCGGCTCGGCGGCGTTGATCCAAACCTCGTTACCTACTGACACTCCATTATTCCGCCGAATTCATAGCGGGTGTTAAGTCAAAAGAGAAAGAGCGGTCGAGCCCACAGTACTGTATTGTAATGACTTATAGAGCCGAAACGTGGATACTTGCTATAGGACAAGGTAGCTCAGCGAGCAATGGAACTCGCGATGCTTGGGGTTTCTTTGGCAGATAGAATTCGAAATTAGGAAATTCGCCAAAGAACTAAAGTCACTGATATCACTTGTATCGTTGCGTAGAATTAGTTCGCTGAAATGAAAGTGGGCTGGTCATATCTCCAAGTGCCTTGATTCCCGATGGAGCCGACACATGCTAGAGTGTAGACCACGCTTAGTACTTTAACTTAGTGTGGGACACCCTATGGCAAGGTGGATGGACGATTTAAAAATATGACACGTACGGTATGGTATGGGCTGCCTGAGATCGGAATGGTTGGTGTTCTGTCGGAGAGGCTTTCGTACAGAAGTAAACGGCTAAAGGCTGGAAAAAATAATAATTCATAGTTAATTTTAGGGTTTTGTAGGCCTGATAGACATCACACACTCCTCATATATTCTACCAACAAGCAGCCATAATAAGGATTGTCGTGTCCCAGTTAAAAGAGTGAGTGAGACTGAAACTACAAGCGCATGGCGCAATAAGGCGCAAAATAAGACTTGGGGATAAATATATGTATTGCTTATAGTACATAACATAACATAAGCAGCCCGTAAATGTCCCACTGCTGGGATAAAGGCCTCCTCTCCCTTTGAGGAGAAGGTTTGGAGCATATCCCACCACGCTGCTCCAATGCGGGTTGGCGGAATACACATGTGGCTGAATTTCGTTGAAATTAGACACATGCAGGTTTCCTCACGATGTTTTCCTTCACCGCCGAGCACGAGATGAATTATAAACACAAATTAAGCACATGAAATTTCAGTGGTGCCTGCCTGGGTTTGAACCCGAAATCATCGGTTAAGATGCACGCGTTCTAACCACTGGGCCATCTCGGCTCATATATCATCCTTATAGTGCCAAATTATAATTATTTGAAATAAACAAATAGAAAAAAGAGAAGTGTAGTGGTAACGAATTTTTTCTCGCTATATATTCAGTTTTAAGTAACAGATACAATAAAATAAATTCAAATAGACTGAGAATAATTGAATGAATGACAAGAATGAAATTGCTATGAAGTTTAAGTTATATAAGTTAATAGAAAAAGACAGAGAGAATGAAAGGGATACGTCTAGTCAGAGCATTACGCTTTTACGTCACAATTTGTGCCAGTTCACTCTATCTACTGTAAAAGAGTAAAAGACCTTCGTTCCAAAACAGCTCGATTTAAAACAGTAAGTCGGTATTTACGACATATCTTTTTAAGTTCAGTGACAAAATCAATGTAGATTGATTATTGTTTTGGAATACGGACCACTTTCTGCGCGAATCTTTGTGTATAAATATAAACAAACTCGAAACTAACCCCAGAACACATCAGCGTCTCGCCGTATGTAGTTTACGTTAACGAATGAGATGCGAACACACATCATTTTTAAAATTTACTTGGTGGTAGGGCTTTTTATTAGTCCGACTGGGTATATACCACCCACTCATTACATATTCTACCGCGAAACAGCTATACTTAGTGATCAACTCAATGAAACTCAACTTTTGCCTTGATAATTTTGAAATGTAATTTTTTTTATTTTGGATGTGATATTGTATCTACTGTTGGTTGTCCTAATGAAAATAAAATAAAATAAAATGTGATCACTGAATGAGCCAGTGTAACATCTTAGTTGTTAAGGTTGGTGGCGCATTGGTGATATGAGAAATGATTAATATTTCCTACAGTACCAATCTCTATGGGCAGTGGTTACCACTTACCATCAGGTAAACTATTTGCCAGTTGACGTAAAAATAACCGAGTTTTCTATAGTACGCAAAAAAAATTATATTTTTTTTTTATGGCATAGGACGGTCACGGGATGGAATGTGTGACAACCACTACCCATGGACATCTGTAATACCGAACGGCTTGCAGTTGACATGGAAACTTATGTAACTTGTTTTTTGTTTTGTTCTTTAGAAAAGGGGATCTAACAGCACTGCTCCTATACGAATGGGCCTAGCCGCCTGCATAGCCAATATTATTAATAATATAAACCAGGAATGACATGGTTATATGTATACAAGCACATTTAAGAAACTTATAATTTATTTAAAGTTTGTTCCACTTTCAACTTACACCATGCTCCATAAGAGTGCTCCCTTTATAATAGAATTGGACGAGGTGTCGTAATTCATCTGGATCCGCGACTAGTATAAAGCTATAATAAAAAATATACGTACTATGATAATAATGTTACGTTCAAGTTAAGTTTACTGCTTCGTTAGTTTTGTGTCTAGCTTAAATGGGTACATAATCTGAGATTCTTGGTGGAAATCCTGGTTTTTATGTATAAAAACTTATTAAGTTTTAGTCAACAGTTTCTCAGTAGCAAATTTGAAAGTTTGAAGCGTTAACGCACCGGTACCCGTAAAGCACGAGAAACAAAATGGTTGCATTATATTTTATTTATATGTATCGACTTTATTTGCATGTATGTACGCTTAACGAACACCGAAAACTGTGTTCGTCAAACGTGTTCGTGATGAAGTTATTAATATCTTATATATTGACTGTGATACGTGGTAATATTCATACATAACTCGCTGTTCGAGTTTTAACTATTTTACTGAAATCCACTTCTAATGATGGAGCAATGGCTATGAAGACAGAGAGCACATGAGAGCAGTTAGTGTGTTACGCGAACTTGAGTCGTGTTCGCTTCAGTAATTTGCATCCATACGAATGAACCAGATATATGTGTTCGATGTTCATACATGTGGACTTTCAGTACGATTCTGTCAGAATTCACTACACATTTCACTCGTGAAATGTTGACAATCAACTTACAGTGTTACGCCATTTTGATACGTGTTTCCTTATTATTATTATAGTCGATATCGCATATCAAATTCTGACATTTAACGCTACTATTGATAATATCAGATTACGGTCTCAACGAGAGTAAGGAAATGGTTAGTGTCCTGTGTCTGCGCCAAAATTATGCACAATATTAATATATCCTTTGCAAATTGATTTTTCTCACTCGAGAATGACGAGTTTGGTCGAAATAGCTAATGAGAAAGCCAATGCTAGTTTATAAGTAGCTACGAATATATACGCTAATAACATGCGAATTGTTCTCGGTAACAAATTTCAAAATCATGATTATATTCAAGGTTGCTAAACGTGCTTTTGTCCCATTTTATAAACGGTCATCAGAATATTATACTACACTGATGTCCTGGATAAATTTTAGATAAGAGGCGTCTTGGGAACGATTCTGTTCCAAATTTTTCGTATTATCCGTCGAATCGACGTCACACTGCGCGGCTATTGGGATCGAAGATAAAATTAAATAGCGATGTCCAATCTCTTAGTAATCACTTTTCATTTACACATTTAATAGTTTCGATAAATTTTATCGTAAATCCACATAATATCGGAATATAATCTAAGTTGAATTTTAATTAACCATTCATAGTTTTAGAATGCTTTATGTCATATTGTAATGAAAAAGTTCAAATCGATGAGAAATAATGTAATGAAATAAAATTAACTATGGTAGCTACTATACTACATGGTAAAGTATCCGTGAAATGAGGTTACAAAAATACAAACAGATGAGATTAAGGTATTTGGACTTTTCATCGGATGTACGAAACCCTAAAAATAGTAGGTAACGGTTGTATTAATTTCGGTTTCCCACAAAATCCACATACCGTAAAATTGACAAGATAGTGTAACGATAATTCAACAATATAATTATACGATATTAATAAATCAAATTTGAATTCTATTTTGAAATTAATTATCTCGGTGTTTATCATCCAAGCACATGGGTAATTATTATAATACGTTACACACACACAACGCTCCAATGCTGGATGAGAGGATATCCTGTAAAACGAGTCCGGAAACACACACATTACACATCCTAAACAAAACTGCCGACGGCAACGTTATTAATGTGAGTTTTCGACATAGTTATTTGCCTTATAACTATGAAAATTACTGATATGTACCCTAAAGTACTAACATCTAAGAGATAAAATGTGGTAACGAAGACATGAAATTATATATTAGGGGTGATCTATGAGAAATATAGTTTTTAAAATCATGTAAATTGACTCCATACATCTGGACAAGAAGCTCTTCGGTGCTGTAGTGTGCTGGAGCGATCCTATGACACCTCCCGAAAAGACGCAATGGGAACCGCTGGTTTTTTAGTGGTTATTCCGGTGCTTAATTCCGGATGCTCATTCGGTGCATTCCCATATCCCAAACGGTTAAATGAGTTTTTCCTACGAAAAGACAAGAAAAAGCTTAAAATGCGAGCACTGCTCTCATAGAGTTGATCAAAAAAACTAATAAAATAATAATAGGAATAAGTCAAAACTCAAAAAAGGATCGCGATTGTGAAGAGTCAGAAAGCGTCGGGAGACATTTATTATAATAATTTTAAAAAAAATGCACTGGCGATAAGGGGAATGGTTAAAATTTCTGACGACGCCAATGTCTACTGGTGATAACCACTTAGAGTTTGACCAGAACTAGAACGACGTAGATAGTCGGTACATTTGTCCGTCCGCCTATTAATATTTTAAAATTAAAAGAAAATGTATATAATTAAGGTCAAGGCAAAAATGCGATTCATCTTTTGATGCTGAAAGAAACAGTAAAATAATATCCTTTTTACGATGTTAAATAAAATATGTATTTCTCCAAAAGTTCTAAAACAGAAATCGAAGTGAATATAAAACTAATATTTTTCTTACAAAGTTTGTGTAAGCCATTCGAGTACGCCCCGACGGATTGCCCTCCGCGCTGTTTGTCTAAGAAACTGATCGACGACCTTGGAGCTAGGGTTGTCGATGATTACATAATATAACAATTATTTTAACTACAATAACTTATAGTTGTAATAATTGATTCAACGTAGAGGTTAACGAACTTGTGAAAGAACGAACCTTGAAAATGTATTTTTCTCAATAGAGTTTTGCAGAGACATTTCGCAATCTCTTCGAATTACATTTTCCAAGCCTCTAAATAAGTTATAATATATTATTAAAAATAGCTGAGAGCAGAGTATTTGTCTATTTATGATACTCTTTATTTAAAGAAAAATTTAAATTTAGAATTGGCATGAACTACCAACATGACTTACCATCTCAGATCCTTTAGCGTTATAATACTTGGTCAGGTCCTTACAAAGCTGTTGAATATTAAATGCCATGTATAATTTACCATTGTGGCTTCTGAAGGTAATTACGTCATATAGTGTTTAGTTCGCCTAATTAAAAGCATATAAATGAACAACATCCAAAATTTTTCCATCAAATACAAATGCAACGATACCACGAATTTCGCTTTGATTTAAAGTTCTACTCAACTAAAAAAATGCCTTTTATTTTTTTTGTATTTTCGACTCTCGAAAGTACTCGGTATTCAAACCTGGCATATGAAAAACTCTATGGATGGTGGTTCATTGGAATTAATTATCATTTATTAACATTTCGAGATAAAAGGTATACATTGTTTAATATTTATTGAGTGTATAATATTAAAAAAAACTACCTATAGGTCAAATTTATTTCTTTGTATGTAGTTAGTATTTATCTCTACAATTACTGAACTGATTCTCAAAATGAAACTGTTCTTTATTCAAATAGGCTCATAAAAGCACTTTTGTGGTCACGTTACAGGATTGAATGTAATGTAAAGCTACCACCTGTTTGGTAAGTAGATTCTACCGAGAAGAGCCGACAAGAAACTCAATAGTTACTCTTTTCCACTATTTTTTTTAATTACAAAATTTATGTCAATAAATTAAAATTAAATTTATAATATACATATATCCTGCCTGGAAATCAATAAATACCAAGTCCACGCTTTTTTATCTACACATATAATAAAATTGAAGTGTATGTTTGTAATATTAAAATAACCGCTTTTTACTAAATGCATTTGTATACTATACTAAATGTACATACGGTACTTATACCAAAGTAATATTTTTTTCAATTTTTGTACCAACGGCGGGGCTGATTTTGACAGGACTTTCACTGGCAAATAGCTGATGTAATAAGGAGTGACTCAGGCTGCTAATAATAACTTTTTTGTTAAATCCAAATGTACACGAAGTCGCGGACACAGCTAGTGGTTAATATAATCTTAAAAAATAACTGAGTAATTTTGTTAAAGAAACGAATACCGTGCCCCATGAAGGATGTATTGACTTTGGGAAGACGGAAACTAGGTGTTATAAGTTCACCTTTCGTCCTCGTTTCTATACAAAGAATGCAACTGCTTTTTTTGAATATCTATTTTATTCTAAATATAAATAAATATTGTCAACATATTGTGAAGCAACTCTTATTATACTTACTTTATTAAAAATATCCCAATGAGAGTTCTGAGTTTCAAAATTATAAACAGACCGGACGGCTTGTGTTTTGTAAATATTATTGGTTACATAAATTATAAATTTATTTTTATAATTTTGTTTTTAAAAATAAATTTATTTTCCACAGAGTTAAATTTATATCCATGACCACTTCCTAGCTGACGTTGCCAAAACTATAACAGATGCAAGAAAACTTTACACAGTGTAAACAACGGCGTCAGATGACTTGTGTTCATATATCTGTTGACAGCAATATTCTGAATAAATCAAATACAACGTCCTTAAAACGTATTATGTTTAAAAATTAAAAATTCACACATCGTACAACGTCGACGTGGATGAGTAAATAATCGGACGGGATTTGTGGAAAATTAGAAGGTCGTATTACGTTTTTTGTCGATGTGTGAGTTGACTGAATAGGTTGACAATTGAACAGGTGTGTGTGTGAGGATAAAAGGTCAAATACGAATATTCCTAAAATAATATTAACAAACTTATAATACAAGATATCCGATTGTAATGCGTGTATGTAGTTTCTGACTACTATTATCCAGGGGTGAATTCTGCCACCAAATCGAATTGAAATATAGTCTAAATGCAATCGCAACGATCCCGTTGCGCTTCGTCAAAGTTGGATCGAAATATAATCAGGATCGTATACTTTTACTATTGAGCTAAGTTTAATTGTGAGGAATAGTCGAAGTCGGATCTAAGTAGAATCGGGATCGTCTCATTAGCGTACCGTTAGTAGAATTGATCCCCTGTGCGACTTACTCGTTGACACAATGCCAGAAATGTTCACGCAACTATCAACAACAACCGTACAAACTTTCAATAGAATCGGTACAATGATTTTGAATCGTAAATAATTCAAACGATGAAATTATTTTGACACGTATACAAGTAAATTTACCAGGAATATCTCCTACGTTGTGTACATGATAACTGTCAACAGACCCACCCACAGCTCCCATCCCCGTTAGCCTCAAGGCTGAATCCAATATCACAGTATTATTTATATCCAGTACTCTGATTGAGTTTGCAATTTTGCAATGAAAACCAACCTATCGGCTTTCGACGAGATAACGTAAAGTGTTTTAATTCAGTATCCGACTTCCTGTAGATTATATTTTAAATACAAAATGTCACCTGTCTCATAATTCGCGTGTTTTATCGTTGTTTAATCAGGCTTAACCAGTACGAAATGATAATGATTAAATTTAACTGTATGTATTTAAAATGAAAATTTTATGAGTGAATTGTATCGGAAATCAATATTTGATATGGATACATATATCCATATCAAATATTGATTTCCGATACAATTTTCATTTTAAATATTTAGACAGATATTAGATATTTAGACAGAATATTTAAACACAAATTTGATACCAATTCATAAATTGGTATCAAATTTGTGTTTAAATATTCCACTTCGGGACAAGTACCTCTTTTTTCCTATTAACATTTCAATATTACACTTTTCAAGTTTGATCTGCTGGATATCCAAATATCATATGTACACCAATAATCTGTGGTCAAAACCTTCACGATTTCCTAGATATAGCAAGAATAAAGACTATAGTGTAGCACAAATACCAAAACCAATGTTAAACAAAATTAAATATTTTAATAACACTTTAGTGAGAAACTAAACTAATGAAATAACAGTCAATAAATAATAATAATTACGATAATAAAAGCAATTTACAACGACGTTATGTTACAATCAATACCACGATCGTTGTCAAATGTGATTTGAATTTCGAAATTAATTCAGACGGCTACATACGGCCTTTTGACATTCACTTCAAAGATCCGCTACGCGAGGTGTTATCTGTAACGTACACGTTGTACCATCTATTTCCGCGCCGTCATAAATATATAACAGATAATATGTCATCGCGAAATCTTAGTTGTTATTAATTCTGAATTACAACAGAAATTATATGTACATATACTTACAGAGATACGGAGAGAGTGAGAGAGAAAGACATGGCGTACTCAGCCCCGTCTAAAGCACAACAAGCGCTCGGGAGCAAGCCGTGTTCTGGCGATCTCCCTTCCCCTCAATAAAGACTTAAACTATTTTCAAAGTTGCTTTGCCGATGGTCCATGATTCATGAATCATCGGCGAGTTGCTGAATAATATGCAGTGATTCTTTTCCTCTTGGATTATTCCCCTTATTTTGGTGTACTGGTTATTATAGACCAGTTTACATAGGCAATAAATTAATCTAATATTTACTTTATTTCTTAACATTTTTATATATTTATAATAACAAAGCGGACTGGCTAAAGGCCACCTTATAGAAGTGACCTCAACCGACCATAGAAAATCGCTCTGTAACAAAGAGTAACAATTAAAGAACCAAAGTGACTATGTGAAAAATCTGTTGTATCAAGGCTTCCATTGCCTTGGTATCAAATATGAGTTATTAGCGCTGATATATATATCCATCATTATGAAGTTTACAAGTTTAGAACTAAAACGTACACTTATAATTCTTAAGACGTACAAGTTCATTTAAAACCAGTATTAACAGCACACACCTGATTATTATTGAGTGGTTAACTTATTTAGATTATGCCAATGCTCACTAAATATTTTTTGCGTTTATAACATGAGTGAGCCAGTGTAACTAAAGGCACAACGAACATAAAACTTAGTTCCCTAGGCCAACAATCTTGATATTATAAGGAATGGTTAATATTTCTTACGGCGCCAATGTATATTGTGACGAATTACTGTTAGCCCCATTTTCTAATCCGCCAATTTATTTACATTTCTCGAAATTAATAATGTTTTTACATAAAATTTAAGCGAGATACAAAAGCCCGTTTGTACCGGGCAAATGGGTGGCCCATTTGATGATAAGCCGTCACCACCATTACCAATGCAACACCAATATTGTGAACCAAGATATTATGACTCTTGTGTCTGTAATTACACTGGCTCACTTACCCTTCAAGCCGGAACATCACAAAACTGCTGTTTGGCGGTAGAATATCTGATGGGTGGATGGTACCTACACACGCGGGCTTACACAAAACCCTACCACAAACTATTTCTTTATAGCTATATCTTTCCAAATGAATTTTAAAAGTATTTTATACTGGAATAAATAACATAAATAAATTAAAATCCTTCCAACTCGCGTGTGTTTGCAGACACAAGAAGGCAGTGCAAAGGCAGAACTGACGAACAACTATAACGGTTATAGTAAATCAATTTGAATGACAAATATAAACTCAATTAACGTATACAAATAACGAGACACGAGACACGGAACGTACGATTACAACAGCCGATGTTTAAACGAAAAATTCAATCTTCGAAACAATCTCACAAAAGATTGTCTGATCTCGTTCGAATGTCTAAATGTAATTTTTTCAAAAATTGCTACGGAAATGTTTGAAACACCTGCCGTGTAAATGCAGCTGTTAAAGGGTGAACGGAATTGGATTTAGAGATGGGAATCGAACAGCAAACCTCATTCTGTGTGGAGAATAATAGAGAACCCGGGAGCCTGTTGAGTTATTTTACTCCAATCGTACACGAAGAGCGTCAGAATGTCTATAGAAATATTTAATCGAATAATTTATATGTACATTTTTCATACATTATATATCGTAGATTTATACATTACAGAGATTTATATATTATTAAGAATATTGTACATATATATATATATATTTTAATCGAGGAGGCTCTTACGAGTATTACTTTATGGTTATTTTACAAGAGGAAAATGAAAAGTGAAAAAGAGAGAGATAGATTTTCTGAAAAATATTGGTTATAATAAAGTAAAATGTATCTAATGATGAGAGACTGTCATGCTTTATAGAATACTTCATTACGGGAAGTGAAGATAATGGCTTAAACCACTTAAATAAAAAAAAAACACGAACCTCCTAAATACGCGTGTTTGTGTAAAATACATAAAATTCACACACTTGGGTAGGTTCAAACTGGATCAAACCAGTTTACTCGTAAAGGTCACATAGGTATGTAAAACTATTAGTACGACTGAGTTTGAAAATTATTAACTTTGACGCTCTTACACTATAATGTGGGGAAATCCAGTAGATAGGCTCCGGTCGAGAGCTATCCTACATCTAGAATATTGACCCGTACCTGCAAACGAGTGCGAGCGTTTAATACCAACTACAATCACCAACACAAATGTTTACTATTACATAATATTAAATATACAATCATATGTACGTCCAGTTCTTACGTTTTATTTCGCAATGTTTGAAGACGAATGAAAAACGTACACAAATATTTTTGTATTTCGTATTTATTGTGTTCCTCCACTGTGTATCAAATATTAAGTGACGTCATGCGTTCTTATTTTAAGCAGACATTTTGTTTGAATATATATTAGTAGTAATTTGACTAGATTGAGAATAATATTGTAATTTTACTTGATTATTGATAAGATCAATCGATGTATTATAATAGTATACTAGAACATTTGTATGTAACTTTAAAATATAGATCTGTTCAATTACGAAGACCCGCGCCTCAACGATAAATTTATTTATTAGAGTGATGCACGAGTTAGATTTTTTTTATCAATTAATAATTACAATAAAACCAAACAATTACCTTAATCAAAATATACTTTATTCAAGTAGGCTTTTACAAGCACTTTAGAATCGTCATTTAACAAACTATTTTAAGTAAAGCTACCAATCGTAATTAAACTAACTATTTTAAAATAAAGCTACCATCGGTTCGGAATGTAGATTGTACCGAGAAGAACCGGCAAGAAACTCAGTAGTTACTCTTTTTCAATATCCAAAAATACAATCATGTTAGTTAAATACAATTATATTAACTCTGTATATATAATACTAACTTTGTATATTAATAATTGCAAAAAGACACTTCATATATTCATCAATAATTTAACAAGCGATAACAATTATACTATATCACAAAATTATATCGTACCTTAAATATTAGCACCTTGCTAGTCCAGGATCAAAGTGAATAGTTAAAAGTCGTAGTCCCAACTAAAGTGTACCGAGCGTGACTCACAATATTGAACAGAAAAGTCAAAGTACCCTCTTATTTAAATATCAATGTTATCAATACAATCAAAAAATAACTTAAATTAAAATATTATTATTACAGAATTGATTAAAACATACAATACATAGTGTAAGCCTTGTTTGTAATTGTCTTATTATTTATTTATTTCTTAATTAATCTGACACACGTATACAAGATATCTATGTTTGCAATGACTAATGTAAAAATAAAGACATTAAAAGAAATACAAATAATGTTATATATATTTTGTAAATTACATCGGTAATTTAAAGTGGAGGTACGCGCCATTATAATGAAAATGTCTCTATTTGGGAATTATTTATTTTGCCGCCTATTTGCCTAACTAACAGAGCAGATATTGACCAATGTCTAAATATCTTTGTAAGTTCATTTTAATTGAAATTCTTCGGATGGTTATATTTTTTTTTACGATCTTCTTATTAATTCGATATTTAGTAAAAATTATTATATATTGCAACAGATATTTAACATAACTCATAACATATTAGTTAAATCGAATATATTCATCGAATAGTATACGAAATTTTTAATAATTTTAAGCACTTTTGTTCCGACTTGTACTAATACTACATATAGCTTTTTGAATGTATGTGTGGTCGAACTTTCTATTCACCTATGTATACATAAAACGCGGAACAGATTTATTCGTTTGTTAAACATTTTGTGATTAAAAATGGACCGAGTATATTTATATTTCGAAAAACAACTTTCTGAATAACGAAATAAAACAATACTAGTGTAACAAGTTGTTTGAAAGATATATTTATTTGATATAAAATACTGAACTCTATACAATATGTAATATAGTACATATAATAATATTAATTAAAGATTAAACTTGTACCATTAAAAAATTTAAATAAAGATATATTTTCCTTAAGCGCTTCTAAATCAGGAAAAATACAATGATCTGGTTTAGTTTCGAAATTTAAATTCTAGTACCATTATACGGCAAAAAATCAGATGAAAGAAAAAAATGTGGAGTTGGAACTTTAAATGAAGCCGTCAAATCCCTCGTCAGTTCTTGCAAACATGATTCAATTTTATAGTAATACTAACTATAAATAATCAGTCCTTACATGTTCCAGTGCTAAGCGAAATTGTCACTTTTCTTCTTTTTAAGAAGAAGATTTTCCGCGCTACTTATGCACATATGGTAGAATTATGTCCGTTACTTGCAGGTCTTCTTTTTTTCTAAAATAGACGGTTAAATATACCGTCTGATGATAAGCAGTCGTAGTCCATAGATGTTGGCGCTGTAAGAAATATTCACAATTCCTTGCATCATAAATGCGTCACCAACGTTGGGATCTAATATGTTATGTATCTTATCCCTATATTAACACTGACTCATTCATATTTAAAACCGGAACACAACAATAACTAGGTATCCTTAGATAGCTAGAGAATATTTGATGAGTGGGTGATACTGGTGGTCTATCTCAATTAAATATTAAAGAAAGTAAAAAGTAATAATTCTTATTAACTGATGACCATCCAGCCGATTTACCAGTCCATCTATACATTATTATCATAATAAAAATAAATATGAGCCGAGATGACCCTGTGGTTAGAAAGCATGCATCTTAACCGATGACTGTGGATCTAAGCCCTGACAAGCACCACTGATTTAGCGTGCTTAATTTATATGACATATTTATAATTCATCTCGTGCTCGGCGGTGAAGGAAAATCATGAGGAAACCTACATGTGTCTAATTTCAACGTAATTCTGCCATATGTGTATCCACTAAGCCGCATTGGAGCAACGTGGTAAATTATGAGCTCCAAACCCTCTACTCAAAAGGAAGAGGAGGCCTAAGCCCAGAAGTGGAAAGTAACAGGGTGTTACTTTACATTTTTACTTAGAAAATAACTTATAATCTCGCGAAATTTATTATTTACAATTTTACTTTGTTATATACACTTGCACATTCTCAGTGAAATCACACTGTAATCTACATATATTGCACTATCGTCTTCTGAATTTAAATTATTCGCTCCCAATCGATCTAACGATTTCCAATATGAATACCTCGCCGTTACTCGGTGAACTACTCTGTTCAGATTCGCGTCTTCCAGCTCCATCAAATGCTTCCATAATTAATGTTTTACATTTGTTATTATGCCAAAGTTTATAGGCAAAGGTGTTATTCTATTCTGACATAAAAAGAAAATGATCGAAGCTCATTATAGGTTTTCATCGTTAGCAGTAATTTAACAAAATGGGGCAAAGAAGATATTTGGATTGATAATGGTAGTTTTTAATCTACCAGGTAATTAATATAAATCGTACCTCGCTCATAGCATTTTGATACGATTACTTGTGTTTTTTTTTTTAATTTAACCGTAGACTTTACTGATTTGAGGCTTGCAATGTTATTTTTATATACTTATCTTTCAACTTAAGTTAAGTGGTTTCATCAAAACGATTCAGTCGACATCTTGCCGAGCCTAAAAATGTTGCATGCTTTCTTCCTTACTTAGTATATCTTCGTCGTTATAAAGTTGTTAATTTTTTACATGGCAATATATTCAGTTTCATTAAAATAAGGTATGTTATTTTTTTATAAATTGTCAAAGGCGGTTATATAATTACTTATATACTTACTTTTAAGTTGTAATTTATTATAAACGTCTCTTGTTAATTCAACTTTTATGTCAACCAAATTATTATTTTTCTTTTATTATTTTCTACCTGATTGTTTCACAAATTGCACAGTTATAATACATATACGTTTATTAAGTAAAATGAGGTACGGTCGATAGTTAATAATACATCCCTCCATAATGGTCAATGCGGCAGATTCCCAGCCACCCACAGCCACGGCGCATACCGCGGTAACCAGCATGCGACCGCGGCATGTCTCTATATTAATGCCAAAACGACAGCAAATTATATTAACATTAAACTGTATTGTATAAATAACCTAACATCACTAAATACTATTATTTATTTTTTTCATAACCTGCTTTGCGTAGGAGTATTTTCGCGCAATATGTAATCTGAGAACCAAAGTTTCTTTAGGAAACGGATTTGAAGAAATTAAAATATTTTCGAGTAGTCACCTACCAATATATTCTTAATAATAATGCACAAACTAATCTAGTACAAGGAACATTAATACTAGGAAAAAGCATAAAAAGTAGCCTTCATTGGAGTTTAAGCTTTTTTCAAACCAAATTTAGTCAAATTCGATTCAGCGACTTGGCTATGAAAGAGCCACAGATAGACAGACAGAGTTACTTTTATATTTATAATGTATATACAATTGTTGAAAGAAAGTACCACTGAGTTTCTTTCACCGGTTCTTCTTAGGTCTGATTTGAGTCTTTCCGAACCGCTGTTTTTTTTTTCGAAAGTATAATTTTGCAAAGACTTATATTCTATTCCAACTATAAGAGGAGAAAAGCCAAATAAGCAATATTTGACAGCAAATTGGTCGCGATATCATTGGTCAAGAGCATCATTAATATGTATATGATATCCACTATGGATTTGCGAAAAATTGCGTTTTGAACGTCGACAAAACTGTTATCGGAAGTAAAATTAAAGTGGATATGAGTAGTTAAGAATGAAAGTGTTGTTTTATAAAGATATATTAATCACAAACTCTTAGTAATGCTCAATACTGCTGAGTCACAAAATCGCATGAAATACGTAAATCTAAAGTTTGTTTATCTTTATTCCTACTTCGATTGGAACACATACATTAAAACTGCGTAACCTTTAAAAATGTATGCAACGGACGAAATTATTATAATTAAATATTAATTGATAATTTATAAATTAAAAATAAAATGTATCTCTAAACTGACCTATTTCCTTTGCGAATAAAGGAAGAAAGAAAATCTCTCTATATTTTGTTTTTCGTTTCTTCTTTAGAACCGCTGTATTAAAACGTTTAATCCTATACTAAAAAATAAATTAATTTGCATTCGAAATTCAAATATTGATAATTTACAAGAACTAATAACAAATTCGTCGTAAAATAAATGTTATCAAATAAAAATAATAAATTATAATGAAATATATCGTGATAAACAATGATGAGGATTTGGCTAAAACTCGTAATCCTTAAAGGCGTTGTAGATTATTTATTTCTGTAATTATGATGCTTAAAACAAATACCTAATTAACAGGAAATATTATTTATAAGCCACTGGATGCGGGTAGGATGACCCGCCCTTTCGAAATCCTTGAGGGATTCCTTTGTCAAGAAGTGGGTGTCTTCCGGCTATGATAAAGAGTATTATTATTATTTAAGGCTGATAAACAGACTCACAAAATCTAGCAATCTTATTTCTGAAATGCTGTTCATAACCATGTTAACAAACTAGCGATAGCTTGCGGTTATACCCGCGTTAAAATTGTGTAAGAGTTAATTATAAAACCTAATAATATCACGGGAAGTAAGACTGTTAATTACTTATTACAAATTCATAATATAGTATAACACTAAGGGATGATCTTTCAATCTCCAATCTAACGAACACATTTGATATTTTGACGGAATAATTATGTCAATATAAGTTAATTGACGTAAAATAATTGTTCCTGAAACAAATAAGGGCAGAGTCAAATATGTTGTATATATTTGTAAAATATGTTTATGCTGGAGGTAGGATAAAATAAAAATAATGAGTATATGTTATTTGATATGCCAAAAATTGACTAGCACGAATATAATTATACAAAATACATTGAACAAACAATATATTTTTTTTTTTTTGTATTCATTTGAAATACGTAAGTAGATTGGCAAATGATTACCACCGCTCATAGACATAGCACTGTAAGAAATATTAACCATTTCTTATAGCCTTAGGAACAACCCCTCTTGTGCCTGTAGTTGCATTGGTTCATGGTACAAACCGAAACACAGTAATACCTACCGAGCAGGTGTTCGTGTAGGAACTTGCACAAAAGCCTTACTATCCAGTTTAAAAAAACAAGTTAAATTAATATTAATTAATGTATGCTGCATTATTTTAAAAGTCGACACTCAGCTTACTTTAGGTTTTATTTGATGAACTTACTCTTCATGCAGGGTATCAATTCTAAAGAGTGACCTTCATCATTATAGCCGAATGATCAACAGTTTTAATGAGCATCCCCTCAATATATGTCTTTAATATATGGAAATGCAATATCAATAACACTAAATTAATTAAATAATATACTTTGTTATGTGTGTGTGCGTCGATGTTTGTGGATGCGTGTGTAATTGTTTTTACAATTATTTTTACTATTTTTTTTAACCTATTTTAAGCATGTTGTGTTTTTTGTATTTATTCAAGATTCGTATTCTGACATAAAATATATCTTTCATACGTTTAATAGCGTTTCAACAATCATATATTTTATCAGATACACACATCATATTCATACAATATAATATTAACTAGCGATTTTGAATAAATAATAGATCCTTAAACACAAACAAAGAAATACTTACTACAAAACTACATGTTACAAATAGTTAAACAATAATTTATTTACAAACATTATTCACACCAATGAGAGCTCACCACATAATTACTGAAATTATAAACCTTATTATACCAACCAAGCAAATCGATCATACGTTAATCCTAAGAATATTATCTTAAATAGGAATTAACAGCAATCAATGTTATCTAGGCATAACAACGATTATAACTCACCCCTGATAACGTAAAGTATAAAAACTACAATATTTTCTTTCTACAGTACAGTTGTTGGAAAACTAAACCAAAAGGTACATAAGTCTACAAAAATATAGTTTTAATAATTGTTTTATTAAAAAATCAACAAGTTTGTTTTTGTTGTTGTTTAGTATTTTAATAATTTTTAATGTGTATTAAATTATTTTATTCCAGCTAAATATGAAATTCTTACTCATCTCTGCTGCTCTCGTGGCTGTGGCCTTCGCCAGCCCAGTCCTCGTCAAGCCAGAACTCACTGGCCCATCTCCCATTGTCAACGACGACTCATACGAAGGCATCTTCGTTGATCCCGCTATCATCGGACAGGAATCAATCAGTGTTGGACCCGCCATCGTTGAAGGAGAAGAAGGAGTCGTTGTTGGCCCTGAATTTGTTGACGAAGCAGTGAACGCCCCTGTCTCCCCCGTTGTTCAAATCATCCTGAACATCAACTCCCAAACTCATGTTATCGACGTGCCCGTTAACCCAGTGGAGGAAATCCCCCCCACCCCAGTGATCATCGCCGAAGAAGCTGAAGAATCTGATGTTGTTCCCGAGCCCGTCCTCATCGGCAACCCACAACTCCCCGTCGTCCCCGCCCCCGTACAAATCGGAAACCCTGAACTCCCCGTCGTTCCCTCCCCCGTCATCATCATGCCCGATCAACTCAACTAAATTTGTAAAGTAAGATTCAGTTGTTTGTGGACGCTGGTGCTGTAAATAAATGTCAAATACGTTTTGTAATTGTGTATTTATTATAATTATTTTATAAAAATATAATCTTTTTCTTTAATCCTTTTTTTATTACAAAAATAATTAATATTTTTCTTATCATAAATACCGATAAACTTGATAAAAGGAATTAGTGTAACATAGATTTCGATTAACACGGAATTGAGAGATACACATATCTCATTTCAGTCATTATTTGTACATTGTTCGACGTATTGCAACATTACTTTAAAAATCAAAAGTCAATCTAGATAAATTGTTAAGGCGTAAACAACACATACATGCAAATAATATCATTTGAATAACAATATTTTTTTTTTAATTTGTGAGACATTCTCTTTGAATTAGTTGAGTATTAACGTCTAATTTCTTGTAATTGAAAAAAAAAATAAACAGACTTCGATAGTACCATAACAGACGTTAGCGCCAATAGCGCCCAAAAATCGCTCAGACGCACTCCATTGGGTGTCTAACTGTAACTAAAATGTTTTTGTGTATTATAAAATTGACTGAATATGTGCACTGTTATATTTCACTTTATTTAGCAACTTAAAAATATATTATAATATAACTTATTAAAAATATATTATAATTAAATAGGAAATAAGGAATTTTACAACAATCTTCTGGCACCGACTTCAAACAGTTTTATAGTTTAAATCAGTTAAATAAAAAATAAAAGGTAATTGTATCTATTATTTACTACTCATATTAGTGCATTTGAAGGCTTAACATTACTACTAAAGTGAAGTTAATTTTTGTGACAAGTGTAGTTGTCAGCTCTTAGTAGAGTGATGACATATGAAAGCATTTCATTTGTAATTTAGATAAGTTAAATCACTCAAAAATTCATCATAATAATCCGTCGTTACTTACAATGCCAAGACATGCTACTAAAGGCCACACATGTATGATTCTTAATAAAATATTATAATAACATTGAAAACACTGGCCTACATATAACATATATTATAATTTGTATAATAAATTATTGTTGGAGAAAATAAAATATGAATGTATTATGATTATTTCGAAATATCCTATGCAGACTTTTTATTTACTTCTTACTTCTAATACGTAACGTCAAAAACATAATAAATAAGTGTTTTTATTGTTATTGGATTAAACTTTGTTACATTCGTTAATTATACGTAACTATATCCAATCCAGGCAATCCTAAGAGCCTGCCTTAAAATCTCTGGTCTGGCCTCTACGGACAATATCCTCTAAATTAATTAAGTTTTTGACGACTTAGGTTCGAATAGGTTAAAAACTTAGGATGATGGAGTAATCGGATTCAAAATCAATGAATCAAAATCCTTCGTTTGCACTACGTCTGCCTTCTGATTCCGAACTTTTGTCAGATTTAGGCTTGTGTAATCAATAACATTTGTAGAGCCGAGATGTCCCAGTAACTGAAAGACATGATTCTTAACCGAAGATTACGGAATTAAACTGAGCCAACACCACTTAATCCTATAAAAGAACAAAGTTCCTATAAGTTCACTTTAGTATCAATCTTCATGGACGTCTATATGTCATGTGATTTATAATTTGCTTAGTACATAGGTACCCGGAATAAAATACAAATTGCATACAATATAAGGAAACTAATTTTCATCGTTATTCCAAAGGTATTTACGCTCTATATTCGGCGATACTCACACTATCTTTATCGAATATCTAACAGACACATTAATCATTCAAAATTATCAAAAAAAATTATCCGTCAGTCTTTACTCATCAAAAATCTGCTTACCTCGAAATCGTTTATGTTTAGTAATTATTTAATCATACTGTTTCTTAGAATAACGAAAAGGAAAATAGAACAATAATATTAATGAAACTCGTCTCTGTTTTGTTCATTCAACTATAGTGAGCTGTAAAAAGACGTGCCGAATGTCATAATCATCATGGCGTATTTATAGGATAAGTGGCTTTCTGTGAAAATGACGGTAAATGTGATCAAAGATGGTCAATGTATCGTTGGCAATGAGGAACGTCAAAGAGCGCCACTTAGCCGCAATAGGAATAATGCTAGGCGGTGTAGCCAGGCAACAATGCCTTGATTATTATTGTATATGGAACTGGCGCATGGCAGCTTGTTGGTATAGATCCTACATATGTATATATGCAAAACAAAATACATTTGAAATAGTAGAGCAGCTTAAAAAAACGAATATTAGCTATGCCTTATTATAAGGAATTACTATTTATATGTACCCTCCAATGAAGCTTAAAGTTTATGTTAAAATCGTGGACGACAATAGTCCAAGGGATTAGGATCGTACCTACGACTTTTTTCAACGCTAATCGGCCCATAAACCATTGCGCTATTGATACGAAAACCTCAACATAAAGTTTACCTGTATGTAATTTATATTACCATTAGACATGACAGTATGGTGTTATCATATGAATGTTCAACAAAACAATTTTCAGGGTTTCTTTCGTACATTATATACGAGTTTAATAAATACATAGATAGATGTACAAATAAAGATCATAAACGTTTGATCTAATAAAGCACAATACTTAACAGTTTTATCTTTAATGTTAAGGTATTACCAAAGAAACTGCTATTAATCTATTATAAATTAAGTTTTTCTTCAAAACTTAATCGATTTTGTTATCTCGACCGCAGTGATCAAACTCCTTTGTGTCTTCTCGTTCAACGTGATATTGGCGATCATCTGTTAGCACAACTAAAAGCTATTATTCTAGGAAATTAATTGAATTTCTTGAAGACCGTCAATGTAACAGACACCGCAATATTACATGTATGTACGTTGTGCTTCTAGGTTTTAGAAAAAAAAAAAAAATTATAATAAATATCTCGTACCGTATCTATGCTGTTGACTGTGGAGGACTTTCTACCTGAAGCCAATCCTGATTGTAGAATTATGTAATACTTCTCGAATTATGCATTGTTATCAGAATTAAACTGACACGTAATACCTTAACTCCTTCATTTAAGGGGAACTGTTTCTAATTCTAAACATAATCCCATTAGCAATCAAAAGTGTACATCTTACACTAGAATTTAATTAAAAATTTACGACGACTTACATAGTTACTACTTTCAGCGATATAAATGTACTTATATAAAGCTAATAGCAGACAAGATAAAAATTTTAAGATTACAAGTATTACTTGTTAGCGGCTTAATCTTTCTTACGTTCGTTAAGTT
Source organism: Vanessa atalanta (assembly GCF_905147765.1). Lineage (NCBI taxonomy): Eukaryota > Metazoa > Arthropoda > Insecta > Lepidoptera > Nymphalidae > Vanessa > Vanessa atalanta. The sequence goes on from NC_061871.1 coordinate 2,180,677, forward strand.
TACGTAACTGTCTAGTGGTTAGATATTATAAGATATTTCCCTTTCTTGTTGGGAACAATTCCCTACAAACATTATATAGTATTGTTTGCTGATAATAACTCCTTAGTTTTTAAAATTAATAGAAAGCAGGTACAGTACGACGATGTAAACAATGCTATAACTGTTATAGAACACTGGCTTAGCCTAAATATTCTTAGACTAAATAATAAAAAAAAAAACAAAAATTGTAAAATTTAGTACACCAAATGTGCAAAATATAAAAGCCTAAAAATGGATCCAGTTGAGTCACCTGAATTTCTTGGCCTTAGTGTTGATGCCAAGTTGCAATGGGTCCCGCATATTAACGTATTGACAAGTACACTGAGTTCTGCGGCATTTGCAGTCAAAATAATTAGATTATTTACCGATGTTGATACGGCTCGCTTAGTATATTTCAGTTACTTTCACAGTATGTACGTAGTAGTCTTACGGTATTATGCTTTAGGGTAACGCAGCCGCTATCCGTACTATATGTGTGCTACAGAAAAGGGCTATTCGCGCAATATATAACCTAGGAGCTAAAGAAACATTAAGGTATAAATTTAAAGAAATCACGATATTAACTGTTGCTACTCAATATACATACCTATATTCTGTAATGCTATGTTTGAGCGGAAAAATATAAATGATTTTATGAGAAAATGTGATACTCATAGCATTGGTACAAGGACCAAACACAAACTTGTTACTCCTGTTACTCGACTGTATAGAGTCAGTAACTCTTTTGTGGAGCAATGTATACGGTTCTACAACAGGATCCCAGAAAGTTCAAATAGCTTCTGTTGCCAAATTTAAAAAAAATATCAAGGAAGGATTTTGTGCGAAAGGTTACAGAATTAGTGAGTTTATGATTGATAGCACACCTTAGGAATGAAACGATCGCCTCCTAGCTATTTCTATTCATATTTAATATATGTAAAGATAAAATTGCCAAAAAAAGACCCGCTGAGTTTTTTTCGCCGGTTCTTCTCAGGTCAGGGTATTCTTTTCCGAACCGGCGTTAGTGTTTAATTTGCCTATCAATAAGTAAGGATAGAAGATAAAGGAGTTTGAGTTTGAGGCCAAGATCCTGCTTTGAAATCTCTGGTCTGGCCCTTAAAAATGAATTAAATATTTTCGTCAAACCAATTTAGTTTCAAGCCTGGTCAATAATTAGTTAGATTCTTGATCTAGGAAAGCAGACAAAGTCATTGATCCTGCGCCTGTTGTCTCTCCGATTATATATAAATGCGAATAAAGAGTGCATCGATGTTTGCGTCCACACTTACAACATACTTGCAATTTAATATTTTCTATAATGTTAGTTATTGCTCAAAATTGACCATTTGGCCAAAATTTGCTCATTAGCAGCCAGTAAATTTCCCACTGCTGGGCTAAGGCCTCCTTTCCCTTTGAGGAGAAGGTTTGGAGAATATTCCACAGGCAGAATATCGTTGAAATTAGATACATACAGGTTTCTTCGCAATGTTTTCCTTTACTGCCGAGCACGAGATAAAGATGCATCGGTTAAGATGCTCGCGTTCTAACCGCTGGGCCATCTCGCTCAAATTTGCTCAGAATGTCTTAATTAGTGATCATTTTGTATTTTATTTTATTCTAATAGAAAAAACATATACATGATTTTTTAACGTGAATGGACAACAATGTTCTCTACATTTGTTATGTATAATACATAACATTTGAAAAAAATAATAGAATATTATATTTCAATATGACAAAAATGTATTAATTTAATTTTAGCATATCACAATTAAAACGATTATGTGCAATAAATATAACAAGTCAAATTTAAAATCCTATGAGATAAATAAGAGATAAAACTGTTATAAAAAGAAAATATCTTTTTTGAGGAATTAGTGTTTGTAAGACAATTCAACAGACAAAGGTATGTTTAAAGGTGGCAATTATTATTACTTACATTATTTTAAATCCGCTGTCAGTTTGTTGCCATTCATTAGTTATAATTATTATCTCTCGAAATATCAAATTGATTTAATGAAATGGTTTGAGTTCTATTTTTTTATTATTTAGTAATTTTTATTAACTGTGTTTAGAATGACAAATGCCTGTACATTTTAAGCCTGTCTCTATACTATACCTCTTAAAGTATCAATGATAAATATAAATTAACAAATCTTAATGTAACATTATTTATTTATAGAACGAAATGATGAAGGTGTTGTTCGTCGCTGCGTTTCTCAGCGTAGCTTTGGCTGGTCCTACATACCGCCGAGAAGAGCTGGCTGCTATAAAACCAACATTTATTTCCGTCGGCCCTGCTATCGTTGACTCCTACGAGCCAATCTCCGTTGGACCTGCCATCGTTAGCCCTGAACAGATTTCTGTCGGCCCTGCTATCGTTGACTCCTACGAGCCAATCTCCGTTGGACCTGCCATCGTTAGCCCCGACCAAATTTCTGTCGGTCCTGCTATCGTCGACTCCTACGAGCCAATCTCCGTTGGACCTGCCATCGTTAGCCCCGAACAGATTTCTGTCGGCCCTGCTATCGTTGACTCCTACGAGCCAATCTCCGTTGGACCTGCCATCGTTAGCCCCGACCAAATTTCTGTCGGCCCAGCTATCGTCGACTCCTACGAGCCAATCTCCGTTGGACCGGCCATCGTTAGCCCTGAACAGATTTCTGTCGGCCCTGCTATCGTTGACTCCTACGAGCCAATCTCCGTTGGACCTGCCATCGTTAGCCCCGACCAGATATCTGTCGGCCCAGCTATTGTTGACTCCTACGAGCCAATCTCCGTTGGACCTGCCATCGTTAGCCCTGAACAGATTTCTGTCGGCCCTGCTATCGTTGACTCCTACGAGCCAATCTCCGTTGGACCTGCCATCGTTAGCCCCGACCAGATATCTGTCGGCCCAGCTATTGTTGACTCCTACGAGCCAATCTCCGTTGGACCTGCCATCGTTAGCCCCGAACAGATTTCTGTCGGCCCTGCTATCGTTGACTCCTACGAGCCAATCTCCGTTGGACCTGCCATCGTTAGCCCCGACCAAATTTCTGTCGGCCCAGCTATCGTCGACTCCTACGAGCCTATCTCCGTTGGACCTGCCATCGTTAGCCCCGAACAGATTTCTGTCGGCCCTGCTATCGTTGACTCCTACGAGCCAATCTCCGTTGGACCTGCCATCGTTAGCCCCGACCAAATTTCTATCGGCCCAGCTATCGTCGACTCCATTGTAAACTCTGCACCCATTGTTCAGATAATTGTTAAGGTGAATTAATAGACTGAATAAATAAAATAATTAAATATGAAGTGAAATTTTTGATCTTATGTTATTGTGATAAATATCACTATGTTATTTGTATTATTTAGTATTTAAAATAACTTGATAACTTAATTTAATCTTATTTTTGACAAAGATAACTGTTGCAAAAATTTTCTTTTTTTATATTACATATAACAGTTACCGTTACATTATTTGAAAATGACACTTATTTTGTTTTACAGATGTCATTTAATTCATACGTAATTAAAAATGTTTATTTATGTTCAGTATTTATAAAACTGTAATAATGCACTGTCATGCAATGCCACGTCACCATTTAAGGAAAAGTATAGGAGCTCGATGTAGATATACAACCTATTAATTTCATCCCTTACATATTAAAATGTTAAAAATGTAACGATTTTAAATATAAAATTTGATATCGTAATCTGATCTCCGATATATTCATTAAGTGAGATTGAGCAAAAACAAAACTTTGATATATCCATACAAAAGGAAAGCCATTTAAACGTACCTTTCATTTCCGTCCCACGCACGACTGACGATTCGTTTGTGATTGTTTTCGTGGAAATAACAACTGTACTGAACACACCAACAGATTCAATTCGTTCACACTGTTAACTCAAAATAGTGATTATTGCCTTTGAACAATGATTGACCATCAATATTTGATTAGACCATCATAATGATATATTCACAAAATATTGTTTTAAATCTAACATCGTAATCTATTTAACCTGTAACTAAAGTTTTCACTCATACTATTTAACTTCAGCAACAGTCTAGTAAATAGGCTACCTGATATATTAAATAGCCACTTTTCCATATACATTAGCACCGTGCACCAATCTATATATCTATATTATCCACCGTTAATGAGCAACCAACCTTGGAAACTAAAATGTTTTGTCCTGTGTGACTGCAGTTAGGTACATTAGCTCAATCACCATTCGAAACGGAACATAACAATGTTAGTGGTCCAGTCATTATTTATTTATTTATTGAAAAAGTTACACCATTAACCTCTCACTAAGCGCTTAAAATTAATATCTGATGTGGGTAGCATTCAAAATGATAAGTCTTTCATTGCATTATGGTATTGCTTCTTAATTATACTGGTAGAATAAATAATGAGTGAGTATTACCTATCAAAATCCGCAGAACTACCCTACCACTAATATTTTTTTACAAGCGTTCAAGAAATCTCAGCTTTTAATAGATGAGGTACAAATTTTGCACTTCTTTAAAACATATTCTTACTTCATAATACAATATTTCAAATATGCCAAATCAATTTAGTATACAACACTGCGTGACTTTTTTTTAAATATGGGGTTAAAAAAAGTTTGTAAAATAACATACCACTAGGACAAATTTATTTATTATTAATTTCAAACATTATTTATTGTTATTTTTTATACTAACTTTTATTATATTATTTAATTGAAATAATAAAATTTTCGTTGTTCGTACAAAACATTGTTTGATTTATTAGTTTATCAAGTTTAAATTTATGTTTAAAAATTTTACGTTTAAAGCAAAACGATAAAACATACCAAAAAAAATATGTTTTCTGACCAAACTAAATATTTTCAAAAGTTCCATATAGCCGGCAATCCATTAAAACAACGAAAATGTTCAAACTAAAGAATTCACGCAATATTTTAAGCATTGAGCGAGAACACCCAAATGGCGATCGGTGAATTTTTCCAACAATTTATATCCAACAATATTCCGCACGGAATGTTCTTGAAACTAACAATAAAATCTGACATAAAACTATTCTGTTTATTATATTCGATGTTATGACCCAGTTCCAGGCTGTGAAAATAGTAAAAAGGTGAAATGGGTTCGAATTTATCAATCTGTACAAGATTTTATGGCACCCATGTCCCATACACACGAGAGCCCATTTTATTCTTAAATTGGTTTTAACGAATTGAAACAAAATTATATTAAAACATATTTTAAAGTTAGTATTTCAATATATTCGTAGCATATTTTTACTCGTTATTTGTTGGTATTTCCCAACACAATCAAAAGGGATTTTACCCGTCAACACGAACTTTATCACGACCTCTGGTTTTGTCGTGATGATGACAAAAGATCTAATAGGACTAACGCTAATTCCCCGGAAACAGGTGCGGGTGCTTTTGTAGTAGGCCACATGCATTTACGCGTTGGTCACGTGAAATGGAAACTAACAAGGACGGGATTTGCAACAAAAAATGCTGAAGAAATTACATGACACAAATATGAATGCCATTTCAATTTACATTTGGGCAATATAAAATCTTATTAAGGCGAAAGTTTTAACGGATGAATGTTTGATATTCAAACACGTCAGAATCGCTTAACGGAACTGAATGAAATTTCGCACAGAGTTAGATTGTAGCCTGGAATAGTACTTTTTATATTGGGGGAGGGGGGGGTATCCTTACAGACGAGAAAGGCCGCGGTAGGAAATTAGTCATATCAAATATTATTATCTATAAAAGATAGAATGATTCGAGGGGAAGGTTTATATGTGTAATATATGCACAATATAGTTGAGAAAACTGTTTATTTTAGAGGTTTCTAATGTGAGGTCGGTTTTTTTGCGCTTACATTGCAAACGCTGGCTGAACCCTACAGGATAGATCAAAATAATGTACCACAACATTGTATATGTCTATCTCTTACCACTATATCGCACAATAACCAATTTTTATCCCTTATTTTTTTGGAGAAATAATGGCTTATTTTCAAAGATTTATGCAATACAGCATTAATCAATATCCAATTAAGAACTTAAATACATTGTGCATTTAAGATAGATCAATATGACCCTTTACAGCATGTAATTTAAATGAATATTTTTGAAGATATTACAGATTTAAAACACAGGGACATAGCGGTTTGTATTGTCTAATGAAATGTTATGAACTTTGTTGATATGACAATCTGTAGTATATTTACTATAAGTATTGCATTAGATAGAGAGTTACACTATGAAATAGTATGTAGTTCGAATTGTAGGTTTAGCTGTATTTAGAAAAAACAAATAAACAACTCATATCTGTACATTATAGCAGCACAAAATCCTAACAAATTAAAACGTCATAAATATTCTTAAAAATAATAATAAATACATTTTAATTAAATATAGAACACCAAAATTTCTCCAATTTCCTCGGGATAATGTTCAAAATGGAGGTCTGGATATAACTATCCTCTTTACAATCATATTTAATCCCTATAAACAAGGGCTGGCTTACTAAAGCTATAAGCAGGCGGTAAATACCTCTTAAGATTTGACAGATGCAAAGCAATGAGCCAAGTAATATAAAGTAGAATGAAATTACACGGGATGAAAAGCAGCGCCCGCCCGCGCGTTTTTATATAATGATTTTTTAGTTATGAACAATTTATGTGTGCTAATAATAAACATTTGTGAGTGTCATGTAAATTTGATTACTTCAATATCAAACAAAAACAGATGTGTCATGGGATACCCGGCTAGAAATAAGTCGCTTTCACTATATTATTAACTATTAAATAATAGACAATAATTAAATGACAAGTATTAAATTTATTAAATAGTAAAATTATTATTAAAAATACCGTGTGCAATAAAACAATAACAAAAAATGGAATAAATAATATTATATACAATCATATATAACAGAAAGAGACAGAGAGGTTAGAGGGGGCGTCACGCTTTTTTCTTACATGACGATTACCACAAAAAATCTATCCAAAAACACCACGCTTTGCATAAAGACCACTATTTTGCAATATTGGTACATTGCAGTTTGTATAATAGCGACAAATAAAAGAGAAGTTTAAAATAGGGGGGTTTCGCCTGTATTTCAGATCAGATTCGAACATTACATATGTGTGTGAGAAGAACAGCACTACAGTTTCGCTTTCGTCGATTTAGAAATAAGTGTATGTGAAAGCGATGTTTATCTGTGTAAAGTAACTATTTTTTTTTAACATATCATAATCTGATCAATATAACTGCTTCGTCCGACATTTTAAAAACAACCGACTCAACTGATGTGAATGTTCAAAATAGCCTTACCTCTATTATATTAATAATAGTACTATTTTAAAAATAAAGTGTGTATACACAGTTAGAGATATATTTTCGGGAAATAAAAAAAAATTAAAGCGCATCCGCAGTTTAGTATTCTTGAGAGTACTGATACTTTTTATGCCAGAAAAGTTTTGTTCAAATTCGTTAAAATGTTACAACTCAAAAAGAAGTCAAACTTCAGTAAATACAAAGAAATAGATAACATTTTTATCGCGCATTCCTGGAAGAAATAAGCGCCCGTGTCATCATTCCAAAGAAAATAAGCTCCGGGCAAATGAAACGGCCTTGCGAGGAACGTTTTATGAATTCATAACATCTAGATGAAGTTTTTATTTTGTTCATTATAAGGAAAATTCGATTTCATTATTTCTCTCACGAAAATCATGTCAGGTTGTTCGTTCGATTTACTTTTCCAAATGGATAAAGAGATAAAAAATCGTTTAAGTGGAAACGAGAAATAATATAATATTTCATTTGCGTGAAAATTAAAACAATGTACCTAACTGTTTTTTTTTGTAATTGTCATATTTTTATTACTCAGTTTCGTAAATATGTACTTTTGTATGTTTAGGTAGGAACCGCCCACTCATCATATTATACCGCCAAACAGCAAAAATACTTATTATTATTATTGTATTATTGACGAGAATTATTAATGACAGGCATAAGGGACATAACATCTTAGCTCCTAAGGTTGGTGGTGCATTGGCGATATAAGGAATGCTTGATATTTCTTACAGCGCTAATGTCATTTGATATTTGATGGTGGTGATTTGGTGGTGATTAATTACCATCAGGTTACCATTTGCCCGTTACCCTACATCAAATTTTAAAAAAAAACCATAGTTAATATGGAAGATTTTTTTACAATTCAAAATAGTCTTCATTCAAGCTCGTATTAAAAACTTCTAAATTACGTTAGATTATTAATTAAAGCGATCACCGGAATGTAGATTCTTTCGAAAATGAGGGGCAAGAATCTCAATAGTTACCGGCCGTCAAAGACTTCTTTAATTGTTATTTGATCGAATATCATAACTAATTCCGCTTAGATATTCCCGTTGTTTCGTTTCAAAAACATTTCGAACCCTTTTCACGAAAACTGGTCTCGGAAAACAATCTCCTATTAAAAAAATGATTTAAATAAGATATAGATTTAAATATTTCAATATATTCGGTTAGTCCGACGCCATCGACATATTTCATGATTTATATAGCGCTTTTGAAAAAAGTGCATCTGTTGAAATTTAAAAAAAGAGGCTAGTTACAAAACAGGTGGGTTTATTAAGGCGTATTAATCGAGATAGATAGCGCTTTAAGCCGCTGTCAGCCTTTGACTAATGTCGGTCTTACAGCTGGATTACAACTTATTTTTTTATTTAACGTTTTTTTCATCTTTATTACCCTTTAAATCACCTATTTAATTCCTTGTTATTTTTTTATTATTTTAAGGAAATATAATCTCTAAAATAATTCACAATATGAGTAATATAAACGCTATTGTCTAAAACGAAAAACGTACTTACATTTTTGTATCTATAAAGCGCTGCATCGGAGCTTTATCCTAATGGTATGTTATTTGAAAACAAAACAACGCTAAGACCGAAAATAAAAGTTAAAAGTTACAGCAGCTGTAGTCTTTAATTAAAATAAAAACGTAATTTGTACCTTTGTTGGCGGAGTGAGCGCGCGACATTAATTCCCCGGACCAATTGAATCTGCCGAGATCGAGTGTCCAGTCGAAGGTTACTTGCTTTTGTAACATTAAGAGAGAAATACGAGAGACTGTGAGCTCTTTATCGTAAATTCTACCTAAAGTTTCAATCGCTGTTCTCCGTAATAGTTTCAGTTGGATTGAAAAAGCTGTAGAGTAATCGAATGTAAGCTAGTGCTGTTTGCAGTTTTAAATCAACAAAAACATCTGTTTTTATTTATATTAGCTTTATTGATCATGTGATCAATGCTTGTGCATTTGCAACATACAAAAGCAAATTTTATGCTAAGCAGATATTTACGATCGTGGCAAATTTCACAAAATTTTTTTTTTGAAATTTGTATTTACAAAAGTTGCAATTTACTACTACAACTAAGATACAATTTTAAATAATACCCTACCGGTATACAGAAATATTAATTATTGTTCCGGTTTGAAGGATGAGTGAGCCAGTGTAACAAGCACAAAACATAACAACTTAGTAACCCAGGTTGATGGCCCATAACCGGTGTCGCTCTCTTTAAAAAGTAGTCTATGAATCTTAATTGAGCATAATGCAACTTTGGAACAATTTGATGACTCTTAAATAAAATTCCTCAAGAAAGTATTAGGTATATCAGGGCAAATGTGCCTTTCTTTATTTTATTTTATCTATTGGTATATGTCTACATTAATGTGTTTATTATAAGTAACATCTGCTTTTATTTACCTTAATAGGTATAGCATTTAGATCAAAATTAAAAAAAATATTTATTAATGATAAGTTGGTGTAAGAATCGAAATCAATAAAATTAGAAAAAAAAAATCAAAAAACCAAAGTCACATTCTGTATGTTTCATAAATTTTTATTTAACTAATAAAAATCTATCGACACCAGAACTCCCGAACCGCAATAAATATTCAAGTCTATCGAAAAAGGATCTTCTTTTCTTGCAAGCGACTAACCTTTCGCCTTAACTCCATATTTTATTTCAATAACGCAACAAGGAAACTTGTATTGTTGTATAAAAGAAATACTGGCATTGTTACACACGTGTAGCAGCGTATCTTGCATAATAAATCTGGCGAAAATGCATTAAATGCTATCGTAAATACTACTCGAATTCTTAAAACGATGTTATCAGCTCGAAGGTAAGCTAGTGAGCTTAACAACAAGAGTTATGGTGACATTTTCTATTACCTATCCGGAATTATAAGACGTATTTTTTTCCTCGTCGCTATACTAGAAGGAGTCGATTTATTTAGCAATATAATATGCTTTTTGTATACAGGGTCAATTTTGCTCCGTTCTCTGCTGCTGAAAACTGCTGGATTTGTTTAAATTAATTATTCCACATAGTGATCCCAGAATTAGGTGAAACCACGTCTTCTAAATATCTCAGTGCTATTGAAAACCATTTTCTCTTAAGAAGTAACTTCGGAGCTTGTTGCCACACTACTCTCCTGAGGGTAAATAAATTATATGAGGGTATACTTCAAAATGAAAATCGCAAACAATGTCTACGAGAACAAAGTCGCGGCATGTAAATACATTATTAACTACAACATGGAGTCAACGACCCGTACTAGGATAACTTGCGTCGAGGGTCTAGAAACACAACCACAAAGGCCTAGATCATTAAAACTGTCTGTACGTCACTTGTCATAAGTGGTGACCAACCCGCTAGCTTATGAACAGATGTTACTACAGCATTATTCACCAATGACAGAAAATCGACTATTGTATGATAATTATCGCAGGCTTCTATTTAACGTCACCTATTAGTTAGTTTATTCAAATATACAAAGAAAAAAGCGTTCAGTACATTTTTCATTCCTTTTTCGAATGATTTTCTTTTTTTGTTGTTTGCAAGCCATTCATAAAAAAAAAATATCAGTAGAAAAATAAATGTTCGAAACATATGTACAATCTCATATAATATGTTTTATTTACGTTATCAATAATAGTTTTGGTCGAATTTCGAACACGAGATGAACATGCTAGTCTTCGTGTATTAAAGCTCTATCTCTAACTGAAATTAGATCCAGTTCCAACCAAGTTGAAATTTTGCAGACACGTTTGATACTGGTCACTATTGAATCTAGTTGAATTAAATTCGTTTTAATACATGGATTAAATAAAATATTTCGTGTTTTAAAAAAAAAGATTACCTTAGGTATAAAAAACATTTCAAAATTCTGTATTTATATATTTGTTACTAATATGGCTATAAAATTTATATATACATAGGTTTACTTGGTAGGGCTTTGTGCAAGCCCGTCTGGGTAGGTACCACCCACTTATCAAATATTCTACCGCCAAACAGCAGTACTCAGCATTGTTGTGTTCCGGTTTGAAGGGTGAGTAAGCCAGTCTAACAATACATGCACAAGGGATATGTCCCTTGTGCATGTATTGTTAGACTGGCATCTTAGTTCCCGATATTGGTGGCGCTTTGGTAATGTAAGGAATGGTTAATATTTCTTACAGTGCCATTGTCTATGGGCGGTAGTGACCACTTACCATCAGGTGACCTATTTCCGCCTACCGATATCATACAAAAAAAATGAAATATTACGCTACGGTAAAAATATAAATTGCGCCAAAACTCTAGGACTTTAGGCAAAAATTATTTTGTCGCGCTCGTGTCGATATAATTTGGTTACTATATCGATTCACTGCACGGGCTAATTGACATGGACGGGAAGCGGAAGTGACGTCATGGGCTAAGATTTATTAGAAGCGGCATCTATTGTATCTGGTTTGAAGGCAGGCCTCCTGTAATATATGACGCCCGTCCATCATTTCTACCATTTTAGTCGATTTATGCGCTTCGTCGATAACTTATTACTACTATCTAGTAAATCACTATGGCCATAAAATAGTATATGATAATGACCTCCTTTGATCCCTTCGGGGCAAACCAAGCAAGAATAGGTTGTTATTTATTTATTTGGACGCAAGCGAACGTTCTAAATTTAAAAATATTTTTTTCAGTTATGTCGTTTATTTGTAACATTAAAAAACACTTGACGAACAAACAAACTAAAAATGTGTCAGCTTATTTTATAACTAAATATGTAGTTCAGTCTGAAATATCCTTTATCCTTTAAAAAACAACGCGACATTGGATTTGGGACACACTCGCGTAAAACCCTCACGACTCTCTTCTGTCTCCTGTAGTAGCACCCTTTTTAGCAATGTGATAAATGTATAATCTACTCTAATCCAGATATGACGGGTTCATATTTTTTATGAATTACCATTTAGTATAATATTTTGTGATTTTTTTCAATTCCTCACAGTTTTACCGGCGTCACATTTGGATATCAAATACGTCCCTCATGATGTGTTTAGTATTCGTTGACATTTATGGATAAAGGTTATGAGGTAAAGATATAGTCATAAATATCTAATATGATATATATATTTTTCTAATCTGATTTTAATTTCTTGATATTAACGTATTCAACCAATATTCGATAGAAGATAGACATAAAATTATTCTTTGATTACTTTAGTTCTTTCTTTTTAAGCTGTGTGGGTTGGTGGGTGGTCTTTTTATAGCAAATTCTACAGTCAAACACGAATATTTTATATTGTTACGTTCCAGTTTCAAAAAATTAGCGATATAGCCTTACTAAAGGCAAAAGAACCCAACATTTTGGTTCCCAAAGCTGGTGGTACATTCTTTCTTTCTTTGAGACTTATTAAGTATGGATAGGTGGGTGGTCCATTTATTGCTTATTCTTCAGCCAAATACCAATACTTTGTATTGTTACGTTCTGGTCTCCAGCATGAGTGATACAGTGTAACTAAAGATAAAGAAAAACGACATTTTGGATCCCAAGCGGCAATGAACTTGGGCGATTATGACTACATACCATGAGATCACCTATCTGCCAATTCGCCTACGTATGTTATAAAAAATATATATATTAATCCGTATTAATATAGATATATGATTTTGGAAAGATATGATTTTGAAAATTATATGTGTTGATTCGTTCTCTTTCCATTCTCTATTTGTACATGAGTGGATATTGACATACTCTACTTTTTATCCTGAAAAAATGCACGCCAACAAAACAACAGGCAAAAACTGGTACCGCGTAATTTCTTTATTTTGATTTAATCATATTTGAATATATATTATATATATTTAAAGATACCTATATATATGAGAGCCGTGTAAGTCGAAATTTTCCTTTCTTATATAACTATAATAATTTCAAAGATTAGAAATTATAATACCGCTAAGAATAATTAGTTTTGACGCACTTTCTTGGTATTGTGGTTTAGAGTTGGTTTTTATTATAAATGTTTAATCTTACACTTACAAAAAACAAAACAAAATAGTACTAGACTGTGCTACTAGTAAGTTTTGTTATTATTACATTCCTGTGAAATTGTGTTAGTTTTTTAGGACTTATTTAAAATTTTTGATTTAATTAGCCATTTTATAAGAAAAAATCTTCCGTCCTTTATCAAAATGGAAATATTTTGTCTATAAATCCGAAAGAATATTCAATATAGAATTTTGGGTACCTATTAAATATGTCCCTCATAACTCGCGAGACTGAACGATCTCGGCGTATCTGTTACTGGTTTAGACAATGCTCTTCCAGTCTATGTAGCATCCTTGGTATGCACTAATGGAGCTGCGATAGCCGTTGACAGCTTCCGCTTCAATTATTCGGCGCTTCAGATTTTATCTGGGACACGAAACTGGAAATGGCTTCGTGAGCCTACTTTTAGTGTCCAACAATGTCTAGGCTGTAATTAGTATTGCACTATTATGTAATCTAAGTGTTTTCACTGAAACAAAAAATAAAAAAGTTAAAATTCTTATTATTTTCCGAAAAACAGTCGGTCTTATGTCTTATATCGTAATCATTTTACAAATATTAAAACAATTATGTTTATAAACGCGTGTAACTTCACAAGCGAATGTCTTGGCTGGTCAGATTTTTTAGAATAAAACATATAAATAATATAGTAATACGTAATACTATGTTGCTTTTGTGTTGCAGGACTTCTTTATATATTAATTTGGTATTCATTATCGGGCATGTAATTCAATCTATTAAATAGATAAGTTTCGGATGTTAGGCATTCGTTATCTTCCTGACAGGCGTCAGGATAAGCTACATTATAATAATTTGTAAGAATTATTTTTAATTTACTTTTATATACAATAATATTATCAACGTCTTCAAATCATCTGGCAAAGTTTGATATATGAGATCAATGGACACTGATCGACCGACATCTATCCAAACAGAATCACCTACTGAAAGCAACTTGTAAAAAAATATTCTTCATTCAAAAACATTTCGAATGCCATTCTAAAGGTGCAATTTCAAATTGAATACAGGTAACAAAATGTACAAACCAAGAAACTAAGTAAAAGAGTTAAATTAATATTCTCGTGATTCCCTTTTAAATGAAAAGATATCTCTTCTTGATTTATTAAAATTCAGAAAATACTTTTAAATTTGCAGCCTTTCATTTCACTCTCCTTGATAATTAAGTCGACACGAATTTTAAATACTTTTAATCAAATTCTCATTTTGTAACAGTATGAATAGAATAATTTAGAAGAAATCCGACTAAAGTTTTGCAATATAAAACGCTACGTTTATTGAAATATTTCAAGGACAGCATAGTTTAGACGGTATAATATTAAGATTAGATTGACAATATATTTCAATAAATACATTTAAATATTCGTTAAGTGAATTATGTTTTAGGAGATTTTTTGATATATTGATATAGACTTGAAGTTTGGAGTAGACTCTTTTAATGTTCGATTTAATGTTAATTCTTCGACTATCTGAAAATACAAGCATTTTTGTGGAACAAATCGTTCGACACTCGTTATTTATCCGACGCGTTCGATTAACGCCCACGCGATTGGGCCGCCGGTGCGAGCACTATCAATGACCATAATTTTCCTTTTTGCCTTTACGTAATTAGACCCCTGAAGAACCACCATACTGGTACAAATGACCTAGAATTTTGTGTCATCATCTTCCGGTCTATCTCTTCTCAATATTATCTAATTGACTCACTCAAAGTGTTATAAATTCGTGTCAACAAAGATGGTGTCAACATAAATATGGTTTTAAGGGTTTGATAAACGTTTGCGATGTAACACACACTTTTATCGTTTTCATAATGAAAAAAAAAAATACAATTAAATGCATCTCACTTCTTTATTTACATTGTGTGAATCAACAGACCGCACAATTATATATGATTAAAACATTTTGAACGGCTGCTAATATCGGAGCGTAACGAAACCACAATGGGGATAGATAGGCGCATGACACATCAGCAGTCTAAAATGTAATGTAATATGAATGAATTTACAGTACGAAATTATACTACAGAAACCAAAGAATTCATAATCCTGATATTTAAAATTAAATATCATAAAAATGTGCACTCGGGCAAAGTGTCAAGGATTTCTTGGATTTAACGCTTAGATCCGCAAAGTTGCTTCGGTTCCTTTAAAGAAATATATCTAATTCCATTAAAATCATTCACGGAATTGCATAGATCTGCATCCTCTGTGCCGTCAGTTCCGAAGTGAAACTGATCTCTTATAAGGGTTGCCACATATTCTAAGATTTTCTAAGTTCAGTAATACAAACATTGAGTCCTCCATTTAATTTTTCTTTCCGCTTACTGAAACGTTTGGTTAAATCATACGGGATTCTTATGGAGTTCTTATTGAATGATAACGAAGATAATGTCACTTGGAGGGAGATGGGCTGTCATTCTACGGCCTTGTTTGTGTCTTAGCTCGTGTGCAATCATATGCCATACATGTTGTCCATGCCTGTAGTGTCTCTTATCTTTAAATTGTTTTTTTTTTATTCTTAATTTTTGTCTGCCAGAATGTTTTATAATTTAAGTTTTAGAGTGTCGTAATTTGAATTTCCTGAAAACATTTCTCAATAAGATCAGCATTTTGCTCAAAATACTGATACAAAAACTTTATCTTACTATCGACCCTTCGCTGTTCAGATAATTAAGTTGTGGAACAATTACCTTACTTGTACATTCTATAAATAATCTAAGTCAGGCGTTGCTATCTAAAAATTGGAGACGACTTTAATTACTTTTTTTTGTACAAGTAAAGTCTGGGTTTCATTTGCCTATAGATAGTAGTATTTATTTTTTGTGTATTAGTTTATATTTATATGACTGGTTCATTTACCCAGATTCCATGTTATAATTCTTTTGGCAAGACGAAATGGATAATTAGCAGATTGATAGTCGTTTGCACTACACGATTCAATGTAATTCTCAGTAGGAGAGCAAAGTATGAATATTTGCAGTGTTTTCACTCTTGTGTCGCACAGACAGCACGTTATGTGTACTTGTTCTTCGCCTGACCTTACTCTTTTCATTTAGGATCGACGTCGTATCGAATAATCAGAGTACAAGCGTGAATACTGAATGCTATATACCTACACAATTCTGCATCGGCGATAATAATGAGAGACTATCGTTACCAAAAATAAAGAAATTTCACTTAGCAATTTAAATTATATAGTCTAGAACTCATGTGTAAAATGTGCAACCGTAAAATACTTACCCTATAATAAAAGAGAAAGCACGCGCCAAAACTCTTCTATCATGGCAGATTAGTCTTCATGAAATGTAAGCCATCGGCATTGCGTTAAACCAGTCAAATATTTGACTTTTTTAATCAACTCACATTCGTTTAAGCTTTTAAAAATGTTAAACTCGTGCCGTAATCAGCCATTCAATTAACAGCCTTTATACTAAGGGGCGTCGTTCAGCTGCCTGAATAACATTCAGCCAATACATCTTCCGTTCTTCCGGTCATTTCCATTAGAAATATATATGTGTATGTATAATAAAACTCACAATTACAGTAAGATGGCCTAGTGGCTTGAATACAAAAACTTTAAACGAATCTTATTCACAAACAGCTTAGTGGGTAAAATTAAATAAAATTAAAAAAATACATTTTATAACTAAAAGGCATTATCGTTTTTTTTTTTTTAATTAATGCCACATCTACAAATAACAATATTTTCCGAATAGCCTAACGTATAGTACTGCATTTCCATCGGTGGTGTTGAATTTGTAGAATAGTTAATAGCTCAATTGATTTCTCTCTTGGCAAAGGAAATTGGAAGGTTGTCCAGTATCATTTCTCAAAACTTTAACATGGTTTTATTCCTACGAAATGCGAATGCCATTTTCACAGAATGTTTTAACTAATTCATTTAAAAAAATATATTGAATTCTACATCTATAATAATTTTATGTTGGAGTTATACTCCTTTTGACACGTTATCAAAAAATAATAAGTGTTCTTTATGGTGCGCGCGCACAGGTTGAGTAAAGACTACATGATGAAGTTTCTCGCTAAACGAACAGACAACTTCACACCTTATTATATTAATGTTTATTTTATTACAAATTTAAATTATGAATGTTTAAATTTGTGAGTGTGTGTAATAATAGTGGCGAAGAAATTGCATTTATAATAATAATAACAATAATTATATTATTATTAAGAAGGTTTTTTTTTTCTGTGTCATAAAAGGTCCCTTTCTTTAGGAGTAACATTTAGAGTTTATTTCTCGAAACCTCTTCAGTGCATCATTTATATCCAGCACATGCAGCTCACAATGTTTTTGTGTCGACTAGAACCATTATCACAAATTAAGCTCATAAAATCCCGCGATTTACCGTACTTTGGTTAATATCTACTTCTCAATTTCAGTAGCATCAACTGAAATATTATTAACCAGCTGCTCCATGAAGTTTTACACGCGTTAACCGTTCCCGCTTCGACCGATCTACGATACCGTGATATTAGATCGTAAAAATTGGGGTATCGGATGCAAAAAGAATATTTCAAATCAGACCGGTATTTCCAGAGATGTGTGTTCAAATCTCCAAAACAATCTCTCCAACTTTATCATATTACTGTAGTTTTTCTATTATTAAACGAGGAATATATTTTAGAGGGACGTGCAAATAGACCACTTAATGGTAAGTGGTTACCCTTACCCATAGACATAGGCAAAGTAATAAATATTAACAATTACTTACTACCCCAATGGGCCACCAACCTTGGGAACTAAGATGCTATGTTCCTTGTGCCTGTAGCGGCTTACTGGCCCACACACCCTTCAAACCGGAAGAGAAAAATTATGCATGTTATTGATTGGCGGTAGAATATCTTATGAGAAGCCGTCTGGGTATACCTACCCAGACGGCCTTGCACAAAGACTGACTAACATGGAAATTTTTAGTAATAAATATTTTATCTGTAAATACCTTCATAATTTATTACTCAAGTTTATAGTTTACACAGCCCTGTTACTAAAGCCTTATTCAGACTGCAAGGGATTCGGAATCTCACATTGTCGGAGTGGAGTTGGTTCAGATCGTCATCTGAACGGAATTTGAGATGACGATCGATTTATCTAAACGGAACCGGAAAATTCATGGCCTAATCCGAGGCTTAAACGTAAAACGTTTCTGTATTTATGGTTTGACAAGATGGCTGCCATTTTCTATGCGGGCATTCAATTTGAATTAGTCGGTCTATCCGGATTAATCTCACTTGGAAATCACGTTACATTTTTTTTTTTTTCTCTTTATACGTCATTTCTTTATAGTTATACTACGTTTTGCTAATTTTTGACTAAAGGTACAGGTGAAGTTTAACTTTAAAGCCTTTGATTATTTATATATCGAGATAGAGTGTTGCACTACAGAATAACTAAAACAAACGAACCAACTTTATTATCTTGGTGTGCGTGACAGCTACGCTTGACACTCGTCATACTACTTCACTAGTGTGTGTGTACACACATTCTTAGCATTGACAGTCTATCTAAAAATTAAAGTTTACAGCTTACTTTTTTATCATTTTAGTAACCTACTTTTTAGATGCTTCTTATATGTGAATATTAATTTTATTTTATGTCGTATTCTACGAGTTCGAGTCCTCGCACTGCTTATCCAATTGAAAAGGCCCTTAGAATTTAGTACATTACAAGTTCGCTAACCCCATTGCACATACTTAGTCTTAGAGACTATTGTCACAGACTAGCTTAAGCAGCTTTACGCTTAATTGTCTGGTTAGCTGGGAAAATTAGTTATTCCTAGAAAATTGTTACTTTATTACATACTCGTACACAGTGATCTTAAAAATTATGTATATATCAGTTGATCGTAATGGTTAATTGAAAGCAATTTTTATTTTATGCTTGAAATATAACGTGTAATTTATTTTCATAAGGCTCAATTGTATATGACAAATAAATTCAATTTGTAGATTTAAGTATTTATTTTTTTTAGGTAAAATCTTAAAATATTTAGTAAATACAGATAGTTTTATACAACGTACAAGTTTTGCCCAGGGTTGCGATCGCATGGTATGGGTTCCTTGGGGTTCAAGCTTGCTTCATCAAATTCGTTTCCGTGAAAAGGTAACGAACAGAAAGCATTTCGCATTTATAATATTAGTATTGATTTGTACTTATGTTCAAGTTTTCGTAGGGATCGCTTCTAAAGTGGATATAGCGTAATTTTTTATTTATAAAATTAAAAAATATATATGTTTACCGTATCCAAGCTATCACAGTAATGTGTAAGTTCCACATTCATCGATATTGCGTTTTTTTTTTTTTAATTTAACGTAGTTAGGCAACTGTAAAACTTACGGCATACTCAATGGTACCTTAGTAAGACATTATAGGACCATTCCTAACTTCGCTTCGGCTGAAATATATGTCCCTTGTACCTGCAGCTACACTGGCTGACTCATCTTTCAAGCCGGAACTGAATAATACTAACTATTGCTGGGTGGCAGTAGAATAACCAATGAGTGGTTGGTATCTATCTAGACGGGTTTGCACAAAGCCTAATCACCATGTAATGGTTTATCTTCTTTAAATATAACCGACATTTCCAGAAGAAAAAAAAAAAAAACAAAATTAAAATAATCTTTTGAATGTGACACATAGATTTTTTCAGGGATTACCTAAATAAACAGATCTTATAATAAAAAGGAATTAACACTTTAAAAATAGACAACATTTCTTTCCAATCCCAGCATGAGGTACTTTTAAATCCTCTGTAATCCTTCTGAGGGTCACGGGGTTAGTGTTAAGAGGATAACACATCCTTCAATTCTTATAAATCCTTTCCGTAAATTACTTTGTTAAATTACTTATAAAATATATGATAACATGTAATCTTATTATATTTTGGGTTAGTCATGACAAAATCAAAATATTATTTATTCATGACGTTTGCGTTACGTAACGCAAACGTCATGTTACAGTTTTGAATTAATTAAACGTAAAGTTACACCCGGTTCGGAATGTAGATTCTATCGAGAAGAACCGGCAAATAATTATATTAAATGTTAGTAATGTTTTTTGACGCGATATTAATTAAAAGAGCATTGATTGGGAAAGTTAAAAATAACTCTGGTATTCAATAATAGGAAAAAAAATTCCAACTTCAGTGTAACTATAATTGCAACCGTTCCAAATAATCGCCAAGGATGTATATATTGTTTTTGCGAAGTTGGAAACTGAGCGGTTGTGGTATAAGGTTCCTTTATCTCCTGGTTTTTATTATTAGACACAAAAATAATACTGTTGTAAATATGTACATTTTAGGATACAACCAAATTAATATACGATAAAGTAGCTTTTTGTTAAAGGAATGTGATTTTCATACACTTAATTTTCTAAAGCGTTAGCGATCATAGATTTATAACTTGGCTAGACTAGCTACGCTCGTAGTGTATATACATATATGTAAATGTATCTTTCCTCATGCTTCACGTCTCTTATCGTGCGGTTATTCAAACATCTTATTATACATTGAAATTTCAAAGTTACCGACTCGATCAGAGAGAGGCGCAGGATCCAGCTAGGGTTATCGTTATATATTTATTCCATAAAAAAATATTTACGAACAATTACAAAGTTGATCTAGGACAATATAGGTCTCAGTGTATAATAACATAGTCATCAAACGAAATATTAGTATATCAGGTACTGGCTATCCTAGCTGGGCTTATTCAAAAAACTGAATATCCGTATATTTAATCGTGGTAATAATATAAATTTTATACGTACCATGTAAAAGTTAACCTTAGAAATACAGATTTTTTTTTGTTGTTAAATCAAATATTAAACTAAACATTTTTCTAAACATTATTAGTATAATGAGTTTGGTTTTCTAAAAACGTATGTCATTCAATTAAAATAAAACAATGGTCTTTGTCGTATGTATCACTTGTAGTCCAAGTTTACAATGGTACATCAAACACAGAAGTTTACAATTGTCTCAGTCTAATCATCTTCCCAAAAGTTTAGTCTTCGAGATCTGACAAGCACGAAACGCTTGACAGTAACTTGTCATATTAACGGAGTAAGGTTAGCAGCGAAACTACGAAATTTTATTTTTGGTTTTCAGTCAAGAGAAGAATACCGCGGCTATTAAATGACACTTCTTGATTCTTCTTCTTGGCGTGCGTTAAGAGATTTTTTAAGGTTGACGACTGCAAATGTTTTATGACGGTGCTATGATTTTATTATAAAAGGTGTTTTATTGAACGTACAAAAATCGCAATTGTTATTTAAAAGCTATCTGCGTTTCACTAAAGCATTATATGTGAAATATTATTTTAAAAGTGAGATAAATAAATATCACACTTACTATTTTTTAAATGGTACAATGTGTTGAATAAATTTTTATAAACACCCCCATATTATGTTCAAATTGAAATGTAAATATTAAACTTTGCTTTGTTACTTATTTTGTAACATTTTTCATATAAATAATGACTAAATCCTTTCATTAACATTATAAAACCGTTTTCAAATACTGTATACCTGCTGTATTTACACAGATTAAAAATATTAAACAACCCCTATCCTATTAGCTTATACAAATAGAAAGAATGCAATGTTGTATTTTCACGCAAAAATGTTTCCTAATTACATTTTTTGCGCGATAATTGTATTAAAAAAAATGTTTAGATTTTTTTTTCTATCAGTACAAGATACTAGCTACAATGCCAGCGATAAGCCACAGCCTCAAATAAGGTTTTACCCAACAGATATACTGTGTCTAATTGTAAAATTTTCTTAATAACTCGCGCGTGTCTTCCTAATTGGATTCTGTAATATTAAACCGCTCTCCATGATATTACGGAGCAAATCTCGTAATAAAGGTATGATAATTGACTTATTTTAAATATACTTTTTAACAAATATACGTCTTTCAAAATTGACTTTTTTTCAATTTAATTCTCAAATAAGATTTTACTTTTTATTTATTTTTTATTTATATTTATCGTTGAAAAAAAATATGTTTTTAAACAATCAACCGTTCTTTTTCTCTTATAATAGTACCAGACTCTTAATGTACTGCAGGCCAAAGGGAGAAGAGCCTTTAGCCAGCAGTTGTATACCAAAAAAAGTTTTGAGCAAGTTAATTGGCGCGACATGCTGGAGCAGGTTGGTAGTACAATTGTGGCAAAGTTTCATCAGGACACTCACAACGACGTCCACCACCACCAAATATGAGATGAATTATTGACAGATTTTACAGGTATATCATATTGTAAACCGATTATAATGACACTACAGACCCATTTGAATTTGAAAAAAAATCTATCCATCTAATTTATTAAGGAGAATAAGAATAGAAACCTTTGTGAATATATCATTTAACTTATAATATTTGATATCTTATATCTTCGCTTATTGTGAAACAATTTCAATAAAATCTTCTTTATTTATTTTCTCTCTCCGTTTGAAAAAAATATATATATAAAAATATTATTTAAATCTCGAACTTATGAAAGGGAAGTTCTCAGTACGACGAGTATTTTTTTAAATTTGAGTAAAGGTGAAAGCAATTTTATCGTCAGTTTAAGTTTCCTTATATATATATTTTTTTTCGATATGAAGTTTCAAACGTAAACTATAGCAGTTAACGTTTAAAACTCACACAAGCGCTACTCCAATTTACGCATGTGTGATTGAAATATAGTAAAAGAGATAAAGGTACGTGCACAATTTTCAATAAAGGGAAGTACTTGATAAATAAAAAAATATACGCACCAGATCTACAAAGGTATATTTCGCACCGAAGTCACAATTTATACAGAGAATCCTATATTTTCCCGGCAAAATATCGTCGAATTCCGGTGTTATGAGGACCTACATAAAACAAATATGCCAATTTCAACGATTTCACGCTTATATTCTTTTAGCTTGCGAAGTCTACTCTCCCGTTGAATTTGACCCTTGTCGAAACTCGTGAGCGTATATGATTTTATTTTATTAGGATCTTTCAAGCCTAGCGTGTATTTCTATAGAATGATTTGGGTCGCACAGATTAATGACATTTTATCTAAAAAGTGAAGTATTATCGTTTACACTTTATAAATTGGACTAGTATTTTTATTGTTAAGTATTATGTACTAATCCTATTGATTATACACATAACTATTGTTTATACGTCGATGCTTTAAAATTTTATAAACGTTAAAGAAGGACGTGTACAGGTCTGAATGCGTTATACCATTGGACCATCTTTGCTATATGATAGACGATTATAATTATTTTCCGTTATAATACTTTGGTCTATATAACATTAATAGCCTGTTAATTTTCCCACTGCTTTGTTAAGACGTCCTCTCCCTTTGAGGAGAAGGTTTGGAGCATATTTCACCACGCTGCTCCAATGCTGGTTGGTGGATTCACATATGGCAGAATTTCGTTGAAATTAGACACATGCAGGTTTCCTCACGATGTTATCCTTCACCGCCGAGCACGAGATGAATTATAAACACAAATTAAGCACATGAAAATTCAGTGGTGCTTACCTGGGCTTGAACCCGCAATCATCGGTTAAGATGTACGTATTCTAACCATTGGCCATCTCAGCTTTGTCTATAATATATTATAAATGTAATTATCGCACATACTTTTTAAGGGTAGCAACAACAACAATAATAAACTTAACTAATAATCTTACTTAAATTGCTTCAATAATGTTACTTGTTTTACAACAAAATGTAAAAATAAGATGTTCAGACTGCAGTTTGTTTGTAATTATAATGTACTATTTTTGCAATATATGTTGTTGGTACCAAACAAAATAGAAAATAAAATCATCAAACTGCAAAATAATATTTTAATTTAAGAAAACAATTAATTTTCTATTTTAATCGAAATCTAACATTTTTTGAATGAGTTTAGGTAATAATTTTTTTAATATATTTTTTGGGACCTATATTTAATTCCTTTATTCATTTTAAGGTACAAGAATATATAAATGTGTATAAGATCTCTATAAAATATTTCATGCATATTTCTAACACGCCACCGCTGCACTTAATGTTTCCACGCCTCTTAGATGTGGTCGTTGCCGTCCTCTTATTGTGCGCACCAGTAAAAAGGTTTAACTCATCCTACATTCTGTAGATACTTGAAAATCTCGCCGGTAAAACTAAGAGATCTGTATCATATCACTCGAGAGGTACCTTGTTGCTTAAAGTATTAGGTCTCGGAGCCTCCTTTGTGGTAGAACTAAAAATTTCGTAACATCGAACAAACATTGCTAAGGATATTTAAGATTATTATAACATTACACGAATACCTTTAGTGTTTTATTTATAGAATATGTACGTCCATTATTTAAAAACGTATATCAATTAAGTAGCAATAATGTACCAGCTGTGCTTTATTGTATAAGAAGCGAAATTAGACCTGGATCTCAATTTCAATATAAGTTGTTTTTTTTTATGGCTTTTGTTGGCGGACGAGCATATGGGCCACCTGATGGTATGCGGTCACCACCGCCCATAGACAAAGGCGCTGTAAGAAATATTAATCATTCCTTACTTCACCTATGCGCCACCAACCTTGGGAACTAAGATGTTATGTCCCTTGTGCCTGTGATTACACTGGCTCACTCGCCCTTCTAACCGGAACACAACAATATAGAGTACTGTTATTTGGCGGTAGAATATCTGATGAGTGAGTGAGGCTTGCACAAAGCCCTACCACCAAGTGATAGAACAGGATATAAGTCTTTTAGATATATAGAATTTTATTTACAGTATAAATCGTGTAATACCATAAGTAATAACATTATAGACTTCGTTTGTCTCCTCCTTTTAATAATAATAATTAAAAGTAAATTAACAGTGTATTTACGATGGATGGAGCTAGAATATGGACAGCCTGTAAATATTCCACTGCCGAGCTGATGCTGAGCTAAGATTGAGGATAAGATTATACTACCATGCTATCAGATTATGATAGAGCTATGCAGATTGTTGAATATACAAGTGAATTTTATCCAACAGATGCATTTACTCGAAATGTTTTCATATAAGATGAGCACTGTGAGCACTGTGAAGCACAGGATTAGCACAGGTTGGATGAAATAGCGGCAGGGAACAATTTGTGACCCCCGTATTCCCCTTAAATATAAGGGGAAGATCGATAAGACCATGGTCAGACCTGCTGTCCTATATGGATCAGAGTGTTGGGCCACAAAAGGGATGAATGAAAGACAACTGCATTTAGCGGAGATGAGAATGTTAAGAGGCAAGAATGTATTTAATTATTCGTTACGTTAACGTTTCTGAAAAATCATACATTTATTTATTTATAAGTATTGAGTACTTTGTAAACAGCAATACACTATATAACCAATGGAACCCAGTGCTCAAAATATAATGCAATATTCATCTTGCTTACAAAAAAAAAAACCTTGTCTAAAACTTAGACGCAAATTAAATTTGGATAAAAATGTAAGTACAAACACTGAGTCCCGCGCAAAACACCAACTAATAAAAATTACATTAACCACACAGAAACGAAGTTGTCTTCTAAAATGGAGTCTCTGAACTTTCAGGTAAAGTTAAATAGTTTTCTCGCACTTTGTTTGGTTTAATTTGGTATAAAATGAAAAGAGAGTGCTTCCAACACTGCGCTCACTTCAAGACTAGGTTTTTAAACTGACATTTATTTTGTACTGGCTTTTCGCTGCCGCTCCAGTAGCATGGAAATGGTGATAGCAACTCCGAAAAGAATAAACATTTTGTCGAAACATTAGAACCGAACATTTATTGTACAAGAACAACTGAGTTTCTTGCCGGTTCTTTCCGGAATCTACATTCCAAACCGGTCGTAGCTTTACGATAAAATAATTCCATAAAATGATGATTCAAAAGTGCTTGTACAAAGCCCACTTGAATAAAGTAGGTATTATTGATTTTTTGATTTATTTATTTTATAAAAAAATATATATAATATATAAAGATTATTTTGACTGGCGTAAGGAATGGTTAAAATCACTTGCCAATGTTAACACGCTAAGGGCTTAGAGGACCGCTTATAAAAGTTTACACTTTTGATCATTAAATACAATGCTCCTTATTGTAAACTGTTGAAGCTATAAATAATATACAACTAAGGGAGCTGTACGAGCCTTACTGTTAAGACCGAGTTCTTTGTAATCTAAACAACCTTAATATATGTCAAAAACAAATATACATAAAAACGTCTTAATGTCATTAAAATTACTTTAAAATGTAATTAAAATATTATGAGGGTTATCCTGGAAAATATAAAAAAAGAATATTTTATAAAAAGATCTACGACCTATCGTTATGTGAATTGAAAAATATGTTTTTAAATATATATATTTAAAGATCACAGAGCAAATAAAGCGACGTCGAAACTGTCAAACAAAGTTTATATCCGAACATCGATCGTTGTTATGAACACGAACGTGCTTATGTTATGTCGATGGAACCTCCGAGAATATTATACTAAGAACGAGTTACGAAGAATGGAGTGGGCTTAAAATAATACACCAAAATATTCCTTTAATATTATTTGTATAATTGTTGATATGTTTTTTTTAATTTCTTTCATTATTTTATCGACTGACATATGATTTAAATACATTTTTTAATGTCTGACTGATTTTTTGACTTGATCTACAATCCAAAATAGTAATATAAATTTGTAAAGTTTTTTAGATACTATTTTTGGAGCTTTCATCTAAGAATCAAATTCAAAGCTTAAAGGGGTAAAATTAAAGTATATTTCGACTATAATTCATGTTAACAAATATTGAAATAGCTAAGCATGCCGAACGCAACCACTAGCTAACTTTTTATTTTAGTCTGTTTTCAAAGTTAGAGCAATATTTTATCATAAAAAAAATATATAAAAATAAACATATTATATTAGAACAGCTGTTCCGATTGTTATATGTTGCTAAATACTGCTCATAAGGATGTAACCCGAGAGTTCAAATCCAGGGACGGGTCTATCAAAGTTATCGGGTTTCATCTCAAGACATTTTCAGTAGGTAGGCGGAGTTAGAAAACTCTTATGCCTTGGAAAGCAATTAACAATAACAAACACGTCGGTCAATATTAATAAAACGCAGTGGTGAGTCAATCGTTTACAAGTCATGTTTTAGAATTTTTTATTCAAACAGCATGATACTAAACTAATTATAAATAATTTAATTGCTGAGTCAGTCTCAGTCAATTTCAGAAATCAATTTCAGTCAGTAAAAGGCGAACATTCCTGGAACAGTGTTATCAAAATGAATCTAGTGAGACAAATGCCCATTGGTCATTGAATAATTATAAAATAATTCTGGTCAACTGCAGTGCGATTCTGTAAAAATTCACTTCGTATCCCACTCGTGAAATGTTGACAACTTACAGTAATATGCCATTTTCGTATGTGTATCTTATACATTTTATAAATATAATAATATAATGATAATATCACGTTCTTACATTTCTCGCTCGTATTCTGTGGTGAGTTTTGAGTTTTTTTGTTGTAGGATAGCCATAGTGATTTCACTTCGTCTACACGTAGAAATAAACATTTCAATCAACCAAAACCTATACGACACAATAATAACTACACTGACTGTTTTATAATAAGTATATACCTACCAATTTTTTTTATAAATATTGTTCGAAAAATTGCCTTGTCCAGGGTATTTTTTTATAATTCACGTTGAATACTAGATCCACCTAGACGTTCGAACCCAATCTGTCAAGCATTCCGAAAACAAACAATTCAGTCGTCCGACCGACATGCCCAACATTCCCGGGCACGTCTGTAATCCCGCAAAAATAACAGTTGGATTTTGGAAGGAACTAAATCAAAAAATACCTTTACATAGCGTGTCGCTTTTTGTAAGAACAAACATTCCAGCGTTGCTAAAACAAACCGACATTTATTGCAATACAAAACAGATAACCCATTTCTTCTATTAAAATGGCTTAAAGTAATTTGTAACGAATTTATGACGGAATATTAAGCGGAACGTTAAGCTTCGAATTCATTTTAATTGAAAGTACCATATCATTGGCGAAGGCTTGTCGTGAAACTAAGTGTGACCGTCTGAA
Organism: Vanessa atalanta; assembly: GCF_905147765.1. NCBI lineage: Eukaryota > Metazoa > Arthropoda > Insecta > Lepidoptera > Nymphalidae > Vanessa > Vanessa atalanta. The sequence continues at coordinate 2,209,230 of NC_061871.1, forward strand.
ATGTTCACTAAATTTAGACTTTTGTACCGAGAATTAACGCTTGGTGATCTCCGGCTGGCTTAATACTCAAAGAAAAAAAAACATATTCGTTTTTATATTTTTTATAGAAAAGGTTTTATTATTTAAATATCATGAATATTAATTATGAATACTGTCAGTAGTAGCATTTCTTGTTTCCCTAAATTTTAGGATGCTTATTAATATTCGTAATAAACCTTTTGAGCATGCAAATTGGGTTATGGTTGAATCGTGAATTTTGTATTCTATTTCACAGTGGCAACGATCAGGTCATCAGCTCGTATTAATTAATTATGTATATACTATCTACTTAAATCAAGACTAAAATTTTATTTTTAATTTATAGTTTAAATTAAAAACTATAAAATTAAAAAAAAAGCTACTGCTTTTTTTAACGAGTACATTATGCGCAATATACACTTGTATATTGTGTAATATGCACGTACTTACAACTTATAAGTATAATATACGTACCCATTTTACCAAACTATACTACTATATTTTATTTATTCATTTTACAATATATATAATAAGCTAATAAAGACTCTATCAGTATACAAAACATTTTTATGTGAAATTTCGTAATTTTGGCCATAGAATGAAATAACATAATAAGCAGCGAGGCGAGGCGAATCTCGACGGGAATGTATAAACATAAACGGTAAGCACGAATGTATAACGTCATACACCTCGTCACTTAGCTCTTCATCCCTGACGTTTTAATCGCCAGAGGTCTTATTTCACGCGATTAGAAGGGTCGTTCTAATTGAGGTTTTAAAAAAAAATACAAAACATTATAATTTTGTAAGTCTAAGTAAGATAGAGATATTGATTAAGTAGAATTAGAAATATTTTACATTAAGCATATTATATACATTTCAATTATACTACTAAAAAAGTAATTATTTATTAGTCATAAGCGTTCGTATCACTACAACGCTGATGCTACTAAAACATAGTGACGTCTATGTTGTATGTTACAAAGTGTAGTAGAAATTATTACAACGCCAAACAGCAATGTACGGACACTCACGCACTACACGAACGTGTGTTCGTCGAACGTTGCCGAATAGAGCAGAGAAAAGAGAGCACGCATGTGTAAATGCGGTATTAAATATTTTATTATAAAATAAAGTGATATTTTTTATTCGTTTTACATTAAAACGAATATTTATATTCAATTTAAAAATTAAATACTGATGAAAGTTTAATATTTAGTTTTACAACAATAACATAACATGCTGTTTCTAAACGTACTTTGTTATGTGACAAACTTCAGGCTACTTTGTGTTCGTTAATTTACAATGACTGATGTCGAAACAACTTGAAATGATAAACAAAAGTATGATAGTCGTGGGCGTTGCCACATTTTGTTTCCCAGATAATTCATTGATTAATATTGTGATAACTTGATAAGGCTTTCGCGTGTTTTGTGACCGTGTACTAGATTTTTAGTATTTATGATATTAAAGATTTATGTCATACGTCATTTGTTATAGTTATTATAACAAACTGTAAAACAATTTTTTTTGATAAATTTATGTTTACTGAATTTATTTATTTTAAATTATAGCATAAACGATATAGTATTTTCCGTATACCGAGAGTTTCATTGATAATTTTAGTAAAGAGATTGAAAGGTTAGTGTTTATAATATGTGAATCACTCCTAAAATCTTATAAGACCATAGTGCCTGTGAAAAATGTTGGGAAATTCTGTGTTAACGTTTTTAGTGTGTGTTTGTATGTGCGTGTATGTGAAATCTCAATCAAACAAAGATCTGTACAACGGACAATATAAAAACGAGTACTATAACACACGGCAGCAAGATAGTTCGCGTGAATCAAAACTTCCTAACCCCGGAGATAGTAATTATAGAACTTATTTGTACAATAACCGAAGATATGGAACAGATCCTTCAAGATACAACCCATACAATCCCAACATAAACCAACCGGGTGGCTTTCCATACAATCCAATTGAAAGTAACCCATTGGATAATCAGTTCAAATATAATACAGTAAGTTCATATGATATAGTTCAATAGGTTACATAGCTAGTTCATTAGTAGCAGTCCCAGGCTTTTCTTGTTTCATTTTAAATTCATTACTAAATTATTAGTTCTTGGATTTTAAAAATACAATCCATTGTACACATTAATATACGAAGCTGAAGACCACTGATCTCTCTGCAATCACACATTTTATATTATCTATTAATAATAATTAAGATTGTATCTTTAATACAATGTACTTTTGTTTTATTTTACCAGAACATCGACCCAAACAATCCAGATGCACTGTTTCCGGGTGTTCTAGGAGGATGGAGAGAGGACTTACAAGGACGAGAGAGACGAGACTCCCGTCAGTTGAAGCGGGATATCTTTGTTAACACTAACTATGGACAGGTTCAAGGATTTAAGGTAAGATATTTTTAAGCTATACAAGTAAATGAGACGTAACAGAAAAACTGCAGAGCATACATACATAAAATATAAAACTTACATTAAGTACCGTTAATATGTCATGTCATGAGATTGTACTTGATTATTCATCTTTTAATAAAAAATAAATTTTCAATAGTTTATAGTTTTTCAGTTAGGTTATGATAATTTTTTTACAATTTCACTAAAATTATAATACATCAATAGATTTTAAACTACCAAAATAGAGTATTAAATTTTAAGCAGTATTTTATGGTTTAGGGTTCACATTCTTTCATCAATTAGAATCTATCAAGATAGATTATAATCTAATGGTACAACAACTTACAATTATCCAGTGATATATTTGAGATATAGGTATATGTGTATTTGTCTGTTTATTATCCTATTACCTTTACACAATACTCATTATCATTAAATTGAAACTTTGTACATTTGTTATTTTTATGTATATATAGAATTTACAATAGCTAAAAAACTACTAAAATTTGAAATATTAAATTTTAACTGAAGTTACAGTATAAGTTTGACGAGTGTAACTGACCTCATCTGGTGAGCTCAGTGATTTAAAAACTCTCATAAAAAATGTAGTGAGAAAGTATGCAATAATAATATGTAATAAATCCTCTCGATAAATAATATAATGGTCAGTTCCCAATGCCAATGATAAACACTTAAATTCAGATATTCTATAAAATAAAAAACCTAATCTGGTATAGTTTTTACAAGCATTTTTAGTAACCATTATTAACTTATCTACTTTAACAACAAAATAATAGAACCATATAATGGATATAAATAGCCCTACACAAACAAAATATTCTTCCAAAAACAAATTAAGTCAGTCAGTTTTATTAGTCATTGTCAGATTTGATAAGATCATTAAATTAAGTAATTAAATGTCATTGGCTTTTGTTTTCTTTATGTTTTCTAAGAAAATTGTTGTGTGCATTCAAAATATTAAAAACTTATTGAAATATAATTATTAAAAGTGCTTAATTACTTATTATATATTTGAATGGAGAGTCCATTAGATACTATAAACAGATCTTTATTGTATACTGCTGATTTAAATTTGGAAGAGTTATAACAAATGATTTATTTTTTATTTATAATTATTTTATGCTTGATATGAAATAAATGTTCTTGAGGAAATCTGGTATAATAACACTGGCCGATAACCTCCTAAAGAGAAGATTTGGTTAGCATTGAGACATTTAAGAGCTGTTCAGCTTAACTTTACAGCAAATGCGATAATTAAACTTGAAATTGTGCTACATTTTTATGTTTAACACTTTTTATCACAATTTCAATTAAATGGTTTTTTTTTGCATGTCTGTAAATGCCATGGTTATATATTATCCCATCAAAAACATAAATGTAAAAATGAGAGCCAAGTTAAATATTATGATATATACCTTGGTTGTTGTCTTCAACGACAAAAGAAGTGAGATCTAAATTTGTGCCAAGTTAAATAGTCCTCTCTGAAATTTATTTATAACTACATAAAATATCATTTCTTCTTATAACTTGGGGTAATATATTGTTGCCTAAGGTCTGACTTGGCTAGTTCTCATATACAAATTATATTATAGCCTTCGTAAGTTCTAAGCCAGTTACAAATGAATTATAAACACAAATTAAGCACGCAAATATTCAATGGTACTTGTCTGGATATGAACTCGCAATATCTGGTTGAGATTCATGTTTTCTAGTGACTGGACCATCGCAGCTCTTAATGTGCGTTAATACTAACTAAGCAATATTGAGCTGTCCTCCATTCTTCTTAGATGTTCTGAGTTATAATTTGTTATTCTAAACACAAACTACAATTTGTGTTTATAAACATATAAGAACTAGCCAAGTCAGACCTTAGGCAACAATATATTACCCCAAGTTATAAGAAGAAATGATATTTTATGTAGTTATAAATAAATTTCAGAGAGGACTATTTAACTTGGCACAAATTTAGATCTCACTTCTTTTGTCGTTGAAGACAACAACCAAGGTATATATCATAATATTTAACTTGGCTCTCATTTTTACATTTATGTTTTTGATGGGATATCACTACTTTTTGTATATAAATTATTAGTAGGTACTTATTAATAACAAATTTAATACCAAATGGTTTTTGTTAAGCTATTCTATTTTCTTATGTTTACGGGGTATAATTGTCTTTTTTTTATACGTTCTTATTTTTCTTGTAGGTACCTCTGAAATGTTCGAGTGAATTGCCCATTCAGTGTCCGGATATTTTTTACGCGTTTTCTGTTTATACATAATTTGCCCAAGTAGGGGTGGTATAATGTGCGCAGACGGTTGTACTCTAGAATAGAGCTCTCTCGTGTCTTGATTTGACTTGGACCTAAATTGATAAGATGTTACTCCATTTAAGTTTTTAACTCTAGAGAGGCCAACGTAAGCCTGCTCTTTACTTAATATAGAGGAGCCTATGTCGAAAAGAGCACCTTCAAGGCGAAGGCCTTGTGATTTGTGTATAGTAGTAGAATATGCTAAGCAAATAGAGAATTGTTTCCTTTGAACATATATGTACATTACTTAATATCTGTAACTTGGTTTGGCTTCTAGTTCGCAAATTAAGTTATGTTTAAATTGAATTGTTATTTTACGTGCGCTATTGCTGTTGTCGACGTCCTCAATGTGCTTTCTCTATTTTTCCATTGGACCCACTCACCAGTCCTTAGCTGACATCAGCATGCTCGCTCGATACTGTTCTTCCAAGCAATAAGGATCCCCGTTTGTAGCGCTAGAGTATAAACTTAAATCATTCCTGTTACGATATACATACTCTACTACAGTCTCACGAAACCTATTTTATTGTTGTATACTAGTATACTCAAACAAAAAATATGCAGTCGAATAGACTAGGCAGCTTCCATCGGAAGGCATTGAAATAATTCTTATGAGCGCGGTTGCCACTCGCTCAGACACGTCCGTGTTAGGGTTTAATCGCAACGCTTCTATCCCGCTGCTTCGGCGTCACGTCGCGCGCCGTGTACCGAAATGCCTATTATTTATTTTTTTAAAGTATATATATATAGATTTTGCACCATTGATGTGCGCTAAATGCTAGTTAATAACGTAATAAATACCAAAATCGGCTATACTAATAAGTAATAAAACGGAAATATTTGGATTTAAAAACTTAAGGGTGGTATTCAACTTGTTATATATACACGTGAAGACCTTAAAATCTACATTAAGACCGGCTGTTATAAGTTTTGATTGCTGGTTCTTACATCATTTTTTTTATTACAGTTATTACAGGAACTATAAGTATATAAGTGTTCCTATAGACCCAATAAAATGAAAAATTATAATAAAATGATAAAAAATTACCAGTTTCAGATTTTTTCCTTTATATTGGCCTTATTATCTACCTGCATGCCAAATTTGAACTTTCTAGGTCACCTGGAAGTAGGTTATAGTTTTGATCTATAGGTCAGTCAGTGATAAAAATGACGATTTTTAGACGTTAATATCTAAATAACCATTTGAGATGCGTTTATGAAATTTGGAACACATATGTATCTCGCGAGTCTCAATATATGAGCCAAATTTGACACATTTATGTTAAATAGTTTTTGAGTTATGAGGAGGTCAAAAGTGGCTCCAAATGGTTCGTGTAATATTACACACGGTGCTGCACGCCAGTTCTGTTACTAGAACTTGGCTGACACGCTACCGCGTGTCTAGATGTTCGGTTCTTGGTGGTAGAGCTTTTTGCTAGACCACCTTGGTAGGTACCACCCAGTCATTATATAATCTATTGCGAAACAATAATACCCAGTATTGTTGTATTCCAGACTGAAGGATGATTGAGCCAGTGTAACTACAGGCACAAGGGACATAACATCTTACTTCCCAAGGTTGATGGGCTATGTAAGGAATGGTTAATACTTCTTACAGCACCATTGTCTATGAGCGGTGGTGACCACTCACCATCAGGTTCATTTGCTCGTCTGCCTAACTATACCATAAAAAAAATAAAATACATTTGAAATTATATATGTAATATATGCATAGTAATTGCTGTTATAATATTGTGATTATCTTTTGTTTTATCAGGTTTATTTATACGACAACCCAGACCCTAATTCAGGATACCGACCATGGTTAACACCGGTGGAGAGGATACAGGGTGAAGTATCGGTGTTTCTTGGTATACCATACGCTCGACCACCTGTCTTAGAAGGGAGATTTAAGGTAATATATACGTATTACTAGTTTTTTTGTTCTATTGTCTTATTACATACTAGCTATCCGCCCCCATTTTCCTCGGGTAAAATAAGGGTCTATATACATTTGACCTTATTTTATTATATATAGAACTTATTCTATAATATTGCATGTATTAAAAATGTAAAACCATTTTTGTCTTGATGTCGAATAAATTTATTTTATTTGTTCATAAAACTATTCACTTTTTATAGTATTTTTTTTATTGTTCTAGCCACCTCGTAGACATCCGGGCTGGCAGCTGATGCAGGCGGTAGACTGGGGGCCCGCCTGCCCACAGCCAGTTAGGTTCACGGGCGCTACGAAGGGTATACGAGACATGGACGAGGACTGTTTATACCTGAACATATTCTCGCCTAATGTAAGTACAAACAAATATCTTGAAAGGGAATTTAATTATTTGACTACCTATTTAGTCTAGTTGCTTGCAAACCCGTAGGTCGCGGGTTTCTTTCTCGATGTAGGACAAAAGTCGTATTCATTTTCTCAGTAGAAGCATTTTTACATATAAAAACTGCTGAAGTTTGGATGTTGTCAATGTTTACAATTCCGTGCTTTGGAAACTTATGAATTACAAGTTATAGTAGGGCTGTAGGTATATTTATTTACTTTTATATTTTACAAACGAATTTGTTAAAATACTAAATATTTTTTGAGATATGTAGAAATATAATATAAGATGATTTTAAAGGATATCTATAAATGTTATTTTAATACGGCGTCTTTTGTTTGATTTCTATTTCCACAAAAGTATATTTGATATACTTGTTTCCAAATTGAAAATACAATTTCGTAAATCTATGAAGAATAAATTTCGACTTCAAACGTAATAATTTTAAATTAGTAAATAAATTAAATCCGCACCCAACACGAAACATATTCCGAGTACGTTCGAAACGATCGCGTTCATCAAAAGCGACCGAGGCGGTGTAGTCTAAATTAGACCAATTAAAGCTTAGCAAAGCCTGACTAATGATTCATTTGTGACACGGCGGACGTGACACACGTCGCTTCAATCACTCCAAGTGACTCGGTAACGTTACAAATTGAAATTAAGTTTAATTAGCTAATTTACGTTATTGTAGTACTCGTCGGATTCATGCAAGATATGTATTTTGTTTCAAAGAGAAATGCTCTTTATTCGATTAGACTTATGAGTTATTTTGAATTGACATTTTTGATAAGTAAAGTTTAAATTATTTCAATGGCGTTTTGTTCAGGAGTTAATTTACACAAAAATAAAAACTGAGTTTGAACTTAGTGCCATTTCTACTTCGATTTTTTTTTTATATAAGTAGGCGGCTGGGAAAAAAAATATGTATATTAACCATTTCATACATCGCCAATGCACCACCAAACTTAAAAACTAACACATCCCATGTACCTGTGATTACATTGGCTGTCATCCTTCAAACCAGAACACAACAATTATGAGTACTGCTGTTTGGCAGTATATCTGATGAGTGGTACCTACCCAGATGGATACAATGGCCTTCCACCAAGTTTTTCGTTCAGTTCTATCATATCGGTTACTAGCTGAACCTGCGACTTTACTCACGAAATTTATAAAACACACAAACCACGGTTTTACTCCCTTAGGATGAGGTTTCGTAAAATCCATTCTTAGCGGTCTACAACCTATAAGGTTGTCACCTGCCAAATTATTATTCGCTTTTATGTATATAGCAGATTAAACGATTAATTGTCTACCGACTTCGTCCGAACCGCAACATTATCGTTGTGAGTTAAATGGCTAAACGGCAACGATAAGATTTCAATTCGTATGCGATAAATTGACAATTTCGTAGTGGAATTTCCTAAGATGTTTAAAGGTAATTAAAAATAATGCTCTTACTATTCTATCTTAACGGCATTTTTCTTTCAAACACTCATGATTCTGTCGCGAAAATGCATATATTTTTTTACACCTTTTGTGTAACCATCCCCTGGTATTCATTGAAATACATCTTCGTATTATAATGAATTGGAATAAATATTCCCAATGGTATGAAACACAATGACCACATAGCAACAATAGATCATTGTTCTAGTTTATTTATTGCTGTATGCAAATCATTATTTATTCTCTTCAATGCGAAATGCTTAATATATAAATAATTAAAGATATAGTTATGTACTACGTGATATAGGATCGTTTATCCGTGGCCCCGTATATAATGTATACCTATATGTAAATTTATACAAATGTTATTATTCTCACGTATATTTTCTCAAATTTACCGTTGTACAATATACCTTTTTTCAAGTATCCTTTTTTAATCACTTTTGAATCGTTATTCTACAGAATTTAATTAAATGTAAAGCTACTGTATGTAGATTCTACCGTGAAGAACCGACAAGAAACGCAGTAGTGTTTACAATAACAAACGCCGTAAGAAATATTAACCATTCCTTACGTCGCCAATGCGCCACCAAGGTTGGGAATGCTATCAAACTCAAACTTAAATTCCTTTATTCAATATAGAAGTATTACACTTTCTTATTGATGGTCAAATTAAACACTACCACCGGTTCGGAGGAGGAAACACCCTGACCTGAGAAGAACCGGCGAAAGAAACTCAGCGGGTCTTTTTTTTTACGTCAAATTAATTATATACATAATTGTATATGAGTAGAAACAGCCAGGAGGCGATCGTTTCATTCCCAAGGTGTGCTATCAAACATAAACTCACTAATTGTATAGTAACCTTTCGTACACAAGCGTTCCTTAACAATTTTTTTAAATTTCGCAACAGAAGCATTTTGAACGCTTTCTGGGATCCTGTTGTAGAAGCGTATACATTGCCCCACAAAAGAGTTACTGACTCTATGCAGTCGAGTAACAGGAGTAACAAGATGGTGTTTGTTCCTTGTACCAACGTTATGAGAATCACATTTTCTCTTATAAAAATTAATATTTTTCCGTACATACAAAACATTACAGAATATATAATGAGAAGCAACAGTCAATATCTTAATTTGTTTAAATTTATACCTCAATGATTCCTTGGCTCCTAGGTTATAGATTGCGCGAATAGCCCTCTTCTGCAGCACAAATATACAGCTATGTGCTCTGGTCTGCAATTACACTGGATTTCTTTGTATAATAAGACAATTTTAAGCTTAGTCTATTAATAAAGTTCAATATTTTTAGAATTGGGCTTATTATTCAATAAGTTTTCTATACTATAAATATTACATTGAATCGTATTTCATTAATATACTTATATATACTCTATGGTACGGTATTTCAAGCCCGCCTGGGTAGGTGCCTTAGTTTATTTATAAGTAAAAATGTTCCAACGTTCTATGGGTTAACAAATTATAATTTACTGGTATTCGTTCTTTTTTTATGGTCTTGATTGGCGGACGAGCACATGGGCCATCTGATGATGAGTGGTCACCACTGCCCATAGACAATGGTGCTGTAAGAAATATTAACCATTCCTTACATCGCCAATGCGAGACTCGTTCGAATCGTTCGTGGCTTCGTCAGCTTTTTTGGGGGGGGTGGGTTCGGTCGTGTGTTTAAATTATTAAATGCGTTGTAATACTTTATCCGTGACAGGGTAATAAGCAGATTTTCGCATTTATAATATTTGTATTGATTTTACAATTAAAAACACGTTTATATTTTTTTTTTGTTTATTTAAACAGACAGAAGCTGGATCGACGGCGCAGAAATATCCTGTGATGGTATACATTCACGGAGGTCAATTCGCTTCCGGTGCGTCCAACTTATTTCCCGCGCACATGTTAGCCGCCTTCTACGATGTCATCGTTGTATCTTTTAATTATAGATTGGGAGCGCTGGGTGAGACATTATATTTTAAAATAAATGAACAAAAGTTATTTAAAAAAATTGCGCCAAATACTCTTTTTTTATTATTAAATATTTTACCGTGAGAATCAACTTTTAAAATAGATTATTTATCACAAATTTTGTTATTTAACCTTTCCTAATATTAGTAATCTTTTATTTCTCGTTTTTGTCTCAAAGGCTTCCTCTCAACCGCCGATGAGAATTCTCCTGGTAACTACGGTATACTAGACCAAGCGATGGCACTTCAATGGGTGAGAGACAACATAGGGCCGTTCAACGGTGACACTGGTTCCATTACCTTGTTCGGGCCTGGCGCTGGTGCCGCTTCAGCTGGTCTGCTAGCTGTTTATCCTCCAACTAGAGATATCGTTTCAAGAGTTATAGCACAGGTTAGAGTTACAGTGACTATATAATAATAATTTAAAAAAAAAACTAAATTACTTGTGTATATTTTTTGTGCTTAATACTAATTTTAATTATAAAGATCTTTTTTATATTTATTGCGGTGCTCCAGTGCGGGTTGGTGGAATGCCCATGTGGCAGAATTTCGTTGAAATTAGACACATGCATGTTTACTCACGATGTTTTCCTTTATCGCCGAACACGAGATGAATTATAAACACATGAAAAATCAGTGGTGCCTGCTTGGGTTTGAACCCGAAATCATCGGTTAAGATGCACGCGTTCTAACTACTGGACCATCTCGGCTAATGCTTTTTAAAATTATAATACAATTATTTAAAAAAGCACTCAAACGTGATACCAATATTATTGTGTTGCGTATAATTTTTTTTTTATTAATATTTAATTAAACTTTTTTTTTATTTTCAGAGTGGTTCCGCGTTAGCTGACTGGGCACTTATAGAGGATAAATTCCGGGTGCAGAACACATCGTTAGTGTTCGGCAGGCTGCTCGGATGTCCCATCGATTCATCGTGGAAACTTGTCAACTGTTTACGTCAAGGGAGAAGTTTTTATGAACTGGGAAACGCAGAGTTCCAGGTACATCTAGTTTTATTATGTCTTTGCATACCAATCATTTAATATTTGATTTCTCGTGTTATGGGCTAATATAATCATTTTTTTATATATAAAATTACATATATTATATTACTATAATTGAACTTCAGAAGTTCACATTGCAACTTTACAGACATTCAATACGCATTCGTTTTTTTTTAAACGTATAATGAATACAGACAATTTAAATTTTCACCAGTAATGTAATTCAAGTCATTCAGTAATTTAGTCGAAGTTGTTTAATTATCTCCCTCCCTCACTCGTTCAAATGAATGTTGCGTGGAATACACAGACGTGCGTGTGCAACGCCTCGCTGCCATTGGTTGTGTAAAGTTACGTTTCGATATTGTGAGTTACATGCAGTATTTTACAGCGATTTTATATTTAATTTCTTTCAAAATCTTACATATATGTGCATCTAGAAATTATAGCATAGTTTTATGTATTTTTCAAGTATATGAATCGTTTGTTTTTAGCCCAACGTCGGTTTCATCCCCTGGGGTCCTGTGCTCGAGAATAACTTCACCTTCCCCGGGGACGAGTGGTACGACGGCTGGCGGGAACGCGACTGGCATTTCCTAGCGACGACTCCCGAAGAGTTGATTGTCAGGCGACAGTTCAATCCTGCCCTCAGATACATGACCGGCGTGACCACACAGGAGGCGGCTTATGTTTTGTGTGAGTATATTTTGTCTAGAGATTTACTAAGAGCGGTTTTGTTTTGAACATACATTAAAACAGGGGAATTGTGGATTTTTTTTGTTGCAGCCTGAGTGAACTCACAATTATAGTCACTTGGACTATCGTATATAATGTAGAGACTTGTTTTAAATATTGCTTATAAACGTGCTATAATATAGAATTAGGACAACCATGTCCTGTAAATGATATGTATACAGTTCTGTATTATAAATAAATGAATGTTTCAAATTTTGTTAAAGATTCAAGGGATATAAGTATTCGTATTTGTTTAGTTTGAAACGATGAAATTATTCGTATAAAATTATTTAATTTACATGTTTTCTACACAAGTAAATTTCGGGCTGGGCTTTTTTTATATCGTATAAATTGTCTCAAATTTGAAATGAAGTTATAAGTTAACGGTAAAAATTTTTGCGTAAACATTTTTTTTTTTTAGTATTGCGTATTTAAATAAAGGGTTGTTTTTAAAAGCTTTTTTTATTTTTTATTTGTCTGCTGTCTTTGTTCTTCCATTAGTCATATTACACACACTAAGACATTTTGTACCTTCGTGAGTGATCTGATCTATATCAGTTTTAGATGTTCGTCCTTCGCAGAAAAACTCTATGGTCTATCCCCAAACTGGCCAATATAAATTACCGTTATTTTAATATAATATAATCAGATCAGCAATTTTTTCGGCCCTTTTAGACACCAACGAATCCCTCGCGCCTGGCTACGAGATAGACGAGCGCTGGTTCAACCAGAAGGTGGAGGAGTTCGTCTTCCGATACAACTACACGCTGAACCCGCGCGGCGTGTACGAGGCCATCCGCTACATGTACACCTACCACCCCGAGCCGCACAACGCCAGCGCCCTGCGCGACCAGTACGTGCACGTGAGTCACACCACCTACCGCCGACAATAGCATCAACAATGTCATCGACCACCGATAGTTGCTTATAATCATCATCATCTAACACTATCAATATAAATATTTGAATATTGTCACAGAACGTAATCTTTGAACGTACCGTTACAGTTTCTCTCGGATTTCCTGTACCGCGCCCCGACGGACAAGATGGTAAAGCTACTGCTGGAGCAAAACGTCCCGGTGTACATGTACGTGCTCAACACGACGGTGGAGGCGTTCCGCTGGCCGGAGTGGCGCCAGTACGCACACGATACGGAGCACTTCTTCCTCTCGGGCGCTCCCTTCATGGACCAGGAGTTCTTCCCGAGGAGACACAGAATAGACCGGCAGGCCTGGACACCGAACGACAGGAACATGAGTCACTTCTTTATGAAGGCGTACTCTGATTTTGCGAGATTTGGGTATGTTTTATAAATATGTATATCTCTAGTAAAAATTTAAACTACCTCGCTTGGCAAGTGCCTATTTCTTATTCAGGTTGGAAATACAGTGAAAAGCTAAACCAAAATATTTTTGCCAACGAATTATCGGAAACAGAATGGTGTTAGTTTTACTCTTCAGTGCCTCGAAATTTACATAAAGCCCTTCATCCTTAACATGATCTTTCGGTGGGAGTTTTCCATCGAACTATAAGAGAGATGATAATATCTGTGTTTGCGAGTACTATATATTTCCTGGATAGTTTGCTAAAAATCGCTCTTAAAACCGCTGGGAGAATTCGTTACAATTAAACAATTTTATAATTTTACCACGAAATTAACCTGTGCAAATTAGCACCTAATATGAGGAATTACGAAATGGTTATGACCTAAGTCTATAAGTCTTCCTTAGGTTCGTAAGGTCCAAGAATTTTTGCTTAGTCACCTCTTGGTTTTTAAATTTTCATGTTAAAAACCATAAGGAAGTCCTATCGACCTATCCTTATTTCGCAGTACCCAGATGTGCTAAAATCACACAGGTTATAATTAGAATAATCCGAGAATCATATTGAATTTCATTTAATTCTTTTGGTATTCCAGTAACCCAACTCGCTCTCGCATCCTGGGCCTGCACTTCGAGATGGCGAAGGCTGGACAACTCCGGTATTTAAATCTGAACACGACCTACAACTCGACCATCCAACTCAATTACAGACAGACCAAACTAGCCTTCTGGACGGTGTACCTGCCCACGGTTATTGGAAGGCTTGTGCCTACATATCCACCATTCACAGAGGTTACTTGATTTACTTAACGAAAATTTGTAATTAAAATCTTTATAACAATTGTAAAACACTTGTTTCATATATAAACGAAACAACACAAAATATTAAGTTATCGCGATATTTTGGCCTGAAATTGATCAAACGTTACTGTTTGTAACGTCTGTGTTTTGGTTTTTATCGTTCAAATTATCAACGAAGTCATTGATGGAATGTATTGTGTTCCAGTACTGGTGGGAACCGAAGCAGCCTCTCCAAATAGCGTTCTGGTCGGTCTCCAGCGCTTGTCTCGTTCTCATCGTGCTGTTGGTGGTCTGCTGCATGCTGTGGAGGAACGCTAAAAGGTGACTTAGTAGAAAAATACAGTATCCGTAGGTGGTTACGATCTTTGTGTCAGACTTACTTCGGTATGTATATTTTGTTTAATAATCAATAATAGACTAGTTAAGTATTACGTGAATTAATCCAATTAATTTATTTAACAGAATTCATACTAACATAAAACCGAGCCTTAAAAAATGAGGTTATTACCCTGAGGCACTTATTAATTCAACAGAATTTTTATCATAGTAACATTATAGATGTAGTGAATAATCCTTTCCTATCGGCAAAACTCGGAACAACGATAACACCCGAATGGTGCCGATGTGTCTATGAATTACTGTATTATTAAATTACGTTTAGGTATCAAATAAATCGCATACTTTATTTATCAATGTCAAATTTCAAACTGCCCGTTTGACGTATATTACAATGAGATGTTAAAACCACCACGATTCTATAATATAAAGAATTCGTTAGGTAAACAAAAATATAACTAGTTACCGAGGACGTTTTATTTCAATAAAACGCACTGATAAAAACCAAATTCCGGTTGAGATGATCTAATGATTCTATAAGGATTGGAACCCCAAAAGTCTAACTATAAGTCAAAACTACAGTAGGATTTTGCAGATCTTTTTATAACAATAAATTTTTGTAATTAATTAAAAATACTATGACATAACAAAAAAGACACCTCAACATAAAACAAAAAATACCAGCAGAGAAATTAATATAAATAAATATGATTTGTTAATGTGGATCGAATAAAATCAATGTTTATTATTTACAAAAATGACAGACAAGAGTAAAATGTAAAAAGTATATCAAAATATAGGTGGCCTGCATTAGTACACGAGTCCATGAAGTTTATCACAAAATCTAACATAAATATCAACAAAATATTTCTGTGGTATTAACTACTCTATATAGATACTTCCTCTTGCAATGCGACATTTCCCTACGTTGTCTCGATGGGTACTGAGTGCGAGTGAAGTAGTAAGACAAAAACGAACATTTCCGAGAAAATACGAAAGGAAAGGATTATTCACTACATCTATACTAACATTTAATTTGTTAAAGAAGTATTCATGTTTGTCAGATTCGAAATAATTGTATTTACTATTTAGACCTTAACACCTCTATAATACAATTTGCTTATAAGGTAAACTTTTAGTTTAATCATTATTAACCCAACAAATAAAAAGCCATCGTGTATACATTATTAACCCAACATTTTCCATTGAAATGCTTCATACTAACGATACAATTTTTCACAACAGGGCTATACCGCCAAAGTGGAAACTAATACCGACAATGTAGGTGAAATTTACTATGATTATAGATGTTTCACGTACACAAAAGTTATTGCAGAATTGTACTAAGATCAATACACAATTTTATTTTTCGTCATCTCGAAATTAATGTGAAATCAAGAGCTTAAAATTGTATAAACTTCTATATCCAATTTCAAAATTAAACAGACAGCTCTCCATTATGCTGCATTATGTGGCCATGTCAGATCCACACAAATCCTATTTGAAGCCGGGGCTTCATTTCTGAAGGACGATGAAGGCTACATCCAGTGGACACTCCACTGGATGTAGCCACAGACGAAGAAGTCAGAATCATTCTGGAAAATGCTACGTAATGTCTTAGTCTATAAATTTATGTCTATGTAATTTAAAGTTAAAAAAAAATACTTTATATCCATTATTAAACCTTTTTATGTTAGGTTAAGTGATCATTTGTGAGAAAGCAAACATTTATTTCATCTCGGGATGAATGTGGTGTTGCTCCCGAATTGTAAATATAAAATTCAAATTAAAGAAATACCACTACTCAAAAATAAATGTATACTCAATATGTATGTTCAGTATTACGGTGTGCGATTATTTTTGAGTGCCTATATCATTGGATGTTTTAAAGTGTGTATTTATTTTAGTCAATTCTCTATATTCTGCACTTTTTATTGTAAACCGCTTGTCGCTTTATATTTGCTTCTTGACGTTGTGTTTTGTCTAAATTATGAAGGTTCAGTAAGTCGTTTTATGCATAAATTGACTTGTTCTCGTGGCAAGCTCGCTGCTGGATTGGTATAGGTCCTGCGTTCAAACCCCGGGTCGGGTCACTAAAACGTAATAGCTACTAAAACAACCGGTTGCAAAACACACTTATTTTCACCACATTTTTATACGTGGACTTTGTTTCAAGAAGGAAGAAAGACAGAATTTTAAGATGTGCTGGATTCGTATACTCAGAATCTCATGGATCTAATTTCGTACCAAAATTTTCATATTCCATGTTAGTGCACAGTTGCATTTTAAGATTCTTCAGACAAGACATCCAGCGAGGAATAAACTCTACAGAACAGCTTATTGTAAAAGTACATGCAAAATTGAAAGTATCCAAGCTCACGGAAAAATCTAGTGTACTTGAATAAAGTATTTCATAACCCCCAAAGCGAGCAAAGGGGTGTTAAGCATTAACTTGTGTCTTTGGTGTCGGCTCCCAAGATTGGCTTGATCGAGTGTTCTTAAGTATGATTCAAATCTGTTCAGCCATGTGAAGACCAACAGCTTTTTTATGATATTTATGATATGTTTACTATCATGATCATTGGGTTCATTTAGTAAAACAAATATTTACGCTTAATCAATTTCCACAATTTGATATTTCATGTACTCATAATATTAAATGTTAAACAGAGAAACGGACAGATACTACAACGGTGACATATTCATGGTCCCCGAGCTTGAGGAGAGCGGCATAGAGAACACTTCGCGCTCCAGAGACAACATATACGAGTACCGAGACGTGCCCGTTAAGAGGACGCCGCAGACACTCACGAGAACGGTGAATATTTTATATATAATCCTGTAAAATTAGTATACCATTAAGGTTATCTCAACTTTTTAAACACCATCCACTATAACTCAACAGGAGGTAATAATAAATCCCATCAAAACATAAATGTAAAAATGAGAGCCATGTCCAATATTATAATACATACCTTGGTTGTTGATTTCAACGATAAACGAAGTGAGATCTAAATGGGTACCAAGTTCAATGGTCCTTGCTGAAATTTATTTATATCTACATGAAATATAATTTCTTCTTATAACTTAAGATTATATATTGTTGCCTAAAGTCTGACTTGGCTAGTTTGTACAAATTGTAGTTTAATTAAAATTACAAAATTAATACAATTTAAGACGATTACATCCAGACTATTTCATATAAAACATGTTATCGAAATTTGTAATCATTACATTTGAAACCGCGCGTGTTCTTTCGCTGGTGCTTCTCGGGTTTCTTTTTAAATCTAGCTGAACGAATGAGATCGAGACTAACTCCATCCTCTGAAGCCTTCGGGGCCCGCAAGCGACACACTCCCTCGGGGACGCGTCGCGACTCCCGCGAAACTCTCGCTATCCTCAAACTGACGCCGGAACCGTCTCGGGCCGCAGATAAGCCAGCCGCAGACGCTGCAGTCGTCGCAGGCGCCGTCGGAGGCGTCCACCGAGTCGGCGGCGTCGCTGTCGCTCCGCGAGAGCGCGCGCCGCCCCGCGCCCGCGCCCCGCGCGCGCTCCGCCACGCAGCTCGTGCGCGGCGTGCCGCAGACCACCGTGTGACGGCGCCGGGGGTGCACGCCGTCCGTTGGGGTCATATTAGCACTCGTGCGATATTGTACACTCTTATACATGTGAAATATTTAAATTAAATACGTTCATATGTGTACATTTTAATGTATCAGTAGTGTTTGTAGCGTTTTAAATATTCGTTTTCGATCTCTGTTACGTATTGTGTAATGAACTACTTTTCAAATCTAATAACAGAACAAAATCATTCCAAATTATTATGGTACATTCCAATGGGAGGAGAAGTGAGTATAATAAAATAATTATAGTATGTCAATTCATGTTCTAAGTTGTATATTTATACAAAGCAGTCCATAAGAAATAATACTTCATTATACATTATATTATATATGAAGCGAAATTAACCACTAAAACAACATGAACTATCAATTTAGAAAATGTCTCAAAACTCACGTTCTAGTATTATATTATTAAAGGAAATAACCGTGTAATTCGCCCATAGACTTAATTTTTGGACTAAACGATTCTCCTATTTTCTCTTATACAGGAAATGAGAGTTTATAACTAGTAAATAGATAATATAATATAATACTTGTAGGCAGCTATAATTTTGCGTCATCGACCCACATCGCGCACGTACACGCACATAATAAAAAAATATTTACAACTAGTTTTCGCATACGGTTTCGCAAGCGTTTTGGGGGGGGGGGGTCGATCTTAGGTTCTCGGTATAAAAAAAGTACCGTATCTGCTTCCTTGGAGATTAAGCTTGCTTCATACTGAATTTCATCAAATTCGGCTTAGTGGCTTAGCCGTATAAGCATGGAACAGATAAACAGTCAGAGCTACTAACACATTCATAATATTAGTATAGATGTTTGTTCTCTTTTTTCTCAACAATTGTATGACCACCGTTAGTTAAATTTACCACGTAAGGTTGTCCATAACTATGTTGCCATTGCTAAAGTGCTTTAGACTGACATACTCTTAAGTTCTAAGCTTATTATGAACGAAAGAAACAAGTTTTAAACGTATTTTATTAAGTTACCGACTATGTATTTTATTTTTATATTTTTTTTTTGTTTTCATTTTAAACTATTTTAAAAGTACATTGTATTTAATATTTTCAGTACAGCTGGCGTATGATTTAAAAAGCCAAGTGAAATTTTAGTAATTGTAAATTGTCGAGGCAATTATAGTTTTAAGTGTAAATGTTTGTGATCGTCCGTCCGTCCATTATGAGATATGTGCCTTTTGGTGCCTAAATTACTTAAAAAATGAAAGTATTTATTATACCTCGTTGAATGTATATTTTTTTTTATTTTAAAACGTAAATTACTGCCAGTGTTTATAACAATAAGAAATAAAACGTTTTAACGAAAATTTTCTTTTATTATTTAGCCTTGAAATTACCTAAATTAATACATTCCCATCCATAAAAAAATGTGATCAAACACGCATTCCAAGTACACACTTTGATTAACAAACAGATTTCACACTTCTGTCCATATATCATGAACGTATAAAAACGTACACGAACGTTCTATTATACTGCATGCGCTCAAACACTACCGCGCGTAGAAAATACAAAATGGCTACTCATTGTATTCTTGCCTTGTTTGCGCGAGCGTCAGTAGAAGTAACAAACTCGTTGCATCAAGATCAAGAAGACGAGAAGTATGTACAGACTAATTTGGAGTTTTTTTCTTTATATGTGATGGCAAGGCTATGAAGATTTGTAAGCAGCATGTCGCTGACGGGATTATTTCGGACGACCATAATGATTGTCATGTTGCTTGATGAATTTGTAAATTGGCGAATTTAAGTAATTTGAAAGAGTATTTGTATTAAAAGAACAATATCAGCGCCTGATTTCTAGAAGGGCAAATAGGTCACCTGATGGTAAGTGCTCAATCTCCACCCACACACATTAACAATATTTATTAATAAAAAAAATTCCGTCAACGTTAATGTACCGAACACTATTAGATTTACGATGTTTCATACCTTTTCTTGCAATACCTACAAATATTGTCAGCGGGAACTTCTTCCTCTAAACTCATAATGAACGTAATACTACTTTCTACTCGTACAGCAAAACTAGAATTAATTACATTTCATTTCTCGTTTTCCAAGGCCACAATCACATTCTGTGTGTTTTTCACGCGTAGTGTACGGCGAACATTCGCCTCCGCACACGCGTCTGGCCTCAGGTGACTGGCGAGGTAAAAGCTTCCCTGGATGTTCCATTAGATCAACCACGTAGTTCGCTCTAAGAAGTCCAGCGGGATAGTTCTCATTGTCCTTGAATTCTTCCTTCTGGAATATCATTATAGATTAGGTTAACAAACGTTAAATTACAAAACTAATAATGAATACTTAGATTTCTACCTTAAATTACCGTATACTAGCATAAGGTAAAAAAAAATCTAAATGTGCGGCTTGAGACGCCCGAGAGAAGCAATAACTTAAACTTGTTTAATTTGGGACAAGCTTAGGTTGTTACTTAAATTTTATGTACCTATATTAATATGATAATGTAAGGAAAGATTATGTATTAATAAAATCTTTTATTGATTATAAAATATATTTTATACTTAGTTGCAATTCTTGACTTTGTAATCGTACATTAGAATTTTCTGTCAGTACATTATTAGTAGTCAGAAAGACTGGCGGCGTAACGCGTTACGTAACGATATGGCTTACTCTCCCATAACAAGTTATCACTTTAAAAAATTTAGTATGAATATAATAAGATTTAGAGGCCTGGAATTAGGTTATCTGAACATCATAAATATAAAGCGAATCAAAAAATTTAATTATTAATAAATCTTCACACACATACATACACACACATACATACATACTTCACATATTAACTGTATTAATTTCTCATTTAATTTTAGGAGCATTATAAAAATTTTAGCGCAACATTTTAAAACAATTGCAAGTATTATTAACAGTATTTAAAACGGGATATTTACCATGTTTTTTATTTTTATTTGTTAGAGCTCGATATTTCGACATTATCTACGAATGTCTTGTTCACGAGACTGACGTTTGCGGGTAGACGTTGACGGCATTAGAAATGTCCATATCGGACTACCTCCTTTCTCGTACGTTTGCTGCGTAAACACTGGTTACCACTACCACTGTCATCGATATCGAAATATCGAGCTCCAACAAATAAAAATAAATAACATAGTAAATATCCCGTTTTAAATACTGTTAATAATAAAAATAACCAAGTTAATTAAAAAAAAATTGCATTTATGTTTAATAATTGAGTTTTATAACGAAAATCTAAATATAGTTATTGTAGAAGAACCTTCTTAACATTTCACATCATAATATAAATGTAATTTGAGTTAATAAAAATGGAGAATTTGTTATAGGAGTTATACATACTGAATCCAACTCCGGCACGGCCACTTCGCACCACGCGTGCGCGCTGCACGCCCGATGCAGAGAACACGGGAGACCCGCTCGGTCCGCCAACACTTTGTACAACAACGCTCGCTCCAGTTGACCTCCACATCGGACGTACCCAATACCGATCACACATGACTTTAACGCTTTCTAGATACAAATATGAATAGTAATTATTGAAACATAATAAATAATCCTAAACTATCTGTCGCCTGCGGCTTCGCTTGCATTTTAAGGGATTGTATTAGGCGTAATAGAGTAGCCTAGGTTCTTCGTTGGAGTTCAAACTCGATTCACGCCAAAATTCATCAAATTCGTTGGCCGTTAAAGAGCTACAGACAGAGCTAATTTCGCATTTCTATTTTATTGGTAAAATAAAACTAAAACTTTATTTTTAAGTGCAATACCTACCCACAAAATCTTCTAAAACTACATTTACGATAGAATAAATATGAAAAAATGTAAATTATTTTATAAGCTTTCCGTCAAATCCGCCAATTACGTTCTTATATATCCGTGTATATATAACAAAGTAGTTTGTATCATAATAAATAATAAAAAATAATCCATTGGTCTCTTACGTTTCACACGAAAACAACTAGCATAATTTTGATTAACTTTGGTATAGACCTAGAACTCTTATTAATGCTATATTTTATGCGCGAACAGAGTAATGGCTACGAGCTAGTTACGATAAAATCATTCTCATATTATTTACCATCAAGTCCACTAAATGCAGGTTGACACTGGGCATGGAACAGTCACGTTCCTGAGTCAAACCACTCATTTGCTGCGCCACAAACTCGCCCAGCATCTGAGCTCTTTGCTTTAAGGAAGATGAAACTTCATCGCATTTATCTCGATATCTATTAAATTTGACGTTGTATAAAACTATTGTACATATTATCATATCAAATTCGCCAAAAACACAAAAGATCTCTATCACTATCCTGTATCAAGATTATTTCAACATCTTACCTCACTTCGTAATGTGCATCTTCGATTTCGAAGTAATGCAATGATTTTGCACTAAAAGGTAAATTCATAAACTTATTATTCAATAATTATATATATAAAATATTTTATAACATTTATATAATATAACAATAACAATTAATGAATTAAAATAAATTACAGGACTTACGGATCGCCGAACCAAATTCGCAAACGCAGCAAATAATTTCGAAGATTTGAATCATCGGGCATTAAGGGAAAGTGTAATCGACTCGACGGTGAAACCGTCAGCTTTGACTCTGATAAAGTTTACAAACATTTTAGACAGAGTAGAGGATATTAGGTATTTTCCAAATAATAAAATAAATAGTTACAATAAAAATCAAACTTAATGAGACAGGACTCCTTGAGTCGCTTTCATACTAATTACTTTAATTTTTTATAGCTTTAACCCGCAGTCAATTTTGAATATGTGTACATATTCAAATTATACTTAACATGCCTGTCATGCGGTTGACCATATATTTCTATTTGAAGTAATCAAATAATTTGTCTATCTGTACAAACTCTCCAATTTTATAAAATAAATAAATATTAAGCGCACTACTCAAACTTTTGGACTAATAGAACACCATAATATTTATTAAAGTAAATCCTAGAATGAGTCGATATAAACATTTTAATAGCGGGTACAGAGGGTGCAAAAAAAGCCCATTAGCCGCGCGTATGAGGCCCTCGCCGATGGTGATCTAGAGAGGTCAGGCGCGTCAGAAGAGATTTTAAAAATTTTTTTTTGAGGGGAGATTGAAACACTGCTTGTTGGGCTTAAGATGGAGTTGTGAAGCAGAGTGTAACTCACGTTGCGATCTCATATCCATGGCGGATGTTTCGTAAGGCTGCTGAAACATACAGAAGAAAACAGGGTCGCGATGAGGAGGATGAAGGTTTGAAAGCGCTTGTATTGTAGGGAACATTTTGCCCAAGTGTTTTTGTACGTAGAATCCATCCTGGAATACGTATTTTTTATTATCATTTATAAAACTGCGTAAAGAATATGCAAATATCAAAGAAATATCAAGTATTCTTATTATAGATGTTACCTTAGTAAAGTCATTGATATCCAGACGACCAGTGTACGCGAACTTGGCGGATGGGTGATGTCGGAAAATTGATTCCAATGCTGGTTCCCATGCGCTAACAACATATCTCGCCTTTTTGTTTTCTACCATACTACAAACATTTAGAACAAAAAATTACTAAATCAAAAGAATTGTAAATATGAATATAGCATCTACTTACTTATTTATGAACATCAAAAATTCCAACTGAAGTAGCAATAAAATAAAAAATTAGAAATCTTGCATTTTATAAACTTTTAATTACAAAATTTCGGCGTGCAAATAGGTACAAATTAATTAAAATCTAATCAGATTCTGACCACTCAATGTTCTTTAGAACTGAGATAGCCCGTTCCACCATAACCGTCTCTTTCTGCCGAACGTGTGCCATGTTCGGCAACGAGAGATGCTAGATTTTCGGCCGCGAAACAGAAACGTAAGGATAGAGCCTCCGCCGAACCGTAAGTGTCGCCGGGGTTAAGAGTGTTCTCTGTGCCCGAAAAATCCCTCTAGCTTGAAGCCCGCAAGACGTGCTAACCGTTGAAGCGTCACGGTAGCATACGCAATCGATCCCGTGATGCATCCAGAAGAGACGCAGTATATGCTTCTGATTTTTTAGAGGGTACTCCGGTGTATCTAATAGAATTCAACAGAAGGTCTAGGCACCGGCGAGTCTCACATTTTATTCTCGATCATATGAGGGAAAATTCTTAAGCGTACACGTACATTACCCGTCATTTTAAAAAGTTTACACTATATTTAACTAATAACCAATAGAAATATGCTTAGGAACTATGGCACTAATATGTTATAATAAAAGTGATCTTACTAATGTATAGTGCCCAATTCGAGATAAACATCCGCCCCTTCATCGGTAACACTTGCACAGATAAGCGTGCACAGAGCTGTGCGAAGACCAATGTGTTCTATCCGTAGATTATTCGACACAACCTATAAATAATATTTACTTAAAATAAACATACGTAAACTAAACCGCTGAGTCTAACATGACACTTGGCACAGGAATTCCTTATGATACTTATATAAGAGAGTCCTAAGGACGAAAACTGTATATCTCTGTTTCCTATGGGGTAAGTCAAAACGGTCAAAGTTTGTATGTCTAAGTTGGTCATTTTTTAAAGTAAGAAATATGGATATCAGTGTTTAGTGTTTGTTTGAAAGGATACGATTATTAAAATTTCAATGAATATATTAGTTTCTAAGATTGCTGGCACACTGACAAGGACTTGCGATATTTTCTTACAGTACTACAGTAGCCGGCTAAAGATGGCGTTGACTCATTGATTTTCAAATTATACAAATATTTAATAATTGTGTTACCTCTTCACCTTCTTTTGACGTAAACAAATCCTTTGCAATTTCCTCTTTCATGAGTCCGCTTAATACTGCGCAAGTCATTATTTTTAGCCTAATGTCGATACGCTGAAGGAAAACGAAATATAATAAATAATATATATAAATAAATGATAAATAATCTTAGATTTCATATTTGTATATTTTCGTACAGGATATATGTACGTAGCGTCTTTGCGAACAAGGTAATAGATACATGACTTCAAATAAGTAATATTAAGATTAAACATTTTTCTTAAATTAGCAATATGTCATTATTTCCTAGAATTTGATTCTTATTAATTTTAAATTGTGTTTAAAAATTAACTGGTTCAATTCCTGGCTAGGAATATTACTTTTTTATGATAATTGACGCAGATACTTCTTTTCCTATTATATCTATTCCCCCCGAAAGCGCGCCCTTTTATGTCACGTCACGTCTCCACATAGAACTTAAAAACAAATGTAATAATATAATTTAATTTGTAATTATTTTTGCCGTCTTTTCTCTTATGTTAATCGTATACGCTCACTGAGACATCTTATAAGCACGAGTGTCAATCATTACTAATGAACGGCGATATATTTATTTTAACGTGGAACGCGCCTTCGTGAGTGAATATGTCCTTTAGAGTCCTTTCAAATTTTCAATAATGATCCATGCTTATATACACAACGGTTAAAAAATAATTACAACGGCTTTTGTATTTTCTATTCTATTAAGTGATATTCATACCTGCAAAATATTAACTAATTCTTGCATGAATTCCGCATTGAGCATAGCGGCAGTGCTTACGTGGTAGTTCTGGAGATTTATATAACATTGCACAGCTAACCGTTGGGCTTCAATGGGAGTGTCTTTGTCTATTAGCATATTAAAGAAAAAAAAAAGACTTCAATATAAAAACCGCAACAATTAAGATGAAATTCCTTCATCATGGATTAATATTTGATATGACATATATATGATATATCTGGTATTACGCATTAAATATTTTAATGCACAAATGTTTGCGCAAATATAGTTACGCTTTGTATGTAGGTATATTGTTTTCACTTCGAAGAAGGATGGTTGCGATGGTAGGTGCATCAGAAAACTGATATCTTGACTGATCTTAGCATACTTATACACTATATACCATCATATTGAATTATGATTAATTATGACTTGATAGATATGTGATAACATTTTTACAGTTAGTTTAGTACTAAAAAGTCTAGTAAAAAAAATTTACTGAATTACATTTTTTATTTATATTCCGCAAAGATGAAAAAGTTTTCGGTTCGATGACGCTAAACGCAGCTTTTGGTATAATCCGACACAGTTCACCCAAAGCCCGAAGAGCGTTCATTCTTATGTAAAACCAAACAGCTGCATCGTCGCTTAAAATTGCTGAAACAAAAAAGGTTTTATATATACGTTAAATAAACTGATTAATATGATTAGTTGATATAATATGCACACGCTACCACATAGCGCTTCAATGATGTTTGTATCGGACATGCGAACAGCTGCCGGCAGCAGCTTTGTCATGTTCGCCACGCCCATAGCTGCGTCAGACAGAAGTTCCACATTCGAACTGAGCAACTGATGGCAGAACACCAGGTCTGTGCCCGTTTGATAAAGAGCCTGGGAATAACAAAGAAAAAATAAGCAAATGTGAACAATTGGGAACTATTTTCAATTGGATTATGAACACCTGACGTAATATATTAGTAACCTACAAGAAAATAATATCATCCATCTAAAATACAATTTTAACGACATATTTATGAGTCATACGGACATTTTATGAGATCGAGTTATTTTGTGTCTAGACTCTCGAGACTTGTAATGGATGTGGTAATATTTACTTTTCATATGTCTACAATGGAGGTACACTTTCGGCTTAATGCCTTCGGAGCCTCTTAAATCCCTTTAATTTTATCTTTATCATTAAATATATCCGTTTCCAATAAACTAGTACAAAGTTATCACTCTGCTGAAATGTAGGTATTTTCAAATAGGCCTCTTCAAGACTTGGTTTTTAGCATACGTATCATTTATGAATTTGATACTAAGTTAATTTTACAAATTGTATGAGTGTTAGGTTTAAAATACGATGTTATAATTTATAAATTATTTAACTAACATCTCTTCCATTAGATGTGAAGGACATCTTAGCAAGAACTCCGAGACAATGAGGTTTCATAGCAGGTAAAGCCATTTCGAGATATGCAAGCAGTCGCAACATACAGCCCGACTGGTAAAGATGGGTTGCATTCTCCTCAGTCTCGGCGTAGTTTCGTAAAACTCCAAGAACTTGAGTGTGGACGTCACGGAACTCATATGACTGATCAATTAGTAAATATATATTTCAACATCGTTTAATACATAATATATAAATCATAGGTAAATTTTTTTTTTTTTTTAATTTTAAAATAAGTATTGTAATAGTAGGTAAAGAGCATTTTGGGACAAAATCATGAGACATGATTGTGAAATATGCTTTGTATTGTAATGTCTGGATGATTTCCTGTTAGTCGTTCGGCTTGAAAGTCTTAGGTTTAATTGTTAGAAATTAGTCTATTGATGTTTTGCTTCATAAACTTTATGAATAAGCAACATTAATCAAATTTCTGTAGCAATACATTATTGCATTTAACTCACAGAACTCGTAAAAAAAATTCTGATTAAGCATAAAGAAAAATTGCACGAAATTTCCACGCAGTTCCAACATATTTTTGAATTATGACAAAATAATATTTAGTTTCACATACTTCCAAAATATCACAAAGATCCAACACTCCTGTAGACGCCCGAAAAGTTTTTTGGACTACTTGGTCCTTGTATCTACAAATTAGCTGGTCTACAGTTTTCAAAGCCGCGTGTTGTATGGCCAGGTACTTGCTCTGCATTAGCGCCAACAAAGAGGGCCAACTGAATTGCTGATTCTTCGTTACTTCTGAAGCACACATCGGATCTTCAAGCAGATTGCTTAAAGTCTAAAAAGATAACATTCACTTTTTACTACAAAATCAACATATTCGGAAAATACACATTTTAAAAGTGACCGCGTTAAGTATAGTCTCTGCAGAGATGGGAGACTCCCTTTCTTGACAACACTACTTTGACTTGAATTGTGGCATTATAGCTCAAAACTGAAAATCTATATAATATTTTTAATAAAAACTAATCCTTATAATACAGATATCCTTTAACTTTTTCTGCTATAACATCGTTCTTAGTGGTAGAACTTTGGACAATTCCGTCTGGGTAGGTACCACCCACTCATTAGAAATTATATAGGCTAGTGTAACTACAGGCATCAGGGACATAACATTTTAGCTCTAAAGTTTGGTGGCGCTTTGGCGTTGAAAGTGATGTTTAATATTTCTTACAGCGCTAATTTGTATTTGGTGGTCATCACTAACTATATTATCAAATAAAAGTGCAATGTTAAGTTTCCAATTAAAATGTATATTTTAACCTGAAGACAATTTTTCTGAACGTCGGGATCGAGACTGTTTTTCATACGCGAACACAAACTGTTGAGAATATTTGCAGAAACTAGTTGCTCACAGCCAAGGGGCTCTCTGGTCAGCTCTGACAGCACGAGAGACGCAAACTCGAGTACAAATATGTCTTCCATCTGATGAATAATAGCAACAATATTAGTTAATCTTGTAATGAAAAATAAAGTATATATGACTAGTAATTAACTATAAGTTTTACAGAAACATTCTTTTTGAACATTAATATTTAAATAATATTAAAATATCTGATTGTGTCATCAAATAAAAATCTGGTAATGGAAATCAAATTATATAATAACGTTCATATAAATGAACCGGATTTTATGCTCTCCTTGCGCCCTGGGTTAAGATGAGTCTGGTTACTGGTTCGCCTCTATGGGTGTACCGTGATGTTGTATACCTTTCTAAATAAATAATATTCGATGTACGTACGCTACTTGAAATTTTAAATCTGATCTGGGGATATACCGTATCCGCATATTAGCGCTTTTAAACAAAAAAAAATACTCTTTAGCTTTATATAATAGTGTAGTATGTTTGTTTACCTTCGCTAGCATGAAAGCTATTTTCCTTAGATTCTGCGGATTGAAGAGTACTTGCTCGGGCCCCTGAGGTAACTGGCATAGCTGAGCCAGTGCTTTGAGAGCAAACCGTTTTATATTCAATTCTGGATGTTCGATATGCGGTAGAATGTATTTTATAGCGTTCAAGTTGAATAATACGTAGCGATTTTGAATCTCTTGAGCAGCGAACTTCGTTATTGCCCGAAGTGTCTAGTACAAGAAATTTATATTTAACATAAAAATATTGATACGCGAATATAAAATGACACCTACTAAGATTTTTGTAAGGATTGTAATGTGAAATAAAAATATTTTTTTTTTAGCATTAGCAGCCCGTAAATGTCCCACTGCTGGGATAAAGGCCTCCTCTCCCTTTGAGGAGAAGGTTTGGAGCATATTCCACCACGCTGCTCCAATGCGGGTTGGCGGAATACACATGTGGCAGAATTTCGTTGAAATTAGACACATGCAGGTTTCCTCACAATGTTTTCCTTCACCGCCGAGCACGAGATGAATTATAAACACAAATTAAGCACATGAAATTTCATTGGTGCCTGCCTGGGTTTGAACCCGAAATCATCGGTTAAGATGCACGCGTTCTAACCACTGGGCCATCTCGAAATAAAAATAATAAAACAAACGAAATAAATTTCGAAAATAGTTTTCAATTAATTGAATTAACATAATTATTTATTTAAGAAAACTACAAATTAAATTATTATTGTACGTTTTAATTGTCCGTATATATTTTTTTTTACCGCAGAACCGCTGATAACGCTGCTACAAATTTAATATTATATTACCTGGCATAGTATTTCAGATTCAGCTGATTCTAAAAGCAATATTGCAGTATGAGCGCTCTCTGGTGTTAAATTATATGGGTGGAAGCTATAATCCTTTTTCTCTGCTGATCTATTTTCTCTTTCTTTTTGCAATGGTTTAGCCATTATCTAGATATGACAATATGAGATCAGATCTTTATATTTTGCAAACGTTCTTATTATTATCGCAAACAGGCATATAAGACGTATATGATATAAACTTCGTACGATAAGCACCACACTAATTTGATCTGTCATTTTTTTTTAAATTATATTTATCAAGCCTGGTGTCATATTAAGTTTCATTTTTAATATAAATCTTTTTAATTGCAATAAATTTCGTAATATTTTTAGATATTTTAGAGATACTTATTTTTTTATTTTTAATGGATATTCCGAATCATTTAAATTAAATGTATAGTTTGACCGTTAAGTTTGTTTGAGGCGAATTCTTTTTTTAAATGAGACAATGTCTTACTTGTAATTAATGTCAAATCCAGTGATTCCATCATCTTTGATCAAAGTTTTACAATTATAATGAACGATCGTTTTGAGATTTTTAGAATAGATTTATCTTAACTTAATGTATAGGCGGAATATATTTTTACGTATCATTGGTTCGATAGCTAGGAAGTTTAGGAAGTTACAGGAAATATGGATACTGCCTTGGTTGGGAAATGGAAAGTTAGCAGCAATACCACGTTGGGCGCTTGATATTTTCGTCCTGGTTCTGAAATTATTTTGCACGTGTGTTATGGCTGTTGCACGAACCATTATTCCTGAAAGTATGAAAAGTTTGCATGGAGAAACCATATTGGTACCTATTATTGACAATTTTTTATAACAATTATGATTATGAATTAATGTTAATTAAAACCAAGTTCTCATTTGTTTTTGTCATTTGTACGTGCGATACGTTATACCGGGTACGAATATTATTTCGTGATATTGAATTAATTTCTAGGTAACAGGCGCAGGTTCCGGTATAGGCAGGGAGCTTGCAATTCAGTTCGCTGAGCTCGGTGCTACAGTCGTGTGTTGGGACAAAGACGCGCGAAGAAACAACGCTGTTGTCGACGAGATTAGAAAAAAAGATGGAGATGTTGGTTTAATAATGATTTTTATATTATGTTTATATTCACATGTATTGCTCCTATCTTTGTAATACGTGAATATTTTAACATTTTTACTCTTCACTTCATTATTAAGTGCCTAATTTGCGTTTATAATTCATCTCGTACTCGGCAGTGGAGGAAAACATCTTAAGGAAACTTGAATGTGTAGGATGAAAATCCACAACATGTTTATGTACCAACCCATCCATTGGAGCAGCGTTGTGGGATAAACTTCGGAACCTTCTCCTCAAACGGAGAGCCCAGCACTAAATAAACATGAAACATGTATAATAGGCTGCTACTAATTTACTTTTTAATGTTCTACGGAACCCGAATTTAACTCTGCCTTTAGCATACTCTATATCAAATTTAATGTCTATATTAAATGATCATTACAGATTGAATGGTTCACACAGTAACAGTAAGCAATGTCCGTATTTTCATATTAGAAATTCCCAAATATTTTTTCGGTTCTAGTGCTTTGGATACACAGTAGATGTCACAGTGCGTGAGCAAGTGGCGTCAACGGCAATTGGCATTCGACGACTAGTAGATGTAACGATGGTCGTCTGTAATGCCGGCGAGCTGACCTTTGCCCCACTATTACGTCTTAGCCCAGAATATGTTGCAAAGCTTATCGAAGTCAATTTGCTGGGACATATTTGGGTAACCCATTTTCCATTACGGTACCCTTTATCTAGATTCTAGACTGTAGTGACGTAGACTATGATGAATTTATATTTTTTTAAATTAAGTCAAGAGTTTTGTTGTTTGGCAAAATTAATATTCCGTTGTAGGTAATTCAGGCGTTTTTACCAAGCATGATGGAACGGCGGCATGGGCATATTGTTGCTATCAACTCTAGTGCAGGTCTCATGCCCTATGTAGACATGGTGCCTTACTGTGCTGCCAAATCCGGATTAAGAGGTAACGAGTTTGTACGTATATACGTACGTAGGTACCTAACGTTGTTTTAATTTCGTATAGGTACCTACTTCTACTTTTAGATAATTATCCCTATAATATCCAAGAACTATTGTTATATAAAACAATTTTCAATGTATAATAAAGACATCTTATTTTTTATACTTGTTTTAATATTTTAACAATAAAGGTTTTATGGACTCCTTAAGTGAGGAACTCCGTCTAGACACTTGGACAAAGGACGTCTATACCACTTCAGTTTACCTAGGAACTGTTTCCACTGGTCTATATCCGACGCCATCTCATCGCTTTGTGTCGTGGTACTCACAAACATCAGCTAAGGAAGCGGCGAGGATTATAATAGCAGGTATATAATGTTTAGTGACAAACTAAAGAAACAACACTCGTACATTGCATATAATTAGATGTAAGTTTTACTTCGTGGTTAGGCTTTATGCAAGTCTGGGTAGGTTGGTCCCATACACTATATATTCTACCACCAAGTAGCAATTTTAAGTATTATTTGGTTTCGGTTTCAAGGCTATGCGAATCAGTGTAACCACAGGCACACAACCACTACCACCACCACTACCACCTGCCAAGGTTGGTAACGAATTGGCTATGCAATCTAAGTAATGGTAAATTTTTTTAACGACGCTAATGTTTACGAGCAATCGTGACATTTGTCCGTCGATAGATCAATTCACCTAAAACCAAAAAACCTAAATCAAAATCAGTACGTCCATGGAGCTACAATGTCACAGTCCTGAGTAACTAGTTAAAGTTTGCATCGCCTAAAAAAGTATTAAATCTTTAGTGATCTCGTGTTTATTGTATACTGTACTTATGAAGTACAATAACTACAGAAATATTGTGTCAAAATTATTTTTTATAGAACAAATAAACGATAACTCATTTTAAAATAATAAGCAATATAGGTTTATCCTAATTAATATTATAAATACGAGTGTAAGTTTACTTTTGCTGTGATTCCTGTTGTTCAACCGATCATGAAATTTGTGAGGGTTACAGAAAAGGTACAAGGGGTACCTAACCCCTGCCCCCTCTCCCTCACACGTGGGTGAAGTCGCTGTTTGAAGCTATTGTTACAATTTTATTAAATGCATTGTTGTTTTCAGGAATAAGAAAAAACAAGAAATGCATTTGTGTGCCCACATTGATGAAGCTTTTGACTGATCTCTGCAACTTTATGCCGTACAGAATAAGAATCATTTTCACGGACTTCTTTAATTTTGGCCATAGAGGCTGGTTCTGTTTTTGCTAAGAAAAACTCAATTCATTATGTACATACAGTTAGTTCTTTAACGTTTTATTTCATATGCTTTTTTGTTATATAATATGTTTTCATCAATTATTTCTAAAAGTACTTACTTAATTTCTTTGATTTTATGATTTTGTTCTTCTGTAGATGAATTGTTGAGGAATTTAGGATATATTACATACAATAAAATATATACTTACTTTATAGTTTTTAACTTTATTAACATTTTAAAATTATTACCTATAAAAAAAGAAACATAAAACATTAAAGCCTTTTTCATAGTGTGATAATCCTTAATTTGTATCGGACACACATACATTGATAATTAATTACAATAAAAAAAATTGCAATAACAATCAAGTTAATACTTAACAATGTATAGTAAAGTTTACAATATCTAAATGTTCTGCTGCTGGACTGAAGTCTCTTCTCCTTTTGAGGAAGACTTTTGTAAATACCCACCAAGCTCATCGGTTCTGATGTGCTTTGGTGGCACTTAGCTGGTTTTGGTTAACACAAATTAAATACACAAGCACATAAAAATTTTGTATTGCTTGCCTGGGTTTCAACCCCACATTTGATTAACATTCTGGTTGTTTCAATCATTGAGCTATTTGGGATCTTTATAAATTGGGCAATGTATATAATCTGATATTAAAATAACAAGCATATTTAAATAACAAATATTTATAGTAGTAGTAGTAGGCTTCTAAAAATTATGACAGTTTTCAATGGCCCACTACACAGTTCAGTCGAGTATAAACAGACATTTATTAATTAGGTGGGCAATATTTTTCCACACTTTATAATTCACTAAGCAAAAACATTTTTCTATAAAATTAATCT
Organism: Vanessa atalanta; assembly: GCF_905147765.1. Taxonomy (NCBI): domain Eukaryota; kingdom Metazoa; phylum Arthropoda; class Insecta; order Lepidoptera; family Nymphalidae; genus Vanessa; species Vanessa atalanta. The sequence goes on from NC_061871.1 coordinate 2,243,458, forward strand.
TGTGCTCGGCAGTGAAGGAAAACATCGTGAGAAAACCTGCTGTGTCTAATTTCAATTAAATTCTGCCATATGTGTATTCCACCAACCCGCATTGGAGCAGCGTGGTGAAATATGCTCCTAACTTTCTCCTCAAAGGGAGAGGAGACCTTAGCCCAGCAGTGGGAAATTTACAGGCTGCTAATGTAATGTGTGTATATAAGCAAAAACATAATGGAATTTGGAGTGCTAAAGACTAATTTCAAGGTCTTTTTTTCAAGTAATAACATAATTTTAAGAGCAAATAATGCTAAGTGCACATATGCTTGCTTAATTCATAATTGTTAACAGACTGACCACATTTGTCACACATTACCATTTCAATGTGCTCTATAGCATGTTGATCTCTTGCCTTTACATCTGAAAATCCTCTGTGACATATATGGCACTTGTGACATTTTGGAGCATGTTGTAATGAATGACGTTGAAGAGTTGCATGTGATGCAAAGCTCCGTCCACATGATTCGCACAGATGTCTCTGAGGGGCTTTGATTTCTGTATGCTTTTGAACATGATTATATATTGTTTTGCGGTCTTGTGATGTGAAGCTGCAGACTTTACATCTAGAAAACAAAGAATATTGGCAGTTTTATAATCAGGTATAGATGAAATTGTTTATGGTTTATTATATTATTTTTTTAAATAAAATATAAAATGCAAATTTTTATCTTACGTGTTGGTTTAATATTTATAATTTCATTAAAATATTATGACATAATTTTTCATAAAAGTGAAATTGTTCAGATAATTGTTGTTATATTGAAAATAGATAGATAAATGTCACCTGTATAAGATGTTGTCAGGATTATCATGTTGTTCTTTTCTATGATTGGACAATGCCTCATCACCGATGAATGTATGACCACATATGTCACAGACTCGCTCCTCGGACTTCAATACATGTTCCTTAGCATGCTTGTAGAGCTGAAATCTTTCACTAAAAGTTTCCCCGCATTGCTTACAAGAATAAACAAAACCCATTGAAGCTATGTGATCTATTTCACACTTTTTACAATGTGCAATAAGCTTTTCTCTCGTTTCAAACTGTTTCCCGCAATTACAAGTCAAAGGTGTGATGACACTGTGTGTAAGGGCATGCTGTCGCATCTTCTGCTTTGAGTCAAATAAAACATTACAGTGAGCGCAAGTTCTTAAGGCATTATCACAGATGCTTAAATGATGGGACAGTTTATGTATGCTATCGAATTTAGCTTTACATGCAAAGCAAGAGAAAGATTTGTCTGCATTTTTTATTTGTTTATTGGGTTCTATTTCTTTTGATAATAATTCTTTAACAATTTCTATGTCCGAGTCTAATACATCAATGTCCATGTTTATGGGCTTATTGAGCGAATCTTTCTTCTTTGGACTCGGTATTTTACATAACTTATTATTTACTGTTTTCATAATTTCAGAACCCTCAGTTCTATCCAACATATTAACTATAGATGGTATGTCTTCCTTACCCAAGTTATTGAGATATTCTTCTATGTTTGCCGTGTTATTGAGGAATTCTAAGAGCGAATCGGAATTGTATTCTGAGTCTGGAAGTGGTTGAATTTGAATTTTCTCTGTCGATTTTTTACTTTTTTCTTGAAGAGAAGATTCCAACCAATCTTGTGAACATCGGGCGTTCAATTGAAAATTGTAAAATTCGTTCAATTGTGATACGCAGGTTTCGCAAATTAACTTAGATAAATTATCATTAACAGCGACATTGATTGGAAGGCAGGATTTGATGTGTAAACAAATTGTCTGGTCTTCTACTATTGAAACATGCCTGGATTCCGTATCCAAGCAAATACGACAACAGTTTTCTATGTTATCATTCATAGTAAATAAATATTATTACTTGTACGTCTGGAAAATTCTAAAAAAATACTCCTACTACCGCCGTTAACAATTAAATTAAATTTTTTGCTTATTTAAATTGCCTAGTGTTTACAATTTGAATTTGAAATACATTTGACGTCTTACGTCGTATGATCGTCATTTCGTCCGTTAATTTTTATTATAACAACTCAAACCAATAATTGCAAAAATATACAATGAAGTAATATTATCAAATGAATATTGCATAGTATACAAAATAATGTATATATTGAATGATATATATCTAAAATAAAACGTAGTTAACTGGATTCATTCTCAAATTAAAATCAAATACGGTTCCGTTATTTTCAGACGTTCGTTTTACTGTCAGAACCTGAAACAAAATTTGGCATTTCACAGTTTCAATTTTATATTTTGCGCAAAAGCTACTTATATATTTCTCGTGATTTAATATTTAAGTCGGTTAGTTGGTTACACATATACCAGGTCAATGGACAAAACCACTAAACGGATGTGACTGAAGGGATACAATATCTCGAATAGAGTTCGCTTAATGCTGTAAGATATTAAATACTGTTTTGTTTACAAAGTTTATTAGATATGTCTACAAAAGAAGAAAATCCTGGTTTGGAGGCCGAAGAATCTCTCTTGTATTCGGCTAGGCATGGAGAATTGTCTGTAGTAAAAGCTCTTTTAGAAGCTAACAAGGAAGGAAAATTAAGATTGGACATAAACTGTAAAGGTAATCTTTCATGTTATACATAAAACCTAATGCGTAAAATATAAAATACACCAACTAAATAAAGGTAGTATTAATAATTATCGTGATTACGGTTATATTATTATTACAATGCTTCTATAAAAAATGTAATATTTTCTTTAGAATGACTTAAACTTCATTAATAGTTACGACTACATTTTATTATCTTAAATATTTATTAGTGTATAATAGATATATATGATTGATTTTGTCTATATTTATGATATTTCCGCCCATTGTACACACATAAAACAATTGGTTATATTTTTGTTTTGAGAATTATTTCTATTTTTGTTTTATTTAATCCTAAGATTTCTGTATTTTTGTTAGTGGTGTACAATAAAGTATATTAACACTGACAGTAACTACTATAATATTATAAAATATTTTATTTTGACAAATGTGGAAAATTATTTCTTTTCGATTTGTACTATAACTTTTGATTAATAAATACCTAAGCATAGTTAGACAATTGCATTTTACTTATTCTTTTTGTAGTGTGTTTCATCTAATATAATGATTGTATGGAATACGGCGATTGAGCCTTGAAGTCAAAGCTGATATTTAAAAATAATCTAATAATAAGAATTAATATCAAATGAACTCAGCATTTATGTAGTATTTTTGTAATATTCTAATAATTTACTTATGTCTAGGTAAAAGCAAAACCAATTTAGGATGGACCCCTCTTCACTTAGCTACATATTTTGGTCATACGGATGTAGTGGAGGTACTGCTGGATGCTGGAGTAGACGTAGATGAGGTCAACGACACTGGTGACACTGCTTTGCACAAGGCATCGTTTATTGGGAACGAGGTCAGGTTTAATCAAGTGTAAACTATTTACTATTGTATGTTAAGTCAATTGTTCCAAATGGTTAAAGTAATAAGCAAATCTTGGTGGATACATTTTGTTAAAATGAAATTGTTAACTGATCGTGTATTGTATAAATTGACATGCAATGGATATTGATCAAATAAATTATTGGAATCACTAAAAATACTTCAATAATATTTTTTTAACTAGAAAAAACTAAAAATCAAATTCCTTTATTCAATATAGAAGTATTACACTTTCGTAAACATCCCTGTGCTGGACAAAGGGCTTATTTTGAGGATTATGTTTAGAACAAATTCTAATACCCTGACCACACGTTTGTGAATATGCAAGTGACAGAAATTCTATATGACAGATGCAAATTTACTCACAATATTTTGCTTCACCAAGAACAAGTTGGTTATAAACCATAAACTGAGCATATGAAACTTAGTAGATTGCCCAGTTATAAACCTGCAAACTTTCATCAATATTAATGTTTTCTAGCAACTAGGCTAACTCGACTAATTTTATATTTTATTAAATATCGTTTTATTTATAGGAGTTAGTGATTCTACTCCTGAATTACAAGGCAGATGTAAATATAATGAATGGGGAAGGTCGGACGGCCGCAGATGTGTGCAAAACCCAGGATGTACAGAGATTGCTGGAGGCAGCTGGCCTTGCAGAGAGGAGAGACAGGGAGAGGAAACTATTGACAGCTGCCAGAGAGGGACGGATTGAAGAAGTACAAGAGTTGGTTAGTATTGACAATTATTTTTGCTACCTACAAAAGTATGTCTAACATAGTATGGTTCATAGGAGCATAATAAAAAATCAAATGAAGCTAGAATTAATTCTTATTACTATAAGCTATAATTTGACATAAATTCTGCAATAATTATTTAAATAATATATATGTTGCAGCGTCAAATAATTAAATACTTTGATTGTAATCTCTTAGTTTTGAGATTTGATTCTGGATGGCCAGTGACGTCAATCGTCTCTTTGTCACGTTAGAAAAACATAAAATGTCAGTTGTCAAGAAGAATAAGACAGATGTGGTCGCGGCCAATGAAATATTGTAAAAATCAATATACGATAATCCTGCTATCGATTTGTTGTATTATTTGTGAACATGTATGACGAAGATGATAACCCCGAACCAAACAATATTGCCGGCTCATCGTTATATATAATAATAACTTTAAATAATTACAGTTATTCAATCAAATTTTTATTCTTTAAAATTAGAATATTATAGAATAATATATAAAAGTATTGTTCATTCTTAATCTCTTAGCTAAGCGGATCGAGCCCCCCGAACATAAACTGCGCGGACGCGCAGGGCAACACGTGCCTGCACTGCGCCGCCTACCGCGGCCACGCGCGCGTCGCCGTGCTGCTGCTGCAGAACGGCGTCGACACCACGCTCAAGAACAACAACGGTGAGGCCGCGTCGGTCCGTGCGCGACGGGCGACCTGTCACGTGCGAGCACGAATGAACGCCTTGCGGCTCGCCGGCCCGCAGGTCAGCTGGCGATCGACCTGGCGCGCGACGGCGACATGCGCGAGGTGCTGAGCGTGCGGCCCGTGCAGCGCCTGCAGCGCACGGCGGCGCGCTTCGAGGGCCCGCTGCTCAAGCGCTCGCGCTTCCTCGGCTGGCGCCCCATGTGGGTCCGTGCTCCTCTTCACTTTACACGTTTTGAGTTTGCACATTACGACTATAAACTCTCTGACCATAAAACTTCATTTGCGACAGACTACTTATTGCGAGATTAGTATCTTATGACATTGTCTATGACGTTTGATGTAGCTTATACGTTGTTAATGTAAATGTACGTAGCTTAAGATAGCTGATTTAAATAAAATAGACTTAAACTGAAGACTAGTAAAGATTTTCGAAATAGTTTTGACGTCAAACATCATTCACGACCGTTGGCGTCATACTGCGCCACGCTTTTGATACTATGAAACATTTACCGCAGCGTTCAGATAAAGCGCGGTGACGCATCGCATAACGCAAGAGACTGTGCGACTACTTGCTCATTTAAAAAAAAAACTGTTTTAGGAAAGCAGACGAACAAATGGTCCTGGCAGTAAGTGGTTTTTGAAAATAAATATTGACAACGTTTCTGAACTATTTCTTACATCTCGAATGGGCTACCAAACACTGTAATTTGACTTGCTCATTAAACTTTAGAAGTAATTCCCGTTGGTTAAACATACCGCTAGATCCTAGTTGGTAAAATTGTATTGATGTGCTATACTGTCATCACTTTTAACGAGTATTTATGATTCATTAATGCAAACAACGTCATCACTAGGGAAAATGTATGAAAATGCCAGTGATTCAATAAAATAAAAAAGTAAACGTTATAACTGATGTAAACATAACGAATTATTTTTTAAATGTAGTTTCCGCTTTTTAATCCCAATCATTAAACACTTCAGTGTTTTTACCGATTCCAACAATGACTTATAGAATAATTGTTCTTCAGGCCGTCCTCCAGCGTGGCGTGCTGCTCTACTACGGCTCAAGAGCGGAAGCGGCTCGAGAGGGCGGTCGCTGGCGGGACCGCAAGTACTTGGACGGGGCGAAGTTCACAGCGCCTGACACCGAACCCGCACTCATTGTGATCGCCTACAGCGACGGAGACAACCATCGCCTTGCTGTACCGCAGGGAGGCAACGTCTCCGCTTGTAGACAGGTGCACAATTGCTTGAAATAACGTTACTTATCACGACAAGTAATTAATAAAGTATTATGTACTAGAAACAGTTCTTCATTAATATATTTTTAAAAAAAATTCAACACTATAACAATTAAATTCCAATGGTAATAAATCGTACTTAAATATTTTCGATAACAGCTTCGTCGATATTGAAACCGCCATTTTGATTTTACATGTCTATTGCTAATACCACAGATTATTAAAGTATTGTGTAATTATAGTCGGTCATTTCAAGGTCATGGTTGTTTATTGGTCTCTCCTCCTCCCTGTGATTAGAATTGACTATATATTTATCATAAAATATAAAATCGATATGTGTATTGGTTTCTAGTCATGGGTAACGGCACTAAAGGAACACATCGCGTATTCCGGACACTACCTGTGGGCCGGCGCCGGACCCGACACCGCTAAAGAGGCCACGGAGGACTTGGAGGACGAGTGCAAGCCGCTGGGTAAGGAGTCCGCTGCGATGACTTTATATAAGTCACCTCTTACTGTAAACCGATACTAAATAATTGAGAAAAATACCTTTAATATCGATTTGATTCAAAGGTGAGTGAACAATTAATATTTTGTATTTTATATTTTAGTCGAGTATTTCTCTGCCATATGAAATGTTTTGTGCAGGTGTATATTAGCGGACGAGTATATAGGCCACCTGATGGTAAGTGGTCACCATCGCCCATAGACAATGACACTGTAAGAAATATTAACTATTCCTTACATGTACCACTAACCTTGGGAACTAATGTGTTATGTTCCTTGTACATGTAGTTACACTGGCTCACTCACCCTTCAAAACGGAACATAACAATACTGAGTACTGCTGTTTGACGGTAGAATATGTGTTGAGTGAGTGGTACCTACCCAGACGGATTTGCATAAAGCCCTACCACCAAGTAAAATGTTTGTATAGAATTGTAACTAAAAATCGAAAGACGAAATTAAAATCACACACATTATCTCGAATATATAATCTTTAAGTTGAAGTAAAGAATATAAAGGTAGAATATAAACTCTTTACAATCGAGTTATTGCGATATAAAGAAGAGTCCTTATCGATGCCCTTATGCGAGTACCGTCCGCCGGCGCAGGCTCGATGCAGGACGCGCTGACGACGGCCACCAACAGCCTGGCGCTGCTCGACACGCAGCTGCGCGAGTGCGGCGCCATCGTGGCCGCGCTCGACCGCAGCGTCACCGTCGGCAACTCGCTGCACCACTCCGCCTGCATGGTGCGCCGCCCTCCGCCTCGCTGATGGCGTATTACGCGAACTTACTCATTGAGTTCAGACATTACACAAATAATACATTCGTCCTGACCGTTTGAGGCTCTGCATATTATAGAGCACTGACTGACTATACTCCACTACCACTCACCCTCAGGTGGCGCTAGCTCTAGAGCTCTTCCTCATAATCCGATGGGACGGCAAATACGGACGGACGGCAGGCTGTATGGTTTTTGTATATAATAGAAAGTCATACTACATGACGATACAAGAGCGCTCGTAGGAGCCTTGTATTTTGATTCAATCCGGGCGCGCGACTCGAGGAGCTCCCGTCGACCGGGCGCGCCGGTCGCGGGGCCGCGAGGGCCGCGCGCGAGTAGGGCGGTGTGTTAGCGCTTCCAGCACGCGTGCGGCTCGGGGCAGACGGCGCTGGCGGCGCTGCGGCACTGCGCCGCGCTCGTGGCGCAGGCGCGCGACCGCGACTCGCACGCGCTCGCCCGCCAGGTACGACCCCCTCCCCCCCCTGTTATCGTAGATATGCTCCAATTGTAATAAGTTGATAAGTTATTGACATTTCAGAAATGACAATGTCAAATCAAATTAATTTGTTAAATAATTATATGGAATTTCTTATCCACTCGTCTGTTGCTTTGGGGCCTCAGACACCTTTAGATTTTAGGCCGTTTATGCGTCCAAATTTAACTATTCAACTTGTATCCCAAGACACGTCATGGTCGTCACCAAACAATATACGGAGAATGATTAAAGCAAAAGATTGTTGTTACGTAATCGGCATGAGGAGCATAGCATTATAGTTCCCTTAGCCGCTGGTTAAATTTAGTGTGAAATTTTGTATGGATCGTAAGAAAGTAATTGCTAGTATTACTTACAGTGGAAGCGTTTATAAGCGTAGATGACTTTTAAGCAATTATATTTATTTAATTAATAATGAATGATACAAATACAAATATTATAAGTGCTAGTAAAGTGTTAAATGCGCTCGCAGATAGAGAGGAATAGAGTGCTGGAGGAGGCGCTGGCGGCGCTCGCACGCACGCACCACGCGCTGGAGATGTCGGTGGCGGAGGAGCTGACCAAGGTTTGTATAATACTCATTTCCACATTTCGCATAGCCAAGTCACCTTATTATGAGATGATATGGAATACTTTCAACACTAAATATTTGTATTATATCACATTTGTAGCCTGTAAATTTAAAAAGTAGGAGGCCCTAGCCTCCTCTCCCTTCGAGGAGAAGGTTTGGAGCATATTCCACCACGCTGCTCCAATGCGGTTTGGTGGAATACACATGTAGCAGAATTACATTGACAGTAAAGTAACCGTCATGAGAAACTATAAATTTTGTAAACAAGTGTTCAGGAGTTCACAACATTTGGACCAACAAAAAAAATGAATTTATTTAAGATTTAATAAATTATTAAGTAACAAATATTAATTAACATATATTATTTAAGAATAATTATTCGTCAGATTCATAAGTAAAATTAACAATAACAACCAGATCCGCGATATATGCAAAGCAATCAAACAAACTCGTACGCATTCGAAACTCGAATGACGCGTTTATTTCAAAATGGCGTCCCGATAGTTTACAATCCCTGCGACGGACGCGTTCCGGTACCAAAAAACACAAACGATAGCGCTTTGCGTCGTTAAAATATGATCCGACTAAATTAAATAGGTTGTTACTTTCATATAACCCGTCTATATTTCATGTCGATTGAATATGGTCAATTTATTATTATCTCGCAGTATAAAATGTTTACTTAGTAAAAGATGTTTGTTTACATAATTTATAGCTTCTCGTGACGGGTACTTTAGACACATGCAGGTTTCCTCACGATGTTTTTCTTCACCGCCGAGCACGTGATTAATTATAAACACAAATTAAGCACATGACAATTCATTGTTGCTTGCCTGAGTTTGAACCCGAAATCATCGGTTATGATGCATACGTTTTAGCCACTGGGCCATCTCGGCTCATATACTTGTAAAGTATTGCCATAAATAATCACATTGTGCAAAAATAACCTTGATCACTATATAATATGGATGTATGAATAAAGTATTAAAATAGTTTTTTTTATTTACAGAGTAAACGAAAGAAAAAGGTCTCCCAGTCGACGAACGACTCAAAAGAAAATTTCTACGACGTATACGATGGTAAATATTTTCTTGGTGGTAGGGTTTTGTGCAAACCCATCTGGGTAAGTAGTTATCACCCATTCATCCTAATCTACCGCCAGGCAGCAATATTATATACCTTAGTATTGTTGTGTTCCGGTTTGAAGGCTGAGTGAGCCAGTGCAATTACAGGCACAAGGGACCTAACTTCTTAGCTCCGGTGATGTAAGGAATAGTTAATATTTCTTACATCTATGGGCGGTGGTGACCACTTACCATCAAGTGGCTCATTTGTCTGTCCGCCTACTTATATCATATATGTATGTATTTACAATTGTACATATATAGTATATATAATAATATATATGTGTTGTTTCCGTTTTTATAATCTAATATTTACTTTTAGCTGTTAAAGTGATATTACTTACCATCCTGTTTTATTTTAAACGATGGATTTCCTCAATAGTTATTACATTTGCTCAGTATCTGTTAAGAGGTAACTAATAACGAGCCTCGTTAATTGTTGGTAAAATCTCTGGTGAGAAGGCGGCGTCCGGATGTGGTTATAAAGCTCTTACATCTTGTACATATCCAAGTCATTATTTAGATTCCGATGACGACACCCTGGTTACGGCGGGTCTGTCCAGCCCCCTGGGCGCACTGAGTCCCTGGGGCAGCAGTCCCGACCTCACGAGGAGGACTCCAATCGGCAGCGTCGACGGGGACGGTGAGATCATATGTCGCTGCTGTCGCTTTTTTCTGAAATCTAGTATGTTTTATTCTGCAAATATTGTACGAGACACCTTCCGCAGGCGAGAGGACGCCCACGAACGACGACCGGCTGGAGCTGAGCGGGCGCCTGTCGGCGTCGTCCGACTCGGCGCACTCGCTGGGCACGCTGGTGTCGCAGGGCGGACACGTGTACCGCAACGCGCGGCCCTACGCGCGACACGCCCGGCCCAGGTACGAACCCCCCTCCCCCCTTCTTCGGGTGTTGAAACGTATGAGGCAGTCCATTCCGATGACGAGTCAGTGCTGGCATCGGAGAGCAGAAGAGTTTACCGAACTCGGGGTGTAAGTGCCGTGAAGCAAGGAACCGCCCGACTTGCATTTCCACGCGACTCGAACGTCCAGGTACGTGAAATATCCAGGCCTCGCCTTGGACTCAGATTTGGTCGCAGGAGCCTTCGAGGAGCAATTCGAGCTCCTAGTCCTAAGTCGATGGCGTTACGGAGCGTCTGTTTTTGGTCCCAACGGACACCCGTCGTAGCGAAACTACGCAGTGTCTCCAGAAATAAATAGTGAAACGGAATCGGCCATCGTCTCTCATTTTTCTCTTTGCGTGCTCTCGGACACCCTAGAAGGAGCAGTCCTGTGGGATCTTTGTAATTGTTCAAGAGGAACAATAATCACGACATTCGTTATTTTCTAATTAGTTTCAAGACATTATATTCTCTTATACATTGTATCAACATCTAAACATATCCATTTTATCTTTCTTTAATACTTATTTACGATTTATTCTTATAAGGTCTTAATTGTAGAACAGTTATTATTATTAAACGATGTTTCAGTCTTGTGATTAAAGTTACAAATATGTTCTATTAATTTATTGAAATAATTTTATGTGATTTGTTTTTTTTTAATAGTCTTTGTTCAGCCACTAATCTTTGTGTTAACCGTTAAGTTTGTGTGAAATGTGTTTTATTTATTTTTATTATTTGCTTTAATTTGATTTTGTTTTGTTCCAGTTCGGAGTGGTCGTTATAGATTCTGTCGAAGTACAAATTTTACTTAATAAGATTTATGCATTTAATCAACAAAAGCGCAAATAAATATTTTCATATTTTATACTAAATCTATTTTTAATCTGTGACAATGGCGACTGGCCAGCAATTAAAATCCTTTAACGTGCGATATTTGTGCAAAAATCAATATTATTACTTAATTTACTATTATAAAAATGACTATGTGATACTTTTGTGCTGATGGTCATAACCGCACAGGTTATAACAGATAATCAAATGTCGTATTACTTAAAAAAATTTTATAGAATAAGGACGTTAATGCAAAAAATGGTTATAGTATATATTTCGAAAAGCGAATGTTTAAAGGCAACATAAAAATATATTTGTCTCAGGAACAGGTCGTATATAGTTCGAAATTTAATACTTATATAAAAAAAAACAACCTCGGTGCCGATCTTAACAATCAATACACACCAATTTATTAAAAAAAAAAACATGATTATTTGTAATTGAATAGTAATTTTGATATGCATTTAAAGCTTATAACAGTATTATTTATACATATTACAGAGTGAAATCTCATTTTTAACGGTCGTATATTATAAATTTCGTTAATCTAATCTCCATTCAATTACATTCTGAACACCAATGACATTTTAAATCTAGCATCGTTACGTTATTGAACATCTGTCTGTCATTCGTTTGCATAACATCCAACAAGAGTGATACACGTCATTTAGTCTATTCCAGTCGAAGAAGGAATAAAGATAAACAAACCTTAGATTTACATATTTCATGCGACTTGCTATATCGTGCATCATCATCAGCTAGTAGAAGTTTTTGATTAATATATCTTTATAATACAACACTATTACACTTAAGTACTTATATCCACTTTAATTTTACTACCAAAGTTCAGAAAACAAATTCGGCGACGTTCAAAACGCTATTTTTCGCAAATCCATAAATATCAAACTCTCGACCAATGATGTTGAGTCATTTCGATGTCAAAAGTTGTTTATTTGGCTTTAATCCTGTTACAAATGGAATACACAGATTTATTCATTCGCGAACGCGAGCCCCTCCACGCAAAACTTGTGACTTGTGCTTACAAGTGTGCGTGAAATATAATCTAATATGTTTTTTTTGCTGTCTTTACTCTAGTAAAGATAGCAAAAAAAAAAAATACAAATTAGATGATATTTGTTAAGATTATTTTATAAAAAATTAAATAATTGAGCGTGGAGGGGCGCGCCTTGCTGGCGAATAGATACGCTTATATTGTCTTTTAATGTACTGATATAAACAGTAAAAGTAAAGAGAGCAAAGAGAGCAAAACTGCGAAGCGCAGTTATACTAAAACCTCAGACACGTGCTGCATCTTCTGGTATAAGTTTTATATATATTGATTTAATGGATTGGATGGATTTTTTTCAGTTAGGCGTTACAAAACAAACGTCACCTCATTTATTGTGTATATAGGTAGACTTTATATTATCGTCCAAGTTTTGCAAGAACATAACGTATCTAGAGATAAAATGTCATTGTTATAAACATCGATACTGTCGAATATATTCTTTCACCAATGTTTCCAATAAAGTAATCTGATTGGTAGAATAAATGCCAATTAATTTATTTACGTTTGGATTAATTTTTAAGAAGACCATCGCTAACTCTGGCTATTAGTGCATTCGCCAATTCTGTTAATAAATTAATTCGACGATAGCGACGCTCAAAGTAACAGCATTATTTACATTACACGAAATGATATTTTTCATAGCACAAAGAACTCGAACGAAACAGTTATTATATTATTTGAATTGTAGAGTTCGTTTTGATAACAGATAATTAATAGGTTGGCGAATAAGTTGGTTGTATTTGTCTCGGTATATAAAATTTTCTCAACAAAACATTCCATAACATCAATACGACTTATATATCTCGTTATTTAACATAAAATGAATTGTCAATTTAAGAAAAATATTTTTAATTATGATATTACTTTATCTAACAAATATATAAAACTGAGAATATAACTAACCAATAATATTATATTGAATAAAAATATATATTAATAAGTACTAATATCTGAAGACAGGAGGATGTAGGTTAAAGGAGAAAAAGAAAATCTGTCACAGCATTTTCTCGTTTTAAAAAGCAATACGCACAACAACTACCATACAAATGTGATGATTAGGTGCCATTTTCTATGAATATATTTTTGAATGTTTTAGATTGAATTAGCTTTTGAATTACTTAATAACTTTATTGGTTTGTGTTGTTACGTACCTGAGTTGGGAATAATGTGATAAATACCTTATGTCATAAGTTTTTTATTGGTTATTATTATTGTTTGTAGCTTTTATTGAAATGATTGGATATTAAAATTATTATATATTTTTACCCTTTTGTTTTATTTTATTTGTTTTTTTATTCCAAAGTAACAATAGTAAATCGATATACATTTAAATTTCATGTATATTTTTAAATCAAAACTTGGTAAAATTGTGAAGAAAGCGTAAAATAAAATATACGTATATGCTTAGAATATATTATAAAAAAATCCGCATTGTGAAAAAATTTCACCGACCTAATAACGAAACAGAAAAAGGTGATTCATAAACGACAGTATAAAGAGTAACTATATACCTGCAGTATTTCAAGAGATTTTCCGTGCCATTATAGTTGTACGTCGTACTGTCAGTCGGTGAGAGGTATTACGCCCCACGATGGGCGCCACAATAATTTCTGTGGTGTGGGGAGGGGACGGTGCCTACTTGTCTCGCCCGACCGCTGCCAGTTGCGCTGCAGCGCTCGCCGCGTGCACACGTCTCTCAGTGTCTGCGAATATCACACATTCCACACATGCCAGTCGGATCGTGAGTGTCCATCTGGTTACGTAATTGGACTGCTGGCTTGTTTGATTGATGTGTCAATGTGACGCTTATACCTAAAATGCTATAGTTTTGATGTTGGTTTGTATTTAATAATCGTAATTGTATTCTTTTTTTCATCCGCTTGTAGATTTTATTTTCACACAGAAGTCCCTTATCTTTTATTTAAATTAAAAATTCTTAGGTGATTTCTATTTAAAAGAAATTGATTATTAATAAAAATAAAAGGGATATGTATTAAAATTGACCTCATTCTAAGCGCTTCCAGTTGAAGGTACTGTAGATTCTCACGTCGAGGGACACATTTGCTCCATAAGTCTTTTAATACGTAGACGACATTTACTTAACCTAGAATGTAAATTCTAGCAAAAAGTGAGCTACGTCAAAGATACGTCTAGAAATTTACATGAATAACTTTAGGGGTTCAGTTGAAAGTTTACCTAACGATACTTAATATTATGTAAGAACAATCAATTTTTTTTATACATTATGTTAGTGAGGCTGATATTAAAATCAATATGAGAATTATTTATAATAACAGTTAAAATTTTAAAAATACATTCTATATTTTATTAATATTCTTATCGATATATTATTATGACAATGAACAGTTGTAGTGTTACCATCTATTAAAATATAGATTAAAAGTATTATGTTACATGACATTTATACAACCATCGTTTAAAAATAAAAATAAAAACGATTTATATTCCTTTTCAAACAAACTTATTAATAGAGTATTTTTTTTTATTTTTGATTATACCTTTGAAACTAATAGACCGAAAATTAATGATATTTAAGAAATTACAATTTTTTCGAAGTATTTTGATATTTTATTATTCCTAATTTTCTACTAGCGTTTTGCAGTTAGTCTAAGTGTGCCCAATTTTAATCCGACGTCGAGTGTAGTTACTGAAGTTATCGTATGTCGCACAAATGGTGGATAGATAAACGGAGATTAAACATTTTTATATTGTTTATTACAAACACCCTGGTAAAGTTTTCGAATCTAACGCAGGCTTTGAAGCATTAAGGACTTCCCCATATTAAATTCGTACTATATCACTTGTCGAACATCTATTAAGCTATCTATTGGATTGTGTTCCAATGGCTTTATAATATTGTTCTTATGTTAAAAGCAACACAATAAGGGGAGGAAGTATAGATAAGGCGTAAAGAGGATTAACTGTTCGTAGCAGTCAATCTAAATAAGATTTCGGAATTATTGGAACCGCATCCTTTGACCGTGACCGCCATTTTCGTCTAGATCCTGGCTTCCAGCCAGTTTAAACAAGTTGTTCGCCCTTCATCTAAGCTTAGAGAACTTACATCTTGTTGCGCCATCTTTAAGATTTTGTGACTTAAATATAGATAAGGCAAATACAACAAGAAGGCCAATTTTGTAACTGAACAATCGACACTGAGCTGAAAAAGACGATCAATTAATGTTCAGATGACTATAGAGACATAGTATAGACGATGTGCTTTAATTTTAATTGATTGGAGTTGTATTATCAAAATTAAGATAAAACACACGTTCAGAATTCGGCTGTGCTGTATTGTATTTCTGCAAGAACTCACTTCGTACCTCACTTCAAAATAATCTTATTGTGATTCGCTATTTTGATGCCTTTGTCTTTTAAATGTTATAATTAATAAATCAAATATAATTATTATTGTACATACAAAATGGAAAAAAATATATCCCGCTGAGTTTCTTTCGCCGGTTCTTCTCAGGTCCGGGGTGTTAAATTCCGAACCGATGGTAGATTTTTGACTATCAATAAGCAAGTGTAAACACTTCTATATTGAATAAAGATTTTTGACTTTGACTAATACAGTCAATTTCGTACATCCCTTTCTGAAATTTCACGATCGTGTACTGCGGTGAATTTCAAGTTATTTCTTACAGCATATCTCCTCAAACATCTCTGTTAATATAAAAAATAGTATTATATAATATTGTTGGTTAAACTACGTATCAAAAATCATACCATTTTATTTCGAAATAAAGTAATGTAACCGCAAATGAACAGCCACTAACAACGGGAGTTCATTCGTGCGTTATTGTTGAATTCAAATTACGATACTCATATAATTTTAAATGCTACATGATTTTATCGTGTCTTAATAGACTTTCAGAGCGCACTGACGATTTTAATTAACTGAATGTAGATTAATTTCCATAGCGTCGACTGTAAATAAAGCTGCTTTTCACGATTATAATTTCCTTACAGCTGCTTGTATTATTTGCCAGCACCTGTGTTCCAAATTTAAAATCAAAATGTATTTTATATACTGGATAGCATTAGAAACTTGTCACTTTGACTCGTGATTAAATGTCATTTAATTTTTTAATATTTTAATCGACTATGGCTATGAAGATTTGGAATTATATTATTAAATTATATCGTTATACGGATGTTCAAACGCTAATTAGGCTTCAATAGGTTTATTTTTAAACTGTAGTGAAACCTTACGATATAAGCCCGTGTCTTTTACGATAAACAATTGTCAACATTACAAACATGCTTAAAAGAGTATTTATTTTGTATATTATAAGCCGACCTGGGGGCCTTTAGTTTTAGGTATTCTATAATAAGGCATTTTTCTTCTTCTTCGATCTTTAAATACGATAACAAAAAGCCGAGTTTCTTTCGCCGGTTCTTCTTAGGTCAGGATATTATCTTTACCGAAGCGGTGGTAGTGTAGTGGTGTGGTGGTAGTGTAATGCTTCTATATTGAATAAAGGAACTTGAGTTTAAGTTTGATAAAGTTAAACATGTTATTTATTACAAATAAAAGTAATAACAGGGCTTCGTCATACGATAATTCGGTCGAAAAATTTCTTGAAATCGGTAACTAAAAATAGTTAACAAGATTAGTTCCCCAGTCGTTCGATCTATATATTCCTAGGGAATACAGATTTCATATCGCTCTGATAAGGCGATAAAGGTGACTCATTCAATGGGGGTTTTCAAAGGGTGCATTGCGTTGTCTGAAATAAAACTGCAGACATAATAAATCAATACCTCTCTACTATCTAACTATATTTATCACAACTTGATATTTTAAATCATACATTTAAAATAAGCTTTATTACTTATAAATATATATGATAAAAATAAAATATCTTAACAATAAAATAGTATATTAAATCAAACAACATACTTGTAAAAATTAATACTTTTCGAATCCTTTGGTGGTTGTTGTGCGATAAGATTTTTGGCCTATTTCATTTAAGTTTTTGGCCTTATTTATGACACAACAAACGAAATTAAAAATTACTCAAAAAAAAAATTAAGCCACATTACAGTGTGGAGTATAAGCTGGAATATATTTTAATTTGAGTGTGATGTTGAAAATTACTTTTTCTTTATCTATAGAAATCTTATTGGCGCAAATAAAATATACAAAAATAATAAAGTCACTAGTGAATTTGGGTATCGATTTAATTGGTTATTAAATTCAATTATTCCGAGAACTCGATTACATTTTAACTAATGAATATTTGGACGATGTCCATTGCGTTACGACGTGTACAATGATCGTGTATTGTTCGTTTATAATTTATATTCGATAGCTTTTTCTGTTTTATAAATTTTCTAATCCTAAATTCAAAAATTATAGAAAATATTTTGGTTCGCTAACTAATATTTTCTTTCTTGTTCGGATTTATAAGGTGTCGGTCTAAGGGACTTAACTCTCGAAACCTCAAAAGCTGAGTTCTTCCGTGACAAATCTTAAAATGAATTTGATGTGGAGTTTTTCGCAAGCCCGTCTACCTCAAAAGATATTCTAATATTAAACAGGAATTAATACTTAGTGTTGTCATGTTCCGATATGAAGACAGAATGAGCTTTTGTAACTTCAGGCACAAGGGACATCATGGCTTAGTTCCCACGCATTATTAATGGTTAATATTTCATACAGCACCATTATCTATAGGCGGTGGTGACCACTTACAATCAAACGTCCCATTTGCCCGTCCGCCTAACTTCACCATAAAAAATAGTAAGCAACACTAAATGAAGCTTCATAAAATTGTATGTTTTTTTTGGGATTACTTTGTTAAAACCAAGCCCCTCACAAACGAACATCCTTGATCCGCCAATAGATTAATCCATTACACCAATCCAAGGAATTATGATCGAAACTGTGACCGGCGAATATTGATACTTTTAATACTATATACAGAAACACCACCTATATATTGTATAATTTTGTACATATTTTGAAATATATAGCTCTTTTATAATTCGGATTGCATTTAATTGTAAGCACGTTCCAAATCGCGTCGAATCCCTTGACACAAGGCTGAATTAGTTAGTCAACATAACGATTAAAATTAGTTCGTATTGAAGTGGAAACAGTTCATACAAAAAGTTCATACAAGTTCATACAAATTTTATAAATGGTAGCAATTTCATTACCTAACCGGTCACCGTGAAATAATCTTCACAGATTGAGGTGTGAAAGACACCAGAAACAAATGTCCATAAAACCAAAGAGATTTAATTACAAATAAAAAAATAAAACAATTCTTTTATAATTAAAAGTAGCCGTAAGGTTTAAGTATACAGAATACAGATTAGAAATATTATTTAAAAAATGACGTACTTTTAATTGTTTCTGAAAAAAAAACTATAATTCAAAGATATGTTTTAAAAAAACACACATTGAATATACATATAATGCACTTGCGTTGTGAGAAGACTAACTAAAATTTAGCTCGATACTAAAATCTATTTCATAAGACTGCTACCATAGATAAAACTTGATTATATTAGCGTTTAATCCGATTCGGCTATTTATTTTTTATAATAAACGTAAAGGGTAAATTGCAATGACAATTTTTTAGTAGTATTATTTCTACTAAATACATTTTATACACGTAATGCAAATATTCTGCTTCTTAAATTACCTTCTACAGCAATTTATATTTTAATCGCTTCTGTTTCAATCGTAACCACTGCATAACACTTGCCAGATTCCAGTTGTCACAAGTTCCAAAGTAGGTATGCCTGCTTAATTTTTATTCAATACACAAATTCCAACCACAAGGTACATTCTAGCTGTAAAGACAATGGGAACTGAGGATTAAAGAACAGCAACAACAAAAACAAGTCAGATATTATATTGTTGTGTGAGTTGCGGAGCGTCGCTGGCTGCAGTAGCGACGGGGGAGCTTCAGGTGTAAGATGGAACATGATCGCCGGCTGTACAAATATAGGTAAGTTGCTTTGTGTGAACTTCACTTTACAGTTGACAGTTTAGCTTAAAAGAGACGCTGAGCCCACTTGTTCGTGTGGACGCTGGAGATATACCTCATTTTGAAACCTGTTTTCTCGATCTTAGCTTTTTATATTTTGTTATGTTCTAGAATATAAATTTACATCATTAAGTTTCATTAACATCGGTCTCCTGCCGCAAAATGGCCATAATTTGTATCGCTGTGTTCCTTTTTGATCGGTAAATGAATCTATGTAATTATGGGCGCATGGGATATAACATATACCTACATATACGGTTAACTGCGCTTTAGCAGTGACTAATATTGTCTCCTCTCCCATAGTCTATAGGCTGTGTTTACCGCTTATCATCAAGTGGCTTATTCATCCGTCTGTATTTCCAGTTTTGAATTAGGAATTTACATAAATAACGCAATTTCTAAAAAAAAAATTTACAGTTCTAAGGATATTTCGACCCTATTCTTATGATTTACTTAAAAAACTAATAATTTACTTACAAAATTCGACTCCTCAAAACTTAACCGTAAATAATGACAGTTCCATTTAATGTTCTCAAACAAAAACAATTTGTAAAAGTAAATAATTTATAATACAATATATCCAAACGAACATCAATGTTCATAATAAATTTCTTCAATAAATATCCAAACTCCAGCGTATACGCATCAACAGAGAAACGTGGAAATTGCTTGAAAATAGCAACAGCTTGTAAAATCAACTCTCGACGCGCTAATAATCAATTACCTACAGATTGCCGCCACTAACTCATTGCCTCCCTGTTGTAGGGGGTGACGACAGAATACACATAACTTAATAGTTCTCTTTATTGGGTATAATCGGGAACATAATAATGACATTAGTTCTAAATGCTGTTCACCAATTTTTCAATCTTTTACAAGTAACTGAATATTTGTTTTTATATAAATAACTTAAGCGCACAATGCAAGACCATCTGAGTCGGCAACAGCCATTACCTTTTCTTCAAACATCAATACCTCATATTTGTTTGTGTGTGTGTATTTTTTATTTCTATATCTCGAACTATGCGGTGATTGAAAACTAATAAACACTAGTAATTCTATCATTCGTGTAACCATCAACCAATACTGGAGTAAATAATAACTGACCCAGTCGAGTTGGCCCAGTGGTTGGAACGCGTGCATCTTAACCGGTGGTTACGGGTTCAAACCCAGGCAAGCACCATTGGATTTTCATGTGCTTAATTTGTGTTTATTATAATTCATCTTGTGCTCAGCGGTGAAGGAAAACATCGAGCGACGCAATTCTGCCACATGTGTATCCACCAACCCGCATTGGAGCAGCGTGGTTTAATATGCTCCAAACTCTCAAAGGGAGAGGAAGCCTTAGCCCAGCAGTGGGAAATTTACTATTTTAAGTATTCGATACATTTAATTAATTCTAATCATATATAATACCAATTTTCCAATGTTTCAGGTATTATGCGTATGTACTATGTGCTATTCTAGGCTATATCTGTGCCAGATTTCATTCAGATCCGTTCATCCGTTTTGGTGTGATGGAGTAACTAACATACATCCATTCAAAGTTTCGTATTTAAAATATTAATAAGATAAGATTAATATTTTATATATAATTTATTAAACAGAAGAAACAAATTAAATGTTTCTATACCGGGCACAATGTTTCTGTATAGTAATAAAATTTTTATTACGTGCTGGAACTGCGTGTAAATAATGTTCGCTATAAAGTAGAGCTCCAAATTTGTGTCGAATATACATTATTCGAATGAAGGTCGCATTATCCAAGGACAATAAAATCAATGTTATTACGGGTAATAATTATAAATCTTAGAAATATTTGACGATGGCAACATTCGAAAAAATTAATACACGAAAATAATTATATTCTTTCATTCAATATTACTTTTGTTTATTGTTTCTCGTGATATAAATTAAATAAACAGTTTAACCTCTTTTCCGTTCTGTTTAACAATAACTTGAAATACTGTGGTCTATGAACGATGTTCTTCTAGATCTTTTCTCTCAAGAAGGCGCACCGTCCACGTAAAATAATCGACGTTCGTTAGTGTTGTTTGTTCCAATGGCCCGTTTGTGTCTTTGCTTACTTTATTAATAAGTAAAATAAAAAAACAAATGACATTCTTTTGTAAAATGATTTTTTATATTTTTTTAATTTCTACTCAAAATTATCGGAGGTATGCTTCGTGTAGGCACTCTGGGTGCTACCACCCACTTAATAATTATTTTACCAGCAAACAGTAACACTTGGCACTGTTGTTTCAATCCAGTGTAATTAGAGGAAATAGGGATTGAAATTGTTTTTAGTTGCCACCATAATGATTGTGAAATAAGTGGTTTATAATATTAACATTGACAGTTCTATATTCGATGGTGACCATTTACCACCAAATTACTGAAAGATTTCTGTCTGAAGGATTTCTACTTGTTATTCTAACTTCTTTTCGAAATATATATAATTTGATTATACATAAATAAATACGGATACATTAGCTTTTGTTATCATTACTCGTAGATAAAACAGAAGCTTGCGACGTAATGTTTCCTCTCGTAGGCGTATATTTTGTTCCAATAAAGTGAAGTAATCAATATCGGTATCGTCGATATCATTGGCTCGACTAAATTGTATTGTATCTTGTTACAATATATGAGTTTAAACGGCAAACATTGATAAATTCCCTGTATCACATCCCTCAGTCTGCCTGTTCATAACTCTTATGAATAAGTTAGCATTTTAATAAAAGATTTGGCCTAGATAACCATTGCTGTTGTTAAAATTTGATCGGTCTAAACTTTTCGTTTGGACGATTTAAAATGCTGTCTTGCTCTATCTATCTTTACGTTCTCCGACTCCTCGATTTCGAATGTTTTATTTGGACGAATTCTTATGTAACACACACATTCAAAGATACGTATGTATAATATACAGTCGTTAGTATATAAATCATGTTGATTAAGTCTTATAGTCAATAAATTCTGTGTTAGATTTTAAATTAAAATGGTTATTTTTATTACTATAAGTATTTAAAACGGGATTATTACCAATGTTTTTTTATTTTTATTTGGTGGAGCTCGATATTTCGACATTATTTACGAATGCCTTGTTCACGTGAACAAATATCCCGTTTAAAAGACTTGTAGTAATAAATTCTGTATTAATTGTTATAATTTTACCAGCTTCTGCCCTCGTCTTCGATCGCAAATGACGGGGTGAGGTCACTCATGTGACACCTGTCAGGTAGTCTTTGTGTTAAGTCTGTGGATAAGTTATCTCTATTGCAAATTGTATCGTAAATCAAACAAATGTTTTGCGAGATTGAGCAGTTATTTTGTATATCGCTCACTTTTATAGAGACAGCTGAATAATAAAAAATAATTCGTTTATGATAGTGTAAGTTAAATGAAAAGAAAGTTAAATACATACCAATTTTTTTTTTGTTTTATTTGACTTAGACTCATTTATATTTAATGTATTTTAGTTATTGTACATAAATATTTAATACGTAAAATTATATAAATTCGGAATAAGTCAGTTTTATTTACACAATTATATTTTCTAAGAAATATACCGAAAAAATTCTTAAAAATCTTTTTTTTTTAAATGTAATGAAAAAATATACAATTCTCACAAAAATATCCTTAATAAACTTTTTCTCGAAATATCGGAAAAATATTTGTTCTTAAAGGTCCTTGAAACCGCAATGTTTTCGGAGGATGGCGATAATAATGAACGCTCCGGGCTGGGCCTGATATCGATCCCGACCCGAATAACGATCCCCGAAGGCGGTATTATGTATACAGTTTGTATGATTCAATTTAATCCGACTGAACCTATATTTATTAGTCTAATAAAGTCTCTCAACTAACCATTTTAAACGCTTGGCTAAACAATAGAACGTTGAAAAATGTTACGTATTATAAAAATAAGTAGCAATGACGTCATTCGTTAATTTCCCTCATTCTATTTTTCCTCCACGCAGCTCAAGCACTAAGTGATGTTTGCTCGGATATAAGCTTGCGATACTCTGAAAGATAAACGTGGACTGGCGCGGCGTTGATAAAAAATAAATTGATTAGAAGGCATTTGGTCACCTGATGACCAGTAAGCAGTTCGCGTTGCCATTATATAATTAATAAATTGTAAGAGATTTAATCAACAATTCTATAGCATAAAAAATCGAAATTCCGTAAGTATTTTCAGATTTCGTGTTCAAAGTATCATGGGAGAAAGCCAATAGTAATCGCTTCAACTCGACGCAAATGTATTTGTCTAAGCCCGTTGTTCTTGCATGCGCCGTCAATCATGCGAACTAAGTCCCTTATGCCTATTATCACACACCGTAAAACACAATAGACGACAACGTGAAGCTTGCATGAAACCTTATAGAACGACTTATACTATAAGTAAAATATTATCTTCTTGATAGTCTCTGATCACAGGAGATCAGAAGCGATATTTTAATTTCGTTAAACAACGCATTAATAAAAGGGGCAACACAAAATTATATCCATGATTAAAGCGCGTGGAGATTTGTTTTTGAATGTCATGAATAATAAATACATAATTGTATTTTATTGACATAACTTTGTATTTAAAAATTTTAAAACTGAGTTTCTTGTATTTTTTCTTGGTAGAATCTACATTTCGAACCGATGATAAATTTACATTTAGATACCCTAGTGGAAAATTACGATTCATAAGTGCTTACTCGTATATTATGATTTGTTTTCAGAAAATTAAAGGATAATTAATTATTTTAAGAGTATTTAAATTCAGCGAACTAGTTAAATTATTAATGTATTGTGTGAAATAAACCTTCTAACCTATTCAATTGCCTTTGTTACGTCGACACAATGGATTATGCTCGACTATACAAATACATTTGTATTTACCCTTCAGACATACGTATGAATTATTGCAATACAAATGTTATTTGTTATATAGAACTTATCTAAAAATTATATACACATAAGAAAGGAAAAATCCGCAAAAGTGGTCGCATTGCTGTCATAGCGATATGTTTCTGCATAGAACTGGACGCAGTAGAGGAGGTTTGTAACATTACTAATATGTAGTGGTGTTTGAGACCCTTTATGTTATGTCCCTAGTGCGTGTAGTTACACTGGTTCACTCACCCTTCAAACCGGCACACAATAATACAGAGTACTGCTGTTTGGTGGTAGAATATCTGATGAGTGGGTGGTACCTAGCCCTACTACCAAGTGAGCAGTAACCGATTTAGCGACATATACATATAATATCATTTAAATACACTAACTACATTATACTTAAATAATTTTAATGACTTAATTACCATAGAGCGGTTTCATTTCGCGACCAATTTTACCCAGAAATGTAAGGTTTAATTTAAAGCATTTTGCTCGGCCTTTAATAAGATCGACCTTATTCGGATAATTATACGTAAAACATAATAATATTATTTTAACTCAAATACGCATTGTTTTGAATTTATCATTATATGAATGGTTACATTACATGAACAGCGTTTGTTTATTCGTAGAGTTCATTTCTGTATTTATTTAGACACATTGTATTTATGAATTATTTATAATTATATCATACAATTCCTTTATTAATTGAACAATTAATTAATTATTTCTTTGTTAATTGAAATTAATTAAACATTTGAATGTTTTACAGTTTTGTTTTCATTCAAATTGTCTTTATGTATCCTAGTTGAAAGTAGGTAACAAATGATAAATATCGTCTTTCAAGTAGAACTCATTATTATTGTATTAATACAAGTAATGCTACAAAATACTAAGCTTAACAGATAAGTCAGATTTATAGGTTAAACTACGATAATAAAAATGATTAAAATACTTTTCTATACAGAGCGAATGATTTCAAATAATTCAAAATAATAAGACGCGTTTAAATATGTTCTGACTGCATTTGTTACCGATTCTTCTTACAGTTTATTACAACTTATCAGTTTAATACAAGTTTAGAATTATGATTTAACTTTTAAGAACGTTGTATAAAGTTTAGTTTATATATGTTGCATTGTAATGATAGCCACATCTACATTTTCACATATGCCATTACTCTTTGGACACATGTTACAAGGTCATCACAGCGGATCGATAGCGTGCGAGCTTCCGTACTCTGATTTATACTTGTGTAGAACCTGCCTTACTATTTGTTGTCGGTGATCTTTATATTTATAAATAGCGAGCGAAACAAAGCAAGTTCCGCTTACTTTTTTGCTCACTTATCGAGATGAAAAGTCATCCATATCTCAAACTACTGGTTTACTTATATTCATTAAACTCGTCTGTCCGCTTGCGTTTGACAAACAAATGTATTACTTTTAGTTTTGTAAAGCTTTTCTTCCAACATTCGATTATTATACACTTCAAGCCCGAATCAGTGTGGTTTTTTTTTTTCTTTTTTTATAAAATAAAAAACGCGATTTTTTTAATTTGCATATTTGTTACTCTTTGTAACTTGTTGAAAATATATGCATAATAATTGATCAAAATGTTTGTATGATTATATTTGTAGTAGTATCATAATTAATAATAAATGACTGTCGCTTATTAATTTATCTTTGATGATGTTATGCATGTACACAAAAACATAAACGATTTTTCGAGAATTTGTGACGTACATACTATTATTACTAGGTACAAGCATAAACTTGTTGTGTGCTAAAGGATATTGCAAAACTTATAACTTCTTAGTTGATTGAACTTCTTGGGAGACATGATCGCCTCCAGGCTATTTCAAATGTATGAAGCAAAATTGTAGAAATATAATTGTTGTAAAATATTATGTCGCATACAAAATCCCGGATAGTTTCTTTCGTCGGTTCTTCTCAGGTCCGAGGTGATTAGTTCCGAACCGATGGTAGATTTTTGACAATTAATAAGCAAGTGTAACGCTTGTAAAATATTTGACGAAGCTTTTTAACTTTGATTAAAGCGCAACCTACTTTTATAATTACCCATCACACAAAATAAGGTTGGAATGAAGAGTTTTTTTCCTTTCTTTGTAATCTCGCTTGACTCGTGTTCAATCTTTTATTTAGCGAGTTAAATATTTAATCAAGTATATAGCAGAATGTTCTTGGCGCTTCGAACGATCCAATTAGAGCTACCCTTGAATGCCAAGAAAATGCTTACCATTATTTTATACTGTAGAAAAAAAGTATTTAAACGTATTATAATCTAGATTAAGAATGGACTCTCATTTGTTAGGCGTCAACCGTATAGCGTTGCTTGCGTACAGTATATTCAGAAATGCTGACATTCATGCTAGCAGCATGTCCTCGTTGAATTACATTAATATGTAATTTTAGTCCAACATGAACAATCCGTGTAGGTATCTGAAGACCATGATTGTATTTGGTACTAGTCTATTTACTAACTACTCAGCATCACTTCAATGTCAGTTCTATTTTGAATTTTGTATCCGTCCATCTTTTCTCTCAGAGTAAATGTTGGTGACTTTTAGCTTCTGTAGAAAAAACATTTTCCCAAATAGTTAGAGAAGAAAGAGCATAAGACTTAAATATATATATTTTACCGTGTATTATACCTCATTATATTATTGCGGATCTCCACTGACCGAATTTGTGTGAAATTTTAAGCAAGCTTCTGAGTTCCCTCATCATTTATTCCACTGCTAAGCAGCATAACTTCACGTCTATGAGCGAATGATCATTTTCGTTCAGTAGTCCATTTGCTTGTCTATGCTGCTAATAAATTTAACGATTATTTTATAATATTTTATTTTATTTATACATAATATTTTAAAAGTATTGGGGTTATCCCGAATACTCTTGCAATAGTAAAATAAAAAATTGCAATAGTAATAAAATAGGCTTTGACTTAAATAAATAATAAAGATTAACTAAAAAAAAAACCGAATCCCGTTTTACAAATTTTCATTGATATATTAGAATCGAATCTCAAATAATTGTAGGTAAAAGGTAACGCTCTAAATGTATATTTTTCCGAAAGATTGCCCTTATAAATATATATTATTCTTAAAATAAAACCCAACATAACAATCGGATACAAATATAAAATGACTCCCACGCAAAATCAGTTCATGGCCGCCTGTAAACGTTAAATATAAAAGGTAATTTTTAAATTCCATTTTTCCATTTCCATTTAGTCTCGTCTCAGCGTCGGGATCGTATTGATCCAATGCGCGACCTTGAGTCTCATTCCCGAAGACCAACCCGAAGTTTCACACTTTCTTAATATTATATTCTATTATCATTTGAAAAATTTAAAAGTCTTCTCCTTCTACTATCCTACATGAAAAATTTATAAAAAACTTGATACATTTGGTACTAATGAATTTACTTATATTAAAAAAAAACATTTCCTCGAACAAAATATATGAAATGAACATTCGTAGATTTTCTTACAGTAAAAATACAAATGGTATAATTAATGTCTAAGTAAGAGTAACTACTGAGTTTCTTGCAAGATTTTAAGTAGAATCTGTATTCCAAAGCTGTAACTTGAAGTAACGATGTATAATGGCAATTCAAAAGCGGTTGGAACCACCCAATCCATCCAATTTGAATAAAGAACAATTTGATTGTATAGCCAATTTAAAATACAAACGGCTACGTTTTGCCGTAATTAAGGTATTTTCCAATAACAAACGTATTCTGTGTATTTCTTTGTGTGTGTGTTTTTTTTAATTGCAACACTTATCTTTGTTATGTAGTTCCGTCTCTCCATTCGTATACTGTTGATTAGCTTAGCAATTATTGTGATTGCTCTTAATTGGCAAATAGTAAATCGGAAATGAGCCGAGATGGCCCAGTGTTTAGAACGCGAGCATCTTAATCGATGATTTCGGGCTCAAATCCAAGCACCACTGAATTTTCATGTGCTTAATTTGTGTTTATAAATCATATCGTGCTCGGCGGTGTAGGAAAACATTTTGAGGAAACATGTCTATTCCACCAACCCGCATTGGAGCAACGTGGTGGAATATGCTCCAAAAACTTTCTCCTCAAAGGGAGAGGATTCCTTAACCCAGCGGTGGGAAATTTACAGGCTGTTAATGTGAAAAATAAATAGTAAATAATGTATTGTGTTAGCTCTCCTAAGCATTTATGTATTTATATATATTAGAGCGCTACCACATATTTTTAGAACGCCCAAACTTTTTATACTCGTAGATAAAATCGCGATGATTTGTATCGAGCCAAGCGATCGATCCGCACTTCAGTAGGTACTGCGCTGATATATCTAACCGCACCGCTCACGCCTTCTTTTCGTGAGTTCGTTAAAATATATCTCGAATATTTTCATCTGGTCCAAATTGCAAAGTACAATTACATACAACGCTTACAAAATCAAAATGTAATTTGATAATGTTTGAAACAAATGAAAAATATGGTAATTGTGGCTTAAGGTTAATATTAAAGCTGTTGTGAATCTTTATATTTATGCATAATATATAAATATACATATTTTGCTTATCTACGAATCTGTACTATTATATTATAAACGCGAAAATCTCTCCGTCTATCTGTCTGTTGCTCTTTCACGGCCAAACCACAACCGAATTTAATATTATTTGGTCTGAAGCAAACTTAAACCCCAAGAAAGGACATAGGCTACTTTTTTATGACGACCAATCATTAAAGCCGCGTTCGACAACTAGTATAATATACATTTTTTAACGTATGTAGAGATTTCAAAAGGCCCGGTCTTATTTTCAGATTGAATATAATTAACGTACTGCATAGAATACATTCCTCCAGAAACTTTGATCTAAGATAATGTGGAATTTTATTATATTCAGTTTAGTGTAGTATTAATCGAGTTAGTAGTTCTTGCGTGATTAGTGACTAGTGATTGACAATACTCACGTCCTTTATAATACTGGAAGAATATGGAACAAGACCACATAAGTTATATTACATACACACAACTAATAACATTAGTTATATTCTGACTTTACTCAAATATCATTGTATATGTTACATAAAGAAATTAAAATATATTTTCTTTTAGATTTTTATAGAATCTTTGCTAATTTTATTTCAGTGCTCTGCAACTTTTCATAGACAAACTAGTTAGAAACCAAATATCATACAATAATTGGTCACCGAACCCTAGTCTAAAGACAAAATTAGTCTACACGTAGTATACACAGAAGCATAATATTATAAATAAATATAATTTTTGTTCGATGTTGTTCCCAGGACGTCACTACCTGTGGCCCAATTCAGCCGAGGCGACTTCAACCTCTGGTCGGTCCTGAAGAATTGCGTGGGGAAAGAGCTGTCCAAAATCACGATGCCGGTCGTATTCAACGAACCTTTATCGTTCCTGCAGCGGATGCTGGAGTACCTCGAATATGCGCACCTTCTAAGAATGGCATCGGAACAGACGGATCCAGTAGCGAGGATGGAATATATCGCCGGTATGCAGCTCTAGTAAAACTGTCATATTAACAATATTATATTATGAAATTGAATCTCCTTTTAAAGGTCCTGATTGACAAACGAGACATAAGCTTGCAGCAAAAATGGTGCTTTAAATCGCAGCGAGTCGTTCCCTACGCCCGTGTGTCAAAGCCATTGTTTAAAGTGATTTGAAGCAACATTACTATCTCATAATGAGCCACGAGTCTTACTCGTTAGCACGCCTAATCGCGTCTTTAGAATATCTACGAAACACTTAACTCGACATTAAGTTTGCACGTCAAGCCCTTTGTTCATGAAATTGAATGTTTAAAACAGACCTAATAATACCAGCCGAATATTAGCACGTTGATTTAATTATTGTTGTATATTTCTATTGTCACAAAATAGAAACATAGATATTCCTTATCATTTAACGGATTTTATGAAATGGACATAATCTCGATTTCATGTTGATACTTTTATGTGCATATTTTTTCTGAATAAATTTAATAATATCAAGTCGTATTACTTATTAAGCTGTAATGATATTATTAATGCGAATTATACGAATATAAAGTATAAACGGATTTCAGTTGTAGAACAGAGGCCGAGCTACTTAGGCATATTACTTTCCTAATTACGCTTTCCAGGCTAAATAGTCGAGAATACAACACAAAGGCCTATTGAAGCCGGGTGCGCGGTTTCAACAAGTTGCGAGCCCCAGTTGTTATGAATTTTATTTTTCTAGAACAATAAAATTTACGTCTTTTTTGCCTTCGGCTATTTTCCTTTTTCTCGAATCAGTTATTCATCTCAAGTTACTTAAGTAAGAACAGGAAACTTTTTCATTTTTTTTTCGTTTTTTTGTATCTTATAAAAGCTATATAGACACCACTTTTCTCTATATAAAATATTATAAAGGCGATATTATACTCTATCTATCTTTCTGTTACGCTTTCACGACTAAATCACTGAACCAAATTTGATAAATAAGGTATTACGCAAGTTTGAACCCCAAGGAAGGACATATTATACTTTTGTATTTTTAAAACTTACACCCTCCCACACTAACACGAGGCTGAAAACTAAAAAACTAAACGTTTTTGTATAAAATATATCGTCACTACCTCGTTGGTCACAGAACCCGCGGTTCTGACTGCAAACCCCAGATCGGTCCGATAAAAAGCTATTGGGTATTACTATAGAAAAATCTTAGTAACCGCCCGAAGTATGGTAGGTAATTGGGAGTGCGTACATTGAAGTACGTCGTAAGGCACGTAAAGCCGTTGGTCCTCAGATATTTTCGGTCGTGTCGGATTTACCGCTCCAACATATAAGATCGATAGAATAAGCAGATCAGCAGTGTTTGCGCGTGCTCTTATGGATTTAATTTGTCCTGCATAGGTGGCTGGTCTCCGTTGAGATTGACTGCTGACTGAATTGAGTACTTTGACATCATCATCATCATGCTATTGTTTCATATCAGGTTCACGATTACATATAGAAGGTTAATTTAGCATAAACTACAAACAAGCTTCGTAATTTTTTCTTGTTGAAAATATTATAAGATTGTTTTTCCAGCATTTGCAGTGAGCGCTTTGGCTTCAAACTGGGAACGTCTGGGCAAGCCATTCAACCCTCTCCTCGGTGAAACTTACGAACTAGAACGTCCCGAGTTCAGGGCCGTTTGCGAACAGGTAAAACGAAGACAGTTTGACAATAAGTTATACAGGATATAATTTAGGTTTGTGAAAAGTAAAATAGCCATCAGTTGTTCAGACATAATTTATGATATTCTGTTCGGTATAATAATAAAAGTGCCATGGACACGAAAATTGTTTCTTATAATTTACCTCGATCGATCTCAGAAGTGAGCGACCAAACAATTCTAAAACAACAATATCTTTTCAGTACATGAATAATCAACAATAATTATTTTTTCTAACAAGGAAATTTTGTTTTCTTGTTGTACATTTTAATCAGTTTTGCGTCACTTCCTCGTGCACATCTCAAGTTCCTACGTTATAAACTTAATCACAGTTCAAGTAACATGAGAGCAACTTCACTTAAAGCAGAAGTTGTTAAGGCTTGTATGTAATTGCGTTGAGTGCTCCTTAAAACTACTAAAATCTAAATATAGAAGATAATTATTTGCTTAGACAGCTTAATTATGAAAATGGTTTTGATCTTATAAGACAATTTGTTAATTACGAAAGGGATTACCTTAAATATGTTTCAATACATTATTATACCTTATTTAATAGTCTACAAAAAATTAAAATCAGCATCACTTACGAACGCTTTTCGGATTCAGCACTAGTTTTGATATAACACTCACCCAAAAAAAAACGCCGACCCACCTCCTGTGTGTGCGTGAAAGGAGAAGAACTAACAAATACGCATTCATGTTTACTATATTGTTAAGGATCGGTAGTGAATGATTTATTTATCCTATAGGTATCGCACCATCCTCCAGTGTCAGCCTTCCACGCTGACAGTCCTCACTTCGTCTTCCACGGCTCCGTGCACCCAAAACTCAAGTTCTGCGGCAAAAGTGTGGAGATTCAGCCCAAAGGACATGTTACCGTCGAATTGCCGAGGTCTTATTCTAATTTTTATTTTATATAGAATGCCAGTATCCATGCAGGAATGTGATCACTTATAATCAGGTGGCTATTTGCCCGTCTCTCTTGCAAAAACATTAAAAAAATCAAAATTCTCTCACGCTATTGTGCGCCCATGTAGTTTTATTAAAAGTTTCGTTTATGTTTTTTTTATCGTTGTGATAAAGACGTTTAGTCATAGCTTCTAAATTTCCTCATTATTATTCAACAAATATGACAACTTACCAAAATATCAGAAAAGAGTTCTCTGTTTTATCGCCTCAAACTACCTACTCGTAGATGGGGTGAGGCATACACTTGGAGCAACGTGAACTGCTGCGTTCACAATGTGATCGTCGGCAAACTTTGGATCGAACAGTACGGAGCTATGGAAGTGACCTGTCACGGTGGTGCCGGACTCAAAGCCAACCTCGCGTTCAAACCAGCCGGTTTCAATAACAGGGACTTGCACAGAGTAGATGGATTTATTATTGATCAAAGGTATGATTAAGCTAAATTAATTAAAAGCAAACGAAAGTAACTTCCATATTTAAATCTGGCTAATTTTTTTTATTAATTTATTTTTTAGCAAAAAGCGTCTCCGCTTCCTTTATGGTAAATGGACTGAATACATAAAGTGCTGCAGCGCGGCTGCACACGAACAATGGGCGCGCGAGCGCGGCGACGACGCGCAAACTCCTTCGCATACGCCCAAGAAAGTTCTCGCCAAGCTCAATAGTTTCAAAGTCGGAGCATTGAGATCTATGTCTATACAGGATGTAAGTTGAGTATCGATTTAGTTAATAAAACCAATTGTATAATTAAATATAATATAATATTTATATAATAAATTATAGAACGACGATGCAGAGAACTCAGAAGATGTGCCAAAGCCAGACGATTCGTTTAACATCGACATTCCAGGATCCGTTACGCTTTGGGAAGCGCGACCGAGACCCAGCAGCAGTGCACAGGTGACTTGCATTAGAGATATAATTAGATATATTAAAATGTGTCACAAAAGATCACATCTACTTCAGATGTTAAAAGTAATTGTTTATTTAAAAATGTGTAATATCTCCTGTATACTTTTTTTGAATTAAATATTCATGTAAGTTTCTGTAAAACAGTTTCAAAGCATAATTAATGATCTTCCAGTATTACCAATTCACCGAATTCGCGATGTCCTTAAACGAGTTGGAACGAGATATGAAGGGACAGCTCTGTCCCACGGACAGTCGGCTGCGACCAGACATTCGGTTGCTGGAGCAAGGAGATATAGACGCAGCCGCTACTGAGAAAACCAGACTTGAGGAGAAGCAACGAGCGGCGAGGAAGGTTCTCAAAAAGAACGTCGATGCTTGGCAACCAAGGTATTGAGATTATTCAGGTTATAAAATGTGTATGTATATCTCGAGTACCTTGTTTTTGCGATATCTCAAAAACAATTTTTTTTTGAAATTCACTTAGAATTTCAATAAAATTAACTACATTTAAATCGTACAGGATTTTTTGTCTTAGTTGTTTTGCAAACTAACCAAGCAACCAACATTTACTACTTACATTAAAAAAAATGGGTACAAAAACATTGTCGAATAATTTTAACGGTTTTACATTCGTTAAAAACTTTTTATTTTTATTAATGTTTTTTTAATATTTTATGAGTTATAATAATATCCATTCATATTTTAATGACGTATTTTCAGGTGGTTCAGCCAAGGCACAAACCCGTATACGAAGCAAGAGGACTGGCTCTACAACGGAGGCTACTGGGATCGCAATTACCAACATCTTAAAGACGTCGATATATTTTAAATTCTTGTCTTATCTGTGTAATCTTCAATACCAATGTGTTATTAAAATAAATGTTGTCATAGAGTCATTGATGTTATCGCGGAAATTTAAACCAAGAGTGAGGTCACAAAAAGTTCGTTATTTTAGATAATTCAAGAGTAAGCACTGCTAGCTACGTAGCTTAACAAAAATGTAGTAGTTACATATTTTGAAGTTTTATAAATATAATGTCGGCGGGCGAGGAGAAAGTACAGTAATTATGAATAAGCTAATTTCATCCTTTGGCTTCTTCCAGAACGTTCTTTGAAGAATTTTCACCTTCCTTTTCTCTTCCATTATTGTTTTACAAAAAAAAAATATATAGATTGGCATTAATAATATATTTGATGTTATATATACAGTCTTAGTAGTATTTTATGGCTAATTCATTAAAAACTCTGGTAATTTTGCCGTTTAGCTTCCGCTGAATATTGATATTATGTAAAACCAATAATGAACTTAAAAATAGATCGTTTTTTATATTTCTATTTATTAAACTTATAGACTCAGGGCAAATATTTAAAAAGATAAATTGAGAATAATATCATCATGTACTTAGGTAGTTTTATCGTATCGGTAGGAGCATAGATTCAGAATGAAAAGTTTAATTATTTTTACTAACACTTAGCGAAAAGTATATTTTTGCTAGCTAATGTTTTATTATTATTATTGACTAAAGAATTCAATATTTTTATTAATAGAAGTGAAGATATATATTAGAGACGTATTTTTTTCTGTGATATAGGTATCTTAAGTTTTTTTATTCTTTTTTTATGTTACAGGCACGCGCTTATGTTCAAATAATATCGTGAGAAGCGTATAGCTCGATCGAAACTTTTTGATACAAATATAAATTAATTTATTTTTTCAAATGATTCAAACGAAAATCCTTTTTACAGCACAAAATGAGTATTAGCAATAAATGTACCTCACAATTAATACAATATCTTGTACGTATATATTAAATGTTTTATTTTGCGTACTTCGAATTATATCCTTGTCTCAAACATATATTGCACAAGACATTCCGTAGCGAGAATATTACGAAGCAGATTAATATTAAGACTTAGTATAATGCATTATTACACAGTAAAAACTTTTTTTTTTTAATTAGACAAGGTACGTATTACAAAGCACAATAAATAAAATTCATATATTTTTTATCGATTTCAGACATAAAGCATTTTTAATATCTAAATATAGATAAGATTATCTCCCCTAAAAAAATCCAACGAGTTTCATTAATAAATACATGCCCTGTCTAAGGAGCAAGATCCATTACATTATCAAATACGAGTGAAAAAATATTGTACTGTTCACTCGAATGAATTCTAGAGTGTCGCAACTACACAGCAAAAATGTTTTATTATGTCCTGATTTTAGTCGGAGAGTAAATAAATATTCTATTTTAAAAATTTGTAGCCAAATTTTAGTCATTCTATTTATCATGAAAGCGTGAGGATGTACGTAAATATTTTTGCATTATAAAATTTTACCAACACGAATAAAAATTTATTCGAAGTTCAAATAGAAATTAGAAAATAGAATGTGACTTGTAATTAGATATAATGTTTCAGTGGTTTATAATAAGGACTATGTACACACTTTTATTTGAATGTATGTACTACTTTTATATCAAATTAATTCGATGTATAAAAACGATATTTTTTCGCTTACCTTGACTCACATTATCAGCTCAATGACAAATTTATTTTTATATAATTCTTTGTCCTAGAAACGGGCAAAGGTATTAATCCTAAATTCCTAAAATTATAAAAAACAACAGTTAGTCAATCGATTAAATAATTTTCTGTAATCGATAATTGATCATAATATTGTGATATGAATAGGAAGTGTCGTCCTGTTTGTCAGTATATACCATGCGGGACAATGATGTTATTAAAATAATTCCTTTGTTAGTTTATTAATATTGTAGATTTTTATGTAGTGTAACGCATTCTCGTAATTAATGTTGCTGATATCAAAATCATTTGGAAAGCTATAAGATTTACGAGTAAAAAAACTTCATTATAAAAATAATATCCGTGTCTAGGTCGATATGAAACTTATATGTGTACATAGGTCTTCGTTCTAGGCTTGTGAATATCCTAATTATAATATGAAATGTATACTCAAAAATAAATAGGATGCCAATTATAATTGGAGTTTCAATTAAAATATCATTCATTTCAATCGTTTATTCCACTCGCTAAATTACAAATATAAAATTCATTCACAACACTTATATAAATAATATCACTATATTTTGCATGACAGAATGCAAGGAAGTACAAATAGTTTTTTTTTTTATATTCAGAACCTCGAGAGCGGACGGATATACCGTTTCAAAATCAAATATATATTTTATTTGAATAATTTAAAAATTCTAACAAAAATATAATTTTGATAGTTTTATATATGTTAACCAAGTTTCGAGACTTATATGATAGAAAAATTATTAAGAAATAGGCGTTACAAAATAGATAATACGTATGTATGTATTTGTTTGTGTTTCTTTGAGAAAAAAAGATCGGAATAAGTGACAGAAATTTTTAGACGATAATTTTTTTAAGGCATATACAAATATACCGTGTCGATAGTTTTACTATTTACACAACACTATTTGAAATTATTCTATGAATATTGTTTCATTACAAGATTTATATGCCTTATTAAAAAAGAGCGTGCAACTTTAGATTATTTAATATCTAGATAGAGTGTCGCGCAACAAAAGATCAAAACCCAACGAGCCAACTATATTATCTTGATGTGCGTGACAGCTAGACACTCAAACGTCATAATACTTTACTAGTGTGCGTGTACATAGGGGCCCATTGTTGGCCACTACTGTTTTCAACGCGTTCTCAGCTTTGATACTCTATCTAGACATATGTATAAATAATCAACTAAGTACAGGTAACAGTTGTTGCTCTCCAATTCTCTATTCGCCCAAAATCAAACTATTTTTCATTAAGTAATTTTGTATAATTTCCTTAAAAGTCATTCTGAATTTAGTAAAAATATAGAAATGCATAAAATATCGACTATACAATGAAAATGACAAATGGCACTTTGAGTTCCAAATTTATCACTGGCTGGTAGGAAGTATACAATATCTATAATATCAGTATAACGAATACGGGCACAAGACAAATGTATACAAGTATATACGTATGAATATATAACCGTTGATAATATTACTGAGGAAAAAATACCACGACTCGACGATCTTGATACTTTTTGTACATTTTTAAGAACTATGGACCACATACGTTTGGCGTGTGAGCTTCGAATAACATTTCGGACTTATTTTTTAATGCAACTAGTCCCTTTTTTATATACAGGTTGCACCTTAATATTATTATCAACGATTTCTCGACTATCACCATTTTTTATCCTATTTAAGCTTAAAAATAAAAAATAATAAAAAAATACTTTATCATACACCAGTCTTATGTACAACATTCAATCATTTAAAAATATTAATTACAATTAATTTACATTAATGTTAACCTTATTCAAACGTTCAATATTTATTAAAAAAATATATTATTAATAATGAACTTACCCTGATTACGAAAATCAGTTTAGAAAAGTGAGATTTTAATACGTATATTTTTGAAGAAAAATAACCGCATCAATATTTCTTGGTAAATTGTCGATCACGTTCAAGTTATCGATTGAATATTTGAGAATAAGGATATGTAAATATATTTTTAATATTTGATTAAATCGTTTAAGGCAGAATGTTCACGAAGTCCAAAACAGACCTGAATAAATCTGGTATTAATGCAGACTGTTCTGGCAAGATATTTTAGCAAATTAAATTTAACAACTTTAGACAGACACTGACACAATTTTTTTTATAAAATTAAGATAATCTATTCGGCTGTAATTATTTTTTAAATATATTCAAACACCCTGTATAATTGTGATATGATGATTTTGTCATACAGGAATGATTCTTGGTCAAAAATGTTGATCCAATGTTGTCTTTTAAGACCTTACTCATTTGGTCTTATCAAATTCGAATTGCTAAAACATAACGAATTGTATACAGCGTCGTTACTGCGCCTCCAGACCAGAGTCCAGGAAGTCTTTGATATGTAGAGGTACTGACCGGGGGAATACTCGGAACATCTGGATAAAAAAAAATATATAATTAGTATAATGCAAGACGCCAAGATGAACGAACCAATGAACCATATATGACTCTGTTTTATTTTATGGTATAGATCTCCCGATGGTAAGCGCCACCACCGTCCATAGACAATGGTGCTGCAAGAAATATTAACCATTCCTTACATCGACAATGCGCCCTTTGTAATTGAATAAAAAAATAAAAACGGTTGTACATTTCACGCTTGGCGATAAACGAAAAACCTGTGCAAGCAAATGTTTTTATTCATTATTTCACAGTGGAACAAGATGATGGAATACCTTCAAAGGCTCCTTAATAGGTACGTGAAGTGTACGATTTCCGGACTGTGACTATTTATAAACAGCAATGGGAGTTATTGTACCTGATGGTAAGTGGTCACCACCGTCCATAGACAATGGTGCTGCAAGAAATATTAACCATTCCTTACATCGACAATGCGCCCTTTGTAATTGAATAAAAAAATAAAAACGGTTGTACATTTCACGCTTGGCGATAAACGAAAAACCTGTGCAAGCAAATGTTTTTATTCATTATTTCACAGTGGAACAAGATGATGGAATACCTTCAAAGGCTCCTTAATAGGTACGTGAAGTGTACGATTTCCGGACTGTGACTATTTATAAACAGCAATGGGAGTTATTGTACCTGATGGTAAGTGGTCACCACCGCCCATAGACAAAGGCGCTGTAAGAAATATTAACCATTCCTTACATCACCTATGCGCTACCAACCTTGGGAACTGAGATGTTATGTCCCTTGTGCCTGTGATTACACTGGCTCACTCACCTTTCTAACCGGAACACAACAACAAAGTGCACTGTTATTTGGCGGTAGAATATCTGATGAGTGGGTGGATATTGTTTATGGCTTTTCCAAAACGATTCAATTTTGAAGGGAAAATCGTTAAGTGGAGATTTACATATAACGTTATACTTTCGATATCATACTTATTATGACATTTTGAACTTTAATTCTTAAGATAATTCTTTATTTTATTACTACAAGAACATGTTAATTAACAAAGACGTAAGTCATTCTAAGATTCTATAAAGCTATAAAAATGTAATGTACACTGGTATACCATCGAAAATACGTATACTTTTTTTGGTACTATAGGTAAATCAAAGAAGTCCACTTACCTGATTAATATAATAAAGAGAGCTAGGTATGGTAATCTCGTGGTATTCTCTTCGAACGGCATCTACGATATGTTCAACAGCCTCTTGAGGTGAAAGAATCTTCATCAGAGAGGGAAACTTTATCTTCGGGTTCTTGCAGAGACCAGTGTCCACAATATACGGACAGATACAAGTGAGTTTGATCTGGAAGAAAAGACGACAAATTAATACAATTAAATAATTTCATTTAAAATAGTAATAACATTGGTAGAAAAAATAAACATTTTCAAAATATGTATGAGCATTACTTACTCCACTGAAATCCCTCGGGTCCTCTCTTAATTCTTCATGGACAGCTTCCATCATACCTCGCACAGCGAACTTAGTGCCACAGTAGGGTACCAAGTTACGAAGACCGATCACACCAGCCATGGACGACATGGCCACTATGTGCCCATGGTTACGTTCCATCATCCCGGGGAGGAAAGCTTGAAGAGTCTGAATATAATGGAAGAACATGGCTAAATAATACACCAAAAATTAACCTTTGGACAAAAAATAATAGGCGAATTTTCTTTGTTTCAGTTTCGACATATAATAACAGAACAGAACAATATCTAAATGTAAGTTTGGTTAATTTATATTTTAATGCTGTCGATAAATTTCGTATTTTACTCCAGTAACCTTCTTGCACCCAGTTACCAACTTACCCAAAGATGTGCCAGACAGTTGACTTCGAAGGCAGTACGTATCTCCTTCTCGCCAGTCTGTAGCAATGGCTTGCAGGGCATGATGCCTGCGTTGTTGATGAGGATTGTCACTTCACCCACCTCCTTGCGGATCTTTTCTGCCATTTCGTTGATCGAGGTGCGGCTTGTTACGTCACAGCTATGGGCGGGATAGTTGAAATAAATTGAAATTAATAGTCTAAGTCTTTATGTATGTGTTTAATACGTTTATTCTCATTTATTTTCAAAGAGTTGTTCAAAATTACCTTTTCGAAATTAGAGTTTAAAAATCATCTCGAGCTATATGGCGAGGGAAAAAAATTATAGGTGGGATCTTAAGTATGATTATAAATTAAATTCCTAACCTCTCTCTGCTACATGATTTTTGCAAGCATTAGAATACCTAAGGATTAGGAAATAGTTGATCCAAGAATCATAAATCAAGATGTTTAATCATGTGTGTGATGCGTTAATTTATGAAGCTACTTTCGTTTTATGAAACATACTCGTATATAGTATTTAGGTCGATCTGCAGTTAACAGTAGATACGGATTTCCACATCCGAAGATGTCGGATGTCTGAACAAAATCGAAGGTTTAACAATTATGTAGGTATTACGATTTGATAATTAATATTAACGTTAAACGTGTAACATATTTGTAAACATTAGATAATATCATTTAAATAATACTACATGTATATATATTTAATAAAAAAGCAAATCTCTCTCTCTCTCTTTCTCTCTCTCTCTCTCCCCCCTCTCTCTATATATATTTTATTCTTTCTACTTCAAATTTTTCGCAAAACATAAGACTATTTTGCTAAATATTCGTAAAATATAAAACAGACATTATTCTATTTATAACAGACATTTATTTACACAGAGTACCCTTCTTAATAAAAATTAAAACTTACAGATAACTATGCGCTTTTCCTTTGCTATCCTTAATCATTTCGACGGTCTCCTGGTTGCCTGTGGGGTTGATGTCCACGCACACGATGGTGCCTCCGAGTTTAGCGAAGCTCAGCGCCATCTCTCGGCCCATACCGTGGCCGGCGCCTGTGATCTGCAAATAAAGTAAGAAATACAAAATCTGAATATCGACGCAAATTTTGGTGAACCAAAACGCAATTTTATATTGCCCCACTTAACTTAGCTTTATTAATACTACAAGACCATGTTTTCTAACTTTATTTACTGGACGTGAATTTGCCTCAATCATTTCCTACTTTAAAAAAATATCTTTAATAGAGAATCAGCGTATACTACTATGATGATTTGCATTTCGTTAATTGATTCATATTTTTGAATTCAAGAATGAACCTCAATTCAAACACCTATTTATTTATGACGTAAAAACATTTTTACTAACATTTTATTATGAATATGAATTCAGGAGATAATTATGCAATCTTTGTATCCAAATTAGATAGACAATGAGAAGTTTTTTTTGTTTTGAAGGTTGGTATCCTTTTAAAATAGTTTATTATATATAAAAATATTTTATTTTAATGCAAATGAGGTGATAATTGGTCAATTGTATCCTATAATATTCATTTTTAAATTATAATGGCATTCACTAGTTTAATATTTTTGCGTAACAAAGTAACAACCGTATAGCCGATTCTGTTATCAACAATTTGTAAATTGATCCAATAGAATTTAAATCGCTGGTATCACTCTCTGATGTGGTTGGGATCTCCTGTGCCGAGACATTCGCAAAGCTTCACTATATCTGCAAGAACGCAGCCTTATCCGGCGCACTTGAAATTACTTATATCTCGTTTATGACATGTGATGATTCCGATGATGTCATAGTCATCATCATACTCGTGAGATTTTATAATAACACACTTTTATTGCTTTCAAAATAGCTCAGATTAAAGATTGTGTACAACGAAATAAATGATATTGATTGCTAATAATCGGCTTTTAGCTATTTAAGAACCGACCGATTCTCAACTTACGAGTACATACTTATCATAAATGTTAAATTTATGGACTACATATTCATTATTTTGGAGTGGCGGAATTATTTATTAAAAGTACCTATAATAAAAACAATTAACGTATTTAATTAAAAGTCAATAGAGCACTTAATTAAATTATCGTTTTATAATTGGAATTAAGTATACAATTATTATTGAACACAGGCTTACAACTAAATGGATTTAGGTTAAGGTGGAAAAAGGTGTCAGTAAAACGATAGCTTTAATACCAGTTTATACGTGTAGCTTTGGTTACATTTTTTCGTCATTTGTTGCAACTTCTTTGTTTTTTTTTTGCGTTAATGCTTCCTTTTTTATATGGATTCTCTGCATTCTCGTGGTTTTGTACAATGTTAAAGCATTGACCTTCAACGTATCCTAAATTATATCAATCGCACCTTCACTTCACAGATTTACCTAATATAAATCATTTGGATAACGGTAAATTGTTTGAAACATACAGGCAAAGAAAACTGACCAAATTTAAAGTCGCAGTTCCCTAATTATTTGCGATTTGAAAAATTACAATTACAAAATTCATTAGGTTGTAGAAACATACAGATTGCCTAATAGGCAAACTGTGAAAAATTCCTTTAAACTTACAAAAGATACTTTGTTTTTACTTTTCCTTAAGTTATCTAGTGCATCTTTAACTTTTTAAGTAAGGGGTTTTTGAAATAATTTTGCGGTTTGTCAGATCATGGCTAAAAATATCTCTCAAAATATGACAGTTAATTAAAGATCATAACATCACCACAGGGGTTTAAGTATTCGCAGTATCAATTGTTCCTCACCATAAGCATTATGTATCCAGGAACAGTACTGAGATTAATTTATTCGATGCCGTATTTATATTATTTTCTCTTTATGTACTAAATTGATACCAATATTATAATTTAGATTATATTCGTTATGTATATTGATAATGTATCATATTATGACCTTTGGCATTTTAATGTTAATGACCTCGACGATGCGAGGCGCATAATTGCGTTCAGCGATAACAATCGTTTTTACATATCAATTAAAAATAAACACTATTAACAAAACTAAAACGCGGGTAAATCGTCAGAACTGCCATTAAAATTCGACCTTGAGATTTCACTGTAATCAGCTTCAAGAAGTTTCACGTAAAAAACAAAAACCTCTTATCTATGCACGTATACTTAACTTTCATTTGCAAACAATTATAAACGATGATTAATTATTTTATTTATTAAAAATATACTCTGATATATTTTGTACTGTAAGTTTTGAATTCATTTATTCAAATTCGAAGTGTACAGTGCGTATTAAATATATGTAAATAGTT
Source organism: Vanessa atalanta (assembly GCF_905147765.1). Taxonomy (NCBI): domain Eukaryota; kingdom Metazoa; phylum Arthropoda; class Insecta; order Lepidoptera; family Nymphalidae; genus Vanessa; species Vanessa atalanta. Next base: position 2,287,080 of record NC_061871.1, read on the forward strand.
ATATCATAACTCAGTCAGCACTATGCACGAATATTTCTATAAACAATTAATCAATCAATTTTAAATAATAAATTTATGAAATAAACGGTTTGATTACGACGTATTAATGTCGAAAGTTAGTGCAATCTCGTGTACAAACTGTGAAAAGAATCACATTTTGTTGTAAATAGGATATTGATACATTCAGTGGTACCCAGAAAGGGTTAAGAATAACTTCAGATTTATTAATCAATAATAATAACTTACAAGTATAATTTCGCCCTTAACGCTCTTAGGTTCTGGGGGCACGAAAAACTTATAAATGCTGTAGAACCAGGTCGCGTACATCTTGACGATGAGCACGATCACCTCCAGGGTGAGCACTACGCCTTGGTAGATCTTCATGCTGATGCCTTGCTCATCCGTCCTGAAAATAGAAAATCGCTTTAAAAAATAAGCTCAACGGTTTTTTTTATGTAGATTCACATTTTTTGGGTAGGTAGTTAAAAAACGGACGTGAGAAGAAGCTTTAAATATCGTATAAAACTTTTGTTGCTGCGATTTAGAATTTACAGAACTCTGAGCTTGATTCTTAAATCAAGTATGATTTATAAATTATCAAGCAAATATTTTTGGATGAACATATATATGATGAAGAATATGATGAAGATATTCATATAAGTATGGCATTACATATGCCATACTAGTAAGTCTATATATGTATATATATGTATAATACACCATTATAGATCTGATATATATATAATAATCGATCGTTAGTAAGTGAAAAGCGTCGTAAATAATCAATATTGTTTGTCCTGTACGGTGTATTTGCGTTCACGCAACGTTCATCAGATAGTTTAAGCTTTGTACAGTTGTTGTTGGCGCTTGCATAAATGTTTCAGATATAGTTTCAACAACGTACAATAGTCAGACTATGAGTTGTTGTAAATATATATTTTTTGATAATTACAATTAATTAATATAATAAATAAAAATATTTTTCTTAAGTTGTCTCATGCATAAAACCTCTATAAATCATTATTTTTTATTTTATATAGGATGATGGGAAAACCCCCGCCTAATGAAATGCTCTTTATGCCTTCAATGTACATAATGTACAACACCTTGGGAACCAAAATTGTATGTCCCTTATGCCTAGTAACATGCTCATTCTCCAGGAATACGAAATTATTGTCTTTTGTTGTTGTTGAACTCTTGGATGGTTTATTTTCATGATTCTCTTCAACCCATATAGTATTTATAATTCTTTTATCTCAAGAAGCAAATACCAAAACTTTGCTAATTAATTAACGAATTCCGCAACTCCATATAGATGGTAAATTCATTTGCATGGAACTGTTGACACAAGATCAAATCGATACTTCAATACCGCAAACCACATAAGGTGACTTGCGACTGATGACGACATATTTTATTTATTTATTACTTGAAGGGAAAATTACATTCATCATTATTATAAATATGTGATTAGAGTACTTGCGGTTTCAGAAATTTCTTTTTCTGCAAATATTTCTTATAACTAGCTCAATTCCTACTCCTTTCTATTAATTTATAATGCTGTTACTTGTATCAGAATGAGGACTTCATAAAATAGTTTTACCTCAAAGTGACTGCATCCGTTTAATTTACGTATTACACAAATTTGACCATTTCTCAGAAATTCGACGTCTATTAAAGTAAGGCCTTTCGCCTTCGTTCGAAATTTTGCGTTTATACCTATCTACAATATCCTCAAATTAGTTTAAGGATGGGGATGAACAAATGTGCCATTTAGTGCTGCAAGAAATATTAACCATTTCTTACATCGCCAACACGCAGACAACCTTAAAAACGATGATATTATAGGAGTTCATTCTTGTAGATACACTGACTAATTTACATTTCAAACCGGAACACAATAGTAGAATATCTGATGAGTGGGTAGTAACAGCCCAGGCTTGAAAGCCTTACCAGTAGGTTCTTCTATTATATTTAAGTCGCTCAATGTTCCTTACAACATCTCTCTTCCTGTTTACATTTACCTATCTTAACAATCCTACCATTAAATATTTTAAACATGTCGTTTTAAATTTCCCCGAGGATCGGAATTGCGATTCAACGGAGAAATGCTGCTAACATTCTTAAATTCCACGCGGTCATAGTTTGTACAGTAACCAATTTTAATTTCTATTGGTATATATGTATTTAAAGTCCTTAAAGTTAATAATTCTTATGGAATCAGGAAGGAAGATGAAATTATAATAACCAAAATTATTCGTATTAAATATCTTTTGTTTCTAACTTTTGGTATTTGTGAGACATTTTTTGTAAATTTGCTGATGAGTTTGGGAACATATTTAGAATGTAATTGTAATAAAGTGGTAACTTTTTTCTAACTCAGTAACACTTTAACAAGATACAGAGATACGATTTAAACGAAGCACTGCAAAATACTTTCAATGTTAAAAATAACAATGTTTTAACACCTTCCTTTTCGATTGTTGATGACATTGTACCGTCCAATTCTGTAGCGAGTTTTGACCTCATTGTGGCAATGTCGACTGTAAACTTATTTAGTTATAAAAAATTACAAGCATAACTTCCTGTGGGGCACGAAAAACTTGTCACTGCTGTAAAATCAGGTTGAGTATATCTTGACGATGATCACTCCAAGGTAAGCACTAAGCTTTAGTACACTAATTAGAGAATTCGTAATGATATTCATAATATAAACCCAAAAACAATTAAATATGTTATAGACAACAGTTAATCTTCAGACAGAATTAAAGCAAATGACTGCTAATCGAACCAAACATCTCATGAAAGATTTCTCGCTTGATATTTTTAATGTCTGAGATTCACATTATTTTTGTTAACAAAGATAGGTTGAACCTGGAAGATCTTTGAAGAAACTCGTAAAAAATAAAATCGTTGAAGGTGGTTGGTACTGAAACATAAGATAGCATGGAATGATTTATATATATTTGTGTTTGTATTTATCGCTTCATTAAAAACACCTCATTGTGCCCTTGGTAAGTTTTAATAGCCGATTTAGAATTTCAACTAACTAATTAACAGAAAATTGACGTCAAGTCTAAGGTCGACTGGTTGTGATCAATTTTGTTATAACTCCGCTTCTATAGGCGCTCCGTGGAAATTTAAATTTTGTTATTAAAGAATATAAACAAACAACAGCCTTGTTAGGGTCATGATTAGGTCAGGCAAATGAAGGTGTGATTATTTAGGGGACAAGAAACAACAACTTTGTGTAGATGGTGACATATGTGTAATATTAGATAGATAATTTATTCTATCGGTGGTAGATTTACTTTTAATATAGTTCTGTAAAATGATCATGAATTAATTGATGAATGAATTGATGTGCTCATAAAAACCTGCTCGAATAAAGAATATTTTGATACAACGCACAGCCTGACACAAGTATGTCAAACGCTATGATTTTTTTTTTCAATAATTCTTATTTATATATTGAGCACTAAGAAAGGTTTTTTCTCAAAATCATTAGGGAATTTGGGTTGTAACTTTTTATGAAAATTCGTCAGTTCTGATGTTAGTAATATGGAAATCGATATTAAGACTTATGTTAATATGTTAAAGACAATATTTTGAAAATTAGTCACCTAAAGGGTGCAAAATAGGATTTAAGTTTGTATGGAAGTTTGTCATTCTTGAAAGTAGAAATATGGAAATTGATGTTTAGACGTTTATTTATGAAGAAAAATTTACAACAACACAACTATTACGACATTTTTGAATATTTTCTTTTTCATTACCCAAATGTATATTGCCAAAGTCACCCAGACTTTGGACATATACATTTGGAAAGAAGATCAACTTTTTGCACGGTTTGATATATAATAGAAATCAGCGTTTAGGTATCTGTTTCTGAGTTCATTAAATTCATACATTCAATTAATCGCTAAAGAGGGTAAAATTAGGGTTGGGTTACACAGAACGTATGTACGAACGTAATCAAAGAAAAAATAGGACACAGGCCATAGTTTTAAAAGTATCTATTACTTAAGAAAAATCACTGGGCGACCTTAATAATTTGATTGTATATCCCATCGAGTCTTCGGCTAGTGGTGTTATACGTTTTTATTACAATGTTTATATAATTCATACCTACAAGCTAAAGTGGCTTATTGCGAGGTGATTATAATACTTTACTACCAATAAAACAGAGCTCAACGACTTGCGGTTTCATTCGCACAGATGATTGGTGGTGATTGCCGATCGAATACCTATTTATAATATTTATATTTACAAGCATAAGCGACGACCAGTCGACGACCAATTTATTAACACTATCTGTATTTAACCGAAAAACAGCATAAGCCGTTATGAGTCTCTTTGATCTGATCCGGAATGAATAACCTAAAATTATTTTTTTTACTATTTTATTTATTGAATTCGAAATCTATTTGAATGTAGAAAAATATTCTCGCTTAGTTAGGTACATCCATATACACTTTGAAGGGTGATTGAGCTTGTGTAACAGACAAAAGGGACGTAATATCTTAGTTTTCAGAATTGGTGGCGCATTGGCGGTGTAAGTAATGGTTATTATTTCTAACGTCAATGTCTACAGGCGGTGATTATAACCTTAATCAAAAATAAATATATAACTAGGTGACAGCGACAACTCAAGAGTCGATTATTAAATATACTCTATCGACGTCGCTCGGCGATACTATTGACGTTTATAATTCGAGAAGCTTCTAAATATGAAATTACTGATAAATAAATCTATCGAAACTCTATACGGCCTTGCCATGCGCATGAATCGCTGGCGCGTTGCAGTTAGCAGGAAATAAAGTACATAATTATGCTATTATGATACAAACGATTTTTTAACATACAACTTGTACAAATACAATGTTTTCATCATTCCAACTTGATTCATTTAGAACAGTCACTGGTTTTAATTGGCTAGCTCATTCAAAGTATCATCGTGTACTGGTCTCGTTTGCGATAATATGCACGTATAAAAATACAAATTCTTGGTATGTATATTACTGTATTTGTTACTTGGGTGCTTTTAAGAAAATTGTTGTTGTTTTGTTTTATGTTTTATTTCAAAATTCAACCATTAGTAACCATGTATAAGAAACAACCATCGCGAATAACTACGAAATATTTAGTATAGTTACTTTATATGTAAGTATACAACAACAAAAATCATATTTTTGTCAAAATATATTATTATTTTAAAACTAGCTAAAACCAGTTATAAACACCCGAGCATTTGTCTTCAGATCACATAACAAACAATATTTTCTGCCATACTTACTAATTTTTTAGTGACCGTATCAAATTTAGTTATGTCGTTTAGCAGTGAAAGCGTTACAAACTGATAGACAGAATTAATTTTGCATTTATAATTTTAGTACAGATTTATTTGATATTGCTGAAGCGTATCTTGATATAAAATCACTATTGCACTTAAGTACTTATTTCAACTTTAATTTTACTATCAAAACACCGATAACAGTTTCGTCGACGTTCAAAACGGCTTTATATTGCAAGTCCATAGTGAATATCATAGATTAATCAAGCTCTCGACCAATGATATCGCGTCAATTTGCTGTTGTCAAATGTTGTTTATTTGGTTTTTTTCCTGTTATGGTTAGAATAGAGTAGAGTAAAATATTTCTGAATATGTATTCAAGCAGAAAGTAGATTTCAAATATATTTTTTTCAAATATGCGCAATCTGTTTGATTGAAATGATATCTGTCGTGCATGTGAGGCAGCAGCACATGACGGCAATCGGTTAAACGTAATTGTATACGCGTATTGTGTTCACATGTCCCAGAAATATATCGGCACAGCTCCTCGTGACTAATATATAATAGTATCGTGATATTGTAATCTAGTATTGATATTTTCCGCAACTTAATATTATTTATCAGGTACTGACCTGGTATGGTAAGTGTTTTGTTAGAGATCAACCAGCAGTATTAATGCAGTATTAATATCGTATCGTATAGTGTCATTTTTTGTTTTTTTTTTTTTACAATCATGAAACAATTATTTGGCTGATAATTTAATTTAAATGTATATCATTGGTCAGCTGAAAGTCAAGTGTAAGTCAGTCTTGTTATGGATTGTATTACATTAATTTCATATATATCAATTGTTATATAATAATGATCTATTGTGGAACTCATATATAGATTATACTTCTAAATTTGTGATCAACAATATCTCTTAAAGATTATTTGTAAAACTAGATATCATCGTCTGACTTTAGAAAAAACTAATAATAAATTTCGTAAATACAAAGACGATACAAAAAAGATGGCATTGAATCTATGAATTAATCTTCTTCAATATAAATATGCAGTTAAACATTAAAAAAAGAGCAACAACGGGTTAATTTTTCATAAGTCTTTGTTTTAAAATGTAGGGGTTAATTAAATATCGTTGTTAAAGAGACATGTGAAGGATATTAATACATATGTATGAGTGAGTAACAAAAACCGTATGTCCCATTTGAATAAGTTAGAATCATAACAATGGCTCTTGTGTATTTGGTTAAATTTAATGAAAAAACTGACACAGTAAGGATCTTAATCGTACTCTCACAAATCTGATATTTTGTCTGATGTCGAATGACGATGTTTTTTTCGACGATTTTGGCCGAGTTAACTGCCATCAGTGTGTGTGAAACTAACCAATCTTTTTATCATTAATGCGGCACCAACCTTCATAAAGTAAAATGTTATGTTCCTTGTCCAAGCCGGACCCCAACAAAACTAAGTATTGTTGCTTAACGTTATGATAACTGGGTGATACCTACCCAGAAGGGATGCATAATAGCCCATCCACCAATGAAATGAATATAGAATAACCAGCTTGGAGTTAAATAAAGTCCGAAGTAAAAAATACCAACAAATCACTAAAATAAAAAAAAGACTCGCATACATCAAATCATATAACATATATATGCAGACGAATTGAGAACTTCCTCATTATTTTATTCATAATAAAATCGTACAATGGATCTAACAGCAATGGGATTGTGTCGGAATATTAGATATCTGAATTTAGACTTGGTCTTGGTTTTATAAGTAACGTTTACGTGACGTGAAATATAAAATAATTTTGGCAGTACAGGATAGTTACATGTTATCATAATTCAAACAGTGTCTGCGAATTTATTTGCGTACGAATCGGGCTTTAAGACGCATTGCTTGGAATGAGTATCCTTCAAATTAAAACAATATTAAACGAATACTTTTAAAAATAACGAAAATCACTAATAATTTATTATTACATTAATCTAAGGTATATACGTATAATTAAGGTAAAATAAGTTATCGTTATAATGTGAATTACCAATTATCTTAGTTGTCATAATTATTTTGGTGATTTTCCATTCAAATTTCCATAGCATATAATTATGATTTTGAAATTCTTCAAAATGTTAGTAACAATCATGATAATAACAGATCATTTAGATATTTTAAAGTTATCTATTTTTATTTATTTATCACTCGGCTATTATTGCTGCCAATTGATGATAAGTGGTTGGCATCAAACAAAGACATTTGCATTATAAGAATCATTGAATCTCCTATACATCATCGATGCGCCATTTCCCTTGTGTCTATATTTACACTGGATAACTCTCCCTACAAACCGGAACCCAACAATAGTAAGTAATTGGATGTGGAATATGTAATAGATGGATGGTACCTATTCGGACAAGCACAAAGTCTTACAAACAAACAATTTGTATATTATTCTAAAAAGTCTATGTAAAATAACTTCTCCATGATTCTTTTCGGTACAACAAAATTTTCAGTGTTTTTTTAAAAACCTGACAAACATAATAATTTGAGCATTAGTATGGATTAGTGTAATGTTATATAACGCTCGGCTAACCTGTTAGGTTAGGCCTCATTGAATCGACCGTCATTTCCTGATCCGGATTCTTGAATATCGTTTGATTTTCTCTTCAAAGTCTCGATCAAAAAGTCTTGCATTATGATTATTTATAGAAATAACTAAGGCTTTTTTTTTAAATCAATGAGAATATGGCTTCTGTATGACATATTATGTATAGACCCGGCTATAGAGCAAACTTACTAAATCAAATATATTATAAGCATATACCTACCAATTGAAGCACAATGTAAATAAAGGCTAAGTCACAAATAGTCTTTGATGAGAATGATCGTAAGCAAACGTTTCATTACGAAATACTTAATACTATTGTGTAAACTGGTCAGAAATATTTCAAAATCCCGAACACTTTAAGTGTAAATAACATATAGGTGAAGGAATATTTAGAAAGAACAAAGTTTATTTTATTTTATTTTATAATACATTCAACGAGTTCGGTCGAGCACTCCTAGGGAACAAAATACTCGCACCTCTCACGTTCACCACTCACGCTCATTGGTCAATGCGCGTGGCTAAGAGATAAGTGAAATTAGTACTGCATATAAGACCATCCTAAGAAAAGATTTGGCCAATTAAGGTCATCCAAGGTCAAAGTGTCCAATGAAGCTCACGCGCATTAGCCAATGAGCGCATAAGAGCAATTTCTTTTAGGAGCTCGTTTCGTGGAATGGACTTTAGAATCTCATGTTCGTCTATACTATACGCGATACTTATTGAACCTAGAATTTCTACGAACAAATGCAATTTGTTTGCAGTAATTACCAAAATGGACTTAGATTGCTTGATGACCAATTGACCTTATAATGACGTAGATAATTGTTCATTTTGATGCGATGAATTTGACAATACAAACGATAAAAAGGCAAATTAAATGAACTACACTGAAATTAAGAGACTAATACTCGTAAGCCCGACTCGTAAGTTTCGACATTGATCGACTTAAATCGACTCGTTTAACACACTTAGAATGGTATTTCAAGAGGGTCTTAAGAAATAAGTTCGAAGTATTCGTATTGTTTTGTTCGTGTAGAAAGAGCAATCTAGAACATGGGGTTTTCATAAATATGATTATTCATACAACGCGTCCTCCAGTGATCGAAATTCGACCATAATTCATTCATTCATTCAAATTTGAGATTCATAGAAGTAATTATACCTAAATTAATTTTAGTTTTCTGCACTCCTTCATATACCATAAACCTTAACGATGGCAACACTCTTCCGTGAACGTAATATGCTTAGTAGGATATATAATATATAATAGGTAGTTAGGATTTGCACAACTATTGTGTACAAAAACCAAATAAACCGATTTTATTGAAACCAGCCCAGTGAACCTGTTAAACAATATTGAAAAAATATTATACATTTTACTTGGTGGTTGGTGATCTTTGTGCCAATCCATCTGGGTAGCTACTACCCACCCATCACATATTCCACCGTCAAACAGCAATACGTAGTAATGGCCTGTTCCAGTTTGAAGGATGAGTGAGATAGCGTAACTACACGCACAAGGGACACATCTTAGTTCCCAAGGATAATGGCGCATTGGCGATGTAAGGAATTGTTAATATTTCTTACAGCGCCAATGTATATGGTGCTAGTGGGCTATTGGTAGAGAATATGTTCGTCCACCTACATGTTTAAAAAAAATGTCATTTGTTAAATTTAATTTGAATTGACAAAGTGTATATTTGAGCATTAAGCAAATATTTCAGCGCAATGGACTTTTGTGTGTTTCAATGAATAGGAGACCAAAATTGGTACAACGTTGTACAGAGTACAAATGCCAGTTGTTGATTTATAACAATTTGTTCCTCAATTATTGTGATCGAGCGATTCAGCGTCTAGAATCTTCATTATTCAAGATAGCCTAAGCAAATAACGACTCATCCAACCTGTGTTGATTTCCAGAACAGCCGAATGTCCAAAGCTAAAGCAGCTTTATATAATAAGAGATTGTAACATCAAAATGACCCTAAGGAAATGAAACGTCGTCGTTTTCGATAAGCTGTCTTGATGCGGTACTAATGTAATCCACGAGGTAGATATAAAATAAGTAAAAAAAGAATAATAATATTATTTCAGAATAAGATTTAAACGTAAACATATAGTAGACGTAGATATACATTTTGCAGTTAACGTTGCGAACAAAACAAAAAACAATAACAAAAAAGTTTTATTATCTTTATACAAGATTTACATATATGACTAGACGTAAGATTATTTGATGCTATTAAAAACCTGCATTAAATTCAAAAACCGGCCTTTGGAATCATACCAGAACATACGAACATTCCAGAACTTTTAGTACGTCTAGACGAATCAATACTTGTGAATTAATCTAATCAATAAAGGAATCTAAATGTCAGAATAGTTAGAATACTTGAATCTCAAACAAACATCTGTCTAATTCGTGTTAATATCTCATATCCTGCTCGATGGTGATGAAAAATATCAATATAATAATAAGTAGGAAACCAAAATCAAAATGAATATCCACATCTACTAACCTACTATTCCGTATGGGAATAACGTTTAAAAATAAGCAATATCTTTAGAAGGAAAGGAACTCTTAGTCAGGCAGTGAAACATTTACTGAATGGAAATCTGCCAAATGTATATCACCAACCTAAATTGGAACAGCTTGGTAAAATAAGCTCCGAATCATCTTCTCAAAACGATAAAAGTCTTAGCTCTAAGACATATACAGACTAACCCATACCTCTTTGATTTAATAACACTCATGTTAAATAAGCGAAAATTAGTAACACTTAAATATTCGATCCACGCGAATAATTCTTTTCGAGACGATTATTTATTATAATTTTTATATTTTTTTCGTTTATCTAAAGGTAATTGCGATTTATGCATAATATATAATGCATTTAACATTAATTGTATATAAATATACGATGTATAACTAGCCTATTGAATTTTTATACCCGATTATGACATATGCTAATTGGTTTATTATGTACTACAACGATTCTCTCAATAATTAATATCTTATTATATACTTTACTTATATACATCCACTTTGATTTTACTTCCAAAGTTCCGATAGCTACTTCTAATAATTAATTGTAATTTTTCTCTAAACTATTAATGACTACCAGAGAATTATTAAAGGTTTCGACTCGATAAATAAATGACGATGTTTATTGTTTTACTTTACATAAAAAGTAATAAAATATATTTTAACAACAAGTTTGTTTTGTATGAATAGCTAACATAATCGCTTTTATAAATAATAAAATTACGTCATTTTAACATTTAAATTAAAAAATATGAGTCACAGTCCTTTATAGCGTTTTTGTATGTATTTAAAAAAAATAAACGTGCCTGCTTTATAAAAAATTGTAAATACAAGGGCCTTCAAGTTATGAGTATATTGTGGCCTCTCATACAGGCCTAAAAACTTAACAGTTTTCGTCTCAGTCTGATGAAAATGATTTCGATGAAAAAATATAGAATCCATAGAAAATTTAATTTTTTGCATCAAAACATTACAGTACAGTAAAACTTAACATTTAACTATCTTTGCTTCCAATGAATATATTAATATTATTAATATAGTTTCCTATATTAGGTAATTATAAATAAAATATTATAAAAGTTTACATGTGAATATTGTGTTAATTTTTAATTGATTGTTACAAAGCCTTGTATTATTCATATTCACTTTAAAATATATTTTTAATGTACTTTTTTAAATAAATAAATGAGGTTTTATATTATTAATAGACACATTTTCTGTAAGATACGGATTGACAATATTTAATAGGAGGTCGATGGGTCAAATTTGTCAACATAATATTCGGCCGTTAATTAAGAATTATTTTATAAAACCTGTAGTTTCAAATACCAAGATTGCTAAAGGGCAGTATAGTATATTCCACAATAAGAGCTATCTCGCAGCGTCAATGAGGGTCTGTAAGTAATGTCAATCTATAATTGATAAAGAATTGTAATTATAAATATGAATGACATTAAAACACAGGGTTATCTGCTTACCCCGGTATATATTGTTATCAATATATATAATCATATGTATATACAATACGACTAAATGACAGGGATTATAGGAGGAATAGTATATAAAAGAAGTTTTAAGTTTTACAGCGCATTTTGAATGTCAGTGAGCTATTAAAGTGCCCCTGACTTTCATACTGTCGTTATTGGACACTGAGGTTTACATTACCCGATACGATATCGTTCTCACATTCCGATATGACACCTACTCAGTAGGTGCTAGAACTATGTCCAATTAATTCATTTACTACAGGGTTCAAGCAAGGGTGCAGCATGCCCGTGTATAATATTAGATATTTATATGGAATATGAATACACATATATATGAGGCTTAGTATGATAGGACATTAATAATGACAAGGGGTTACCGTAATCTATACACACATTCGAAATCGTTTCATTTTTTCGCAATCATCACTACAACACACACACGAGCTAAATTTTGGAATTCCAAACCTCATTAACAAGATACATTGTTTTGCCCGGTAATGGAACAAAACGAGTACTTTCAAAAATTTTAATATGTAAATAATCTTCGTATATTGTGGGAAGTCGAGGCGAAACTAAAGAAAAAAAACTTACAATGTAGAAATAATAATAATTCTTATACGATCGTAGTATTTTTTTAGATTTTCAATAAGTAATTATAATGCTTCATCAGCGACTAAAGATTTATTCAAATATGACATTGAAATGTAACCTGATATCGTATCGGAAAATGTGAAACCGCTAACACTTAAGGCTTCCGGTTAAGGTACTATTATTTATTTACGTAATTGCATTTTATCGCTTTTAATTCTGTTATCGCGTGTTCAATTTAATTCGTGAATCGTTATTTGTATACGTTTCTTATCTTAAACAAATCTATAATTACAGAGAATATGAAAAAAAATATATTAAAATATTAAATAAAACCGTCTCTGTAAATAAGATATGTTTGAATTTTAATAAGCACATTATTAGCGATAAAATAGTGTTTATTTTTACGATATTTTCTCTGCTTTTCTTATAGATAACACACTAAGACAGACTTGCAAATAAGCCACCTCATGGTAAGCGGTCACTCCGACCCATAGACATTAGTGCTGTAGGAAATATTAAACATAGCGTAAATCCCCAATGCACCACCAACCTTGGGAGTTAAGATGTTTTGTCTCTTGTGCCTGTAGTTATACTGGCTCACTCACCCTTCAAACCGGAACAGAATAATACTAAGTATTGCTGCTTGACGGTAGAATATATTATGAGTGGGTGGTACCAGACGGGCTTGCACAATACCCTACCACCAAGTGCAATGTCCACTTTTTTAACACAAAGTTAAAAATTAGACTATTTGTAAAAACGCATATCTTTAAAGTATAAATTGCTATAATTCGTTAAAAATATATTCCCAGTGGATAGTGAAAACTAAAACGAATATTTAGATATAACATATCCGTAGTTAAGTCCGCTGTTTAATTTATTACATACTTCATGATTCTGTACAGGTTTCAATAAAATGTGTTTTGCATATCAATAGATAGTATGTGAGTACGCGTAAGATGTATTATGTGAAGGAATCAAATAAATTGAATGTAATAAATTATTATAAGTTTTAAAAATTACTACGCAATAACAGGTTATGCTAAAATAACCCAATAATTATTTTTATTCACAATATTACGACAATTTGCAACGAGAACAATGTTTATATAAAGTAAGCCTTTGTCTCAGGACAGGGTGAATAACTCTTCTCATGACAGTTTGACGCTTATCACAGTAGGTTGATTCACTATGGGTCGGTTGTTACACGGGGCAGAACTTCAATCGACACACGCATTTTTCCTTCATAACCGAGCACGTGATGATAAAAAAAAATCATGAATGTGAAAACTGGAGGGCGATCCATGTATCCACCTGTACTATCTATACTAATATTATAAGTACGAAAGTAACTCTGTCATATGTCTGTTGCGGACAAACCACTAAATAAAATTTGATGAGTTTTGTTATGAAGCAATCTTGAACCCCAAGACGCCTAAACGCCCCAACGCCTAACATCTAACGACCATAACCTAAAACGACGACAGGGCGATAACTAGTAGCAACTTTTTCCAGCACTATTAATCGCTTTACCCCACGAAACGTTTAAAAGTATCTAAGTAGGTAAAGGTATTTTCAGTACGACACGTTGCTGTAATCTCAAAAATATGTATGCGGTATGCATTTTTCAGGATATGTTAAAAACATTACATATGGAACTGGTCGATTGATCCATTTAAGTAAAATATATACCTTAATGAGTTTTCCAAATTTCGTCCATTGAGATTGAGTTAGCTGCTATATTGAGCCAATCAGGATCTTTAAAATAGCTAGACAAAACATGATACGAAATTAATAAATCTGAGACAAAAACGGAACCGGCTCGCTATATTATTTGAGTAAACAAATCGTTCAAAATCAAACATTTCTCAGCGAGTCACGTTGCGCGCACACATGTTACCCCACGTACAGCGCTCACCTTCACATTGACATACTTGTTACGATATACACTAATGAAATGCTTGTTATTTATGCAATTTGTCTATACGTCTTTTAGAAATTATATTTTGTTGTGACCAATCAGTCGAATATTTTATACTATATATTGTTAACACTGGCAGTTTATAATGAAATAAAAAAAATGATGATAGTTAACTTCGTATGATGCTTCGTAAATCTATAAAATTTACACACAATAGATAGTAGTTAGTGAATATTCTACTTAAGCCAACCAAACTTTAACCGCATACCTACATATAGATTCCAATTAGCAAACTTATTTAATTACGTCATATGATTGACTAGCTTCCGTCTCTGACTGCGAAGGCTAGTCAGGAAAAATGCAGGTTTTAGGTCGCCTATATAGCTTCTCTATTCCAAATTTCATCCAAAACCGTTTAGTAATTTTTGCATGATTTAGATTTTGATGAGAATCAATTCTCTCGAAATTTTGCGTTTATAATTATTAATCGGAAGTACCCAAAGCAACAGGAGATATAGTCATTCGCAGATAATATAACAAAACGCAGTAAGCGCCAAAAATATTATATCTTTCAAAAAACTTTTTTGTGTAAATGTAATTACCCAGTTCTTGTCTTAGTAATCAATACTCCATAAATATTTACGAATACGTATAAAAAAAAATTAAAAAAATTAGGACATTTTATGAAATAAAAAATAATTTATAATTTCACGTTATCGATCAATATATATGTATATTATAACTACAACACACAACCGTATCAAATTATTATAACGGGAAAATCATGTTAAGCTTTCATACGACTATACCTACTAATATTTACTTTACTATATTACAAATACTGAATCATAGTATATTGTAGGTAGAAGACAATGCAAATTGTACCCTTTCTTATCTTGCCAACCTACCTACCCACGGTACCTTCATACGTAACTAATGCAAATACAGACCGGTTCATAACAATTACGGCGCACCAGTATTGTTGATAAATGTCTATTGTACAAATATTTTTCTTGTTAACTGAGGACAACTCCAATAATTTATAGCGATTACGATACGTTCTCAATTCTATTCTGATTGAAATTAAATATAACTGCAACTGGTTCGTTCAGTTGTAGAATTGGTAAACGATTACGTTTCGATTCGTTTGCGATGAAGTGATAATATGTCACTAGAATTGGTTACTTGTTTGTATATATTTAAGGACTTAATGTTAATAATTTTTTTTAATAGAGGTTAACGTTTTAGGTCTATTCACTCACGAAGGCGCGCCCAGTCAGGTAAGTTTTTTTTTATTTTATTTTAATAATACACACTTAATAAATTAAAACTAATTGGTATTTTTTTGCTGTTCTTACTCTTAATTATCTGACGCTCATCACTAAGAGATATTGTAATCACGAGCGTCACTCACTCATACTAATGCAAACCGATAATAATTTAATTAAGCCCCCCTTAATTAAATTATTTTTGTAATTGCGCCGTCGCTAGTGAATAGATCTATATATGTATATTGGAAATAATAACAATTTAATACATGTTACTTTAAATAAACCAAACAACATCCCTAACCATATTATAAATGCGAAAGTTTGATGATTGGTTTGTATCTAATTATTTTTGCATAAAGTGACCTAGGGTTCTTATTCCACAAGAATGAAGCCACGAGGAATCAATAATCGATAAAAAATTATTTAATAATCGATTAGTAAAATCAATTAATAATCGATAAATAATGGATCCGACGCAACTTGGTGCATGGAAAATTATTGTAAATTACAATAATTTTCGTATATTAAGTTTGTATCGTATATTGTGACCTTCAATAATTAAAGTTATGTAATTATTGTTTTGAATTTCCAAACATGAACGAATGTATATCCGTCTGCCAAAATATTATTTACGTTACTTTGTATTTAATACTAGCTGTGGCTTTATAAAATAAATTTATAAATCTTTACCTATAGAACACAATCCATGACCACAATATAACTCCCTCGAGGGGGCTAAATAAATAGTAGCCTTTATTCTTCCCCGGGACTCAAACTATCTCCATACCAAACTCCATATAAATTTCTTTCGCAGTTATAATATTAGTCAGTACTTATATAGACTTAAAACCCTGTTCAACAGGCCTTATATTTATTACCTACCTACCTGTTTTATTTATTTTGTTGTTAGATAATACCTATATGAAATAGAATACCTTCGAAAAGCGAGCAAAAACGGATTCATACGGATTCCAAATGAATAATAGAAAAAATATTTTTGGTAGATACCTATCCACTAAATAAAAATATTTGATTTTGTACAATTTTAATGATCTACAGCAGTTAAGAATTTTTCTAAAGTAAATTAGAAAGCGTACATTTTTAAATAATTAAAATATTATCGGCCTGTAAACATATCTACTCACTCGAAGCACAAAACCTTCTTCTTCCCGGACTGTACCATAGACACGTTGAACCACATTGCCACTAACCTTAAACACCAGTTTTCGGTGGTTTCCAACGCAAACGTTTACCGCTGATTAACCGAACACTATTTGAAATATACAACTATTACGTTGTAGAGTCAAAGAGGCGTGCGGCAGCCGAGCCAGACTTTCACTAATGCAGAATGTTGCAGGTGCAATTGCATAATTGGAGGAAACGTTACGAAAATCTTCGCAGACGTCCTGCTTGTGTATCCTTCCCTAATTCCGCTTGTTAGCATCGATACGATGAACAATCATAAATATTCTTGCGTTCGTCTGTCCGTCGATCATTTGATTATTTATTCTGTAAGTTTAACAATTCAAGCCTCGATAGAAGATATGTAGGTATATGGACCGCTTAGTGATACAAAACTGACAGGATCTTAATTGCTTGGACTATTGTCATAAGTATCGCAAGCGATTTATTTAGAACTTTAGTATTAAAGTATTTAGAATTCTTTAGTATCCCATTGACACACAAAATACGGATCACTTGTTAAATTAACTTTTAAGCAATGATACCAGTATATCTAAGATATATAATGACTATCATAATGTGTAATGTTTCCCAACACATCATCGTTGTAATCGCAATATTAAGTTTATCGATGTACTTACTTGTGACGTAATTGCAGCGTAACAGATCATTAGGGACTTGAATGAGTAAAACATGTGTTACGTTAAATACGCATCGTTTGCAATAATTACAATACAGTATTACTTTACTGAGCCCTGATTGCCTAGTGCATAGAAAACGTCAATTTTAGCCAAAGATCGTCGGTTAAGATCCAGGAAAGCATCGCAGAATTTTCATGTGCTTAATTTTCTTATAATTCATCACGTGCTCGGCGTTGAAAGAAAATACTCGCATGAAATTCTGACAAATGTCTACCCATCCGCACCGTAACTGTGTGGTGGAATAAGGTTGAAAACCTTCTTCTAAGCGGGGCTTTTGACCATTTTCAGGCTACTGCTATCCTTATTACTTTTCTAACTACTAAACTTCAAGATATAGTTATCTTCCATAACATATGTTTATATAACACTACCGCCAAACAGGCGCGTTGCCGTTTTCCTGTATAAAAAGATAATTTAATTATTGTCATTACGAACACAAAAACCACGTGACAGTGTAATAGACTGCAGACACAGCAACAATAATTAGCAACATATAAATACTCGGTTGATTCGAAACAATTATTACCCCATTTATTTCAAATCAACTGAGCCAAAAATATGTCATATCCCTGAAGTCAATAGAAAATCTTAAATCGTGAAGTACTTGCAGTGTGTTTGTGTCAGTTCTTTTAATCGGTGTCAAGTAAGTTCTCCATTATAAGTGTGATGTCTTCGTTTTGGTTTAACTGACCTCATCTTCTGATCACTGAACATCTTCTTATCCTTATATATTTACCAGCAAAACAAGTTGCAACAAATTTGATTGTGTTAAAACCTTCTATGTATTAAAAATGTACGTGGCAATTTTCATAGTAATCAGTCAGTATCAAAGTCTACTAAACTTCAGTACATATAAAAACATCACTTTATATAAATATTTATATTGCTGATCGATTAACTATTGATCTCTAAATGACGTCGATTTTTAAAATGTCATTAAATTTATGTTTAATGTCATAAAATTAAAATATCATTAACAGTAATTTCATATTAATTGTTTTCTGTTTATTTTCTTATCAATTAATTATATACACATCTATAATTTTATTTATGTATTGTATATTTTAAATAACATTATTATTGAAACGAGGTTATGTTAATCGAATGCATCTTTGCATAATTATACATAAATATAAAAATCTTTTCGATGGATTTAAAATCAAGTACATAATTATATAAAGATATATAAGTTTATAATTTTGTTCTGTTTTTGTACATTGAATATTATATCCTTATGTATTATTTGCATGTTTCTTCTACAACGTTATGTCAACTATAAGTGTGGGTCAAATATCATAACTGAATTTTCAATTCCAAAAACCGATGTACATTCATTAATTTAACTAGTTAGTTAGTCTATTTGTATTAAATAGTATTTATGACAATATTATGACAAGGGAATTATCGCTCGATTTTTCTTAAAAATGTGTTATATTATCTGTGGCATAAAAAAATATAATATTAATCCGAAACTTGCGATGCAATGTGCATTTTCTTTGATTATAAGTACGAGAAAGTCAATCCGAACTTATCCTTCCCTCAATTTGATAAGAGATTTAGTATTTAAGTGATCGGGACTGTGCATGCTTTCCATTTAACTGGTTTTATTTTGTGCTGTGTGCAATAAATAATACACAAAGCAGCGGTTTGACTAAGTTTCCAACTATAACCTGCCATCGGGAGATCACTATTCGCAGTACCGATTATTATTATTAGTATTAACTTGTACACGGGCAATAAATGTAACGGATTTATCTGTCCATACTTAAGTTTTGTGATTTGTTAATAAGTAAGACAATTTATCGTGTGCTGTATATTAATTTATTTTATGTAGCGATAACAAAACCAGGCGAATCAGCACACATATGTATGTACATATATTATACGCTAATTTCAATTTTAATAATTACAAGTGCGTGACTTACATATACTTTAAATACAAATCATTATAAAACAACATTTTATTAAATTAATTTGATGTGATTTTTATTGTAATGTAATAATAATTTCAATAATAAGGATGTATCAATCTTAGAGATTGAATCCAATGAGATTTTTGTAGATATAAATATAATTATATACATCACAAACGAAACGATATAATTGCACCAAGTGCGCTAATTGTAAAATGATCTCGTAAACTCGTGACTTTCGAAGAGACATTACAGGCACAAGGGACATTACATCTTAGGTCCCAAGGTTGGTGGCGCATAGGTGATGTAAGGAATGGTTAATATTTCTTACGGCGCCTTTGTCTATGGGCGGTGGTGACCACTTACCATCAGGTGGCCCATATGCTCGTCCGCCAACCAATGCCATAAAAAAAAGAGAGATAAAATCAAAACGAGTGCTTCGAAAGGTAAAAAACATATTTATTTTGTTAACAGAAAACTACCGCACCCGTAAAAGTGAATCTTATAGAATATAATGTTATAATCTTTTGGACCCCTATAACCTTGAAAGCTATAATGAAGCCAGGAGTCAATGTCACGTGGTGCACGACACGTAAAAACTTATAAGGTTAATCGCTGGCGCGTGAGTCCGATGCGTTTCGCTTGTGTAACTGCGCGTGAGCCTACACGTAAATAGCCGTATCGAGCTTATAGCTTGCTTGCTACGGCCGTCCTTAAGATTTTATGTAAACCGTATATTGTTTACGGCACTGCTAGTAGGAAAAATTTTAGTCATTCGTTACTATACAAATTTACTAAAAATAGTACTTTTTACTTTACTATTACTATGCCAGGCAGCAGGCAATTGGACCTGATGGTGATTAAAAATATAAAAATATCCTCGGGTGAACTTCCTGAGTCGGGTCTTGAGTGTTGAAAACATGAGGGAGTGATGCCCACAGTTCCCAATTCAGCTGTTCACACGGTAAATGTGTGATTATGGAAAGGAAAAGAGGCTTCACGTTTTTCATACTCAATACAGCGTTTGCGCTTATCATATTATCATAAACTTTCGTTATGATATTCGTGATTTAGAGGTCAAAATACGTTGTTATACCAAATTTCAGATCAGGTATTCGGGAGTTTATGCAGATCCTCTTCAATCCAACCACAATCCAAATGAAACTAAAATGTCGTACATCTTGAGGGTGAACGGTGACAGGAAATTCGTGGAAATTGTTTAGTTCTACTCTTACTCTACTATTTTTAAATTAATTTTACAAAAATAAAGTATTTACATATCTTTAACTTGTTTAGTCAAGGAATGTTACTGTATGAATAATCCGATTAAAAAAAAAATCATAACGTATCTAATTAATTTTTTTTTTTCCTTTTTTTTAATTAATCTTTATTTTGTTATTTACTGTTACTGTATGAATAATCCGATTAAAAAAAAAATCATAACGTATCTAATTAATTTTTTTTTTTCCTTTTTTTTAATTAATCTTTATTTTGTTATTTACTGTTGTTTTTGTTCGAATTACTTGTACACAATTACTTGGTAATATTATTTATGTTATTCGACACTTATCGTATAAGTATATTATGAACATTATTGTTTAATTTTTTTTTAATATTTTAACATATCATTAAATTAACAATCGCCTACGCATTTATATATATATATTTTAAATTATAATGTTAGTTTCAATAAATAAATATTTATGTTTTATTCCCAAGAAGTTAAGGTAAAGCTGGACCACTTATAAATTTATAAATTTTAAGATTAAAACTCTTTCAATGAGTGGTTCAAATAATACAACTAATAGACAACATATATATAACATAATAAAAGGATTTTAAGGGTGGTTTAAATCAAAAATAAAATAGTTAAAAATATTTAACCCTAATTTAATTTTACGCAATGTTGAAAATAAACTTTAATAATGAAAGCGTTTCGAAACGCTGACAAGCACCATAGAAATAATACGTACGTAATGTAGGTTTATATTAAGGAAAAATACCATTAACTATAAAAGTGATAATCTTTAATGGGACTTTTACGGTATTTTAATAATGTTGATAAACAAAAACGATTGATACAAATACAAATAATTTATTTGATAAAAGAAATATGAATTTAGAGAGAGTCATATAATCAATACGTGTGGACAATACAATCTATGACAATGTAATTAACAACATTTAATTGATGGCACTATAAGTAAATTGAAATAACTATTTCGACAAACTGTAATAAGCTGACGACATTGTCAAAGTCTCGGGTCGTTGACCTTGACTGGTTGCGATACATTTTCGGTTATTAGGGTTAGTAGGTTTATTAGGATTACCATTCAACAGACTTAAGGCAAGATGACATGTCAGTCATATTTCCCTGTATATATTTTATTCGATACCTAACACCGCACGTAATTATTACAATTATTTTGTCCTGAGCACGCCGTATTATTATTATTTATTATTGTTTTTTCTTTCTCTTTTTTTCTCCCTTTTAGAGGGATAATAAAACAGATACAAGAGCCTAAGTTAAGTGTATTAACCTTTGTAGAGTTAAGCATATGATTATGATAGGAATTTACGTGTGAGACGGCAAGTGTTGAGAATAACTGCTTTCTAAATAAGTGTAATGGTGGATGCGGGCATTTGCAGTGCGTTTAGGTTAGACGAAAGGGTTTTTGGGACAACGCCCGTTGTAGATACTACAATGGGCAAGATTTTTACTATTATTATTATACTTAATTGTTGATAACGTTATGCTTAAACGTAGTTCGGCCTATTAATATATTTTGTTATTATTATTTTATATTGTATATTGTTTGTACCTTATATTACAAATGGAATATATTTAATGTATGTTTGTAAGTATTTATTATATTAAAACCTCGAAATGTTAAGCCTTGTTATCTAGGTTCGAGTTTGTTGCCACAGTTTCCAGTACATAGTTTATCGTCTGTTTTTACATTACCGTGTGCAAAGTTGTTACAAATACATATAAACATTGATAAGCAAAATACACTCACAACTGTAGATTATTTGATAGATTTTTTTATTTTAAAACCAATAATGTACATTGCGCTACATTTTTTTTTCTCTTAATCATAATTGATGACGTGCATTCACAAAATGCATAATGAAAAAGTTTATTTAAAATAATTATCATTATAACATTCGAGTGTACAGTTACTGATAATTAAAAATTAAGACTGATTCTTTATGAAACAAAATTAATCTTTATCTATATTAATAATTTCGTTCAGGTCTACAATAGACCCGATCGAAACCTACCCACAATTATAGAACGTTAAAAAATAATGATTTGATTGACTAAGCCAACATATGTCAGCAAAATTCGTATAATTGAGATATTTCGTTATAAATTCCGTAAAATTCAATGGCGTGAAGTTCAATGGGCCTGGCCCGGTAATGTTTAGTTTTATTTATTTTACTCGAGCGAAGCAGGTTTTCCATCTATTATTAGAATAAAACTGAGCTAAAACGTTTGGGTTCTTAGAGCGTTGAAAATATACAAGAACACAATTATATTTTTTATATAATAGGTAGCGAACGCGCAGGCTGAGGGATATATGCAACATATATTACTGTTTATTTTTATTTAATGCGTTATATGTGAAAAATATGATTAATTATGAATACAATGGCCGTTTTTATTTAACCATCGCCAATCGGCCCAGTGATACCGAGATGGCCCAGTGGTTAGAACGCGTGCATCTTAATCGATGATTGCGGGTTCAAACCCAGGCAAGCACCACTGAGTTTTCATGTGCTTAATTTGTGTTTTTAATTCATCTCGTGCACGGCGGTGAAGGAAAACATCGTGAGGAAACTTGTATGTGACTAATTTCAACGAAATTCTGCCACATGTGTATACCACTAACCAGCATTGGAGCAGCGTCGTGGAATATGCTCCATACTTTCTCCCCAAAAGGGAGAGGAGGCCTTAGCCCAGCAGTGGGAAATTAACAGGCTGTTAATGTATGTATGTAATCTTAATTTATAATGTCCTGACAACAATATAAGCTAAGTGAGCTGAATATCACACTGTTTTTATACAATAGTGTTTATATATTTTTACTTTTTTTACCTACTACTGTCTGTATAACTCAAGTGTGTTTATTTTTGTATTAAAGACAAAATTGACAATCTTTTTCAGTTTTCCTCGGATTTTCAATAATGATTACTCGAATTTCGACCACTGATCAGTCATTAGTTATAATTATCTGTGGAGCGAGATTATTTGGAAAATTATTTTGGACGTTATGTTCCATTTTAAAAAAGGGTTACATGCCTATAATTAAATACTCGGTTATAGGGAAAATACGTCCGGTTTTTATAATATTCTTTAAGATACAAATGCGTCAATAACCAAACACGTAGCGCAAGTTCTAACGTATTTATAAACTGTATTTTGCTGTTTTGTCATAATCTAACAATTCAGTTATTCTAAGTATTTGTATTAAGATGAATGTTAAATAGTACATTAGTAATCTTATCCCTCACTGTTATCAAATTGTGTTTTCTTTTCGCTGTTTTGCTGTCGCTTTTAGCTGTTTTCTTTTGAAGGCGAATAACGAAAACACTGCTAAATATTTGTACATATAATTTGTACCAGCATATTCAGCATGTTTAAGAGAACTTGTTAGATAAAAATTATAATATAATTCAACGTATATCGTAGCGACAGCAACGTCCCAGGTTTACTAGTATTTAATATATATCAAGTAATGTAAGTATCTATAAACCAATGCTATATACCTTAACCGATAAAAACTTTTAATACATTAATTTTGTTGTTACAATGACATAGATAGGATATTTAAACCTTGATAACATATTTCATGTATAATTAAACAAGAACTTACCATGGCGCCTTTGACAACAGGTTCCGCGCGGTGCCATTTTTATGCGTTTCTACCGAAGCCATTTGGATCTGAAAACAATAGCATGTTATAATTTATACAAATATAAATGTTAAGGCACGTCTGTCTGTCTGTCTCTTTGTCTGTTGCTTTTTATGACCAAACCACGGAACCGAATTTCATGATATATGATATAAACAAGCTTGAACTACTAAGAAGAACATAGGCTTTATGCCTCATACTTAACAACCAACGTCTAAAATGCGTGCCAAGCCAAGGGTGACAACTAGTGAACAAAAAATAGCCGTATAACATATTATTTAGTTTAAATAAAATTGATATATTTTTTTTATAAAACGTCATCTTCAAATAAAAGGTTATATATAAAACCTTCATTTAAGCTTGAAGGTGTGACGTCAGAACTCGCAAGACCTTTTTCTCTCAATCAATATATGACGCCCTTTATGTTCATTTATTAATTTAAATTCTTTCAAAATTATTAAAGACCAATTCAAAACCAAATCGTGGGCTGAACCTTAATAAATATAATAAGTGCAGGCGAATAATATTCTTTTACTCTGTAAAATAGATCGCCTTACTATATATATATCTATCTACTCTCTATATCTCTATACTATCTACTATATAGTATCTTTATACTCTCTATATCTCTATATCTGTTAGATCGATGGAATCGATCGATAGGCGTTCAGCTTGATCTATTCAAATCAAATCAAAATCTTTATTCAAGTACGCTTTTACAAGCACTTATGAATCGTCATTTAACGAACTATATTAAGTAAAGCCAACACCGGTTCGGAATGTAGATTGTACCGAGAAGAACCGGCAAGAACCTCAGTAATTACTCATTTTCAACGTCTAAAAATACAGTCATGTTAGTTAAGTACAATTAATAAGTACAACAACGAAATACTAGATGTATCGGAGTTATTACTGTATATGTAAAGATAACATTACAGACTTCTTAATGTTCTTAGCTACGACTAATTATATAATGATGTTACAAAAGTGCTTTGTAATTATTTTATTTTTCGTTTTCCTTTTAACCGTGTGCAAATGTATAAAGTAAGATATAAAAATACGCATATGCAAAATAGGGATTAGTTTGTAGAGACGAATAGTATAAATTTATATAATTAATTATTATAAACAAAAAACTATCATTGTTAATATACTCTATTGTTGTGAGATACGTTCATAAAAATATAAAATACTCTTGTAGGAATTGTGACGTGCTTAGTATTAGTACTAGGAACAACCATGAGCTTAGCTTTTTTTAGGCAATATTTTACAAAAGAATACCGGAAAACATTGGAATTTTTAAATTATACGCGTAATGCAAAATAACAGCCGAGATGGCCCAGTGGTTAGAACGCCTGCATCTTAACCGATGATTTCGGGTTCAAACCCAGGCAGGCACCACTGAAATTTCATGTGCTTAATTTGTGTTTATAATTCATCTCGAGCTCGGCGGTGAAGGAAAACATCGTGAGGAAACCTGCATGTGTCTAATTTCAACGAAATTCTGCCACATGTGTATTCCGCCAACCCGCATTGGAGCAGCGTGGTGGAATATGCTCCAAACCTTCTCCTCAAAGGGAGAGGAGGCCTTTATCCCAGCAGTGGGACATTTACGGGCTGCTAATGCTAAATGCTAATGCTAATGCAAAATTAAAAAAAATACGTTAAAGAGCGCTTGTGTGTTAAAGGATATTATAAAACAAAGGAATCCTTCGATAATAACACACCTTGGAATTGCAACGTCACGCAGTCGCCTTTAGACAGTTTCAAATAGAAATGTATACAGTTATTGGCTTACGATCGCCGGTTCTTCTCAGGTTTGAGGTGTTTCTTACCGAACCAGTGCAGGACTTCTTCTCTTGAAAGTTAATAATTAAATAACGTTTCTATATTTAATCAAGATTATTGACTTTTGATTTATTCGCATCATTTTTATACTAATAGAACATTTAATATTTTAAATGATAGCTCTGTGAGGAACTAAGTTATTTGAATTAATTTAAAACATAAATTATTCGAATAAAAAAATGTATAATTAATAAATGCTAATGGACGTATCTTATTTCTTTGTTACAGAAATTGTAATCATTCTATGCGCTATTTTATTTAAGACTGGTGAATTTAAATATAATAAGTAATAAAATAATCGCAATTAAAATATAATGGCCGACACGGTAAAAATTACTTTAATAGTCGTTTAAAACAATTAATGCACACACATAATCTAAGTAGGTACCAGAATATACACTCATTGTCTTAAGTTCAAGTTTTTTTAAGCTCTCAACTCTATTTAGTATAAAACAAAGTAGTTTCCCGCACTCTGTACGCTTAGATCTTTTAAACTAAATCGTTTTAATCAATAGAGTGATTCAAGAGGATGGCTTATACTACATGCATCTTATAGTAGAGAAAAGCCGAGATTTTCAAATTTGCTATACGGAAAATGTACGTTTTTTCGTTTTTTCTTTAATCTGAAAGTTTTATTGTGTAGCCGAAACAGGTAGCTATTTGCTTATAGCTTCATACATTTGGTAGTACGTGTATAAAATACGTGTGAGTAAAAATATAGCGTTTTTATTATCACTAATGTACATAGTGTACTAGTTTCCGCCAACAGCTTCGTTTGTCCTTTTCTGTAATAATACGTGTATGCAATATTCCATGGTGATCGATTGGGTAGTCAAGTGGTTAAAGTGTATTAAATAATTAAAGGAAATCTTTCACCTTCATAATATGTTTTAGTTGTGTAATGACTCGAGCCTTTTCGAACTCAATCGAAATAACAATGTATTCTGACAGTTGAAGTTTCGGTCGACATTTATATAAAACTATGTTACTTGATTCAATTGTACAGTCTCAACATGAATATATATTTCAGGTATTTGGAGAATCCGTTTTCGGATTCAAAAGATGCTTTTTAGAGATACATTTTATAAGTAACGCTCTCAGTGTATCAGGTCACTTATATTGTTTTTTTTTTTGGGCCGCCTAATGTTAAATGGTCACTACCGCCCATAGACCTTGGTGCCGTTAAAAATATTAAGCACCCCATACCTTCGCCAATGCGCGATGACGCACCTTGGGTACCAAGATATTATGTCGTTTGTGTCAGTAGTAACACTGGCTCACTGACCCTTCAAGCCGGAACACGACAATACCAAGTATTAATGCTTGATGGCAAAATATCCGATGAGTGGGTGGTTACTACCCAGACGGGCTTACACAAAGCCCTACCACCAAGTAAATGAATAACTTAGATTCTAAATAGTCATAATTGACAATTTTAACAATTTGGTGTATCTTTATTAAAGAGATTATTATTAATAATATGCTATAGAAATTTCTGTTGTGTTTGACAAATATTGTTATATTAAAAGTGAAGATATATTAACTAAGAACTGTTTGTAGTAAATCATAAAACGGACTTATAAACAAAACACTCGTGATATTGA
The DNA here is from genome assembly GCF_905147765.1 of Vanessa atalanta. Lineage (NCBI taxonomy): Eukaryota > Metazoa > Arthropoda > Insecta > Lepidoptera > Nymphalidae > Vanessa > Vanessa atalanta. The sequence continues at coordinate 2,314,972 of NC_061871.1, forward strand.
TAAGTACGGTTTGTTTTGGTTCTTTCCTATTCCTATTGGAAAAGAGTATAGTTTTAATCACTACAAATCGAATGGAGAAGTTCTAAAGTAATATTATAGAAAAGCACTCATATCTACCATTAAACAAAAATTCTAATTATTTAAAGTTAATTACGTAATCATTTATAAAAAAATACCACTTTAACCAACGATATAGAATACTATAGCAAGCAATAGCTTGCTGATGATACAACTTTAATTTTTTAAATTAATAATACTTTCTCAGGTCGGAGGTGTTTATTTCTGAATCAATGGTAGATTTTTAACAAACAAAAAGCAAGTGTAGCACATCTATATTGAAAGAAACTTTTGATTTGAGTTGAGTTTTGATATTGTTTCCTATTTCCCAAGAACCAATTCTATAAAAAGATAATTAATTTAAATTCGTTCCAGAAATGTATGAATGGAATGAAAAGGGTATCATGCTATTCAGCTGTGTTTTCAGTGTTTTGTTTTAAATTTGCATTCAATTAAACAGCATCGTTCAAGAAATTCTAAAGAAAACTTTTTGTAATTATAGAAATATTAGTTTATTACTTACGACTGTTAACTAATTAGATTTTACGTTTATATTTGACATTTTACTTATACACGTATATTAACTATTTTATTTTGTTATTTAAAATTTAATCATTGTGTCAGGCGATAAGATAAAAGTTATATATCATTTAGGAGAATATTAGGTAATCATAATTAATAATAATATGCCAAACGATTGTACTTATGTTGACAAGAAAAAACAACTTACATCTTTTTAATTGAAAATAATATAGCACTGAACTGTCAACCGCAAAATGGCGGGAACTTGTAAATATAATCTGCGCTATTTTAAACGCGTCCAACTGACGACGGATGCCGCGAATGACTGGCTAACAGGCGAAGTGGCGATTCGCGATGCGTTCGGAAATTAGGTCGTAGTTATACATACTGCCATTGAGATATTAATCACATCTGTTCATATAGACCAAGTTCGAACAATATCATGACTTTCCATTTATTTCCTCTTAAAAATGATATATTAAAACGTTTTATCCATGACAAATTAACAAAATAAATAACTTTACATATACATATATAGTATAAAATTATTCCAATTGATCTCTTCGAAATAATTAACTGAGAACGTGTCTCGTTGCTCTAGTCGCTCGCTTGTACGAATGCCAGATCCCGAGGTTCCATGTATGTTTAAATAATAACTGCATTTTTGTAAGTAGCTTTGAAAACACTGAGCTATATTTAGACGTGCCAGACTATCGTTGCATCGAATTATAAGAGTAAGTTCGTGAGTGTGCAACTGTCTTGCACACACACTAGTGCAATTTAAGATAGTTTAAATTAATATATCATGTCTATTCGCTTACCTTTGATAGAAAAGTGGAGAACGCCTGTCTAATCCACCTAAAACAAACATTCGAACTAATCTTAGTAAATAAAACTTCAGCAAAGTTTTGGGCAATAAAATATTTGTGTGACGACGGGATTACAGAAACAATATACGGAAATTAAAGTCCAATTAAATTTCAATACGATTTCCTGCCTTTCCAAGTGACACTTACCAACCTTGTTATTTGTTTTTGTGAAAAAAATATTTAATGCTTCATTCTGAACTGGTTGTTTTCATTAAATTAATTTAAACGCAACAATTGCGTCAAAGCACAACTTGGCTACTCGATCTTATGCTGTTACCGCTTGTGGTCATTGGCTTTGTTGCTATTTTTGTTTTTCTTTTTGATTTTGATGCTACTTCGTAAGTCCATACAGCCTATGCAATGTGCGAGATTAATTCTTACATTTATCGAGTTGTCAAAGTTTATTTATTTTATTTATTTATTGAAAAAGTTACACCATCAACTAATCACTAAGTACTTAAAATTAATATCTGATGTGGGTAACATTCAAAGTGATACGTCTTTATAGGTGTAAACAACATTCTTTGTTTTGATTTTTACAGAAATTTAAAAAAAAATCATCTTATTGACTTCAAGCAGTTTTTACAATATTTGAATATTCATTTGAATGAAATAATATGAGTTTCCCTCATTTTTAAATAAATATTTAAAATATTTAAAACAATTATATATTACTACTACTAACAATTAGAATATACAGGAAATACGATACTTCATCTAGTATAAGTTATAATTTTTATTAAAAATTTTCTAGATCTAACTTATTAACATAACATACATTAAGTTTAGAAGTTTAAAGAAATAGTTGTCTGTCCTGATTTGAAGAACTATCATTGTTTGGGATGTTCATGTTTAATTCATTGTTCTATCAAAAGTTCAATGACCTGACATAAATTGTTTTACTTTAAACATTTTTATTATTACTGTATACATTGCTAATGAATATCTGTGCTTGTGCAATTGTAATGTTTTAAACGACACACACGCACACACACACGATGACCGAAGTCATGCATCGTAACTATATTGAAAAATTGTACTATTGGCTGTGTATTTTCATACCATTTTCACCTAATAATTAAAAAAATAAACAGATTAACAGTAATACTTATATAAAGTAGTAATGAAGTATAGTAATAGTGTTCTAAAGTTAAATTAAATATTTTATATATCAATAAACAAAGTTGTCACATTATTAATCTACCTACATGCTACAAGTTAAAAAAAAACAATGTACTCTAGTATTATTCCACGATTTATATCAATCATATCATATCGCCGGCAATAGCTAAGCATAACATGATATGAATTTCGTTATTTTTTAAGCAACTCACTTAAAGTTTCGCACGTTAGCCCTAGTTGCGTAAAGGTCAGTCGCATTTCATCTGTCAAAACATTCCATTCGGCCTTGAAAGAGAATGCGTGGTACAGCACCAGTTAAGTCAACGAGTTCATTTTCTAGGTCGAAGATTTAATTTGAGCTCGTTAACGTGACCATAAAACTGCTATGAATAATATCTAACAATATAATGTAAGTATTTTTTTTAAGTATTTATAATATATTTATCTAGTCTGGTACACTTTTAAAGTTACTTAACGGCATGAAATTTTGCACAGGAATTAATCGTATTAAACAGGAATTTACAAAATTCATCTTCTAATCTGGTAAATTGGGAATGAAAGTTTGTATGGAAATTCATAATTTTTGATGTTAGATATATAAAAAGTATTTATCCTAAGACAATTTGCTAAAGAAAGTAGTTAAATCTCTTATGACAATTCATTACCTAAGAGGGTGAAACTTAGGATGAAAGTTTGTAAATTATTGCCTTATTTTACTGTTAAAAATATGGATATCTGTATTTGTTTATGATTAAAAGATTGTTCTTACAACGTTTTAAAAATCACCACCTAAGAGGGTGAAAGTGGGGATAGGTTCATAGAAAGTGTGCTTTAAGGTAAAATAAGGGGATGTGTGCAATGCATGTCACAAAAAATCTCTTATATTTAAGAAAACTGTAAGTTTCTGTACAGTATTTCCGATAGGTCATCGGGTACACGGCTATTTATAGATATGATTATTTGAGTTTCATGACACTTGTCTTATAATAAACTCAGCTGACGTTATCCTGGAGGTAAATATTATACTGACTATTAATGAGCCATAGCCACAGTACATACATACATACAGGTCTTTCAAATAAGCAGTATTCCAAAAGTTGGAAGAAACTTCACTCTTGAAAAAAAATCCAGATGGCGCTGCGATCAACATAACCTATTTTCACATAATTAGTCGCTATACGCAAACAAGGCGAGTAGCCTTTATAATTAAAATCAAGTTCAGTGATTTTTGTTTCACAACTTACTATTACTACACGTGATATAAACGTGCACTACTAGTGGTTTCGTTGTTTATTTTTTTACGATTCTAAATCTGATTTGGATACATTTCTGTGTTTTTTTTTTTTATGAAAATTAATTGAGACCGTTGCGAATCAAAACAAAAACAATGACTAAAACATAATTACTAGTTTTAACTCACATATATCATACCTAACATTAAGTAAAATTTATTGCTAATTAAAATAAAGAGTGAATTAACATTATACATAATAGCATAAATATTTTAAATTACTTTTAAAAAACCTTCATAAAATCCAGTTAAAAGTAATTAAAATTTTAATTTCATTTAAACTAGCTTACAACCAAATTGAAATATTTTATTGCATTAACAGCCTGTAAATCTTCCACTGCTGGGCTAAGGCCTCTTCTTCTTTTTGAGGAGAAGGTTTGGAGCATATTCCACGACGCTGCACCAATGCGGGCTAGTGGATACACATGTCAAAGTCAAGTCAAAAGTCAAAAATCTTTATTCAATATAGAAGTGTTTACACATGCTTATTGATTGTCAAAAATCTACCACCGGTTCGGAATTTAGCACCTCGGACCTGAGAAGAACCGGCGAAAGAAACTCAGCGGGATATATATATATATTTTTTAAACATTTTCCATGTACAATGATAATTATATTTTAGTTATTTGAAACAGCCTGGAGACGATCATTTTATTCCCAAGGTGTGCAATCAACTAAAAAGTCATTAGTGTTGTAATATCCTTTAGCACACAAACGCTCTTTAACGATTCTTTTGAATTTTATAATTGAATAATTTTGAACGTTTTCTGGGATCCTGTTGTAAAAACGTATACATTGCCCCAAAAAAGAGTTACTAACCCTGTGTAATCGGGTACTTGGAGTAACAAGTTTATTCTTGTTCCTAGTGTTAATAAAATGTACGTCACAATTTCTGGGAAAATCATTTATGTTTTTGCGTACATACATAACATAATCAAAAACAAATTGAGAAGCAATAGTCATTATTTTAATTTCTTTAAATTTACCTCTTAACGAATCTTTTGAGCCCAGGTTATAAATTGCACGAATAGCCCTCTTCTGCAGTACAAAAATAGTATTAATGTCAGCTGCATTACCCCAGAGTATGATGACATACGACATTATACTGTGGAAATAACTGAAATACACAAGGCGAGCCGTATCCTCATCAGTCAAAAGTCTAATTTTTTTTACCGCATAGGTTGGAGAGCTGAGTCTATTCGCCAATTTATTTATATGGGGGCCCCATTGGAGCTTAGTCTATTGTCATACCAAGGAACTCTGTTGATTCTAAAACATCTAATGCTTCCCCGCTTAAACGTACACTCGTTTTGACATATCTTACATTGAGAGTAGTGAATTTAATACATTTAGTCTTTTTACTATTTAACATTAAATTATTAACACTAAACCAATTTACTATTTCAGAGAGAGTATTGTTCACATAGTCATATATTGAACGACGTCTTTTTATTTTAAAAATTAAAGAAGTATCTTCAGCAAACAATACTATCTCGAGTTTATCACCTAGGAGATGTGGCAGGTCATTTATATAAACAAGGACGAGAAATGGTCCAAGAATTGATCCTTGAGGGACCCCCACAGTAACTGGAGACACGGGAGATCTATTTCCATTTACATCAACCCTCTGAATCCGATTGCTCAGATACGAAATCAGAAGTCTGAGTGCAGTGTCCCTAATTCCATAATGACGTAGCTTCCTGACCAAAGTTTCGTGTTGCACACAATCAAAGGCCTTAGATAAATTACAAAATATCCCTAAGGCAGCCTGTGACTCCTCCCAGGCCCTGTAAATATTTTTAACGAGCTCAACACCAGCGTCAGTTGTCGAGCGACCCCTTGTAATTCCAAATTGTTTCTTTTGTAGCAACTTGTTATTGTTAAAATGTACTAGCATTTGATTTAATAATAACTTTTCAAAGATCTTGCTAAGAGTTGGTAGTACAGAGATGGGCCTATAGTTGTTGGGGTCTGATGTACTACCTGACTTAAATATTGGTAATACTCTACTATGTTTCATGAGGTTAGGAAACACGCCACTAAGGACACATTTATTAAATATAGTGACAAGGTAGGGTGCGATTACATCAATTATTGAATTGACTACCTTGACAGAGATCCCCCACAGATCGGCCGTTTTCTTAATATCTAGTGATCTGAAGGAACTTGTAATAAGTTCCTTCAGATCACTAGATATTAAGAAACCACTTCCACTTACTGTATTAAATTTAAAGCTAATATTACATTCTTCCACATGGTTTTTTAATAATGATTCAGCAACGGTAGGAGAGGAATTTAATGAGTTAGTAGTCGAAAATGGAATGTCAGCAAAAAATTTTTCAAAAACAGTTGCAACATCCCGATCTGAGGAAAATAAATTGTTGTCAATAGATAAGCTAAAGTCGGAGATGTTATTTTTGACTCTTCCAGTTTCGCAATTGATAATTTTCCATGTCATTTTAATTTTATCAGGTGCGCCAATCATTTTTTTTTTATATGCAATGATTTAGCTGTATGACATACACGTTTGAATAGTTTAGAGTAGGCACTAACATAACTGATAAATGAAAAAGACCGATTGTATGATCTTTCACTATAAAGTTCATACAACCTATGCCTACTCTTGTGAATTCCGACAGTCGCCCAATCATTAAATTTAAGAAAATTCCTAGAATAGACTGTCTTGGAAGTAAATATGGCATTAAATTCTGTTTTAATTAATTAAAAAAATATATATAAAGCTCATTAGAATTATCATTTAATTGTAAATTTGAGAGCTTTGCCATGATATTACTTCTGAATTTCTCAATTCGATACAAATTGATTAGAATAAATATCTGTTTTAAATCCTTAGCATTATTTTTTATTTGCGAATTAAATGAAGCCAATTGTCCACAATGATCAGAACTTAACATATTTATAATATATTTATGATTAGGTACACAGTTGGTAAATATGTTGTCAATACATGTTCCAGTGGATTCAGTGATTCTAGTTGGCTCTAAAAATAAGTTAATGAGGTTATATGAATATAATAATGATCTGAATCTAATACTTGTGCTATAGTTTTCTAATAAATTTATGTTGAAGTCACAAATAAAAATATATTTACTTGATCTAGATAATTTCAATAATGCACTTTCTAATATTTTCTCAAATGCTTCATATAACCCGCTAGGAGGTCTGTATACGCATACAACAATGATATACTCAAGCTCTGCACAGGCTATTTCAATAGTCTGCTCAATAGAAAGGCTCACAACATCCTTACGTTCTTTAAATTTTAGATTTTTGTTAATAAGTATTAATGAGCTACCACGTATAGCTTTTTTTCTACTGAACATACTAGCCATCTGGTGACCACTGAAGTTAAACATAAACTGATAATTTACAAGCCAATGTTCTATTATACATAAAATATCAATGGCATTACTGTTTATGAATAACTCAATTTCTAAATCTTTTCCTGTCATTCCTTGAATGTTTTGGTGCATGTGATAGAATTTCGTTGAAATTGAATACGATGACACTTATTTTCTTGGTATTTATTGTAAATTAATTTATACAGCTGGCAAACGATTGTTAAGTGCATCATATAAATATTGTATTATTTGTATAAATATAGCATTATTCGAATGATTTCATGAGCGACGATCAAGGGTTAAAACCCCAGCGAAAGCCAGTAAGTTTTTTTGTAATAAGAATAATTTTGACAATCAGTTCAATTTAAGACTGGGTTAGGTACCAGTCAACTATTTATTTTTTGTGTTAAGCGTAGTTATTAGTAACGAGAACATGAAACGCTCATCTCACGTAAATAGTGTGGATGTCAAGCGGAAAAAACTGCAGCAGTAAAGCGCAGCTTCTTATATATTAACCTTTAAGGAAACATGCTACATTTTCTGGTATAAGTATATTGCTTTAATAGCTTTTTCATTAAAATAATCGAACTCAGTAGGGATTTTTTATAGACAATGGTTGGATGGTTTAACATCAAGAATACTGGTAAATGTCTAAGTATTAAAAAAAGTAATTAACCGCCTGTCAATGTCCAGCAGCAAGTGTAAGGCTTGTCGTCCCCTTAACTTCTTGATCTACACCACACTACTTCAATTTGAGATGATGAGTATTCATGTGACAGATTTTTATCCGACTCGTATATGATTATTAGTTTCTTTGCCACTGAGCTCAAGATTAACACATATTAAGCACGTATAGATTTAGTGGTACTTGTCCGGTTTCAACCCGCAAATCTTCGGATACGATACACCCCTTAAAACAGTGGTAAGGTATCTCAGCTCACAGATCCAAAACTACACCGAGTTCAACTTTGTAAATACAACAAGGGCAAGCGAATGATGAAACATTTTAATAATATAATTAAAATAATTAAATACAATGAAACACATTACTTAGTATAGAATAAATAATAACGATTATTTTATAATTGTAGACTTAATAACAAATACCGAGGAAGCATAACTGACCTGAGCAAATGTTCCATCAAGGATCCGTTTAAAAGCCAGTTACGTCACTAGAATAAATAAACTTCTGTGCATTACTATATATTGAATGGAGTAAGTATAATCCCATAAATCGGTCCACTCACTCGCAAATCAAGTTCGCCGTTTTAGACGGTTCAACGTTGATCTAGCTTGCCCAACTATCCATGGTTTGCGTCATTGTTTTGTATGAAACTCTTCAACGTACAAGAATATTTGCCGCTGTCGAAATAATTCTCTAGATTGGACGAAAATATTCTTGTTTGCTTCAATGATATTTTGCAAGGAAACCACTTTATTTAGAGGACATGATTGAAAGTTTCGCCAAGAATATGTTTATACAATTTTAATTATGCATCTATTTCTTTGAATACGTTTTATAGCATATTTTTGTATTAAGAAATTTAATTCGATTTGATGTCTTTTGGTATGTGTCATAAGAATTTATTTTGGATATTGCAATCGCGCAGTCTAAGAAACATTCGCCAGATTTCGCGCCGCCTTGTTACATTATTTCCTGCTAATGAGGTACAATAACAATAAAACGAAAAACAGCGTTGTTCACATAGTATTGACATATATATTTTAAGAATAATTGAATCGAACCTTTGTCTATTCATGATTGTATTTTCGATGACCTCTTAGTATGTCGTGAGCATTATCGCAATCGTATAATTTTGAAAACATTTTAATTAATCGATAAAATTCCGCTGTCATATTAAGGCGGGAATGGGAACAATTATGAAAACTTTGATTATGAACATTTTAATCTTTATCTTACGTGACCTTGTCGATATAATCTAACTCATGGCGAATCTACATAAATAGAATAAGTCTTATGTCAGGGAGATCATTCAATTAATTATTATTAATAACAATCGTATTGTTGTGTAGATAAAATTACAAGAACCGTTATATATAAAAAATATGTCTAGTATGTTAGTATGTATGTTATAAGTTAATTATATAATTTTATGTAAGGTGAGACTTCAAATGTATTTTAATTCTACTTTTCCAAGCGCAGAGGAGCACTTAGTATATTTTTAAAAGTGCAATCATGCATTTCAAAAAGACAACACTTTTCAGCTTCATCCTATTGACCTCTGGAGCTCAGTACTGGATTGTAACAAGACAAATGAAAATGTTCATGGAATATGAAGGTATTGAAGGTATGGAATATATAGAGAATATAATATATATAATATATGTAGGCAGAGATGTGGACATCTGAAATATCTAAGATACATAAATTTGTTTCTCCGCAGACATTGTCTTTTATTTTAGTGTGCCTGCATATTTTTCTAATCAGACAGCATTATAATTTACGTTTGCGCTTTTCTTTAATCGATACATGGGTTACAAAATTCTTCAATTTTTCATAATGTGTCCTTGAAGTGGTATTCTGATTTTCTTGGGATTTTGGTATCCTCGGCCGATCTGGGTGGTATTCGGTCAGTCTGTTTATTGTCGAATCATCTCAACGATGAATCGCCATTTTCAGGTCGTAATACGGATCTCCCTGGTAGTCGACATTTGTTGCCCTCTCCCTGGTAGCCCTCTTCACAATTTGACGGTGAATACCCAACGCGTCTTCGCCGTCGTCGAAATAAAATACGATTATTTTCGTGTGTCGCATTATTGCAACTACTGCATGAAATATTCTTATATTTAAATACCCTTATTTGTTATAATAAATTTCTCTTAAGTTATCTATGCATTTATTCACAAAATGTTAGTTGTTGTGATACTGGTAATAAAAATGTTTAAAGCCTATTGCTGAAGTCTCAAATAAAACCTTAAAAATATTTTTTATGTCTTGTCACACTTGCGCGATCAGATAATATATCGAAAAATAAACGTACATTTAGTAAAATATTGCCTTCTTATTCGTATTTTATGTTTACAAAGTGTTTGAAAGATACGTAAATGTGTTGTACTTACCTATACAGTATTTCAGATACCATTCCAGAAAGATATTTGTATCAGAAATACTTATATTAAAATTGTATTTCAGATACTTTGTGTATAATTATCACTATTTAGTTCTTAGTTTTGTTTTGTTACTTGGCCGGCTTTAACCATCTAGGCGTCTCGGACTAGACGTGCATATTTTGAAATCAGCTTGATACGTTTTCTTTTTATTACACTAAGAAATCCCCACAAGCTAATTTTTCGTGTGTTTTTCTGATGTATGTTTGCATGTTTCTATATTCTGGCGACAGAACTATTGTCACCTTGAAATATTAACGCGAACGCAGGGAGTTTATCATTTTAATAAATATTTTATTTTACATTTGAAATATTATGGTCAATATCAACGCCTACATAAGCCATATAGGTACGCTTAAAAACATTTTTGCTAATAATTTATGTCAGGCATTTTTTTTTATATTAAAAAAAAAATGAAACAATGTGTTTAAAATTAGAATTTTACTTATCACTAGCTGTGAATTGTGGTTTCACGTTCCTGTCTGAAACACATGATTATTGTTTCGTATATAGATACGAACGTATAAACTATAAACACAAATCTTGGTAAGTAAACATCAATTTCTGTGCACTGTCGATCCAAAATCTCGGGTTGACAAACGTTGAATAAATGCTCTATATAAATAATTTTAATCTCAACATTGTTTTTTTTTAGACATTGCCCCTTGTGATCACCATCTCCTTGCCTCACGGGAACTTATTGCATCGCACCGCCAGTAACATTACCAATAAATAAATATCGTATTAGCAAATATCATATAATCAGCTTTTCGGGGGGCTTGTGAGAATAAAGGACCTGGGCATGTACTGCAGCTGCCCCATATGTGCCTTAAGGTGAAGATGGTAATGCTAATTTATATCTACTTTAGGAAATTTTTAAAATTAGTATCTATATTTACACATGAATAACACGTGTTTTTTCCTCCAAAATATTAATTAAAATCAATAGGATAGGGTTATATTAAAGGACGCAATTAATTATCATAACTAATATTATAATGAGAAAGAGAGTTTGTCTGTTTGTTACGCAATATATAACAAGTCGGCTCTCGGTCTCACAGAAGGAGCCGGCACTGCACACCGAGCATTCCCTACGGAGCATCACCGACACAATTGCGCGCAGAGAGTGGTCTTGCCAGAGCTGACGGACCAGGATCTGCCTATACCCGAGGCACCCCTTCGAGTCTGCGCCAGGTCTTAATAACGCCTTGCTTACCTCTAGTTCTCATGTTATACAATGGTTATCACTGATTCTAACAAATTAAGCGACATTATTGTGTATATACACTGTTTTTTAAATGTCACATTGCATAAATTGTTATTTTATCATCAGTTTATTTAAGCGACACATTAAAGATTTTTATTAATACTTTTAAAAGCATTGCTTCAAAATTAGACATTCGCTCGCCGCAAGTTTCTCTTTTGTTGTATTATCTTGAATAATGCGTTATCAGACAACGTTATCAACCTCTATATAAATATTATGTAGGTACGGGCAGTATATCTGTGTATTTAAAAGCGAACCATCCTTTTGCACGATTAAATTAAAATTTAAGGTCGAATTTTTGTGCACCATTATTTTTTAACATGTGAAATCATAAGAGCATGAACTAAATGTATGATGATAGGCCGCGACCTTATTATTTTATTAAGCTACCTTCTCACGATTAGATTTAAGTCGAGCAATAAAACAAAAACGACTTTGAATTGTCTGACATACTTCTAATGAAATTGATGCATACAAAAAATATTTAATTAAAACATATCTCGTCGTCTAATAAAATTTAATATTATTTGTTTTTCAATCACAGATAATGAATACCTTTAACATGTTTAAATGCGACCTGTATTATCGAATAAGACGACAAGCCTTCTTAAATATAAAATATGAAAAATAATTTATTCCATAAAATTAATTGCAATATATTATACAAGCAAAATATCAGCAGTAAAAAAAACCCACAAATAAGTTCAATGTTTTTTAATAAATTAAATGACTAAAAATTTAAAAGAAAATCATCTTATATTGATGTTGATAAATTTATGGAAAGATACAGAATCTATCGGGATATAAATAGATGGACGCACAACACTCATCCTGATATCACACAAATTCGTATGTGTACGTGAGAGAAAACAAACACAAAATTTGAATTAATTTACAATAATATTCGTTTTAGGATATTAACTACCTTCTTTTTTAAATTGTAAATGTACGGGAATGAACTTACTTGTGACGCACGGCTCACACTTCAACGTCAGATCCGCACTATTTACGATATATTTTTGAACTATATCACAATTAAACATTTTAAATAAAAATTAATGTAATACAATGAATAGGGTTTTAATAATCATAAAAATAAAACAATAAAATCCTAATAAATAAATAATATACAACCTTCACACAGTTATTTAATATACGCCGCGTTTTTTAAAATAGACGCTATCGATTACTAAACTTTCTATAAATAAAATCATTGGTTCGTTGCGTGAAGTCCCTTTAGAATTGGACAATGTTTCTAAACTGTAGAGATTAATAAAAGTATCTTACGTGAAATTATTATCAAAACGAATCCAAAGTTCATAGCTTGTATTACAAACATCGCTCACGGTTATCACTTATCAACTTCATTATTATGTGAATTTCCTTAAGAGTGCCGACAAGCAAGCACGTATTTAAAAATGTAAGTTATTTTCGTTTATTATATTTTATAAACAATAATTATTATTATTAACGACATTTTTATATTTTTTAAATGGGACATTTTGAAATAAGTTCATTCGTTAAAACAATTTTAGTGTATTTCTATTCATTTTTATTTATTACGTTATATATATTTGCATGTTCATTGTGTCCCGAGGTAGCTCAGTGGTTAGCACACATCTTAACGAAGATGGCAGGTTGAAATTCGGGCAAGCTGATTTTTCATGTGCTTATTTGAGTTTATAATTCATCTCATTGACGGTAGCATATGAATCCTGCATATGTCGGATGAACATCACGTAAATTTGTATTTGCATTGTAGACGCGTGGTGGAATAAGCTAGGAACCTTCTCCTTAAATGCAGAGAAGGACTTCACCCACCAGCATTAAGTGGCTGTTAAATTTAAAAAAAAAATGAATACGTGCAAAAAATACACGAAAAAATTATCATTTAATACCTTTAAATAACTCATTCAAGGAGGTTATGCAGCGTTCCCACCAAAGTAAGATCCAAGTGCCAAAACAATAGGCGAGCGATTCATTAAAGCGTAAAAAATATACAAATTCAGACGTGTGAAGTGTTAAATAAATTGTAAGTAATATTCAATATGTCAATCAAACTGCTATTGTTTAATGAGTTTCATGTGTTATTATACGAATATGTTCCATTAATGTAAACTAACAAGCTGAAATTATCCGACTGTTGGGCAAAGGTCTCCTCCACCGGCCTCTCCTCTTGAGGAGAAGAGCCTAGAGGTATGGAAGTATTGGCTTATTCCACGGTACTGCTCCAATGCGGTTCGGTGGATATTTATTATTTCAAAGAAAAATCCATTATTTTAAGATTGTGAAAATATAAAGTTATGTGGAATTAGTTCAGACCTATCAAGCTCAGGATGCCATACAATTAAGCTCGTTCTGGTTATTTTAGTAGAGAAGTTAAGTAAATAAATTTTAATGTGACAAATATTGTCAAATATACCTATTACCTGAAATATCCCAAAAGAATACTAATACGACTTCATAAATGACGTTACAAAAATAGGGCGTTAAGGTTACACAAATGTTAAGTGTCCAAAAACGTTATAAGTGAGTTGTGACGACATTAAGACTTAGTCTGGTACCAGTATTATTAATAAACAAAATAGAAAAGTCAAATCGAATACCTATATCAAAATATTTTTTATTCAAGTGGGCTTTTTATTTATAGGGATAAATTTAGTGCCGGTTTAACCATATCGGGGCTCCTTAGCAATCCCTGTATCGGGGCCTCTTTGCCCTTTCTAGCTGTCTAAAATATTTTTTTAACCATATATAGCAATTTCATTCGAATTCACAATGTTTTTACTAGATATGCTATTCGCCTAATTAAACAAGAGTGATATTTGACTTCAACAATTTCATTAACAATGAAAGCCTTGTCTGCCTAGTCAAGTGGTTAAGTTATATGTATCGTTACCAACGTAAAGTAGATTCTACTGAAAAAAAACCAACCATAAACTCGGTAGTTACATTTTTCTTCATGAAATACATACGTACTTAACATTAAATTTATAGATTTATACACGAATTAAAATATATGTCATGAATGGATCTCTCAGAATGCGAGTACCACGCTTATTTATCATCTAACTGTTCATGCATTGTGTAATCATCATCTTCAATAAAATACTAGTTCAACGATATAAACAATTTATTGCGCAATATCACTTATTTCAAACATACATTAACTCAGACCAAATTCAAAATCTGAATTACTTTACCCGATATTTGGACTTTGGCAGAATATTCTAGTTTGAAGGCACCAAAAATCAAAATCAAAATAAACTTTATTCAAGTAGGCCTTTACAAGCACTTTTGAATCGTCATTTAACAAACTATTTAAAGTAAAGCTACCAACGGTTCGGAATGTAGATTAGATGTAGAACCGACAAGAAACTCAGTAGTTACTCTTTTTAAACATCTAAAAATACAGTCGTGTTAGTTAAATACATTTACATATTATGTATGTTATATATCCTGCCTGGAAGTCAACAAGCATAAACTCCACGCTTTTTATCATCTATATAATCTTGTATCGAATAATATTCTTTACCAATGTATTTTTTACGAGTGACTTGAATCTATGAAACGGCATCCCCAAATACAGTATAAGAAATGGTTTATACTTCTGTCAGTTTCTACGAGCGATGATGGATACAATCGGTGGTGTTTCTTTAGCATTAAATTCCGTTATCTTATTATAACATACAAATAATATCATGATATAAAAAGAGTGTAAATGAAAAATGCTTGATAAGATTAATCGACGACAAAATGTATAGTTATAATTTGATAATTGTAAGTCTCTCCCTCTTATTACTTTTATAATTTTTGGGTCCGAATTTGCAAGTGCCACCAAAAAAAATCTCTGGATAGAAGTTTAAATTGTTAAACGATAATTAATGGCAAGTAACACAGATAATTCAACAGTTTTTAAATTTAGTTTTTAAAATGGTTGAAGATACTGTGAAAGCAAAAGAGAAAATTAATTATTTTATAGTTAAAAGCATCTCACTGCATGCTTCTACAGCTAAGATGCTGTAAAAGTTCCCGTAGTTTTTAATTCCCGAAGAGACAAAAGTCTCCTCTAAAAATTACTATGAGGCCAATTATTGTACATGCATATATAGCTTAAGTTGCTTTCAGCGTGTTCGTTTTTTTTTTTTCGATAAAGGAATTGTTACTATGACAAAGGTTTGTCTTTGCAGAATTAAAATTCTCAACAGATAATAAAGATTTCTCAAAGTTTTTGACATAATGTACTTCTCATTGCAGTCATTAAACGTGATGGACTTCAATATACAAGACAAGATTAATCCGATCGGTTTTAAGGTCAGCTACCTTGAAACAGTACAAGTCATTTTATAATATCCAAGATAACACAAGACACAATTGTATTCTGATTATTAAATTTTGATAAGTAGTTATTAATTTGTAACGATAAGATGATTACATAAATATTTTAATCTCACAGAAATAAGTCAAAGTCAAAAGTTCATTATACTGATTGTTTTGTAATTAATACTTGCAGTCAATGTTTTTCAAAGTACAAATATATACGACGATGATACGTTTATTTGATTGAGGCATTAACTATATATAAATAAGAATTTAAAAAGTTACTGTATAAATCATGACCACGTGGAATGGTGGCAAGAATGCTAGTAGTATTCCTTCTTTGAATTGCAATTTCGATCAAAAAATCATGATCACGTGAAATGGTGGGAAGAATACTAGCAGCATTCCTCCTTTGAATCGCAATTTAAATCAAAAAATGAACCAGCCATCCTGTAACCATTGGTGGCAATAAGGCAACCATCAAACTACAAAAAAAAAACCAAACCAAAAACCAAAAGGCACCAATAAGGCAAGGTGTAAAATACGGTTGAATTTTTAATAATAGGAAACTGATAACAACACATATTGGCAATAAAACAGACCCAGGTTATTCGCTGATAAAACATATTATTACCCGTTTCCCTATCATGAAGCGACGCGATATGTGACGTCTCCGATGCTGAGCTTAGAGAGTTATTCTTGTTCTAAAACAATAAATAATTAGTTCCAAAAGGGGTTGAATGAATATAAAAGTAGTGAATAGTTTTTTATTGAAAGTCTTTTTATCCTACTAATTTAAATATGAACGCGATATCTCTGTGTCCTGTTTGCATTTAAAATTGTCATATCTTAATGACAATAAAATTTATTCATTAAATTTCAGTAGATTATCTATCGCATTCATTGAAAAAATACATGCATTAGTTATGTATTTATTTTCAGTATATATAAGTGATAACATTTATATTAAAATATATTTTATAGTTAGTTTTATCTTTAGTTTTATACTTAACAATATTTATTTCTGCACTACCATAAGCTTGTCTGGTACAAATTGCTTTTAATCAATACAACCTATTTGTATAGCTCTTTGAGGTTGTTATATGCAAATGGTCCGTCCGCGGCTTCTACGGCGTGTGTGGATGACCTATGCATTTGTCTGTACTCCTGACAAACATGTGTTAGATTTTTTATAAAGACTTAACACTATGACATTATGTCAGGATATTTTAAGATAATTTCTATTTCTTTATTACTTTATTATATTTTAAGGTTATAAGATAATAAAAGATTATATGTAAAACACAAATATTTATTTAACCATTATAATAGATGTAGCAATCGTAATATTGTACCAATTAATATTTACGTTAAAACCAATTACCTTAAAACTAACTTTGTATCTTGATAATTGCAAAAAAAAAAACACAATTCATGTATTGATTAATAATTTAACAAGTAATAACAATTATACTATATCACAAAATTATGTCGTACCTTAAATGTTACCACCTTGCTGCTCCAGAAAGAGTAAAGTGTCAAAGTATAAAAGTATTCTGTACGGAGCTTCCATCACATATATAAGCCTCACTACAAATCACGTGACTCACAATATTGAACATAAAAGTACCCTCTTATTTAATATCAATGTTATCAATACAATTCAAAAATAGCTTAAATTAAATTATTATTATTACAGAATTGATTAAAACATACAATACATAGTGTAAGCCTTGTTTGTAATTGTCTAATTATTTATTTATTTCTTACTTAATCTGACACATGCAACCATAAATAAACTACATTTATAATGTTAGTTAATATATTATATATAAACTAAGATTTTTTTTTTTATTTGGTGTATGTCTGCTTGGAGTTGTAATATTTAGTAAATAATCAAGAATATTTTCAAAAAATATGAAATAATGGTATCTGCTCCCAGGTTCGATATACAAGGAGCAATAAGCCTTGTGTTTGAATTCCTTTGGACTCTGATCAAGGTGAACTATGAAACTATTCGAGGAATGTGGAGGGTGCTCGTTCCTCCTGAACCAAAGGAAGTTAAGGATGATATTATATTTGTAAGTATTTTTAACTATTTTAAACTCGGTGATAGGGCTTTGAGAAAAATACATTTATTTCATTTGATTTTGTGCAAGCTCATCTGGATATGTATCAACCACTCACCGTATATTCTGCCACCAAGCAGCAATACTTAGTAATGTTGGCTTCTGTTAATAACATCTCAGTTCCCAAGGTTGGTGGCGCATTTATTATGTAGGAAATGGTTAAAACTTAACGTGGCTCCAATGTCTATGGGCAGTGGCGACCAATTACCATCAGGTGGCCAACTTGACCGTCCGCCAACCGTTACAAAAAAAAAACAATCCTAAATATAATATATAAGGTAACTGAATATATATATATATGTATATATATTGTTAGTTCGATTTATTATTGGTAGTTTCTTCTTATTCGCTATAAAGCGTATTCCTATTTAACTCTTTCTTGTTATTGAGCACAGGTGTGGTGGGAACATGTGACACTTAATTGAGTATATTGGATTGTCAAATTAGATAACTGGAACCGGTCATGGCATCGGTCGCGAGGTGGCTTTGCGCTTCGCAAAACTCGGCGGGACCATAGTGTGTGTCGACATCAACGCGAGCAGCAACGAAGAAACTGTCAAACTCATCAAACAGGAGAAAGGAAAGGCACACTCCTATCAGTAAGTTACGTCATAGAGCTTTTAGGAAAATATATTATTTAAGAATTAAAGATTTGGAAGTATTTGAATACAAAACGAAAATAATTGGAAAACGTTTATTTGAGACAAGAATATTTTAAAATTGAATAAATAAGTATATAGGTACAAAGCTTACATGACTTAATCTACACAAAAAATTACAACAAAGAGAAAAATAGATTAAAACATGTTATCATTTACTGCTGCGTCTTTGTCTCCGTTCATATTTTACTACAGAAGAAAAAGTCCTTTCTCTGATAGTCCAATGCGTTTTGACACAATTCCGACATGAATCAAATCAAATCAAATCAAATCAAGTTTATTCAAGTAAACTTCACAACGAAGCGTTTTTGAATCACTATGACACTAGCATGTTTGACTACGAATAATTTCTAGGTAGAGAGAAAACACAACGACTGTTTACTAGGCTTACACGGGCTTACACAATAAAAAAACAAACTAATAACTAGAATAAGGTTTTCTCTGTGTACTAAGTGATCAAATATATTAAAAGGTGTGACGTCACGGACCGTGCAGCTGTAATGCAGCTGGCCGAGAGAGTTTGTCGTGAAGTCGGGGACGTGTCTATTCTGATCAACAATGCTGGCATCATGCCTTGCAAGCCTGTCCTCAAACAAACTGAGCAAGAGATTAAGCTGATGAACGATATCAACATTAACGCTAATCTATGGGTGAGTTAACCGTCCACTTCAAAACACGTGCTATATTTTTATCATTCATGCGTTCCTAAACTATTCATCCGTTGTGTTGAAACTAAGGGGAGATATTCTACGTAAGCCCACTAGTGTTCCTAGGGCACACAGCCATGCTTTTGTTTTGTTTATTGAACAATTTAGTTTACACCTGAGGCTTCTTTTGCCTTTTAGGTATTGTTCGTAGGTAGGTTTTAACAAGTAGCCTATGTCCTTCTTTAGGGTTCAAGCTTGCTTCATAACAAATATAATCAAATTGTGTTCAGTGGTTTGTCAGTGAAAGAGTAACAGACAGACAGACAAACAGATTTACTTTCGAATTTATAATCTTAGTATAGATTATTAGAATAGTTATTAATATATATAAAATTCTTATATATATATTTTTTATACATTTCTTCTCCTTAGTATTTCCTCGCCTTATAATCATCATAACATTAATCATATACTTTATCTTGAAATCAGCTTCTGTACTCGTGACTTCGTTAAAATATTTTAATTATTTTTAAGATTTCGTAAATACAAAGTTCTATCGCTCATGAGGTCAAAACATTTAAGAGATAAAAAGGTACCAACCGTATGTGAACATGACGACTATTTACGATCTTTATAATTTAAAGTTTCACTAACTATGTTTCAGGAAAAAAGTTTGGATGTTTCTCTAAAATCTTTGGAATGTATAATTAAATACTAAAGTTTCAAAAATATCACCTAAATGTATGCTGCAAAATATTATTCGCACACAAAACACTTCAATCAAAGATAACGGTGTTTGTAGTTTGTACTGCTCAAGTTGATGACCTTATTGTGAAAGATTATTAAACTTACTTTTATCAAAATATATCAATTTATTATATTTGTATCGCAAATACATTAAAAAATCATCATTCAGTATTAATGACAGTGAGTACTTATCCTAAGTATGCCACAGTATCCAGCGTAGCTATCACAGGGCAAAGCGGTGCCCTAAGATGAGGTGTACCTAATAACAACACATCAATGTTAAAGAAAAAAAAGTTAATTTAAGTATAACTGTTTATAAATTGTTGTAATTCGTTAAAGAGAAAAGTATTTTTTTTTACAAAATGTTATATTTATAAATTTTGGGTAGGAGTTCGAATGTTTTCTCAGTGCAACGTCGCACCGTAGCCTTTATCCGCCTGGCTATGCCATTGAGGGATTGGCTTGTTCTTTAGGAGCACGATGTTTACTATGTTTTCCTTCACCGCCTAACACGAATAAGTACCAAGACTAACAGGTTTATTGGTCAAAATTCAAGTGTTCTAACTACTGCGCTGTCTTCAGCATATCAGCTACGTACCTATATCATATTAACAGAATATACATAAATATACAAAGTTTCACTCCAGGTGACTAATGCTTGTTGGTGACAAAAGGTCATAAAACATTATAGATAAAAATAATCCGATCATTTAAATGTTGTTATCTTAGCTATTCATTGCGTTTAATACTATGTTAAAGAAGTTGTCATTACATTTACATTATGTTTAAATATTTTCTTATCGCCTAACATGCACACACATAAAAACTTATTGGTATTTTTAAGTCATACATTTTCTTTTAACTTATTCGGCAGAATATATATTTTGAAAAAAAAATTTGTTGAATTTCAATTCGATGTCACAGTATAGAATTATGTAACTTATAACCATATAAAGTATTAGTGACTGCCTCGATGGTCTAATGGCTTATAAGGCCGTAAATCCTCAGTTCTGGGTTCAAGGCCCGGCCCGGGTCAATGAAAAGTTATTGGGTTATTCTATAGAGATATTTCTAGTTGTTAGCGTGCCTCGAGAAGCACATGAATTCGTAAGGTCCTGCGCCTTATTTGGTGCTGGATTATAAGAGTTAGGCAATTGACTAGACTCAAGTACACGTCTGTTTCTCTTACATTCTGTTCGCTTAGACTTACACTAGAAAATTTCCAGTGGCCTTTTTAGAACTTTGTACCACCATGCCAATGTAAGACTTATATTGAATAACAAATAACATTGATAGTAATTATAATGTCATTATTATATGCGTTTTTTAATGGTGTTTCCAACAGACGATCCAAGCTTTCCTCCCATCGATGATCGCCCGTAACCACGGCCATATTGTGGCGATGTCCTCGATGGCAGGTCTAATGGGGCTCACTAATTTGGTCCCGTACTGCGGCTCAAAGTACGCCGTCAGGGGCATCATGGAGGCCCTCGCCGTGGAGCTCTCAGATGATCCGAGAAAATTGAATGGAGTAAGCTTCCTTTATATTTACAAACATATTTTATTATTATAACTTACGGTTCAACGCGGATTCGCTGCTAGCATTCTTGCCACTTTTCGACGCAGTCATAATTTTTACACTAACTATTTTTATTTGATATTTTTATATAATTAAGGCCTATAAAGAAATATATCATCATGTTGGTCATGAGATCCACTTAGGCATTATTCATGCCTAAGAAAGAGCGTTCATAATATTGATTAAAAATAGGCCTAACTAAACTAAAACTTTGAAAATTATTCGCTCCGGGCTGCTATAGTGTAGTCATACCTTTATTTAAACAATGGTGTCGTATAGGTACAGCGATAAATTTTATCGAATGTTCAATAAATTAAATACAGTCTACTTAGCTAATCAAGTTTGATTGAAGGACAAGAAGGAGCAGTTTGTGGAATATCTCATGATTTTTTTCTATGAAATCTGAAAGTATCGATATTAATACAAAAATTAAAAAGTACTGTAAACAAATGTATGTGAGAACAATCTGCAAACTCATCGCAGAATACAGTCGTTTAATATCAGAAAGTGATATGCGACAATCAATTTATCAATTAATAATTACATTTTAAAATACGGACGCATCAAAACATCTTATCACCGCAACTTGGAATTCAATATTTCACGAGTGAGATACGAAGTGAGTCGTTACAGAAGTATAACATTGCAGATCGCAGAACTAATAGTAAGAAAATAATAACCTCTAATCCAACTTTCCACATATTCATAAAAACGTAGGTGAAGTTATATAATTATCAATTAATTGTGATAGTTGTGTCATATTTAAAATATACGATAGTAAAATCGATAACTGAAACAAATAAAACTAATTTAACGATGCCTATTCGATAAGATACTAAATCGTCCTCTAAATACAATATATATTTTTTAATATAACTGATACGAAATACCTGCCTTCATTCTTAGCTATATAAAATTAATCTCTATAAATCGTTTTTGATCAACCTTAGAAACAAAGACTACTATTAAAAAAAAGAAATGAGTATTTTATAAATTTATCTAATTAATGAATTGTAGTTTTTATTTGCCTGGTCCGGGATTTGATTCCAATACTATAGGACCTATAGTCTCATGTGGTTCACTTAGTCATGTCATGAAACGAATATATTTAAATATGTTTAAGTTTACCTTTCACAATAATAGATTATGTAAGGCAAAGATAAAAGAAAACGAAATCATAGTTTCTGTGACCTCCTACAACATAAACTTACTCACTTTATAATACAATCTAATATCTAATACATATCTATATGTTAAAGTATATAAATAGTCTTGATAATTATTGATATTCGTATCATTTATTTTCATAAATTAGATTAAGAGCTAAAAGGATGAACAGCTTATCAGATATTAACCTCACTCTGTTGTAAGTCATTGCGTCTTAAAATGTTTTAAATTATGATTATTTATTTCATATGGTCAATGTACGAGCGCTTTTAGATAACATTGAAATTAATACTTTTGAAATCCTTTGGATCAATATCTATATAAGAATTATTAACATTAAGGCTTTAACTATATATGAATAAGAATTAAAAATTGTTACTGTATAAATAATGACCGATAATGTGGGATGGTGGCAAGAACGCTAGCAGCATTTAACCATTGAATCGCAATTCCGATCCTCTGGGCAAAAGTGAACCAGCCCTGTCACGAATGGAGGCAAAAAGCGCGAGGTGATAGGGTTGAATTTATATTTATAGGAAAACATATTGGTAACAAAACAGACCCAGGTTAGGTTTGATTTGGTGATTCTATTAATAAATTATAAATTTTCATTGTTTTGTTTCGTCTTTTTAAAAATGAAAACCTTTTTTTTTGGATTCGCTGAAAAATCCTAAATACGGCGAGGTTTTATAAACATATTATATATTAAAATGGATGTTGGTACGAGTATAAAAGTTGGCGCGTATGTGTTTTTGTTTGTGCGTTGGATAGCGCTCCAGCGCATCGATTTCTATACCGTTCAAAAATTGCTATACACGCCGAGCGCTTCTTTTTTATGGCATCATAAAGGCGGACGGCCAAATGTTCCACTTCGTGGTAAGTGGTCACGACTGCTAATGCCTAATAAGTCATTAGCACAAAAATGTAAAGTAAATCCTACATAATTGGATTGGTGTCTCGTAACAACTAATTTTAAAAGTATTAATTCCACACAGATCAAATTAACGACAATATGTCCATACATTGTGGATACTGGTCTTTGCAAGAAGCCTCGCATCCGGTTCCAAAACTTGATGAAGGTCGTGACCGCTGGTGAAGCTGCTGATATGATCGTTGATGCCGTTCGCAGGGAGATCGTGGAAATTACCCTCCCCTATGAACTTCACTATTTGAATAGGGTAAGCTTAATATATTTAACCAATAACACAACTAAAAGCGGAGAGGGTCATCACAGCGGAAGATTTTCTAACTATATTTTTTTTTTCTTACATAACTGAAGCCGAAACTAATTTCACAATTTTGCAAACTCTGTGTTATCAGACTCGACTTTTAATTTTTAGCTACAATCTTTCTAAACATTTCACAGTAACTACAGAATTTATTATCATTAACTGTATAGTGGGGGTGAAATCTTAAATCGTAGCATACAAGATAGCAGTTCAGGCAGCATAGTGTTTTATGTTTATTTATTTTTCAGTATATCTACCGCTTGCTACCTTTCCCCGCTGCTCGCGCTTGGAACGCTTTCTTCAACACCGGTGTCGACTCACATGAATAAATATAATTGTTTATATAAAATAAATCCCTAATTATAATTAATTTAAATAAATTGTTCGATTTTTGTATTTTTATTCGTTTTTTTTTCTTCCTCATGGCCTGTTTCTTGTGTGTTTATTATTATTGTGTTCGGAAAGTTCTGAAGTCGCAACGTCTGAAAACGTCATACTTTTTTTAGTAACTATGTTTACTAATAGTGGCGTTTTAACCTCGAACGACGGAACACTTTCAGAAATTCTTGCACTTAGACTAAATCGAGTGAAATACCAAACATTATTGTATCAACAGTAATATATAAATAACAACTTAACACTTAAAATATATTATATAATCAAAATATAGCTTAATTATTTAGTTTACCAAATCATTAAATAATATTTACCAAACCAATTAATTCGGCTAAAAATCTAGTCACATTATATACATCATTTTCATAATGTAATCTGTTAGGCTAATTATAATGCTAATGTTTTCAAATTGATAACGTAATGCTGTAGTCATCTGTCCCGGTGAAGATCATCTCCATGATTGATCGTTATGATGTTATGAAAATGACGATATAGGTTTTCATTTTTATAACTTTGATTAATTATATGTCTAGATTAGACTGTCAAAGCAGAGAATGCGTAGAAAAAAATATTGCCCAACAGTTGACCACTAAATACACGCACACTGGTAAAGTAGTGTGACGTTTAACGTGTGGCAAGAGTATCTGTCACACACACCAAGATAATACAGTTGGCCCGTTGGTTATGTTTGTTTTTTTTTTGTGCAGTACTATCTGTAAATAAGGTAAGTTATACAATTTATGTCTCCACAGATATGTCGTCCGTGTTTGGTTTATTCTTTATTTATATCTTTTTAATTATTATTTTTCATTTTAGCGTTCTTGTGTGCGTTTATTACCTGGCAGCATCACACTTTAAGTTTTTAAATGACGCTTTAGTTGTGACAACCAGCATTTACTTATATTGTTACATTATTATATTACTTATATTAAATAGAGTAATTTTAAGCATATTTTCTTATTTATTAACTAAAGTTTTGATAAACGCAGCCGCGTGTCGTTTTGAAGGTAGACACTGCCCGAACGCTTCGAGTAGTAACGGTTCTTGTTCCACTGCTTGCCTAGTTAAAAAATAAAGGAATAACATTAGTCACTGACTGAATTATTACTTTGGTGTATCTTAATCTATATATCTTCGGTCTTTTTTATTTTTATTTTTGTTAATACTGAAACCTCTGAGGATCAAGATAGTCGTACAAACTTTAAAATATTGTAGTGTCAGTAATTCTCGATAAATTAGAAAAGTTTCTTCTTTTTCATTATTTAATCCGATGTTTCGAAGTGGGTGAAAATCAGGTTTAAAGATACCGTTACATAGATACATAAATAGATACAGGCAAAGTTAGTAAAAGCGTTATAAAAAGGTTCTTACTTGTAATCTTCTATGGAGAGTTTCCCATCCTTGTCAATATCCATTTTTCTTAGGACTAGCTCTACGAGATCCCTGACCCCTTCATCCGGGTCCTCATCTCCTGGCTGCTTCAACAGCGAATTCCTATAAATATCTTAATAGTTACTTCAAATGTAGTACAATTTGATTTTCATATTAAGAGTAGTTATGAGTATACGTTTGGCTGATACAGTTTGTTAATCTTAGAATAAGTCTCATCTGAATAATTTGTCAAATTGAATCAGCTTGACAACTGGCGCGCCACGATGAAGATGACCCCATTTTCATATTAAGTCACGAAATTCTACAAAAATATGAAAAAAAACTAAAAAGCGCTTAAGCGAATGGAGTAGGGTAAAAATATAACTATAAAAAGAAATTATAAACTTATTAGAGAAATGGTAAGAATAATTTTGAAAGTATTTTTCTTAATTTTTTTCGTACTGGCTTTCGATCGGCTACTTAAAGAACATGTAAATGTTTGACCTAAATATATAGCAGTATATTCCACCACAATGTACCTTGGCAAGCTGATGAATACGTACGTGACAGAATTGCATCAGATATTTGCAGATTTCGTCACTAATTTTTCCTTCCATTAATCAATTAAAAACGAACAAGAAATCTATGCTTGCCCCTTCGTTTATCGACTAGGCATCCTCGACACTCGGCTCATAAATACTCTTTGCTTATCTTACGAACTATAGCTTAAGTAATCAAATACTAAAAAATATTCCTATTTAGTAAAAAATGGGTTGCTTGAATTCGAGGCATACTAACTTTTATTTGGATCCACGTGTTTAATTTTACTACGCCGACAAGTTTTGACAGTTGTCGACAAAAAGCAATTTAAAACAAACTGCATCGTTATTGCGTGTTGTACTAAAACATCAATAATTATAAAATAACATGCTTATATTTTCTTGCGACATTGTGGTTTATGCAGTAGAAATTAAAATGTCAGCGTACAACCATTAAAGAAACATTTCAGAAAAGTTTTATTATCTGTTTTTATTTTATTTAAGTTGTAAAAGTTTTAATTTTAGTTTTAAAAATTATGATCGTGAATTTATGTTTTAATGGACAATAACGCGCTTTATCGATGTTACAACTGCGTCGCGACTGCCCGGTGTTTATATAAATTTTCGTATGTGGGTGCTTTATTGTGTACGTATACGAATTAGGAATATGTGTGAAATAATATACCGTGACGTTTACTTATTTATCGGCCACGCTCTATATGATTACGTTGATAGCAAAACGCATAATAGCTAAGGCGTAAGATTTGGAACCATCCCCTATACCCTGTTTAAGCTAGCTTGATCTTTTTGACAGACGGGCTAGTGATGAGAAACAGAAAATATAACATATATAACAGTCGATGGAACGATGGAATGCGTAATTCAAATTAGAATTCAATTATTTTTAACTTATTTTTCTAAAAAGAGTTATACCAGCTAAAGAGACACCAACCAAAAGGACCCCGTCCGTAACAATAACTTAATAATGATCTTTAATAAGGATTTTTGTAATCGATATTTGTAGCAGTTTCTGCCTGCTATTCGCATCCCTACCGTCCGACCGATGTGTCATTGTACAATCGTCTATTATTTTCAGTGTTTCTATTTACATTTTATTTTGAAGCAATAAAATATAATAGAAAAGCTCTTAAAAATTTCGGTTAATGCTTGAATCTTTAAGAACTTTTGTATTATAAAATCATTTAATTAAGAAAATAATATGTTCGTCATTGCAAAGTTATGTCGATAAGAAAAATATACATCCCTCAAAAAGATCCTGCTATCTCGTACAGGGTATAATGAATACTTGTATCGTGTGTACGAGTACGCTTATAAAACGTCGGAGTCAGTCGTTTGTAACGCAATGATAACCATTGCGTACGTGTGTTTTCAAAAAGTTATGTAGGTATTTGTTTGTTATTTAATGGTTCATTTGTTATTTTGTAACTTTTATCATCAAGTTGACGAAGAATATTTCAGGAATTCTAACTTTAGTTGAAGTTACAGGTTTACAGTATTTTCTATTAATTTATTTATTTGTTGTCATTGTACTAGTAATAGGCACTATAAACTTTTTTACTAAAAGCATGTGACAATTATAATAAATATTACCTACAGTAATCTTTAACGTAAATCTGTTTAAGTTCTTAAGAGCCTTAAAAAACTCTATTTGTCATTAATATTCTTTGTTTTTTGTTTTTGTTTTTGTATATTTACACTCTAAAACATTTTTAAAAAAACTAACTTTATATACTTTGATTATCTATTAATTACTTGTTCTCATTAGATTCAGTCCATGTTTTAATGTAACAGTGGAAACTTTGTTGGCTTATGTGAGACTTATTTTTGTATTAAATGTTATGTTTGTGCAGTTATACTATGCTGTATGTTTCCCGAAAATAAAAATAAAATAAAATAAACAAAAGTCTACACAGTAACACCCTAGTAGAAACAGAATGAGGGATTCAAAATATCAAACGTCAAAATTTGACGTTCGAATATCAAACTGATTAGGAGAAGTTACTAGATTCTAAGCAGGAATATATTATGTTCTATAATAAACTCATTAACTTACTTGAGAAGCGTAAACATTTCATCCCTAGTGATGTACCCATCATTATTCAAATCGTAAACAGCGAAGCAGTGCGACTTCTTCTCTTCATCGGTGCCACGCAAGAGTACGCTTAGACCTCGAGCCCAGGCTTCAAACTTTAAGGCCCCTTCACCACCATTCACTCCCCTTTCCCAAGTAAGCCATACACGGTCTAGCACCACGTCTTCTGTCACCAAGTCGAAGGTATTATGCATCACATCACGGAATGTATTCTGGTCGATACCCTGATAAAAAATTGATTTATTTAGACAGCGAATTTAGCTGTTGCTGCAAAAAACTTATACATACGCTTTTTTCATACGAGCGTTGGTAATTGAAAAACATGTTGTATCTAAGTTTTAGGCAAAAAGTTTCACTTAAATGATAATTACAATAATTTTAATTAAATCTCAACTAGTCAAAATACACGAGTATACGAAATTTTAAGGTAAAAATCGCTACGGGTTTTTAGAAACTTTATCTGCAATTATAGACATATGTTATGTCCAACTAAAATATACATTAAGCAACCAAAAACGTAAACAACGTGTACAAATTATAGATGTAGGGGAACTCTATTGCTATATAATTGTAATAAAATATATATTTACCTACATTGATAACGATTCGTTCATATTTGTGTTAAAAACCGATTATCAAGTTTTTAAATTATGTAAGATTAAGATTTACCCTTAGTTATGAGTATTTTCCCAGTAATCTAGATCGGCCCTTAAAATATAATCCATTCATTCGTAATCGATTAATTACACACTCATGAAATATTCTACTGACAGTCAACAATACAGCGTATTGTTCTGATCTGGTATAAAGGTTGAGTGCGCCAGTGTAACTACGTGAGTGTTGTTGTTGCATTGAAGATATAAATGATGTTTAATATTTCTCATAACACCAATGTCTATGCAAAGTGGAGGCCACTTATCATATGGTGACCCATTTGCCAGTATGCCTACATATCGAATAATATATGACGTATCCCTATTTCTATACTTTCTCTACCCACACGGTTGGATTTATTCCTTTAGGTCAGTAAAATTGATATAAATTAATAGCTTATAAATTATAAACTATCAAATAAAACTATTAACAATTATCTGTATTTGGGATAAATAATATTTTTATAATAGCCTGAATTATATCATTTTTAAGTATATTTTCGAAGCTGAACAATCCTGTGACATTTCCCCCTAGAAGCTGGCGAGATAGCATTAAATTGTAACATTCGTTCGTTTTGGCACAAAATAATAAAGCAAATTGCTGCTATATCAGATTTTAAGCATGCTAGAAACACATCCAACTATTGCTAGTCATAAAAGATATCGAAATACGAACATCGAATGTGTTTTTTTATTTCGGTATTGCCGTAAACGTTAGCTGTATCACGTAATAATTGGTCACGAATATACTTAATAGAGAACATTCGTCAGACAAAAGATGTTTCGAATTGCGTGCGTCCATATCATGTTAGATACATACTTTCAAAGTTTACGGTTCAGGCATTTTTTTTATTTATGTCGTAGAAATTTCATGTGGTCGCTTTTTATTATTCTCATAGCCATAGACGTACAAAACGTGACATGTCGTTTTTTTTACAATAAAGTTGGACGAGTATCGTATCGTATGTATACCATAGACATTCTAGGATTTTATGTCTCTTGTAACTGTAGAACCAACAAGTCTATTCTCGACCAACTGAAGATTACTACTAGACTATCCAGTATATGCTAACAACGAGTTCTAAGATTTTGGTCATATTGCCCGGATACAACCAGACAGTCTTGATCACTCGTTCGATTACCTACCCGCTGGTCCGACCAGATCCAAATTATAACGCAACTCAATATTCCGACTGCCCTGAGACTAGCCGAGGATAGAGTGGTGTGGAGGAAGCTAGTCGACACATCGGTTAAAGCATTTCGGTAATGAATCACACGAAGAAGAAGAGAGTGCCTGGAGTTAAACTGACTTACTCAACATTACGCAATACAACATATTACTGTTTGGCGATAGAGAATGTGAAGAATAAGTGGTGGCAACCCTTACGGGCTTGTACAAGCCACACAACCAAGTAATGTTTAGTGATTGGAACTAGATTATAAGATCATATTGTTAGACTATCGTGTCACACGTTTTAAACATAACTGATTTTGTATAGATGCTGAGATTAGCCCGAATAAAGCGTCTAACTCGTCAATTTCAGTTATATAAAATATACTGAAATACTGAAATGACTATGGAAAAAGAAACAATTAATAATTATTGTTCACGCATTCGTCAAAATTCGACTATCGTAATTGTTGAAATGAATTTGAAAATATCATATGAATTTGCTGTGTTTCGAACATTTTTTTTTTTACTCTTGCTACCACTTTTATTTATTGATAACTCAAATCAAACCGAGAAGACAAAGATATTTATTATGTTAGACACATAAAAATTACGGTTAGTTTAATAAGGATTTTTTTTCTAATATTTGTGTATTTATATTGGTAGTCTTGTCCAACCAAGCTATCTTAAATGTTCAAAATATTAACGGCTTCTTTTAAACGCTTATTTTTAACATACATAAATATTAGTGCTTACAGAGCGATAAGTTTGTCCGATCCCACAAGTCTTTATAAACATATTTATTTGCATAAGATTTGGGATTAAATGTGCATTTAATGCACATTTCCTGTACAAAACACCGGTCTCCACCTAAGACAGTACATCGTATATAATATTTTTTTTTAATTGTGTCTTTTTTTGTGTCGAAAGTGCACAGATTATTTCGCCAATGTCACGATAGAAATTGAACTCAACTTAATTTTGAAGGCAATCCCATACATACTTAAATAGGTATAAAAATACTTACATCAATTTTGGCAGCTGGCTGACCAATAACAGAAGTGGGAGCCGCGTTTTGTGCAGATGTCACCAATCTTCTGTACATCGTGAAGAGAGCATCCAGTTCATTTCTAAAATAAAAAATATAAATGCTATTCATTAAATATTTTAAAACAGCAAAACATCAGACAATAACAATGTGTGTGTAGGTAAAAAGTGTAGTCATGTTTTTCAATACACAATAACGTAAATATGTATGGTTTTATGGAAAATATTCACTTTAAATCATATTTGTCATGCTCACGCGACGTTTCGAACGTAATTCATTTCTTGCAGATATTATTTTATGTTCGACTTACTTGCTGAAATGCGTATTTCTATATAACATTTCTAGTGTTTTTTCTTTGAGCTGTCGATACGGCATGATAAGGGGTGCGTGCGTGTAATACGGCTAGCTTCATGGAGCTCACGAGTTCAACTGACAAGGGCGTAAACAGGGTGGTATAAACAAAATTTGGAAGACAATTACCGTAAACGTTTCGGTAGAATTTTTAATGTGTATGGTATGGTTTGGTAATGGTTTTCTCATTTTCTTTATGATGTTATTATAAAAAAAAGTTTAAATAAAAATATTCCATTATATAAGTGTCTTAAAGTTAAGAACTATTTCAACTATTTTTTAAACGGAAGACAAGACAAAGTCACAATAATTTACTCGCTTTTGTTTAAAATTAAAATTTAATTTTTCTAATACACAAAATTGTCGTCAAATTACTCAATTAAAGTTAAATAATTTAAACGACTCAAACCTCTTGTTCTGAAATAAATGTCTTCCGCGTTCCTATAAACGGCTTGGTACGTAAATAATCATGATATTAGCTGTACTAATATTATAAATGCAAAAGTAACCCTATCCTAGGTGTTACTTTATCCTAACCATTACTTGGTGGTAGGGCTTTGTGCAAGCAAGTCTGGGTAGGTACCACCTACTCATCAGATATTCTACCGTCAAATAACAGTACACTGTATTGTTGTGTTCCGGTTAGAAGGGTGAGTGAGCCAGTGTAATCGCAGGCACAAGAGACATAACATCTTAGTTCCCAAGGTTGGTGGTGCATAGGTGATGTAAGGAATGGTTAATATTTCTTACAGCGCCTTTGTCTATGGGCGGTGGTGACCACTTATCATCAGGTGGCCCATATGCTCGTCAGCCAACCAATTCCATAAAAAAAACACCTCTAGACCGATCTAGACAAACTTTCGTATGATAGTTTGAATCGCTGGGAAGGACAAAGGCTACTTTTTAATTCACTCCTCGGGAGCAAATTGGAAGGTGACGGCTTGTGTGCTATAGGTAAAGTTTAATACATTTCGTGCGGATAAAGCCGCAGGTTCAGCTAGTACTTAATAAAATACGGAGCAAAATTATGTATTAATTTTCAAACAGCTGCAATGTCATAATTTATTTATCGCGTGTTTATTCGCGATGTTAGTTACTATAATAATATCATAACGTTTTGTTTATGTTGATTTAAATTACAATTATGATTTAATTTGATTATTATTTATCGTAAGGTTTCAGCTTCCACCAGAGTTATTCTGTACGAAACTCGAAAACAACATACAAAACATTTAAGTCAAATAAGTATGACGGTTTTTT
Source organism: Vanessa atalanta (assembly GCF_905147765.1). Taxonomy (NCBI): domain Eukaryota; kingdom Metazoa; phylum Arthropoda; class Insecta; order Lepidoptera; family Nymphalidae; genus Vanessa; species Vanessa atalanta. Next base: position 2,347,970 of record NC_061871.1, read on the forward strand.
TTTCATTTTCTACCGCAGAATATGATCTCCAAGATATACAATATAGTAGAAAGTCAAAGCTACTAAACATTAAATTGGCATTACAACGGTACCTTAAACACAAATGAAAAACTTAGTCTTTAAATGACCTTCTTTTACATAAATAAAATAAAACAATAAAAAAAATAAAAATATAAAAAAAATCAAAAAGTTTGTTTAAATTACTTATCGAATTTTGTTTCCTTAAGCAGAATCTCAGCTATATTAAACTGAAGTTTGTTTCCAGGTACAACGGTCTTCGTCCGACGAGCTCGAGGTGGAGAAGCTCGACGCTCCGCAGCGGCCTTTCCCGCGCTTAAAAATATGCGGATGCCGCGCATAGCAATGGCACTAGCGGCCATGCTGATTTGATTGTTCTTGTTGTCGGCCATTATCTAAAGCAATTTTAATAAAGACTATAAAATCAATTATATATTAATAATCTATATACATATTTTTATACAATACTTAAATTCAAACTGACTCGACATCATGAGATCAATGAATGAATTTGAACCGGAAGTTGACACAATAAAAGTGCGAACATAAAAGCATGAACATAATGCCATAGACTTAGCATTTGAAGGGATCACTTGCTCCTAACAGAATGCCTCCCCATTTTACAGCAAAACTTCTATTCTTTCAGGGTCGGACCGTAAGTTTAGGTAGCCCTGGGCTAACACTACTTATTACTTACACCTAAGACATATGAACGTAGACTTGAATTAAATTAATTGAATGGGTTTGATTAATCGCAAGACTCGCAGAGCTGCAAACTGTTCGATCTGTTTAATTTAATAAATTTTTAGACTTTGATTTGACTTAGCGGGGCAACCCCGTTGAATTCACGGGGCCCTGGACTGAAGCCGAAAAAGCCATATGGTAGATCCGGCCCTGTATACTTTGGTTCTTTGTGTTCTGGTTTGAAGATTTAATAAGGCAGCATAATCACTAAACATAATAAGACATAACAGTTTAGATTGTATGTTTAGCACAATTTGTTAAGTAGATCCACTACTTACTTACTTACTTACTTACTTACTTACTAGTTGTTAAGTAGCAGTGATGGACTACAATATATGTACATGTACAGTGTATTAAAAAAAAACTTCGCAACTGAATTGAGTACATAGAGAACCTATACTTTTTGTCGCTTCCTATACTTGAAACCGTTTAATCCTGCACTGTCTGCACGGCTTGCAGAAGGGTGTACGTTAAGCGTTAATATCGTAATAAATATAACGCTTCTGGTTTATGTCGCGCACGCTAGTAAAGTCCCAGCCGGTATGATTTTGTCCGACATTTTCGCCAATTATCTTTGGTTTATAATTAGAGAAGGAATTGTGTAAACACATTTTAATTAAGCTAAAATAAAACAAAGATACCTCGAAAATATACTAAAATAAGAAAATTATAAATAGGTGCTTTATTTAAATGGTAGAACTTAGGAAACACTGTTGATTAATCTATATTGTCTATTTATCTGTCCGTCCGTTGCTCTTTCACGACCAAACCACTAGACCACTGACAAGAATTCAATGAAATTTGGTTTGAAGCAAACTTGAACTACAAGAAAAGCAAAGCTAAGCATAAGCTAATATCAGGCGACCAACAGCTAAAACGAGAAACGAAACTGCGCGAGGCAATTAGTTAACTGTATATGTATAACTTTAGTGTTATTAATGTCCTAAAATGTTCAAAACATGCGAATTCATAGTATGTTTTTCTCATATTTTCTGTTAAATTTTGCGAAATCTAATAATGAGAAATGTTTGTAAATGTACTATTCATTCTAGTTCGACCGCATTCAGTCATGTTACATAGCGCTGGAATCATCAAAACCTAATCTAATCTCAGTTTGAAGTTAAAGTGGCAATTAGCTGCGGCTTGATCACCAGGGATAGCTAGTGCGAGGTACGAACAGCGAACTAGAACGTTCGTCTAATAGTTACATTTACCACATAATATTCAGTTTTTAGACCATTAGAATGAAGGATAAGATTTATATTATTTTGCACGAATTTAATTATATGTCTAACTAGCTGTGCCCGCGACTTCTTGCGCGTTGTTTGAATTTAAGTTATTTGGATATTGTATTGTTTATGCTATCTGCCAGTGAAAGTCCCGTCGAAATCGGTTCAGCCGTTCCAGAGATTAGCCGGAACAAACAGACAGACAGACAAAAATTGTAAAAAATGTTATTTCGGTATATGTACCGTGTATGCATACATAGGCATTTAGTAAAAATGGGTTATTTTAATATTACAAACAGACACACCAATTTTATTATATCTCTAAAAGTATGTAAAATAACTGTATAATTTTTAAATAGAATAATTTTATTGCTTTCGTCCGATTCACTAAATCCTCGTCTAGTTAGTCCTTAGTCAAATCTCCGAAACTGACATTATTCTTAGCTTAAATCCATATTTCTCATCTAAAACTGCGGTTTACATATACTTAATAAACAAACTAGTGGGTCTCCCTACCCTACATCTACATTTAGCTTCAAAATGATGAAACCTCTTCTAAAGGGATTTTTTAATATCAAATAGTATACATTAGTTCAATGTGAAGAAAACAATTTACTTTAATTTACTTTAATTTTATTTACTTTTTAATTTTTTTTCTTATACAGCCGTAGAAGCGACAGTAACTTTTTTCACCTTAACTAAAATTAATTCTTTAAATCGTAACAATTTAGTAAATTTCAATCAAGAATCCTCTTTAATTTCCTGCACATCTAAGGCTACAGCTCTTCAAAATGACACTATAACCAATTTTTATATGCAGCCATCGTCCCATAATTACTGGGACACAAATCGGCTTACGCTATTAATATAACATATTATTATAAGATGAAGTCAAAGTGAACAAACAACCACAAAGCACCACGAAGAATCACGAAAGAACGTTTCGTCTTCGGATACGAACAGCACACACAACAGAACGAAATACATTTCAATACATATTTAGTCCCAATCCCAACTGCTCGTTTAATTTGTATCAAAGTTAACCAAATCTATTCCGACATATAAACAAGTTCTCGTTTAATTTATCTATTCGAGTATGATCAAAAATGTCATAACAAATAACAAGATACGATATATAACCGCAGATTATTATCTTAATCTACTCGGTGACATTTCTGAATTTACGAGTACCAAATGTAAAGGGACCCACGCGATTCGACTACAGAATACGTTTAGTAGTTTCCTCATTGACGTCCATTGTAAATTCGACTACATCAAACTAGTACGCATTAAACTTCGGGTAATACGAATTTATTCTAATAATGTACCCGTTATAACAAAATTAAATGGTTCTCCATAGTTAAATTGTTTTGGAACTTAAGAGAAATGGTCATTATCACGTAGTAAGCTACGTGATAATGTTAAGTCAGTTAAATATAATTGTATTTATAAATATAAAAAACAGATTTCAGGTGGGTATTTTTGTACTCATTTGTGACTAATCGTATTTTATATCAAACCGATGAAGTCACAGTAAAACTAAATTATGACACTCGACATCTTTCTGCGAATCTGATGACAAATTTTATTTGTCAAAATTGTTGTGAAAATTCATCCTTTCTTCAAAACATATATGTACATATTATGATGCATACATGAGCACAATGAGGATATTTTTCTCATAATTAAAAAAAGTGTTCAAGAATATCATTATACGAAGGCGGATGCTTATTACACGAATCTTATTTAATGGAACACTATTCAAGTAATATCAATGTATCAATATCCCTCCACTATATGTGTAGCTACTATTTACAGGTAGGTCGTCAGGTATTAAACATAATAAATAAAGTCTATGTCCTTCGTTGGAGATTAAGCTTGCTTTCAGATTTTCAGTAGTTGTCAGCTGACTAGCTTTTTCCTAAGAACTCATTCCACATTCCATACATTATCCCATACAACCATCCCAGTATTATTATTATTTCAGCAGATAACTCGTCTTAATTTCATTCCTCACTTTGTGGACCATTCATTCATCTCTTCAAGTTCTCTGAAGTTATCGTGATGAAATAAGCAGTTCTTAAATCAAATTATCATGTTGTTGTTGTTTTTTTCAAACAGACACTTAATTTAGCGTAGGGGGCCTGGGGGGCGCTTCGTTATAACATATATCTATAAAGAAATAATGTTCCACATGTCATGTTTGGAACACATTTACGTTCGCAAAACATGACATGATATAAGTAATTCTTTCCAAGATATCTTTAAATTATTATCAGATTATTGATAAAATACGCCAAAATAGGTCTTGTCGATAAAATCTATGCATTTGTGGTGGGCACGGCTTCAATAAGCAACCAGTCAGGGGTCACCCCCCTTTAAACTCAGGCACCACCCACTCACCAGATATTTCATAATCGGGTATTATGCTATGTGTTGTTAGATGTGATAATGAGTAGTGGTGGCTAAAACCCTCGACTTTCATTTGTTCCGCAAACAAAACTGCATAAAAAGAAACGGAGTAGGATTCTTATTTTGTGTTTTATTTATTTAGACATAAAATTATGTAACAAGTGCTTGTTAAAGCAATACTCTCGCTATTAATCCGCTATAATCGATTGCTACTGGCTGGTAACAATCTTAGACGGCTAGGCATAATGACCTCTTGACAATTTCAATGTGGGTCACAATTCTTTATTACACAACTTCTCAGCCGTTATAAGCCATGTCATATATATATTTTTATTAATATATTTTCGGCATTTCTTAATTTGCTCGATGACTTTTTGAACGCCTTACATTGCAATAATCCACAATCTATACGAAAGTTAGGATTTCTCGAAAAACATCAATCAAATAAAAATGACCTTTTTAAATCAAAGCATTTGATAAATATGCCCGAAAATAAAGCACTATGCGTAGCTATATGAAGAGTTATGCATGGAAACGAAAAGATTCAAGCGACCCCAACCAATTCTATAGCTTTGTTTTCCTACAAATAATATACTCTAGTACTTACGTTATTATAGTTATATCTGCCCCATTTACACCACACGATATACATACAACTAAAGATAACGATATAACGCGTAACGAGTAGCAGGGAACATGTAAGTTGATTGTTGCCTGGTAACGGATTTTGGATGTATTGATATTTCGAAGTATTCGTCTGGATATACAATACAGGCTATAAGCTTAAGTCAAAAATATCGTTCGAATTTAGCATCAAGTACTAATTGAAAAATAAACGTAAATACGAGTACACACATTCATAATAATTAGTATAACTAACAAAGGTTATAGAAAATCTTAAATTACAGTTAATTTTTTATTTTCTTTATTTTCTAAATGCTCTGTAAAAATTTGTATAGTAACTTTACGAAGAAAATTCATTTTTGTATCTGTACTACACGACTTATATAATTACTAAGTTCATGAAATTTATAAAACACATTTAGTTTTACAAAACAATTAACATTTTATCATTAACCAACTTATAGCAACATTTTAATTTAAAAGTGTTATGTCAGAGAACAGATGAGCTGTACGATTCTTTACGAATTAACATCATATCTCACTAGTTAAATATTGACAAGCGACTTACAGGATACGCCATTTTAATATACGCATATGATATTCGGATACATTTCATGATCTAGTTCTGCGGTGAGCTTCGAGATTCTTACAGAATTTTTCTACAGGAAATAAGTGGTACCTAATGTTAATCCGATAGATGAAAAAAGTGAAAAATCTTTCCGCATAAACAATTTTTCAACTTCAATAAGCAACAAATAGATACAATATTTTGTTTACAATATCTACACATAGGAATAAAAGTGAAATATCATTCACTTACGAAATCTCATAAACTATAACACCAACCAACTTGAAATTTGACAGGTGGGTTCCTTATAGGGTATAGATATTCGCTAAAAACGGAAACACCACCCCTAAGGGGGTAAAACAGGACTTGGGAGTTTGTGTTTTACAAATTTCGCGCGACTAAAGCCGCAGGCTCAGGTTTATTATAAGCAATTTGAACAATATTATTTCTATCACAAACAATCTAAATGGCCTATGGCCATGTAGGCAAGTACCACTAGTGTGGTAAGTGTGTGGTGTGTACCTAAGTGTCGGTTGTAATTTACATCGTGCTCGGCGGTAAAGGAACCTACCTACTAATAACCTACCTACATCATAAGAAACCAACATGACTGTGTCGAATAAATATCAGCTATATATGTTCATCCAACAATCACCATTGGAGTAGCATTGTTTTTTCTTTTTATTGTTTATTTAATATTTTCCACGGGCTCACAATTGTCCGTGCTTTTTTTGTAATTAATGTTTTTATTTATTTGTGGCGGTTTACAATTTTTTTATTGACTAGATAACAGCAGATCTTCGCTGGGGTTGGAGCTCGCCGTTCTTTCGTTCTTTCTCACAATTTAAACATAAATTTATGCTACGGAGTTATATGGTGGTATAAGCTTGAAACGTCTCAAAAGAAAAGAAACGCCCTAAAACTTTAAATTAATCTGTTAATTATTTTAATTACAACACTACGACATTAACATTATTTTACTTTAATATACTGCTACTCCTCAGCATATCGTAGTCTAATACTGGACGTAAACATCATCCGGTTTACACCTTTCCTTGAGCTTTTTTTAGGTCATCGGCCCCAGCTTGAACTTGCCCTAATCGGCCATTGGTCCTTCGATGTGGCAGGATACTGGCAATTCACTCTGCTAATTCTCCGGAAAAACGAATTTATAGTTCCATACTTCAAATGCCTTTACCTAATCCAAGCACAGCTTACATACCACACAAGCTGGCATGCTTCTTGAGCGTGACTTTGGTTTATACCAAGTTCCTGTCAATACAGGCACGCCGGGACGGGACAGACTCGTTTAGGCAGCTCAGCATTTTAGCAAGACAACATCGTTTAACTAAAGAGCTTGTTAGCTCTTTTAGGATCAAAATCCCTCCTGACTTTAGCAACTTAGTTGCAATAACGATCAGTGTTGTATTAATATTGTAGTAACACTGTATTTATAGTAACTGTCGAATTGCGATTAATCCGATAAACAATATCAATTAATTATCAGAACTATATATTCTTGTATTTAGCAGCGACATCTTATTTTCTTTTGCATACACTTTTAAAATTCAAATACTACGGAAGTTACTGCCATCTATGGATAATCTTGTAAACTACTTCTCAAAACTTTTATTATTTTTTTTACAATATTAATTGTGATTTATAAATATTGTATAATACTGGGGTGTTACCCAGGCTGATTTAATTTAAATAAATATTTTTAAATGACACTTTATAGTGCAAAGGCAAATAATGGAATTAATGCAACATGCGGATAAGTCAAGTGTCAAACGCCAAACGGTAAAGCTGTCAATGTCCAAAAAAGACAAACAATGGAATTGTGTATCTAGAGTGTATTAAAAAGTTAGTATGAAATAAATATGTAACAAGAGCCTAAAAAATAATTTGTAATTCTATTGTGTAATGTATTTTTAAAATTAAGCGTAAGTGTAGTGCTATAAAGGAGACAATTAGTCTTATCGAAGATCATCGGTTGGTATGTATTTTATTTTTTATTTTTAAACGTTTTTGAATGTTATAACTGTTAAACGTTAAATTAAAATTTTAAAAATATATATAAACTTTACTGATATAGTGTGTATAAAAAAAATATTATTAATAATATTAAGTAATCGTATAAAATAATAAAAGTTATCAATTTTGATTTCTTAATGATCAGCAAATAATATTTTAATAGGTTCTTTATTTTTATACCTAAGTTTGCTATTAAAAAAAAAGCAACTGGTTCATTTCTTTGATTATGTATGATATTATTAAAATTGGCATTGTTACAGACACTGAAATACAAATAGGTACTCTTAATTATTTAGGATTTGTACACTAGTTTCTAAAATATATGGACGATACAAGGCAGTGTCGAGTTTGATTATCTTCTACAATTCAAACTTGTATTCTGTAGGTTAGTAAAGTTTCTAATTAACATTTGACTTTTCACTGATATGTTTGATTTTTTTAATATCTATCATAGCTGTATTTAAATATTTTTTGCTTAATAGTCCATGTTGTAGTCCTATAAATTTATGGAGCACATGAGTTGAAAATGTTACATTGATTAATATTAAAAATAAGTTTTTAGTGTGTTTCTTTTGTTGGAGATTCATAAATTAAATAAATAAATTATTTGTATCTTATTAAAACGTAAAATTCCTTATTATTTTTATACTCAATAATAGATTTATTGAAGCGAGTGTAAGTCTAAGAGCATGTTAAATTATGTAGTATATTAAAATAATTTAAATAAATTTCATATACAGTTATATCATATTAATAATCTAATTTTCTTTAAATTTATCTATTTACTCAATATTTTGTAATATAAATTTTAATACAGTTTGCGGGGCAAATATGTAATCATCACTAATTACTTTACCTTCTAGTAACTTTGATGTTCTCTAATTAGGCAATCATTTACATAAATTTAAGAACTAAAATTGACCTGCCTCTTTTATTTTAATGAATTTGAAGCTTTTTACAATAAATAATCGAAATATAAATATACCTAATATAGTTATACACTTTACCAGTAATGAGTGTGTAACTGACTTAACTTATCCATTTGTGTCTTTTTATTGATAAAATGGATAAACATAGGCCAGAAAGCTCCGTCAATCCATGCAGCATGTCACAATGCTTTTCAGAATTGCAGATAAATTTGATGTTAAATTATAATTAATTATGGAAAACCACATACAATGATTAATGGTATTTGACCAAAACACTATCCTTATAACCCTACAAATATCCTGTCCATTAGGACGTTGTGCCCCTTCAGACTAGCCTAATACTTAAATACTCTAAAGCCTATACATTTTTTTTTTAATGAAAAATAAATTTAAATTTTACTAATTTTTTGGTTAATTAAGATAAGAAAAAAATCTTAGTATAGGTATACATATATTGCTCATTCCTTGTTTACATATTACATGCTCATACATAACATATCAAAACATATATAAAAAAATCTTTAATTATTTATTTATTTATACAAAAAAAATATAACTGATGTTATTTTTATTTTATCGAATTATTTTTTAACAAATGGATAACGTTATTTTTTTCCAATACAAGGGAATTGAACAGCAAAAGGACCACTCAACAAAAGTACAAATATCGTGCAAGTTCAGCATTATTACAAAGTCGTGACTGGATATAGGCACAAATAATCCCTAAGCTCGGATGCCGCACCGGCTGAGCAGGTAAGGGCCACCGACGGTCCTTGATCCCGGAGCGCGCTACAGATTACGATAGATTCCCCGCCTTTTAGTAGACCTATTAGGAGTTCGTGCACTTCAAAGCACGTAAAATACTTTGTGAAATATATTACGTATAAATCGATAGGTATTTTAAAATCGTGTTTATAAACTTTTTTTTTAAGTTGAATAATACAAATATTTGCCATAAAAACAATTTTAATGACAATATATATTTAAAAAAAAGGTTTTCTTTTTAGTTTTCTTCACTCTTTATATCCTCACTCCTTTTCCGATTGGACGGCAATTCAACATAACTGGAGAGAATTCAAGCGTACAGCCAATGCTTGACTGGAATTTCGAGGGATCCCGTTCTTCAAAATGCAATTAAAAACTACCAATTTACAATCACCAAAGAGCAAACACAACAGTTAGTACTGTTTATTTCATGGCTAGATAATTGTGCTGCGTCACATTTGATTCTTCTCTCTCTTCCATCTTCATAGTTCAATATTTGTACAAATTGTTGATATACTTTTACTTTAAAAGATCATCAGACATTTTTTCGAGTAATGTCTTTGTTTGCTTCACTTCGACTTCAAACCAATTATATAAATATGGCCAGTCCAAATCGTTTATTTATTATACAGAGCAATTTATTTAATACTTCTACTACCAGCTCCATATTAAATACCTGCCTTGTCGCAATTTTATCTTGTGGGTTACGTTAACGCGTTCTGAAGAGCACATTATACCATATAGCCGCTGATTTAGATACGACGCGTCCTATGGAATAAGGCTACTATGTATTTATAATTTGGTCCATGAAGTAAATTTAACCTCACTAAGAAGTAAATCGAAGGACTCAAAAGTACATCCGGTATTGGTTGATTTTTGATCAATCAAAAAGAAAGTTTAGGAAGTGTGAAATTGTAATTAACGCAATATTATTAAGATTGGATACCATCAGTGACAAGTTAAGGTAGTTAGCGTATAGGTATATGGAGTTTGAGAAGAAAAAAAAAATTATACCAACTAATATCGACGACACAAATATCATTGCTTTTGCCATTTCTGTAACACCCACGTCCACTTAATAATATTTTATCACTTCCTCAAATACAAAGACCCCTATTAAAATGAAGAAGGCTTGGAAATTGACTGCAAGGCCCTTTCGTAGTGGGTTAGTCTGTGTCAGCTACTGTCATTCTTAATGAGCTCCTCCGCTCCCATTGTTTTTTTATCAACCTTTGCTGGCGGACTTCTATAATACTTATGTATTGTTTTGTCTCAAGTAGCTATTATAATTGACTGGTTGAAATATAAATTATTGTAATGTAATAAATAACGAGATGTCTCAACACAACCGCAACATGCCATTTACTGTTATTTATCGTTGCATAACTGAAATGTTAATTTCTCTTATTTTTTTATATTTGAAAAAAAATTATCCGCTGAAAATCCAAGAAGACATGAGTAATATCTTAGTTTGCTAAGTCGGACTAATAAGAAAAAAAAACATATTTACAATGAAATCAAAGTTGAATAATTATTAAATGATGTATCTATCTGTTACATCTGTTCTTTGTTAAACGAACGTAGCGCCATCTGCAGTTAGAATCTTTATCGAATTACTAACTACGCTAAGCGACGTTTCATGATTCTTCGAAAATTGTCAAAGGAACGTTTTCATAAGAAGCAGATTATCAATTTCCTTGTAATTTTTTTCAATTATTTAATTAATTATTTATTCCAGAGAACTCCGTAATTTATGGATAACCTATTTGGAAAAACATTTTTTTGTTTGGGTGTTTATACTTATTGTTTAAAATAAAAAAAAAAAATGTTTGGGGTCAATTTGTTATAATATTGAAACTGAAATTAAATTAGCGTATGATGTTTATAAGGAATGTTTGTGTTATTTCGTTACATACGTTTCAAATGTACAAGGATGATACAGTTTAAATTGTAGTATGAATAGAAATAGTTCTTTGGTGCCGCTCACAGCTCAGTTAACGTTTCATGTTAAATCGGTCAGGGACGGAGTCTGTGCTAGATTGTAAACGCACTCTGATATTTCCTTTTTACAACAGTTAACATTAATATCTAGTACAGAGAGGATACAATCACTACTAGTGGTAAAATGATTGCAGCAAATTGGCTACTGGTCTCAACTTTCAGCTCATTTGCCTAATTTTCATCCGAAGGCTGTAGTTGTCGCTAGTGACGTAATGAAATCGCTTGGGAGATATTGCGTGATGCCTTAGACGAAGACAATGTAACTATTTTAAGACTGTTCTTTTGAGTAACATTTGGGGCAATTGGATTGAACCTACATTAACTGTCAAATAGTCAAACTTTGTATGTATATGTTCGGACTGTTATTATGTGACAAGAATTTTTGATGTGGGCTAACTTCTGTAAATGTCTGATTACTGGACAGAGGCTTCATCTGTTCCTGAGTAAAAAAATTAAAGCTTAAATCATCACGCTGCTCCAACCCGAGATGGTGACACATAGCAAAATTCCACCGAAGACATGCAGGTTTCCTCGCGATGTTTTCCATCAACGTCAAGGACGAGATGAATTGTGGATTATCACATTCGAGAATATTCGACAAATACTTATGATTCTCATAAAGGTCAGCACTTAAACAAAATATAGATGAGTATCTATTGATTATACTAACGCAACACTTTATAGATCATTAGAAAAATTTCGATTACGGAAAAATAAACATAAATACAAACAGAATACGGATTAAACTCGAAACCACGCAGCAATTCAAACTGTATTTGTATGTAATTTTAAATAACATGATGAATATATTAACAAGTTTTAATATCGGAATATGGCATTGAATGATGCATTTACACTTCTGCTTATTACGAAAATTAAAGCCATTTAAATTACCGGGTTTCAATTAGTAATTAGAGAAGCGTCATCTTCAATACATAATTTGGTAATTATTTTAATCTCTCATATATGTAAAATTTTAATATTAGAATTTAAACGTTCAATTGTGCCCTGTACCTGATTATTTCCTCGCAGTCTTTACTTAAATGCCTCTATTTATTTCCTAACTGTTGCGCTATCGTTCAATGATCCTTATCATTTTGTATAAGGCAACGAGATAGCAAGCGAGTAAATCCCGTAGTCACGCAATTATCTCGAATGGAGTCTATTGCACCTGATTATATAGCTATATTAGCTAGGTTAAGATTTTCAGCCTATAACTTCAATTCAACTCGATATAAACTATTCAAGTAAAACGGGAAATATTTAAAAAATATATATTAAAATATTTTTTATAAGTAATCGAAAAATACCCGCGCGAAATTTGTAAAACACAAACTTTCAACCCCCGCTTTACCCCCTTTTTATTTATTTATTTATTTATTTATTTATTAGGGAAACACACAGCATATCGTATATTACAACTTAATATAATAATCATATTTTAACACTTATGCCAGTTAAGTCTCCACTACTGTTTTAACAGGGAAGTGGACTAATTTTGATGTTACATAAAATATAACTTTATGACAAAGTAAAATTTTAACGTAATATGGTAATGGCTAATTACTAATAAGTATTTTACACAAGATTATGAAATTTACTTAAACTATTTTTTAACAGATCAAAGTGGTTGTATTTTCTATTATGACTATTACAAGATCTTAGAATAAAAGAATTTTTTGAAATAATTAGTTTTACAAATAGATATTGAAAAAGTATCCTGTTTCGTAACTCTACCCAGTTTCGTAAAATCCGTTCTGAGCCTACTTGTCTACACCCTATAAGTAATCTTCCTGCTAAATTTCAAGTTTGTAGGTGTTACAATTTATGAGATTTCGTGATTAATAAATTTTTCGTTTTTATATATATAGATTAAAGTTTAAGCACATCAAATAAAACAGATGATAAACTTAAATTAAAATAGTATTGTCTATGTATAAAAATTGGTTCTATGTTTTATTGCGTATGAACACTGAACATATCGCATTCTCTCTCCGTGACATAAATGTACACAATTTCATAATAATTGGATTTTGTAAAATTTCTTAACTATTATCGCAACCGAAACTTAATATTCTTGGTACTGTTTTTTTATGAACAATATCATTTGACTAATGATCATGAGAGTTTTATGATTTCACACAATATGAAACCAAGATTGAATATGTTTTAATTATATGTAAAATCATATTACGACCTTTAAATTCAAATTGAAATCACTGGAACTATTAAATTATTGAAGTCTTAGTTTCAAATAATAAAAAAAATGAGAGACGAATGGAATATAATACTTTATGCAATTGAGCATCTCTAAGCATTTTTTAATCATAATATTTCAAGTAATTGTAAAGCAACCATGGGTGTGGAGTATTGATTCTTAAATAATCCAACCAATTCAAAGTGCAATCGTCAATAATCTCAGCAGTGATCAGTTTTTATTTATTAATAAATTACATCAACTCTGTCTGCTTTCATGTGGTTTTGTGGTTTTGTCCAAGCTCGTCTTAGTAGGCACAACCCACTCATTATATCTACCGCCAAACGGTAACAAGTATTAAGTATTGTCGTGTAGGGTGAATATATAATTACAAAGGCTAAGGACATGAAGAATGATTACACTTCTTACAGTAGCAATTTCTACGAGCAATTGTGACCATTTACCATCAGGTAGTCTATCTGACAGTTTGCAAGATTCAAAGATCCTCCTTAAGTAAATCATTTGACTAGCAATAAATAGGAGACTAATAGACTATGAATTTGCTTTACAGCGTGTAATGTCATCAAATAAAAAAATACCTTTGGAAAGAAACTTCATACAAATATAATTAACGTAAATGTTGTCCATTAAATGAATTCAAATTTCTTAGTAGTAAAATTTGCATTCAGATTCAAAAGACGGCTTTCAGTAGAATTAACTGCGGTCACATAATTTCAAAAGTGTTAAATACTCCCCAAGCAGTAAATTTAGGTTAAAGAAATACGTTTAAGGAATTTAAGTTCGAAAAGCCTCGAGTTATTGTATGTATGTGACCTGTTTTTGAATACTAGCTTTTGCAATAATTAAGAGTTTTGATATGAACATATTGCTTTATAAGTGCAAGTAATTTGGAGCAGGAAATTAGGCTTTTTATTAGTACGTGGTCACTTCGTGTGAGAAACATGCACTGTGGGAAACAAAATATCGCTTACGTTGTCAAGACTCAGATAGTTGATAATTTAAATACGTAAGATGTTATTAAATCCTTTACGGCTGTTATTATACTAACTCGTTCATACTTTAAACCATCCCGACAATGTTGTGAACCGAGTTGCGTTCTCACAGATCATATTTAGGACATTCGTCACCTCCTTCGAGCTCCTCGTAGACTTTAGCCCACTTTTGTCGGCTAAGATCCAATACTCGTCTCCCTAGCCATCAAGGGTAATAAAAATAGGCTTACACTGTAACACACCGTTACAAGATCCTGCTACCGGTAACTGAATGCGGAATCAATCATCATATATTCTACCGCCGAGCAGCAATATTTAATATTAAGCCAGTGTAACTACAGGCATAAGTGACAACATCTCAGTTCTCAAAGTTGTTAGCGCAATGTTTAAAGGCACACTTGCTATCAGGTAGCCCATTTTCCCGTCTACCCGTGCTATAAAAATCCAAATAATACAGTTTTGAGCATCAACGCAAAGTAGCTGCTTATCGATCGTCTACAGGTTATTCTTGGGTAAGTTTGCACTGGAGGTCCATGACTTGAAACGTCCTTCACCTTTGCACCACAGGACAGCAAACAGTCTACACGCTGACAGTTGACATTTCACCCAAAAGCGTACCGTTTAACGCAATATTTCAACGCAAGAATAAATAAGTGTCTTTTAGGCAAGCGCGTTCCATCTTAGACTGCAGTACTTACCATAAGATGTAATTGTGGTCAAGTGTAACGTACGTATTTCTAATCAAGAAAGGGAATAAATTCATGTGCACTAGACCTAACTGTGGCATATATTAGACTATGTGGGGTATGACTGTAGATAGCAGAAGTTGATAGCAATATTCCTTTATGAAAGAAGAACACACAATAAATATAAAAAAGAAACGTTATTAGTCGCCTGCTTATATAAATAATGTTTATAGTCGAATTTATTTTATCATGTGATATGATGATCTTACATATGTACGATAACGGTAGCAGGACTGTGATCAATGTTAAAATGAGTTTGACAATAAGCCTACCATCAACGCTTGCTCATATAAGACGCCGAGTCATTGTTTCTTAAGCTCTAGAATATATTTACTTTAATAAAATCGATTGTCATAAATTAAGAATGGTGTATTTTTTTAGGAAAGGTAGGAAAAATGTGACAATACCTTAATTGTCATTATTACAATAACGTGTTGTCATTGTCAGTCTAAACGTAAACTGTGATTTTGTTTAGTTAATATATTTGTAACATTTTATTAATAAATTTTAGCTTTCTACTCATCTTCTCCAAATAAACGCGTCTCATTTATAAATTCTACACTCCTCTCAATAAACTTGAACTATGGCAAAGCCTCCGTCTCCCAGGGCAAAGCTCACACTCCTCCGTCCGCGCAATGTACTCAAAAAGGGGTACAGTCATAGCCTTTACGTATTGATATTGATAATCCAATATTAAATGCGATATTATTTATTGTAAAATTCTTTCAAAAGAGAAATTCCGTGCATCGTTAACTCCTGTCATATTTTTACAAAAAAATCTTTAAGCTATTTTATACTGATCAAATAATATACATTCTTATCGCAAAATGTACTAAGATCTACGAGCACCGGAACGAAGGATTTTCATCTCAATTTAAAATTCAATACCTGTTTTCAGCGTTCATCGACCTGCCATAATTTATTCCTTAGCATGAAAGGCTGCTTAATTTTATATTTCAACGTCATCTGAGCTGTTTTCTTTAAGTTAACATAAACTATATTATAATAATGTTCGAATTTAATTAAAAACATTTTTTGTGAACGCTCGACCTCGGTTCAACCTTCGAGGGTGAATTTATCACCATAGCTTAAACACATTCAATGTTTCAGCACGTGTAATCTTTTAAAGCCTAAAAATTGCTTGTATTATTACTTTATCTTAACGCACAGCGCCATAACTTGCACACTCTTGGGTAATAAATAAGGAACAGTTTTTACTTTTTTATTATTACGTTAACCTACAGTAATTTCTGAACTTAATTTTTTTTAAACGCTCTTCAAACAGCCAGTTTCAAAATTAGAAAAAAATTAAAAAAAAATCTAATTTTATCTAAGTCTATCTAATAACTGATCAATGTCACTGATGTAAGGAATATAATTGTATCTCTTCAATCGTTTTTTTTTCCTTTGTTAATAATAACCATTGTAAAAAGACAAAGGGTTCAATTCTCAAGATTTATCTCGTATATAATCGTTTAGAAGGCCTAGATATATAATATAAAATAAAAAATATATACCTATCTAACAAAAAAATTATAAATAATAATCATATATCTCGAGTAATCGATTCGCTAAGGCTTTCAGTCATTATGCAGTAAAACTTTTTTAGGCGCGATAAAAGTTGAAAGTCAAGGTCATATTTAAGTGCCAAATAAATATGTAACGTTCTGGTGATTTTCGTGAACAAATTCGTTCCTGCATTGCGATTCTGTAATAATTCACTTCGTATCTCACTCAAAGGACTTATTATCAAAGTCGCATATCAAATTCTGACACTTAACGCTCGTGTTTGTTACTATAGAATAGCTCTACTGTCACATGTACAGTGCTATTATTCTATTATACGTAAAAACTCACTTCATCTCTAAAGTGAAAAAAGACTTTTTTTTCAATGCGCGTATTCTTTAACTGTGTAAGTGACACCGCACACGCAAAATCCGCCGCGCACATAACAAATACTCGAAATGTTTGAACCTGTCCGATCTGCGTATAGACGACGCGCTGTAATGATAGTAGTCAATGTCGCATATATCTTGACATTACACCATCGTGTTCTGCCGTGAGTTTCGAGGTGGTTGTACAGAATAGCTCTAAAAATATTATATCATTTTATTGTCTGATGAAATATACATAGATACACATAGAATCAACCTCAGACTTGTAAAGGGCTGAACAAAAAAATAAGTTTCCTGATAGGTTATAGCTTATACCCTGGATCAAATATAAGATAAAGTTTTACCGTGAACTGTTTGATTGTTCAGTTGATTTTGATTGAAATTATTGGGTACAATACAGGAGCATTTTGAAGCGTGTGCTGGCTCAATCGGCGCTAAAACAACTTTTAAATTGAAAACTACGATTACAAAGCGGCGTTTTTCATTACGGAGATGCGTCTTTTATCCTTTGTTGTATTGTAAAATCATGGGGTCGTGAATATTAGGGCTCTGTAGTATGAATGCTATTTTTATTCCTGTTACTATCAAGTATTTTAATAAGCATCAAGCATGAGAACGGCTTGATGCTACCTATGTTATTTGGTAACTTTAAGCGTGATATCAGAAGTCTTGTTTACCAAATTAAAGTTTCAATTTTTCTCATTGAATAAGTCTATTTGAATGTATATTCAACAGTGCTCCTCTCTCAAGGAATTAGTAACTACTACTCCGCTCCAGTACAAATAACTGGATATAATTTTAAAAAAACGTAGCTTCGTCTATGGGCACGAGATGCAGCAGTACTTGTCTGGGCATGTAACCGCAATTTTAGGTATTAATTCGCCTGTTCTTACTGAAAAATCTTAGCTTGGAAAATATTTGCAGAATTACCCAGCAAGTGTAACAAATGCTGTCATTAATCTAAATATAAATATATATTCCCAGATAAATTGTATACGTACAAAGAAACAGTTAGTGGTACTTGCCCTTGAATACTAACGATTCACGTGTTCTAACACCTGAACAATCTCTGTACTTTTATACATTATAGACCAATTCATTTTTAATATGGACAGAGCATTTTTTTCCGTCGTAACTCTAATGACGGCACTTCACTTGGCGTAGCGTGTTCGCGTTTCTGCGTTAATCGTACAACGTGCAGAGGGTTGATTATATTTGCAATATGAAAAATTACGCAAACAGCAAAACCTGTTTTCGTCCACTTGTCGGCTTATTACATTTCAATGGAGTGAATATTTGCGTCGACAATTGAGCTCTATATAGGGTGTCGGAAGTGCAATAATGTTCGTACGCTGGTTTTTATAAAGGTGGTACGAACACACAATTTTATATTTATTTTATTTTGGCATGATTCGATGGATATTAAGGCTGTCGCTAAATGATCCGCTATTTTGATCCGAGGTAAATAAGTAACTAATAAGAGATACTAAAAAACTAACTACAAATGTGGACTCTATGTACTATTGAACTAGAGTATATATCTATATATCTGAATGACTGTACTTACTGCTTGCCGACGCACTTAGTTTGCGTTACTTTAA
Organism: Vanessa atalanta; assembly: GCF_905147765.1. NCBI lineage: Eukaryota > Metazoa > Arthropoda > Insecta > Lepidoptera > Nymphalidae > Vanessa > Vanessa atalanta. The sequence continues at coordinate 2,366,746 of NC_061871.1, forward strand.
TACAAAACTGAACTAGCCGGGCAAACGCCATTGACTCATGCAGTGCGCTTGCGCAATGATTTGCTTCGAGGCGACTCTGACAATGGATGTCTTTCACACCGCTCCCGCTCACAAAGTATATCAAATTATTATTAGAATAAGAGGTTATTTGAGTTCTCTATATAAATAAAAATGAATGTTAGTATGTATGGGGATACGAACATCCATTTCTACTAAACGATTCCAACCGATTATGATGAAACTTTGGTGATTTGATCTGCGTACACACAAGATTTTTTTTTATGAATAATTTTCCCTTTTTTATTCATACAAAGTCGGAGCGAATTATTATATAATAATTGTTCATTTTATATTTATATCATGTTTTTACTACCAGTACATAGATAGATTATTATCTTTTACTTATAATATAACTGTTATGTCTTCCAGACGTTATATAAATCTATACTAATAAATAAATGAGGAGATGTTTGTTTGTAACCCTAACTGAATTAGTACTAAATATACTACTACTGTATAAACGTGACAAGTGTGAATTTCATATTGTAAATAAAGAAATTGCTTTCCGATTTTGCGTTTGTCGATATTCGAGTTAAATGCAGTTTCACTCACGTGTAATAATATCCACAAATACATCAAATATTTGGTCACGCTTTTTCGATATCGATACGAGAAACCACTAATGAAAAAACAAATACATCGACGGCATATAAATAAAAATTTACCAAGTAATCATTTCTATACGTAGAAATATAACACAATTCATTGAACAATCGTTATAATGTCATTTCCCACACTTATATGTAAAGCAGCTTGTGCTAATTATCTCCTTGTAATATATAATACAAGATTGATTGTACCTGCAACTTAGTTACGTAAGTAGAATAACAAATAATTATATTAGTGGCTAGATTATTGCAAAAACCTCGAACTTATTGCGACATTTGTAGAACTGTCGCAAAAAATAACGCCCACAAATGACCGTTGTGCAATCATGTGACTAGTGTTAACATTGACGGAATTAAAAGATAAATCTATCTATCTATGTTAATATACGAGAGGATAGTTTTGATGTAAGGCCTGAGTTAAAAAAAATACCACATCAATATAAATAAACTTGATATCAGAGGCGCGTTGATTACGCGTTTCGTAGATTCTAGTTTAATTATAATAATAGTTTTCGCGCGCGGCTTTGCTTCTGTTTTAGGGGTTGGTTGTCAAGAATTATTTACAGAATATCTTTATAAATTATAACCTATGCGTTATTCTGGTGTATAAGATATATTATTGTAAAGATTAATTAAAATCCGTTTGGAAGTTTATAATATTAGTAAGGATTATATGTCTAAGTAGTACTGTTTTGAAGTTTCACGAATATTGACGCGACAGGCGTGATTTTCATGTTTTTGTAATATTTTATATACATTATAGTAGAGACCCCTTTGCCGTATTACCATGAAAGAGAGAAATTTTGTTTTAATCATAATCAAATATTTTTACGCCATTCTCTTCGTCGTAATTGCCGGGAAATAGTGCTGCAATATGTCCATGTAATTGTCGTTCAACCGACCGCCTTAAAAATTGGTTTAATATAACAAATCCACATATAATATTCTGCTCTTTTGCTAATAATTTAAAACAAGAATTTGAACTACAGAATTTGTTGAATTGGTAAAGAACTTCGCTCCAAAAATGATAATTTTATGGTACCGGAGCTACAAGTATCCAGTAGGTACAAGATTATACGGCTGAGAAATTCCAATGATTTCCAAGAAATATTTCTTTTTGTTTTGTAGTTACCAAAAGTTCTTGAATACGCCTAAAACGTAAATTAAATTCTGGCCATGTTACTCTGAAGTTCAATTACGTTTCTCGAAAAATACTTGTAATGTTTCATTACAGATGAGAATAAATTCTAGTAGAAGCAACAATAAGAGAAACAATTTTAATAACACGAATCCACGTTTTCAAACCGTGGACGCTCGTAATACCGTGGAATTAAAATGCAGCCGTTTGAAAATAACACTAGCAATAGTAAAACGACTTCTATGTTTCGTAGTTCTTACCATTTTCATTGAGTATGGATCGCCAAATCGGAAATTACAAGGTATATTGGAAAATTAAAGGAGAAAGGTATAATATAATGTATCGGAGACGATATAGATAACTAGTTGTCGACCTCGTCTTCGCTCATGTTTTAAGGGCCGGTCGTCAGGTGCTATGCATAAAAAGCCCAGTTCCATTCTCGGTGCTTAAGCTTGTTTAACATCAAATTTCATCTATTTTTCAGTTCAGTGGTTTGGCCATGTAAGAGCAACAGACAGACAGACAGAGTTACCCTCGCATTTATAATATTACTATAGATAAGAACAGTATAATAAATATTTATAATAATATATTTTTATAACGGAAAATCAGACTCGTTATTAAGATGATGATGTTTTATTTGGTCCAGACTACTAAGATAATTCAAATGCTTAATACAATTGTATTGATCTATACAATTGTATTAAGCATTTGAATTATCGAGACGAAGCTTGAACGATTCACATATCGAATTGCTATGATGCGTAATATTCTTCGCTTGATATTTTTTTTCGAACCCTAAAGGTAAATAAAATAGATCTCCTTTACTTTTGCCACTATAAATCTGCCCCTAATAACCACCATCTATCGTAAACGTAAACAAACACTTTAAACTGACAATTTATTATTTACACTTCATTGGAAAATATTTGAAGACTGTCATGGCCAGATTCTATAATAAAAACAAATATCATAAATACATAATACATATATAAGAAACATTACTCCAATAACGATATGACTAGAAGAAATATGGCCCTGAATTCTAAATAACATTATAATATAATCCAGTTATAACTAAACCAATCAGTGTCTTAAAATCGCAAAGGTTGTATTTACGTATGCAGATAAAGGGCTTCCAAGAATAATACTCAAACAAATTTGATCCATCAAATATTTACAGATTATCTAGCGCTTCTGTGACCAATGAAACGATCTGAATAGTTACTAACGAAGCAAAAGACTCGAGTTAAGTTATGCGCCGGGGCAAAGATAAACACGTTGTAAAACGAGAAGCTCGGCTCAAGAAGACGCCGTTATGGGCGGTATATTCTTGGGACACGATCCAATTACGTTGACACGATTATGTTCAACGTAATCCTGTATCAATTACCCTCAACCTTAGGGTATTATTATGACATAAAAACGTTTCTAAATTATATAACTCAAGCGACTTTATTGTCTTAGGGGATAGTTGTAGGGCTATCTTCTGGGAAACCTTTCGTTATGTGCGGTAAGCTTAATGACTTGTACATTTTGCTCAAGGGTAAGAGCAATCACCATTTTATTCAAATTCATTCGGTAGCTGTCGTACACACTCAGAGATGACGGACGAATGATACGTAAATATGTTTCGTAAAGGTAAATTTCTTGTGTTTTGTCCAGTAGACGTCTTCCGGCTAACTTGATGATGATGATAAATGTAAATGAAAGTAAGATTAATATATATATATATATTAGTAAGTATAGTATTACATACATACATATACATAGGTATATTCATTTTATTTAACATTTGCGTGGGTGATGAAGGCAACGCCTAAGTGTAGATATGATCTGTGACCATTTTTAATTATTAAGATTTTAAGCCTTTTCTGAAATGTGTTTCCAATATTATTATAATTTGAAGCCGGTGAAACTGCAAGCGCATTTATTTATATAATATAACACGATAAATATTCTGATATAAGTTTTATATATATTGGCTTAAGAAAGTTTTTAGTTAGCTATAGAAAAACATATGTCTTCATTATCTTTACATTTACCAAAACTGAACAAAATGATACAAAATGTATTTAACAATGACCAATGCTTGTAAGGGACATAAATGTATATTAAAAAATAAATGTAATTCTCAAGTCGCACGCCCGTGACCCCTTGCCAGATCAAGCGTGGACGGAAGGTGACGGAAGGCTTGTATTGCAGATAATTAAGTGCCATTTGCTATGGCTTACCACACTGCGTCAAATAAAAAGATTACCTTGACTGGTACTGCACTGGAAAATATTGAATGACCAGTTTCAAATCTCAGATATTTTACTAATAAAGTAATTCTTTGTAAAGAGATTGTACAAATAGATTTTATAGATCGTATATTATGGTCTTGCAATGAAGTCTATGAATAGATAATAAATCTATATGGCTTCGTTCCTTGTTTAGGCAACTTCAAAAAAGAGGTAAACTCAGTAAACCAAGTTGGTCATTGTATGTTTAATACCTTATTCGTATTCATATCTATAATAGTTCCAACTAAATTCGATGAAAAAATACCTATGGTATATCATGGAATAACTCAGGACTTATTTCTCGGTATTGTATTCGGAAACGATGCTGTCTCGAGCAATATGTTAAGATAAGCTTACTGAGTCAATGTACATTGAGTATGTATAGTATTTAACTCTAAATTACAAATTTAACTTTTTAACTCCCGACGAAGAAACGACGTAACATTCGTTTATATTGTTTCATAATTAGAATAAATATATATTAACAAACTTCAACAATCCTCAAACAGCCTCAGTTTCTGTTTGATGATTATTTATTAGTGTTTCAGAAACAACCACAATTATTCCTTATTGCAACTAATATCTATTTTTACAGTTATTCAAAATATCAACCAAGTCATGTAGCGTCAACAATTGCTGACATAACAAACCATTTTTTATATAACGGTCTATATTTCAATGGGTATTCTCCTTTTTCCTAATTTTATTTTAAACTAATAATAGTTCATTTTCATTATAGATTTTCAAATTATATAATAAAAACTTTTTTAGTTTCAGGATTCCCTAAAATAGTAGATGTATATATATTTTTAATTTGTTCGGAATATTTTAATTGCATTTAAACGATTTATGCAATGCAAGCTATCAAGGCCGGAGACTGCAAGTCGCCGAGAGCTCTTCTTAGTTACGAGCTCGGGAAAACTGAGTTCAAGTGATTTATACTAGAAATCCCCGTTCTGAACTTCTGACTTAGTGTTTAAGCACCTTAGTATAAACCATATTCAGATTTATTAACCGACTTCTAGTAGAAAGAGATGTGTAATATGGTTCTTGATGTCTAAATTGGCGACAATTGTGAGTTTGGGACGATTTGGATCCCTTTTTTTCGATTGATTGTCGTTTTGAAGGTGTTCGGGCCCATTTTAATTCTTAATCAGTAATTTTATGCTTTAATCAGAATAAAGGTAGACCAGTCGTAGATTTTTCACGTGTTTCGTGTATATTTTGGTCTTCGTCGTTTGTAAATCCAATTTATTAATTCTTATTTAATTTAATCTTATATCATAAGTTAAAAATTGGTTCCATACAAATTCAATGCATTTTAACAATATGAGAGGAATAAGAGTCAAAATTCGGGAGAGTGGGCACTCGTATATTTCATTGAATCTATTTACAATAAAAAGATACTTCAAAGTTAATTTAATGTAAATTGGAATATAATTTACCATGACTTAAGTATGGAAAACTGTGTTTGACTAAAATACGCTATACTTCGACAAAAATACCAGAAGTTGTAAGATACAAAACAGCCTGCAATAATGTGACTTATCTTGTATCAACATACACTCGCCATTCCCTAATTCTTATTACGTTAATTAACAGCCTGTAAATTTCCCACTACTGGGCTAAGGCCTCCTCTCCTTTTGAGGAGAAGGTTTGGAGCATATTCCACCACGCTGCTACAATGCGGGTTGGTGGATATACATGTGGCCGAATTTCGTTGAAATTAGACACATGCAGGTTTCCTCACGATGTTTTCCTTCACCGCCGAGCACGAGATAAATTACAAACACATATTAAGTACATAAAAATTCAGTGGTGCTTGGTTTGAACCCGCAACCCGTTTGAATCATCGGTTAAGATGTACGCGTTCGAACCTCGGCAAATTTTTATTATTCGGTAAAACGGCATACATGTGCTTCTCAAAGTACGGGGCTCCAGGTTTGAATTCGGGCCCTCGGGATCTCCAGCATTATAAATTGGCTGACTCGACTGAAACATTATTTAAATTTTAGTATGAAAAAAATAATTCAAATATGCTCTTACCTTAAACCCATTGTGAATTCATTATAAAAAAACATTCAGTAAGTAGAAAAACCTGCCTAGTACATTTTTACGCTCCAGTGATTTAAAATTCGTTTTTAATGGCACAATTACATTGAGTTTTTAAAGTGGCTTTATATATAATGCTATATAATAAAAAACGTCCAATTTTAGACATTATTGTTCAGAATGTAGTATTTTCAAAAGTCATGCATAGTTGATAAGCCAAGAGGGACGTGGTTGAAGAATCTCCAAAATCATTATACATATATGTTTTTATAAAGGAAAGGCTTTAGTCTAGCTGATTGACATTAGCAGGGTGTAACTTTTTGCTAACATTTCCAAGTCCAATGCATTCAACAAAATTGTATTCAATAAAAACAATAATCGTAATATTTTTTTCAATATCATTAACATATCAATTACGTATGAATGATATAATGTTATATATATAACAACAAATTCACTTAAGAATGTGATAATTTTGAATATAATGTTGAGCCGAGATGGCCCAGTGGCTAGAACGCATGCATCTTAACCGATGATTTCGGGTTCAAACCCAGGCAGGCACTACTGAAATTTCATGTGCTTAATTTTTGTTTATAATTCATCTCGTGCTCGGCGGTGAAGGAAAACATCGTGAGGAAACCTGCATGTGTCTAATTTCAACGAAATTCTGCCACATGTGTATTCCGCCAACCCGCATTGGAGCAGCGTGGTGGAATATGCTCCAAAACCTTCTCCTCAAAGGGAGAGGAGGCCTTTATCCCAGCAGTGGGACATTTACGGGCTGCTAATGATATAATGTTACTGAGATAACATATTATGATGATTGAGCATAGATTTGTTTTTTTTTACCCGATCGCGTTTAGCATTATGGGAAGAAAATGATTTTGATGATGATATTTAAAATGATTATGAATTTTATCCCGGATATTTGATAAAGCATTCATTTAGTACTTTATTTAAGGTTAATAAAATCTCTGGAAGCAAGACAACTATCACAAAACAAGAAACAGAGGCTTTTAAAATTTTAATCCCGAATTTTTTGTGATATCATATAAAATAACTTAACACAATAAAAATCTTTAATAATCGTATATTAACTTCAGCGTAGTAAAATAATTGCTTTGTAATTTTAATAGAATTCGTTGTTGGCAATCGCTTTACAGAATTTTACCGTTTCAAATTCCGAACAGTCGCTGAAAAAAGAGCGGATTCGTCACGTACAAGGGAGTATTTTTTCAGTTTTCCTACTCGTAAATGTTCCAGCAGCTTTGACACATTCAATTTAGTTAAGAATTCTTTCGTAGCGTTCAGAAATTTGTATTCGTCATTTCCATCACAATTTCTCGACTGTTTATTATTTGAATTTGTATAAAGTTTTAATATTAAAACTTTATGACTATAATTTTAGTTACGAGTGTGTTCTGTGTCAACCGAATTTATACGGAGCTTAACCAAGCGTGAACGTGACAGTATTTCGATTACAGATTAGAGTATTTTACATACTAGAAATGTATAATTATTAATTCTGCATAATTTTTTTAAAACTCAATAATAAATTAATGTTTGATATCGCTCTTTCACAAGTACCTACATATTATAATAAATTCTCATATCACCCGCTAGATGGCGTTGTATGATTAATAAAAAAGTCTACATCACACTGGCAATATTTTTACGCGAAACATTACTACCCTGTAACAAAATGTTTTAAACTTACTTACCTGGCGTAACGTACCATCGTGATCACGAAGGCGGTTCCCCTAGAATGAGATTCGACCATTACACTATGGTTCGGTTGATCTTTGCGATTGTTCCTAATGCGGATAACTTGGACGCGTAAATGATGGTAATGGGGACTGCGCACGCGCCGTCTCCCATTATTAATAACCATGTTTTAACAATTACCGACTTATTAATTACTTCTAATCACTCAATCGTGTTAGCGTTTCGAACATAAACGCACGTGCGCAATAAAATATTAAAATTAATTTTGGTAAATGCAGATTTCGTGAAGTTATGAATAAAATCGAATACGATTTACATTTTCTTGGGTAACAAGCCCTACCACATTTAGGTCAAATTATGCCAGCAATGTCCATTGAAACTGTGGGTTTCATATGGCGAAATATTAACTAAATTTAACGTAATACCAGCACACAATAGTTCCCACAGCACGCTTTCTAGTTTGAAGTAGATTGGGGAATAAACACTTAAGAATGTGAACATTAAATAACGTTAATCAAACATTAATTTTCAATCCTTATTTGAATAAAAATTACAGAATTTTACTGTATCATGTATTTATGTACAGATAATGATCACATTCAATATTTTTTTAATCTATTTTTCGTTGGAATAAAGTATTGGTTAGGTTTCAGTTAAAAAATAAATAAAAATGATCGCCATTGTTTTCGATATCCGTTCCTCTTCATATTATGATTGTCATAAATTAAAAAAATATCAATTCCTAATTACTAAAAAAGGTAGTAAAAAATTAAGCAATGAGTTGTTTTGTTTTTGAAAATTACTTATTTTTAGTAAAATTTTAAATAGAGTCTCTAATAATAATATTTGTCAAAATCTAAGAATTTGGATATCAACAATATATAATTTTCTCTTATTTTTAATCTTAATATTAAACTTGTCACGTTTAGCGTATGTTATCTGCGATTGTGCACGTTTCATTTGTAAAACATTAATTTAAAACGGTTAATGCATAATTGTAATCAAACGGTTTCGAAGCGATATTATTATGTAAATCGGAAATGGAGCCGTGTGTTGCCGACTGACACAGATAAAAATAAACAGCCGTTATTAGTAGGGCGGGTAATTAATCATTATCTTTCATTTGCAATCTACGTTCTATATTATCTGTGTCCACAGATTAGTAACAAAACTAATAAACTGCAAAGGCTGTAGAGATTAAAAAAAAAAACAAATGCCATTCGGACGCGCGCACGAAAGGTTTCGTACCAGTATCAATAAAAACGGCAAAAAAAAATAAGTAAAGTGGCCTCCTTAAATATTTGTTTTAATTAAATTAATTATTTTTAAAGTGAGTAATAACTAATTTTACATTAGAAATTGCTCAAGTCTATCGTAACTTAACTTAATGGGACTCCATTAAGTTAAGTTACGATAGATTTCGAGTCCAGTGGACTTCAGTGTTAAAATGTCCAAAGCCGTTTTTGAGTAATCGGTTTTAAAAATCAACAAACACTTTGAACATGTGACCGCCTCCTCGTTCGTGAAGCTGTGAATTGAATTAAATATTTATATTATTAATTTAAAAGTCGTGACAGGAAATAACGCTTATATTTTCCTTCAATACATATGTTGGTAAAGTTTCCTTAGTGCAGAGGAAAATAAACAAAATTATTCAGAACTAGTGGCTCGCCTCGCCTTCGCACATGCAGCACTAAGTAGATTGAAGTACTCGTTAGTTTAGTGGCTAACTTATAATTCCACAGATGCCGAGATTGTTACCCCGGGTGGGATCATTAAAAAGTATTACTCGTATTGTATATTACTCAGCATTTCAGCCGGCAATACGGACTGAGACTGAAAAAAACTGGAACTTGGCAATGCTTAAATTCCAGTTTATTTATTCAATGTACAAATTGATTGTAAATATTATAACTACTACCAGTTCTGAAAAGATAATATCGAAGGCTATTCAGGTCTGTCTTTTGTCCGCGGGAGGAAACTCAGCGGGTTTACTTTGCAACATTTTCAAAATAATAAATAAATAGTAAGGGGCGATCGTTTTACTCCCAAGGAATGCTTTCATTCGTGAACTCACGAATGTACTTAATAAAATTTTAAAATGACTGACTGACATAGAACGCACAGCCTTGACCAGTGGGTCTAACAGGATGAATGTTTGGACTTGTTTTCCTTATATAATTTAAGTATTAAGAGAGCAATTTTTAAAATTCATCTTTAAAGGGTTTATATGGTAAATAAAAGTTCGTATCGAAATTCGTCATTTCTGATTTGAGGCATATGCGAATCGGTATTCAGTCTTATATTCATGATTTAAAAACGGATGGTCGAAATTTTTCAAAAATCGTTCGAGATTCTAAAATATTTGAATCAAATATTTTTCGAATCTACGAAGAACATTCTTTATTTTTGTATTATTTTTAGATTACATAACTACGTAGCTTACAGGTAAATTAAATAAACATTTCCAACGTGCAGAATTTTATCGCATTAGTGCGTGTGTATGGTTACAAGCGTAAGTGTGACAATTGACAAGTCTTCTTTAACCTCATTAGACAAATTTTTTCATCACATAGTTTTTTTTTTGTGTTTATCCACTATAAATTAGACAAAAAGGTTGCATATCATTTAATTTTAAAACACATTTAAACGTTATTAATTCGTCAATAATTCTCATACTCATGTACATACTTAAAAAAACATGAAAAAATGTGTATAAGCAGATTTACATAAGGTAAATTAGGTAAATGACTATTCATTTATGCAAATTACGTCGTTATGTGCTTAGGAAGTTGAGTTGTTGCTTCGAATGTGCTCTGGATGTTTTATGTACCGCACAAGGTCTTTCACTTTTGTGAATTAATTTCCTATTCAACGTAGAAAGTTTATTGTTCGGTCAATCGATACGATTGAATTTTTAGGCTGTATATCAGTGAACTATTTACACAAATTGCTAAAATAAAAAAGTGAATATGGTTTATTATTGTACACGTTGTTTAAACCAATCCTCTCGTGTAAGGGATTGCAAAACCTGACAAACGTTTTCCTGCCTATAGTCTATTCCAATCAAAGAGGGATTAAAGATAAAAATCAAACCTTAGATTTCGTCCGGATATATTGTACACTACTAATATTCACTATTTATAATACAACACAAACCACTTACCGAATTATATCAACTTTAATTTTACTTCCAAACGATTAATGATATTGCATTCAGATGTTAAATGTTGTTTATTTCGGTTTTGTCCTTTTGTGGATATACATAATAGATTATACAAATCAAACTGTCATGAAAATGGCTTTAATGCTATTTAAAATTCAGCGAAACTTATCAATATGTTGCAACAAAGTTGGTAGTATAAAAATATTCTCCGAGAATAAATATCTATACGGGCCCACTTTCATATTAATCGTTCAACCAGTTTCGAAACGAATTAATCTCAACAGTTAAATCAACATTCATTTATTTATAAATGTATTGTATTAAATTGATTGAAATTTTAGTTATCAACAGTTAATAATTTAAATTTATATGAAGTCTTCTAATTAAATCTCAACAAATCCATTGTGACGTATAGTGTTGTAAGAGACTTTCGTCCCATAACACTGACAACGTGATAATATCGATTGGAATCACCCAGAGGTAGGTACCACCCAAAAAAGAAAGAAAGTTATATAGATAGTTATTCTAAAGCCAAAGAGCAGTAGGTACTCAGTGCTGTTGTGTTCCGGATCTAAGGCTGAATGAGCCAGTTTAACTACACGCATAAGGGACAAAGTTTTAGTTCCCAAGATTAGTGTCGTATGGCGATGTAAGGAATGATTAATATTTCTTACAACGCCCTTGGCTGGCCTCAGGTGGCCTATTAGCTCGTCCGCTTATCAATAGTATAAAAATAATTGGGTTTAAATTTGTTGAAGGTTTTTAGATAGCAAACAATGAACACTACTAAAAGTGTTTTCAATTAAATGCCTTGCGACTTTTAGTTGCGCAGCACGAATAGATCGTTTTACCATTGTCAAGCAGGAAAAACCACTTTATTTTAGAATACGGACTTTATATGCTAAAGTAGTAAGTGACACAGTTAACGTATCTAGCATTCTTTAATATACATTATAGAGAGATACATTGAACACGAAGACTTATTCCATTCAACTCATTCGTTTTTCATTTCCTCAATACCTTCGTATTGTATTCATTTAGAGATCACAATGACATACATATGACTTCACAATAGTAATATCATATCGATATTTATAATAAGTTATTTTTTTTTTGGGGTTCAAACCCAGGCAGGCACCAACGAATTTTGATGTGCTTAAGGGGACTACATGAGCTAAATGCAAGTTTTATAATGCAAAAAAGTATATGATCCAATGCAGTAAACCAAATGAAAAAAATATATGATAATCTTCAGGATACATGCTAAGTATTTGTTATTTTGAAAACATGATGTAATTAATTTGGTACGATAGAAATAAATCACAAAGTTACCTCTAAAAAGATCTTTTAATCAATAATAACTATACTTATATACGTTCCATAATTCTGGTTTTTTGTCAGATTATTCTACAAGCAATATACTATTTAACCTGGGTGTCACTTTTTTAGTAAAATCAATAGATTTTATTTAAATCCGATATTCTTATTTTCGAACAAAATGCGTACGCATGTGTGCGTAAACGCCGTGTACAGACAATGCCGGCCGAGGCCTCATGCTATATAGACGTGTCGATCTTTTCGCCGCATCATTCATTACGTTACGAGATATTTTTTTGTAATTTTAATTGTAAATTCATTGTTTCATGTTTTCTTATAATAATTTTATTCTTTCTTGTAAATAAATATATTAAGTTAAAATAGTGTAGTAGTAATTAGGCATTTGTTTTTTTATTATATTATTTGTTATAAATTTTAATTGTGTAAATATGGGAAATAAAGTGAAACGCGTGAGGAAAACTAAAAAACGTTTATATAAATCAAGCGCCGAACATACATATGAACGATATTAAAAGGTAAGAGTATTTAATTAGTAAACATATTTTTTTTTTTATAAATTATGAATATTGAAAACATCTATTAGAAAAATGTGCAATCAGTTCGCATATAATCAGATTTTTCGAGCCATTCTTAATAATTACGATAGAGAATTTGGTCAAAGGAAGGAAAACATCAATTGACTTTCATGGGGATCAAGTGACTACATTCGATCCCCATGAACTCGAAGCATTTTTTTTTCATTATAACTACTATGACATATTAAGATACATATTTTTTAAATACATAATTTTATAATTAATAAAAATGTAATTACTAACATATATTTATTTTTTACAGAATAAAGAAAGTCGAAAATAATAACACGGAAGCTATTTATATTGCGTAAGAGTTTAATTTTATCGATTGTTTATAATAAGAATTAAAGTTATGTATGAACTAATTTTAATAATAATAAAAAAAAGTAAAGTCTTAACAAAAAAAATGTAATTGTTGTGAACCAGAGAACTAGAATATTTAGAAGTGTCATTTGTACGTAATTCATAAATTTAAATTTTTTTGTAACGTCCGCCATATTGGATTGAATATAGCAGCAATTCATGAATCGTGCATTGTCATCGAGATTAAATATGTGTGCCAACTTTCAGCTGAAAGTGGGTGTAATATTTATTCCAAGATTCCAGGACATATGTAATAACATTAATACATACAAGTGAAATTAAATAAAAAAAATTAACACTAAATGTTTTTTTTTTTTGTAGTACTAAATATAAATAAAAATATTTTAAGTTTAATTAAATCAGTTTTATTTTTTAATCATTTTCGAATAACAGTCAAAAGCAATACAAATAATTCTAATATCCTATCTATATTTATGAGATTTATGATTAAACCTATTATGATTAACCTTTCATTCATCAATGATTCAATCAAATCGAATTGACAACATTTTTTTCTAGTAAATATTTAGATTTTTTTTTTAAATTGTATATATATTTTTTCTTTATGAACCGATATTAATAAAACGAACAAATACTACGCTATATGTTACCCCACGGTCACTACACTACAGATTTCGAACACTTACGATTTTATTATATAAATAGATCATTAAACTTTTATAAAATGTTAAAAATTGGTATGTTTCAATATTTAGTATAAGAACTAATTGTGGTATAATAATATAAATAATAGAAAAAAAAGTTAAAAACTAACTGTCTATTTTATTGTATACAAAATATAAATAAAAATATTGTAAGTTTAATTGAATCAGTTTTATTTTATAATCATTTGTTAACTAACATCGAAAGAAATAAAAATAATTCTGTTGTCCTATCTATTTTTTATGAGATTTATGATTGATCTTACGTCGCTCGGTTTGGCGCCATCTATTAGAATATTTGGGCGTAATCTCGTTACCTCGCTTAACCCTTAGTACACGGGCTTGCCGTTTTTGTCGATTTTGTAAGTGTGTGCGTGCGATTCTCAAGGGCACTTAGCTCTTGTAGTCCTCTTAAGAGGACTACAAGAATTTATCTCATAAAAAATAGATAGGACAACAGAATTATTTTTATTTCTTTCGATGTTAGTTAACAAATGATTATAAAATAAAACTGATTCAATTAAACTTACAATATTTTTATTTATATTTTGTATACAATAAAATAGACAGTTAGTTTTTAACTTTTTTTTCTATTATTTATATTATTATACCACAATTAGTTCTTATACTAAATATTGAAACATACCAATTTTTAACATTTTATAAAAGTTTAATGATCTATTTATATAATAAAATCGTAAGTGTTCGAAATCTGTAGTGTAGTGACCGTGGGGTAACATATAGCGTAGTATTTGTTCGTTTTATTAATATCGGTTCATAAAGAAAAAATATATATACAATTTAAAAAAAAAATCTAAATATTTACTAGAAAAAAATGTTGTCAATTCGATTTGATTGAATCATTGATGAATGAAAGGTTAATCATAATAGGTTTAATCATAAATCTCATAAATATAGATAGGATATTAGAATTATTTGTATTGCTTTTGACTGTTATTCGAAAATGATTAAAAAATAAAACTGATTTAATTAAACTTAAAATATTTTTATTTATATTTAGTACTACAAAAAAAAAAAACATTTAGTGTTAATTTTTTTTATTTAATTTCACTTGTATGTATTAATGTTATTACATATGTCCTGGAATCTTGGAATAAATATTACACCCACTTTCAGCTGAAAGTTGGCACACATATTTAATCTCGATGACAATGCACGATTCATGAATTGCTGCTATATTCAATCCAATATGGCGGACGTTACAAAAAAAATTAAATTTATGAATTACGTACAAATGACACTTCTAAATATTCTAGTTCTCTGGTTCACAACAATTACATTTTTTTTGTTAAGACTTTACTTTTTTTTATTATTATTAAAATTAGTTCATACATAACTTTAATTCTTATTATAAACAATCGATAAAATTAAACTCTTACGCAATATAAATAGCTTCCGTGTTATTATTTTCGACTTTCTTTATTCTGTAAAAAATAAATATATGTTAGTAATTACATTTTTATTAATTATAAAATTATGTATTTAAAAAATATGTATCTTAATATGTCATAGTAGTTATAATGAAAAAAAAATGCTTCGAGTTCATGGGGATCGAATGTAGTCACTTGATCCCCATGAAAGTCAATTGATGTTTTCCTTCCTTTGACCAAATTCTCTATCGTAATTATTAAGAATGGCTCGAAAAATCTGATTATATGCGAACTGATTGCACATTTTTCTAATAGATGTTTTCAATATTCATAATTTATAAAAAAAAAAATATGTTTACTAATTAAATACTCTTACCTTTTAATATCGTTCATATGTATGTTCGGCGCTTGATTTATATAAACGTTTTTTAGTTTTCCTCACGCGTTTCACTTTATTTCCCATATTTACACAATTAAAATTTATAACAAATAATATAATAAAAAAACAAATGCCTAATTACTACTACACTATTTTAACTTAATATATTTATTTACAAGAAAGAATAAAATTATTATAAGAAAACATGAAACAATGAATTTACAATTAAAATTACAAAAAAATATCTCGTAACGTAATGAATGATGCGGCGAAAAGATCGACACGTCTATATAGCATGAGGCCTCGGCCGGCATTGTCTGTACACGGCGTTTACGCACACATGCGTACGCATTTTGTTCGAAAATAAGAATATCGGATTTAAATAAAATCTATTGATTTTACTAAAAAAGTGACACCCAGGTTAAATAGTATATTGCTTGTAGAATAATCTGACAAAAAACCAGAATTATGGAACGTATATAAGTATAGTTATTATTGATTAAAAGATCTTTTTAGAGGTAACTTTGTGATTTATTTCTATCGTACCAAATTAATTACATCATGTTTTCAAAATAACAAATACTTAGCATGTATCCTGAAGATTATCATATATTTTTTTCATTTGGTTTACTGCATTGGATCATATACTTTTTTGCATTATAAAACTTGCATTTAGCTCATGTAGTCCCCTTAATTTGTGTTTATCATCTCGTGCTCGGCGGTGAAGGAAAACATCGTGAGGAAACCTGCATGTGTCTAATTTCAACGAAATTCTGCCACATGTGTATTCCACCAACCCGCATTGAAGCAGCGTGGTGGATTATGCTCCAAACCTTCTTCTCAAAGGGAGAGGAGGCCTTAGCACAGCAGTGGGAAATTTACAGGCTGCTAATGTGTATATAATGTGAAATGTGAAATAAATATTAGAATTATATTTTCAAATGTATAATTATGTTTCGTTATCGAATTTTAATATACGTATATAGTATACAATTATTTACGTTGTGTACGTATGTATGTCACTGATCTCCTAGAGGGCGGACCCGGTTCTCTGGATGGTTTAGATTCTCTGCGATTAATCCAGGTTTTTTTTAAAGACTTAATTAATTAAATTCTATTTATATTTATACGAAGTCAGGACGGATCGGGAGAGCTAGCTTAATAATTTTAACTAGTCTTAACTAGTTATCGACACAATCAGTTCAATAACTCATATGTTTGGCTAATTGATTGAACCAGTAGTCGTGTGTGCAGCTTTATGTTACGCTATATGGACCAGTTTCGTAATTTCCTATTTGCAAAATTCATTGCAGTTACAATTATCATGCTACTTGTTGCGATATAGGGAAATTGCTTATCTGTATCTAAATTGTGTATTATTTTATATTAAAGTTATTATTTTGTTTTTTTTTTTCTTAGTAGTTTTTGGTCATTCGTTATGGGCTAATTGTTAGCTAGCTGTCGTCTCTGCTTTTTGATGCAAAAAATTAGATCAATTTTAATTGTTCTGTTTTCTTTTTTTTTTAAACAATAAGTTAAACCGTTATTGATTAAATCTAAATAAGCCTTTTTTACAAATACCGTTGAATTCTCATCATATAAAATAAAATTAAACTTGAAATATAGATTCTACCAAAAAGACCCGAAAATTAAGGTTTATACTTTATTTCTTTTAACAGACCTCAAAAAATAAGCACTTAATTTTTTACGAATTATATTGGTCAATTTATTTCTATAAGTACTTTTTTATGTTTGTTTCTTCAGAACTTTGTCATTTTTAAACAGATTTTTTTTTTGTTTCGGAGTTTTCAATTAAATTTGAAGCAAAATTACCCCTAAGGGTGAAATATTAGTATCATTTGAATTTGTTGTTTTTATGTTGTTAATTTATTACATTTTTATATTATAAGACAAGTGACTTTTAGTTGACCTCAAAAAATAAGCACTTAATTTTTTACGAATTATATTGGTCAATTTATTTCTATAAGTACTTTTTTATGTTTGTTTCTTCAGAACTTTGTCATTTTTAAACAGATTTTTTTTTTGTTTCGGAGTTTTCAATTAAATTTGAAGCAAAATTACCCCTAAGGGTGAAATATTAGTATCATTTGAATTTGTTGTTTTTATGTTGTTAATTTATTACATTTTTATATTATAAGACAAGTGACTTTATCTATAAAATAAATAGACTCCAATACTTTCCAACATTGACAACGAAATGACCGAAATAATGTCGCACCTCATTTCAAACTAAGCGATTATTTTTAACGATTTCATCGAGTTGTGAAGTGTGAACATTGATAACTGTTAGTAAATAGTGAAACCGCACTATTTAGTTAACAGTCCCCAAGGTTACGCGGTCAGGGACACTGAAATACGCCAAAAGTATTCAACACCCCGTCCCAGTACATCCGCAAAAATAAATTATAAGCTAACAAAAGATGCTTGGATAATGCGGTCGTAAATGACAAAATGGTTAAAGTAATCATTATTTAAATTAAAATACATTTTTATCGGCGATGAAGTAATATATTTTGAGCAAAGCCTATACGATTCTGCCTATTATATCCTGTATTCACCAGTTCTGTATTGGCGCAGCGTAGTCGAATAACTACCAAAACTTCTCCCTAAAAAAAACACTTTATAGGTACTCAGCAGTTATATATTTACAAGCCATTACTTACTTATTTAATTACAAATAACTTTACACTGTGACGTATAGAAACACATCAAATAGTATTCTAGTATTTTTACCCGCAATTGTTCCGTGAAAAACTATAGGTACCTATGTCACTAGTCAGTGCGTAAACTATATCTAGGCAAAAAATCACAACGATCTGTTGCTCTGTGTTGCGTGAAATAAAGACAAAACAACGAACACACTTTCGCAATTATAATATTAAGTAAGAATTCTTTAACCAACTATATATTTGTTGTATATTGAACTGATTATGTCATTAATCATAATTTTCTGCACGATGTGCCATATCATGTTATTATATTTTATGTATTTACTTAAACTTGCCAGTCGATCAGACTACTTTAACTACAATTAGGTATATTGTAATAACTGAAATTAAGATATAAAGATTAATAAATAATATTAAAAGTGATCCAAAATAATTATAATAATAGTGTTTTTAACAATATTGTAAATCTTCAAAACTCAATTTAAAGAAACGAGTCTTCTGTTAGAGTAAATGTTTCTTTTTATGTTCAAAGTACAATGACCCCTGTGTCCAATACAATTTGTAGGGCATCATCCAAATTTGGCTACTTCCTCCTCGGAACCAACTTCCATAATTATGAACATCCTTTTTTTTAATTTGTTTTCGTTCTAGATAAATAGCATTTATTATCATCTTTTAAATGAAAGTGTGCCCATCTATAAAGATAATTTCCATTATATTTATACATTCGTTTAACAAAAAAACTAAACATGTAGTTAGTCTTCATAATGCTGTAGACATCGTATGGAATTGGTTTGGAGTTGATATCGTCATTAGTTCTCGAGATCAAGAATAGCGAGGCAAGAAATTTTCAAGAACATACGTACACATGTATATTAGATATAACAAGTACATACCCTTAAACTTCCTTATAAAACACTCACATTTGAACTGTGGAAGCCTCAAAACATGATGGTTGATAAATACATTGGTACATTAAAGCAGGAATTAAAAACTGCAGTTGATATTCATTGCATTGCATTTCTTTATAATTTTAGGCCTTTTAATCGATTCACTAGAAAGTTGTCCTTCCATTGCTGATTTTTAATGAAAAACATGTAGCTTCATAGTTGATACAGAGCAATGAAAATAGTCATATTGTATGACAATGTAACACAGGTATAGTTCATTGATGAAAGCGAACCTGCGGAGTGCCTGACGCGGCGGGCCAGTCGCCATTTGGCGCGCTAACAGGACGGACGTGTTATTATTGCGTATCGTGTTTTCTTACACTTGGATTGGATTGTTATGATTTGAGTTCAATTTACGTGAATAAACAATATTTGTGAGTGATTGTTACTTGTTGAACTTAATTGTGACTTGAGCTGTGGAACTGCTATTCGGATACGGTTTATTTTTCAATCAAGGTATGTTTTTAGGCATTCTTTTCGGTCAGAAAACAAACGCTTCGCAATTGTATTGTTATTCTATTTCCTCTTACTTTATATTCGTAAGATATGTTTCATCGTTGTCCAAAACCATTATTTAGAATCAAACCATCACTTTTTTTCCGTAAACACTGAGTAAATTTTAGGCTGTGCTCATTTTTAGGTATTATGTGGGTGGGTATTCTGATGTTTAACTATGGAATGATATAAGGATAATATTTTATTACGAAACATTGTAACATTCGGAGCTTGGGAAGTAGTTTCACTTAGTATATTGTTGAACAAAAAAAATATCTCAATTGTTAAAAAATTTCAAGGCATCAGTCAAGCCAAATTGCCTCGTAGTATGAAAAATGTTCAATTCGATATTTTCTTATAAGTTTCTAACTTTTTCAGACATCTCCGACGTATACGACAAATTTATTAAATATTGCACCGGGGCACTGGCATCCGTTTTACTGTCTATCTCTACGATAGTGATAAAGATTCATTACAATAGTTAACCCTTCACATCCAGGTAGTGATTCAACAGTCCCTTACGCCGAGAAAAAAAATGTAACGGCTTTATGGTCCTTGACAGCAATCGTAAAGCGATTGTATAAAAAAAAAACCCTCGGTTTCGTTCAAAAGACTTGCCAGTCGATCAGACAACATACAAAATGAATTGCTATATTTAAATTTTGCCACATTTTAATGATTTTGTTTCTAATATGATTCGTATTACTATTGATGTTTCTCATTGGATAAATCATTGAGTAACCTTTCGATATCAGTGGAGTCGAGTTATTTGCGTTTTATCTTCAATAGAAATGTTCGGTGATAATAAATAACGGTGACACGTCAATTCATAGATAAGTAGCAAATGGCTACTGGCATACTAGAATCTAATATGATTCATCGCACGATAGATTCAAATAGCATCAGAAAGTTGTTGATTAAGATAGGAATTATCTTAATGGGTAAATAAATGAACTATTAAACTCAGATCAGATCAGGATGTATACGTATGTATACGTATATATATGTATAATATAAGTTTTTTCTAGACAGACGGGTCGTATCAGGTTTACGGAAACCACTAACGGATAGAATACACGCACCTTCGATGACAAGAGTCGTATAAGATATAAATTACACTTCTATATCTACAATAATATAATTTGACCTTGAAAGTTATTTATAAGCGCGTTCGTTACTCGATTTTTTTTTGCGATGTTACTCATTGGCTACCAGTTTAAAATGGCTGACGAATGCACAATATAGGTTTCCAAACAAAAAATAAGTGCTTGTATTTGCGAAATAAAATTATTTCCAGAGGTAGCTATAGTTTAAGTTAATTAAATTTTATTAATCGTAATTGCTGTCTGGATTATTTTATTTTGTCGATTAATTTGTGCAATGCTCACTGCAACTCGAAGCATACGTTTGGCTTTGGAGTTTCTCGTGAGAAACGACAAATATTTATCGGAGAGAGAAAGAGAGAGAAGTATATGGATGTTTATGTATATTTCAATAAATGACAGGCGTTTCGTATTTTTTGGGAAAATAATTGAATTGCGAACTTGACAATTTTCGGGATCCTCATCAATTAGACTTATTGAGATCTAAAGCGAAATGGATCATCCAATGAAAAACATAATCATACTGAATCAAAGTGACCACTAATAAACTGTACACTATAAGCAAATACGAAATCCCGTGATATTAAAATAAAATAGGAATGTTTTTGCGGTATAAATTCGTGATTTAATGATATTATAGATATTAGCCTTAACGCTTAACAATTTAATCACAGTTTTATTAAGCGTCTGTGGCTCTTAAAAAGGATAAGCGATAAAAATCAAATACAGTTACAGACATTTTTAATGACTAATATTTCATGATATATAAAAATTTATATACACTGTTCTTAACAAGATTCGTCATCTTACATAAACCACGTTTGGGAACTTTGAATTGTGTCTAATTATAACGCTTTAATATCACTTTAATGAGACTGAATCGTTATAATCACGAATTGCATTATACGAATTGTTAATATTAAACATAGCGTCGCGGTTTCGTGTGAGGAAATTTTAAAAAGTTTGCGAAACATATTTTGTCTTTTACCCAAAGCATTTTGATTTGTTTTGGTTTTATTACGTTGATTGAACGAAATCGTTTCTTACTATTATAGTATACGAAACGATAATATTCACAGTTCATAACGTATATTCACAATTGTATAAAATATCCTGATTTTATATAATTGTGAACATAATGATAGTTTCTAGAGGCGGATCTATATTTAAACCTATTCTTTAAATTATTCGTCATTGATTGAGTCATAATGACGTTTGTCTAACACGTCTTGTCTTTTGCATCTAGATTTTAGATTGGTTTTAATTTATAAACGATTAACGGAAGTAAGTAAATTTAAAATACGTTATTTATTTACTCATTGTCATATTAACTATTTTTATAATCTTAAGGCTTTTAATAATCCATGAAAATAAAATGTCTGCTGTAGTGGTTGTTTATATATAAATGTCAGGATTGCGGAAGCCGAAGGCCATTGGTCCGTTATTGCCCTTTACAGGTATTGGCATTTAATCCCTTCTCGATAAATACCTCGCGATTGTAGTACAATACTGTTCAAACGGATACACCGTTGTTTGAACAGACAGACAATTCAGACTCTCAATTGAAGTCGATAATCCAGCACACTGAAGTCGTATCTTAAGATGTAATCTTACTGAAAAATCCAATTTTATATTCACGATTAGTTTCAGTACTTACATTTACAAAAATATATTAATATGGAGATACGTCCCTGGAAAAGTGAAGCAATTTTGTTCAATATTGAATATTCTTCTGCATCGTATGCACGCCGTTTACGATATCAAATATATATGCGTATTATGTGCAATACATAATATAAAAATCATTATAAATAAACTAGGTAGGCAGGTGGAATACTGTGTCGCTAAAAGGAGTAATTATATTTTAGCGCCTCGTATAAAATCTTATATCCGTATTTATAAAAACTATTACTTATTTACAACTAAAATAAAAATACTGACTTCAAAGATCTGTATATCTTATGTTTTTGTTAATAGTTATTTGAATTTTTTTTTTTTTAAAGTAATTTATATAAAATAGTATGATATTAATTGGTAATCATTTAATACCGATAAGATAAATTTAAATTAAGTCTAATTACGATAATATTCTCATTGAGATAAAATGAATATTTTTTTTGCGTCGGTAGGTACCTACATAATAAACGTACCTACTCTTGTCAGTTATTATTTTCTAGAATTATATGAATGCTCTAGCAGTAGTTTTATTTTTAATCGAACACGTCTATCTGCTTATTAAAAAAGCGAACTTATACAAATGTTAAGTTTTATTTTCGTCGAAACCTGTCTAGTTTGTCTCCGGGTGACATTCCGAGTTGTTAACGAACATCTTAACCGTTTCAATTGTTTTAAAATATCCTTGTTTTTATAATCCATTACTAGTTAAGTTTTAAATTATATATATGTAGGTTTGTGTAGCGTTACCCTCATTTGTTACAAACTTCAAATGCTAGGCATGATTCTCCTGCATACATTATATAACAATATAAAATATATAGAATATAGACTCCTTATGTACAAAACGGTATTATTGTTGTGTATGTTTAGTTGTCGAGATTTTCCGGGACTGTTTGTAAAGTCAAGAAGGCCCAGTAGAAGGTAGAACTTACGACCCACGTGTTTTGATGGATCAACCACTGAGCTTTTGCAAACATATTTTTTGTTTATAATTCATTCAGTGTTCAGTTGTGAAAATATTGTCCAAACACTTGGATATAACTGATAATATAGTACCACGCTTAAACCCACCAAGCGACACTGAGGCCGCGAAGTGGAATCAACTCCCAACCTGTCTTAAAGCTAATAGTGAGACGTCTTCGAGTACATATTTATAAAGTGCGAATCGATTTTAAGAATCACGTAATGTTCGTTTTATTGACGCTTCCCCTCATGACTCGATCCCTCCGGAAGGAATACACCGTTTTGCATTCACATCCTCTATTCGTCAATTTTTATTGCATAAACTAGTCACCCGCTCCGGCTCCGCACGGGTATCTACATAAAACAATAGTATTGATGTCCTTCAATATAGACAAAGAAAAATTCTTGCTTTTTAGGAACCTTCGCTGGCGTACGCAAAACAACTTACCAAAGTTTAATTGTAACCAGAAAATGATTGAGGAGCGCATATTTATATATATAAAAATCATTATTTTTATTTATTAAATATATATATGTTTCACGGCAAATTACATTGCAGAATATTACATACAAATAAATCCATCTGTATATCTATATAAAAGTCGTAAGCTCGATTCCAATCTTATGCTATTGTAATATACATTCCCAGCTCAAACCTATCGTAGACAGGGGAATAAGAAATATGTTAATTGCTTTTTGGTTATTAGAAGAACATAACTAGTATAGCTCAAAATGGATTTTGAACTGAAACTTAGACGGTGCGAACTGGCGAATAATGATGTCGTAATATACATAAATTATTTCTTAAACATGGAAACAAAAGGTAAAGGTCAAAAATCTATTATAAAGAAACTGACATTTTCTATAATAAGACAGGCATCTTATCTTGCCTTCACTTATTTGTAGTTTGGAATTTTATAAACCATCATTTTATTTTAAAATGGCAACTCTATCAGTATGCAATCTAGTAATATTATAAAGAGGTGAAATTGTCTGTATAAAAAAAAGTAAAATACAGCCTGTAAATGTCCCACTGTTGGGTTAAGGCCTCCTCTCTCCCATCGGGAAGAAGGTTTGGAGCTTATTCACACACGCTGTTCCAATGCAGGTCGGTGATGAATTGCAGAATTTAATTGAAATTAGACACATGCACGTTTCTTCACGATGTTTTCCTTCACCGCCGTGAACGAGATGAATTATAAACAAATTAAGAACATGAAAATTTAGCTGTGCCGGCCTAGGTTTGAATCATCAGTTAAGATGTACGCGTTCTAACCACTGGGCCATCTCGGCATGTTTGTTTTGAATGGTGTAGGTAATCTCAGGATTGAACGATCCAGTTAAAAAAAAACACTGGTAGAAAGCTTCATTATTCCTGAGTGCTATAAGTTATATTTACATTATGCATATAAGCCTACCTTTCACAATTATAAAAAAAGTCTATAAGAAATACATCTTAAAACAGAACATCTGTTATCACTGATTCCAAATTATGTGCAACCAAAAAATACGTTCAAAACAAAAAAAATATCCTTATAAAAATACGAAGCCGGGTCGAGTCGCTAGTAACTGATATATTAATAAAAAAAAATCATTTGCAAAAACGACGTTTTATTTAATATTATTTTCGCTCTAGTTAAGGTACCTGCAATATTTCATTAAAATATGAATATCAATTTCATTCTCATCTCATACGTATTATTGTGATAGGCCGTGTTCATAAAGCATTCAGTTACTTTTTTACAGTGATTTACATTACATTACATAAGCAGCCTGTAAATTTCCCACTGCTGCGCTAAGGCCTCCTCTCCCTTGAGGAGAAGGTTTGAAGCATATTCCACCACGCTGCTCCAATGCGGGTGGGTGGAATACACACGTGGCAGAATTTCGTTGAAATTAGGCACATGCAGGTTTACATAGCTGAGTACAAAGTTACATAAATCCTAAATGCTATTGGGTATTAATTCTATTTAAAAAAACGAAAGATCTCGCGTACAAAATATATTAGAATACTTCTATTATTCCATTTCAAATTGCTATTTATTCAACCAAATTTATCAGCATTAAGTCGAAGATTTGGTGCAGAAAGTTATAGTCTAATTGAAAAGGGTATTCTATTGTCCGGAATAATCTTTGAGAAGACCATTGTTTAGATTCAGGCTAAAACATTTTCTTTGTTCATTCCAACCAACAGTCGAAACAGTATTATCTGGGAATCAATCAAATTGATAATTTAAGCGACAAAAGATTCTAGATTCGGATATTATAGTGCTATTTAAAGATTTTTACTAAAGCATTACTCTAGACCATAACACTAAAGCTTGTAAATAACTATTAAACAATACATACGTATATTATAATCGACCATTACTAAAACACTTAAAAGAAATATTGACGGACACTCATTAAATAGTTTACTCATATACAAAAAAAAAATCATGAAATTCATCAAGAACCCAACTGACGGTTCAATTTTTTTACCGCCGTCACAACCCAAGATGGATGCCCCTTTTTTTTACTACGTCTGAAAGGTGACGTCACTTCCTTGACCACGTTACTCAGTTTTAGTTCAAAATATTATTACCCATCGTTGGTTGCGCATTAAAATGTAAGACATAGTTAATATTTATTGCAATGCTTATTGTAAGAAACATTAAATGATTACTTACCAGATGACCTATTTCCCAGTCTGCCGAACTATTTTAAAGAAAAAATATATAATATCCTGAATGAGTTGACGTCGACTAACCACATATTGCGCTCTACCGACGAAACGTCAGTAATTAGGCCACTGGACTAAATCCGTCCAATATTTTTACATGTATATCGGTCATATAAACAATACATCTTTCAGTTTGCCAATAAAAGTTTATATTTATATTTTAAGACGGCTATCAAAATTGTATTTTCTCGTACGTTAAAACGAAACACTAAACGTTGTACGAACAATTGTATAATTAACAGTAATCGTTTAATTTAACCGAATTGAGTATTCTAGATTTAATTGCATACAGTTCTTAGAGTGTCATTGACATTGCGAACGCGTGCTTTGAACCGAAGCCAAACATAGGCTGAGCAACGGAATGTTTTATTTTAACGCGAAAATGCCTATTTGATTTGGCACGCACGTAACACCAGACATGTTTAAATGATGTTATACATTCATCAGTTTGAATAAATTAAGAATGTTTTTTTGCGAAACGACACATATTACGATATGTCTCTGATTTCTCGTAATATCATTAATTTTACGATTACGAAATATATTCATTATTTATTTGTGAATTAATCATTTGCACCTAGGCTTAAGTTTAACTGTAACATATAATATTAATGAAAGGCCTAAGTTATTAGGCTAACTATACGTCTGAGGTTTTTTTTTATGAAATTTGAAAAAGAAAATTGATTGTTTGCTTAATTAAATTTGAATTCGTCGAAGCGTATAATCTTGATTGAGTACGAAACATACAAACTTTCGTATTTATTTCAACATAACCTAAATTAGTTTTATGGTTAGTTAAAAAATATATGATTTCATTAAAAAAAAATCAAATCAGGTTCAGTGACTGTATGATTGCGAACATCTATGCTTATTCGATTTCTGTCATGTCAATTAAAATATTTACATAGATAGTCGGTTTCATTGGATTATGCAAAAATGTACGCAAAACATAAAATATATTCAGAAGCGTATAAAATATCGATCGAATCGATTTCATAGTCATAATGTCATTATGTTTGAATTGGAATGGATTTTCTTTTAAACATAGTAACATCGAACACATAAAACCTTATCACCAACAAAGTTAATCACATTATTTGTTTTATTTTCAACCATGCATGTCAAATTGTTTTTTTTTTTATTGTCAGCGTGGTCTCAATGCTCCAAATATGAAATGCTTTGTAGAATAAATTTATATATTTGTCATAATTGTTTTTTTTTTTTTGACTGATGAAAGTCGAATGCATTCCACCGAGATGAGAATGCTGAGATAAATAGCAGAGTGACGTAAATGGATAGATTACGAATTAAGTACGTAAGAGGAAGTTTAAAAGTCTCCCTTGACAGAAAGGCTGGAAGGAAACAGATTACAGCTATACGTATATTATGTAATGCAGATATATTAACGTATTTTACACGAGTATGTTGTATAAATATGGATACTCATAAGGCAAAAAGATAATAAAAAAAATTAATAGATATTATATTAGTGAAATTATACATTTAGTGTAACTGTCCGTTTTTTTTTTTTTTAATGAATCCAATGTTTTGTTTGTTTTGTAATTTATCAATTCTGACTTTTAATTTCGATTGTTTTATTTTAACTTCACTTGAACAAAAGCCTAACGGCTAATAGCCAGCTATTTATACACTGGGTGTTATTTGTTTTTTTTTTATTACGACTTCGATTCTGAATGAGTAACCGATGCGCTAAGACAGTGACTAAATCAAGAGACCTGAAGTTGTATTGTTTAGATTGTTTTGAAACTACGCGTTAAATATTAAACATCTTAGCTTGATATATTGATCACCGATAAGAGTGGTATGAGCTTTATGTCCCGTTAGAAAACATTATCTGGGAATAATTAAAGTAAAAAAAATCGGCATCTCTATTTTATTATTTAACACGAAATCACATTCATATCAATTATGTATGTACATGAATTTCGGATTACATGAAGTTTGTTGTGAGCGAATAGGGATAGCAAACAAGGGAGACACAAAATAAAAATAAAAATGTTGACTGTGTGAGAGATGACGTGTGTAAGAGGAGGAAGGTGAATTGAAAGGTTTCTAGAGATTGAGGTGAATAGAAGAAAAACCGAAAAACATAAATATGCTAAAAACTTTTTTTGTGGTTTGTTTTAGACGTTTATCTATCAATAACATACATAAGCAGTATAATAGTAACAGTCTGTAAATTTCTCACTGCTGGGTTAGGGCCTCCTTTCCTTTTGAGGAGAAGGTGAGGAGCATATTACACCACGCAGCTCCAATGCGGGTTGGTGGATTCACATGTGGCAGAATTTCGTTAAAATTAGACACATGCAGGTTTCCTCACGATGTTTTCCTTCACCGAAAATTTGCTTGGTTTTGAACCCGCAATCATCGGTTAAGATGTTCGCGTTCTAACCTAACAGTATCCTATCGATACTCGTACGTACATATGTAAAGGGCCCTATTTATATGATATTCTTAATCACGCTAACTTCGCTCTTATTTTGTTGAGGCATTACTACCTTCCTCGGTGGGACGGATGCAATCTCCTTCAATGTATTCACATAAGGTCACGAGTTCGTTTGCCACAGCCGACATTTGTATTGGTAAAACAAATATTTATACCGGTCTGGTCTCGGTACCGTTGCGCGGATAGCTCGACTTAGACATAGATGTTTCTTTTTATATTGACATTGTTATACGAGCATTAAAACTAAAAGAGGTTTTATATTTGGTTTTTGGACGAATGTTTATAACCTTGGACAATTTCAATTAATAAAAAACAAAAGATTCTTAAAAGATATTGAGGTGGTTTGCTTCGATTGATATATTAAATATTATTAAGCATTAAAAATAGTTAAAATTCTCAATTATATACTATTTTACATTTATATTAAATCATATTAGTTTTAAGATTTAGATGTCATATAAGTATCATAGTTCAATGGCCTATATTGAAGACTTATTGTAACAGTAAATAGGCAGTTCGGTAACATTTGGCATGTACATTTGAACAGAAACAAAATATTTAAATTAGTTATACCCGGTTTCTATAGTTAACGAAACGTTATTGTACACCTGTGACGGATTGTTTTCGCGTTACAATAAACGAGCCGTTAAAGTCTTTCCTGTTATTCGAACGCGTTTGAACGACGCGTCGTAATTAGCATTCGTGAGCGAAACCAATATAGTAACATTAATGGGCCAAGCCTCTTCTGTCAAGGATAATATCGGCTTAGATTCGCCCGTCGAGTTTATTTGACACTACTCTTGTCAGTTGTGACCGATATTAGAGTTGTATATTTTATGCAACAGATGCAAAATGGAACTATATCCACATATAAACTACTCGCTGTCACCTAATGTTTCGCTTGTGTTTTCGGGATTAGTCGTCACGTGTTAGGCTCAAACTCCTTTATTCAATATAGAAGCATTACACTTGATAATCAAATTGAACACTACCACCGGTTCGGAAAAGATAATAACCTAACCTGAGAATAACCGGCTAAAGTAACTCAGCGGGTCATATTTTTTTTTGTCAATTTTACTATTTACATAAGATGAATATGAATGGTTTCATTCCCAGGGATTGGTGTGCTATCAATCATAAACTCTCTAATTGTACAATAACCTTTCGCACACAAGCGTTCCTTAACATTTTTTTTTTTAATTTGGCAACAGAGGCATTTTGAACGCTTTCTGGGATCCTGTTGTAAAACCGTATACATTGCTCACAAGAGTTACTGACTCTATGCAGTCGAGTAACAGGAGTAACAAGTTTTTGTTTCTTTAAATTTATGCCTTAATGATTCTTTAGCTCCTAGGTTATAGATTGCGCGAATAGCCCTTGTATGTCCTTTTTGGCTTAAACTTGCCTTATATCAAATTTTAACAAATTCGCTTCAATGGTTTAGCCGTGAAAGAGCAACAGACAGACAGAGTAAGAGTAAGTGTGAGTAAGTGAGTGAGTAATTTAGAATATTATAAAAAAAAATCATTAAAAAAAAAAACCGTCAAAATAGTGAGTTGTTGTAAAAGGAATAACGTGGTTATTGTAAAATAAATGCATTATTAAATGATATATACAATACTTTTTCTGTAAGGCTACCTAGAATTTGCATCATTTCAATATGTGCGAATTTTATATATACTTTAAATAATTTGTTATTGTCTAAATTGATTAGGCTAAACTCGTACATGCAACATTTGTTACGGGATATATAAATTAGCCGTTCATTTTTAAATTTATTTGTGTTTATGAAACAATTGAAATATTAAACCACGTTGATTTGTCCACATAAAAGTATATAACCTCCTTTTTCGGTAAACCTAAGTTCAAGGATAGACGGTGATTAATTTTCGTACGACTGTCATTTCCTTCAGCCCAATGTAAACTATTGTGATCTCGTAAAAGTCGAAATAACCTTGATGTAATGGAATTGAGTTCATAACGCTCAATTCGCTTTTTAGGCCTCAGAAATTACTCTAACTACTGGTTATTTACTTACTTTAATGTTTTGATGTTTACGACAATACATAAAACCTCTTTAATTAGTTTTATCTCGCGTCTTTGCTCGTTTTAAGTTCTAAGACGTCAGGTTGAAATCTTTTAATTGCACCAAATTAGTCAAAATCAAAATCGTTAGGGCGAAATTGTTCCAAGTTAACTTGCAGGAGTTTATCTAGACATTCACGAGTGAAGTTAAAACCTTTCTATAACAAAAAATCTTTCACCAAAGTTTGTCCGTTAAATATTGCAAAAAGACCGCCTTTGCTCTGATATCATCCGTTCTCCACATTATGTGCAATAAATTATAAATAAATAAACTTTCAAGAAATACAGCCATGATGTAGTCAGTCTTTTATTAACTCAACCGACTTCCAAACTTCGAACTGAAACATTATTTATAGAAAAATATAATAGCTTTTTAGTGGCTACCCAGGTCTTTTAGGATCTGTGATCCTGTAAGAAAAAAGACCAGGCACTATTCAGCTAAGATATAAAATATACTTAACCCAAACCTTCAGGAAGGATCCTTCGGCATTTTGAACATTGTCCTTGATTGTGATTAGTTACGAACATAATATTGTAACGATCTAGTCGTGCACTTCACGTCTCAGCAGACAGCACTCATTCTAATGAGGCTCCTTGGATTTGCAATGCAGATGAACTCGTTAAGAAGCGCATTAGACACTCGTTAGCTGGATATTTAAGTAAATGTCATCGCACTAGAGTTTTTTACTACTACGGCTCAACGCAATTTACTGTGGTTCTAAGTGGAATTACACTTACCTTGTAATCTGAAGCTGTTTCATAAAAATACATATCGAAAATAGAATCTGTTGTTGATTCTATTAAAATAAGATAACATAAAGAACTTCCTCAGAATTAATTCCTGTATGTTAGTTTTCAACTGACACAAGGACGATGATTCAACAAGTATGAGATTGTTTATTTCCTTTGTTCTGGTTGTATATTCTCTGATATATAGTTTTGTATCATGATGTGTCCCGTGATTCACTAACAAAATTAATCGTGTCTAAACAAGATGTTTCTTATTAGAAATTATTCGAAGTTTATGTTCAAGTTCATAAACAATGTAACGCACTATTTAATTGCAGATTAAAAGATAATGAGGGGGACTTTAATTTCCTCATCAAAACGAAACGTCAATACCATTTGCTATGTAATTTGAATTAGGATGTTTAGAACCTAGATACGAGCGAAGATAAATTATGAAAAGTATCATTAACAATAAAGACGCGGCTGCATTCATGGGGAACAGTTAGTATTTTATAATTTTATGTAAATTTCCGGATGTTTCTCGATCTACATATGACGTCTACTAAGTTTTAAATCTTTATAGAAATAGTAAACGTTACCTAAATGGTAAAAAACAGTCATTTGATAACTCAGAAAATGATTACAAAAGGACTGAAACCGTCCAACTTCATCCGTATACGACACACAATACTCGGCCTTAATCTGTCATGCACACCGCTCCCTAATGACAGAGGCCTCTGCAAAAAAAAATTCACATCCTAAATTTTCGTCACCCAATCTTAAATTTGCACACATACGGTTCATTTTTGAACGTACCCGATTTAACTTTGCGTATAATTAAAGTTGCGTCTGTTTGGTATTGTTGTGCCGTCATGCGATAGTGTGTTGCAATAGTCAGTCAAACAGTGTACATTGTACTGGATATCGGTTACACTCCGATTAAACGACCTCACAAGACCTCAATGGCTGCGTATTAGATTACGGTAACACTGAAACTTGATAAAAACATATTGTTCTTTTTAATATCGTGAAATAAATACATTCTCCTGGCCTGTGAAGTTCATACAATTTAATCATACGTAGCTTGAAATGAAACGCTCGTACTATGTACAAATGTAAAATAATGGGCTGAAAATGTTCCTGCTGTATTGTAGCTCTTGGCAAAAGAGCTTTCTCGGCGAGTATTTGGAGCTATTTCAATGCGGGTCGGCGGTTTGCTATGAACTTTTCCGAATAATATACGTATTAATATAAATGAAAACGCTAAAACCAAACGTGTATCCACATAAATTCTTGAATAATATATATTTTTAATAATTCGCAAAACTATACTATATAGAGGTGACACTTGTCCTTTAAAACCTCACAATGTTCAGAGAAATGACACTGCAGAATTTTAATTATTTCCAAAAAGGAAATTCCTGTGAATCATCGCTCTACGTTTACAAATGATCGTGTTTTACCTCAACTTATAAGCGCTTGACCTCCTCCATATACACTCATTTCTGATGAGTCAACAACTATAGAAATATTGCGTCTGCGTAGTTTTCGAAAACTTATTTTAAGATCGATGATTGTCTGCACAACAACAGTAACCTTTAACTTTACCTTATTATGGGTTTTAGTCGGAAAGAATGAAGAAATATTCAGGAATAAATAAGTTCTAAGGCTCCTATGTTTTCGTATTTATTATAAGAGTAATGAAACTGGAATCATCCAGAAGGAACTATAAATGTACACCAAAAAATATTGGTAGAAATCAGTACAGAAAATAGGCGAGTAACCATCTCACACGTAACTTTTTAATCATTTCATCTACTCTAAACGAACTAAGCGAGGTTACCTCCTTGATTGTGGTAATTTTCGTGAAATATGCTGGCGCAAGAATGCCAGAATAAATCCAGTGTTAAAAGTCCGAAAATTTTTACGTCGAAAAATTTAAAGTCGTTTTATTTTGTTCGTAAATTGTCAGTTGAAAGGGAACTGTTTAAGGCGTTCTCATACTTCTGATTTTATAGTATATCAGAAAAAAATATGTAATACGTGTAAAGTCTTATCGTGTATTATTTTAAGTAACAGTTTCGCTTTTAGTCACTGATGGGAAATCTGTTATCGGCCGGATGCAAGACAGGCTTTTAATCTGTAGTACCGGATATTAAGCGAGCGCGAGGAAAATTATGGAGGGAATAAATAGAAAAAGGTTTTTGTGATTTATGAGCAACAACCCGATAACAGTTTCAATGCAAATGCTTGGTTCTAATAGCAAGCTTGTTTGTTTAACATTTTGCCTTCCGCGTCGTTATCAAAACTGTAATTGTATTCATGGTTTCACTACGATATAATATTATTGTTTTTATGATTTTAATTGCTTGATTACTTCAAACTGCTTCAAGTGTAAGTATATTTATAAATATATATTATAATGTATGTAATATTATATTTAAATCTAAGGCAATCGTGTCAGAACTTATTGATTGAGGAACAAAATTTAATCTAATGCTAGATTTTTTTTAATGAACCTAAACATATATTACATATAATAATACACTAATTTAGACACATTGATATGTATGAATACTTAAATGTTCACACTAGATTACTATTGGTTAGTATATCATCAAGAGTAGTCATATTAAATCTAGACTCTATGGACCTCGCTAAGTTCTTCCTAAATTGCCGAAAAAAACAGCTGAACTTATAAATATCAGCATACGTATACTATAATACTATATTACTTATAAATCTTCATCGTCATACGTTACCACATCAAAATGGTTTTTATCGTACCGTTTGTATGATATCCATTGGCTTTATTACTATCTTAATTTAAAAAAATCAAAATAATTTTAATTGTTCCCCAATTCAAGAAAGATAATGCACAAGAGGCGACCTTAGTGTTAAAGCGATTCCTTCCAGGCAACCTTAAGGTAGAGGAAAGAAACAGAGGTATATTTCCAAAATAAAACTCCGTAATGATGAATGACAATCACTTTCTTTATTTTTCTCTTGACTTTACATTTTTCTCTTTTTTCATTTCTTTTGTTTTTCCATTAACGGTCAAAACCGAATGAATCAAATTACCGTATCCTCCTTCCCCGCACACATTTTTGTTGCCATTCACAAAATATACTTACCGGCAGTCAATAATCTTTTATTGTTAATAAAAATATAAAAAAAAAAAATGAAAAATAATAATTTAAAACATTAAATAAAAGTCGGCTTACAATAGCATAGATAAAAATAAATTATAAATACATTACAATTAAATAAAAATATCTTTAAATAACATACATATATAATTATAACATATGTATAAGTATAATTAGATACAATTGTATCAAGATTATTATTGCTCACGTGATTTTATCGTCACGTGAAATCCAAATTTAATTTAATTAAACAATTAATGTAATATTAGCATCTCTACAGGTGCTAATTCGCTAATTGGTTGGTATTTATGGTTTACGTAGCTTTTATTTTCCATCTAAATCAATTAATACTTTGGAGTCTCTCCATAAGGTAAGCCGTCGCCGGCTAAAACGTTTTAGTACTTGTAACATTAGTAACACTTCATTATGTACACATTAAGCCTTTTTAGATATTAAATTTAGCAGTAATCGCTATAAAGAGAATAAAATACAACGCTTATTATAATATGCTTTTTGTTTTATTTTATTTTGTACATTTAAAGCTGAAAAACGATATTTACAAGTTTTTCTATGTTTTTATTTCTTTCTTATCTATGCGGTTAAAAAGAGATAGCAAATAAAAATAAAATGTATAACATTATTTAAATAATAACACTGACAAGTAAAATGATCGCAGACTTTTCGCATTGATCTAATTCCGTCGTTATTTAAATCTGCAATTACTTTGTCAATGTAACGAGTTGTATTCAACAAAATTATCACTAATAATAGCATTCAACTTATCTCAGTGTCGATAAAAATTGGACAGGCTTAGATTACTAGCTCTTGCGTCTGAAGCCTTTCTAAACCCAAGGTCGTACTGGATAGCTAATGAAGGGCGTAGCGACAAAAACAATAAGTCATAAGAAATCGATTTCATTATTCATTACGAAACTTTTAGCTATTGAGTTTTCATAGTATTTAAATATGTTTAAGAATATGACATACTAGTGGTCGACCGCGGTTTTCTCGCGTTTTATGGGTTGGTCCTCAGATGTATGTTTATAAGAAAGCCTATTTCCTTCCTTGCGGTTAAAGCTTGCTTCATACCAAATATTATCAAAATCACTGATTGGGGCGTAAAAGCGTAACACACAGACAAACACAGTAACTTTCGCATTTATAATATTAGTATAAATAACAAAGCATGATGAAACAGATTGTCAAATTGAATTAATTATCAAGCTAACACAGGTTCGAATGAAGATAGAATAACTTCGCTCATTATATAGATAAATGAAATAGGCCACCTTATGTTAAATAGTCACCACCGCCTAGAGACATTGGCGCTGTAAGAAATACTAACCATTGCTTACATCGCCAATGCGCCACCAACTTTGGGAACTAAGATGTCCCCTTGTGCCTGTAGTTACACTAGTTCACTCAAACCGGATCACAACGATACTAATTATTATTTCTGTTAGTCGGCCAGGCGCCCGCCGGCCTTACACAAATGTCTACCACCAAGTAAAACATACTAATTCCGCGCTTTTACAACATCTCGTGTAGTATAATAAAACCTTATTGTTTATGTATGTATTTTTTACATGAGGATTATCGATTTATTTAGATTGATTACTTACGTTAATTATTCCAAATATTAACATAAATTATATATAATTATTTTCTCATAGATAATTAATAATACAATCAACTTGGTTGTAATAATATATCGTGCAGCCTTTCAACCTCTACACCGATCAATTGATCACGTTGACTACTGGTATATATATGTACGTATTTATACAGGCAGGACATCTGCCGATTTTTGCTAGATACAATATATATATATAGGATAATGCTTGGACGAATAAAAAGTATTTTACGTATTTACCTATGTTTTCACTTAAGCTCTCGAATTACTTAACATTGT
Source organism: Vanessa atalanta (assembly GCF_905147765.1). Classification (NCBI taxonomy): domain Eukaryota; kingdom Metazoa; phylum Arthropoda; class Insecta; order Lepidoptera; family Nymphalidae; genus Vanessa; species Vanessa atalanta. The sequence goes on from NC_061871.1 coordinate 2,403,430, forward strand.
TCACACGACGTGTGATTAGCACTCGTAACGTCTAATCGCCTGATCGCAAATTTAATACGCGTAGCGGTATATTAGATTTATTAGCCAATCAGAGGCGTTCTGTTAAACCTATAAGAAGATAGTAGTATAAATTCCTTTTGTAGCTTACAAAACGTAAGCTCAGAGATCCGACTCTGGACGTTGTTTGGAGTCATTGACCTCGGTCCGTGTCTTAAAACATAGATCTAAGTCAAGTAATAATGTTTCTTTGTAATTCTCCCTCAGCAGTAATATCCTTTAAGATCTTCTTTTCATGGCTGAGTCTCTCATCCCTATTAACATTTCCCTGTTTTAATACTCGCTACGTAATTGCCTTTATGTATTCTTATTTATTTCTCATAACTCATGTATACAATACTAAAATAATGATGTAATATTATAATAATAATAGGTTTGATCTATATTTGTATTTCTAAACATGTAAACATGCCCTATTATGCCATTTCCAAACAAATGTATGTTTATAAACGTTCCATTATCGTTGACCAATATTCATTCTCAAGTGTAAACTCGAACAGGATCCTTAACTCACCGATGAGGAAATCGTTTGTATTCAATGTCACGATTACAAATTAAATTTTATATTAAAAACGCTTATACGATTTATAACAAAGTTTGATAAAAGGAAAAAAAACTTGTATTTTTATAATCCGGAAATTTCGTATTTAATAAAAGTAGGTAGCGTCTGATTTGTAAAGCAAACAACAGTAGGAATCGTTCTGTCCCGCAGGCATGATCGAATTAACATTCAGAAAAAGAGAACGTTGTTTACTGTTCCTACCCTAAACAAAACTTATATTATCTATAAAGAGTATTTTTTTGACATAAGTCTTGACTGTCTTGAAATTAATTAAAATATTTCCCATATGTTTATTTTTATGATTTTATGGTTGGCGAAGGAACAAATGGGCCACCTGATGATGTAAATGGTCACCATCGCCCATAGACAATGGCGCTGTTAGAAATATTAACCATTCCTTTCACCGCCAATGCGACACCAACCTTGAGAACTAAGATGTTATGGTCCTTGTGCCTGTAGTTTCACGGGCTCACTCACCCTTCAAACAGGAACACAACAATACTGAGTACTGCTGTTTGGCGGTAGAATATCCGATCAATGGGTGGTACTTACCCAGACGGGCTTGCACCAAGAATATATTTTTTCCTTCCCTCGTCTAAAGGCATGTAAATTTTCGAAACCATTGAAAATTATTCAACGATTTATATTTAAATGAAATTAACCGAATTTATTTTGTAAGATATAATTGATTGTAATTAATTCATCCGATAATACTTAGTATACCGAAATCTTTTATCCGAATCATTAAATATTAAATACCAATGTTTATTAATTTTAAATTACAATTATATTTATTTTTTGTAATATTTTGTTTCAGGTGTGGCAACATCCGATTGACTTATGATTCGAAGGTGAATCACCGGCCGACGTAATCGGTACGTATTTCAAAAAAACTTTTACTTTATAAATGTGTTACTGAATTGAACGATATTATATTAATATTTTCTTAGATCTCAGTCAGTGACGTCGGTTCAAGGCCGATTAGACCTTTTATCTCCTTCTGCCATTAGAATCGACCAGCCATACAAAAACATAATTTCAGTCATACATTTTTTTTTTAATAAACATTACTCTGCGTTTTGTTTGAATTACGAAAACTCTTTTAAGTAGCGCAAGGACAAACAGGGACGTTTACAATTTGAGAGATTGTGTTGCCCCCATTAATTACAAATTGCCGTCCTCTAGAGTTTCGATATCCTTTTAAACCTGAGCTTAAAATATGACAGGTCATTTTTGGTCATTGAGATCCGTTAGTATTATTATTTTTATTTATTTACAACGAGAAGAGGCCTCTTAGTTCCAGCTAATTTAATTTAAGGGTTAATAGTTTCCTTCGTCCTTAATGTATTGCTATTCTATATTAACTATTAGATTGTAGGTAATGTGCAGTGCACAAGGGGCGCATGTAATAACGCTGGTGTTTGAACCGAGACTGCCAAATTATATGCAGAGACAGATTTGCATAAAGCTTTACCAATGATATAGAAATCTAAACTAATATTAAAATACGAAAGTAACTCTGCTACCTTAACGCTGCTTTACGCTTAAACTTCAGATAAAACTTGTTATGGAGATATTTTGTTTATAGTAACATTACTATTAACTAATTTAAAAATATTGCTATTAAATTTCATATGTATTCAATGATATAGAAATCAATTTTAACTAGTCATTTATTGGACAATTATTAAGTTTATAAATAAAAAGTCAGTAGTAATTATAATTCGTAAGGTTAGCTCATGCGATCACTGTATAAAAAATCATTGCATATGTGTGAGTAAACTGGTTATTTATAAACAATGTAAATATAGTTTATCTGCTATAAATATGGTAACAATTAATTTTATATTTAATTTAATAAAAATTACATACGATAAACCTGATAAAATAAATTGTTAAGTTGTAGTCGCCATTAAAAATACCATTAGACGTTGCGCTCAGCCATTCATTGTTAATCTTGAAAGCTTACTATCCACAGACATAAATGTGCAAGTATATACAGATATATCCTTCCTTTGAAAGCCTTAAGGGCCTTTGAGGTTTCTAATCGGTCTCCTCGATTGATAAAGCCCTCTTGAAAGTGGTCGTTGTAAAATAAGTACTGTCATTTCAAAAATAAATCGTGATCTTTGCTTTTATTAATTTTAAAATGTTATTTTAGTAACTTTATAGGCAAAAATTTACATATGAAAAGTCTAACGCTGATTAATCTATTGAGTATTTATTTAGCTTTAGCCTGATCGCTCATTGGTCGGTAATAACGCCATCAACTGCAACCGACCAATGGCCATTAGCGAAGCCAAGTAAGTTAATTTGATTTTGATTAAGTTTTCAGAATCTGGATAACAAAAAATAGTATCGAAATATTATTTTTTTGCATCCTTTTTTATGGTCACAATTTTACTGTAATTTATTCCTGCAGTCATATAGAAATTAATATATCTAAAAGCCTTCTTTTTTGGTCATCGGATACTATTTATAAGTGGCTTAAATATTGTACGCGAAAATTACGAGGAATATTGAATTTTAGTGTTAGCTTAAAATAAATCTAGTGAAATTGTTAATTCACGGAAAATTTTGAACGTTGCATAAAATTTACAACAAACCGCATACAATTTAGATAATTTATAACCTTTTAGATTAGAGTATGTTGGCACGTTTGTAATTTAACTAAAATTGATCCGTGGTATTCGGCGTTTGCAATCTCGCTAAATTTAGTATAAACTCTCGGTCCTTACATTTTCTCGTGACATATAATTTGGACATATAGATTATTAGTCGTCGCTTCGTTCGAGTTTTATGAGTTGGTCGGCAGGTTTTAGAAATAAAAAAGTACCAATAGCAATTTTCACCAAATTCGATTCTGTGGTTCGGCCGTGAAAGAGTTACAGACAGACAGACAAAGTTACTTTCGCATTAATGACATTAGTATAAATGATCAATATTAAAAAAAAAACTATCTAGCTATAACCGTTTTTACTACTATTACAAATATATCAAAATAAATGTTTATTTAAATAATTAAGATTTTGTTCATTTCCATAATAACATACCAAATTATTTACTCTTATCTAAATGCAATCTAATCTGCGAAACTTAACTAGCAAATTTTTATATAATAACATCTTGGGATGTAAATGATCGCCCTTAGGCCTTTTCGAGTAATATTTTACTAAGGTTATTGTATTTTATAGGTAAATTATCGATGAGAAAAAATAATGACGCTGAGTATCTTTTGTCGGTTCTTCTTAAGAACATGTGAAGGTGTTTGTTTCCAAATCGCTGGTAGATTTTTTGAAGTAAGAATAGCGAGACTTCTAATGGTCTCAATTACGAAAATCACTCGCTATTACGAAATTCAAATCACCAATGACGTAAACTGTCAGCGGAAAATTTTCGCTAATGCTTGGAAATATTGTCACCTAAAAATTAAGTGACAATATTTAGCCGTAGCCTTGCGCTCATATATTTTTTTCAAAATAAGAATGTCTACGAATATCTCAAATTTAAGAGTAAACTACATCTATGCTAAGAATCACACTCGTTCCTCTTACCTATATGTACCTCGCGATATACAAACCAAGAAATACTTTCGCCTTTATAATATTAATAAGTATTTTCCTACGAATATTTGAATAGTCACGATACATCATACGCTTCGTTGATAGCTTCTCAAGGATAGACTTCAGGAACAATAGCCTATTGTTTGAATGCCCTTTACGAAGACGAAATATGTACGTCTATTTTCTGAAACCGTCGTTATACTTTTGTCATTGATACCTCTAAACTGTGAAGGGGTCTGAAAGAATATGAAGATTCGAGACTTGAATGTATCACAATTGAAGAACTTAACTGGCCTATAAATTATTATGTAGACTTAAAATCGAAGTCTTATTTATAGTTCGCTATCACACATAGTTCATATAGATAAGGCTTTTTCTTATAATATAGTTAGGTTGACGTCAGCGAAGCACATCAGCTGAGTCACCCCCACGATCGGCGGCATCCATCTGGAACTTAACGTTTTCTCAGAAAGAGTCCGTCTCCGTTCAGCAGATCTCGCGTCCAAGCATGGAGGAAAGATGTCGCTCCATCGCCTATCAACTATCGTGTTGGATTTCCGTCCCATCGGATTGTGATGAGTGAGATAGAACAGAGTTCGTCAGTGTTTGCACATATTTCTAAAATTTGATATATATTGCGACAAAGTCAGTTAACTATGTACTAATGTTAATCTTTTATTATATTTACATATAAATAAGAAATATAGCATTTTCAGTGAAAGTTATATGGAATAAAAACGATACAAAAACACGCTTTCCATCTTAACGATACATTTTAGAAAACAGTAAGGTTTAAGTTAAGTACAAACGATACGGAACGGTTCCACGTCAAACACAGGGTTGCCAAAAATCTAGTATCCTGTCAATTTCACTTCCATAATTTCGAATTAAGTAACATATTTTCAAACAAGTATTTACTGTATTATATTTATTTGTCCTTCGTCATCTAATTTACCACAAATAAAAAATAGTCATATTAGCTTCAATAATATTATACGATACTAGTAGATGATACTATATTTTAATTTTCAATATGAAAATACAATTGAGCCATTTATAGGTTCGAAGCACAAGACACACCTATCCTAGTGACAGCCCTATTGATATGATAATGCTCCACCTCATGTGGATCGGAGCGAATCACGCGCACCCAAAAAAATTAATGGCGTCACGGATCAGTGTACGCTATTATGTAACTTAAGTCATGGAAATAAGGTTTTGAATTGTATGTTTTTTCAAAAATATTGCATTATTTAAAATTTTACATACGAAGAAAGTAATTCATTTGCTTGTTGTGATTGTTTTTAAAGTAGGTTAAACGGATAATTGTATGCAATTAGTTCAAATTATAAGTTGTTATAATCGTAGAATAAAGGCGGATCTACGTTTATGTAACGCGTTACAGCATCATAACGTTTTAATCATACATTTTGTGTCATTTTCACGTATTGCGTTTTATATTAACATACTGTAATTCATTAATCTGTGACACTTTGGTTCATACACATTTAAATAAGCTTACAGTGAGTTATTACTCACTAAACACAAATTGACAACTCACTTTTCACTGTAGTTATCAGTCTGAAACCTTAACACACTTGTGTAACTCTGGTGATAACCCAAAAACTGTACTATTTCAGTGAGCGTTTGAAAGCGTTTTAATTATTCAACTTGGTATAATTATTTACTAGTAACTTGTCCGTTTTATTTTTGATCCAATAGGATTACTCATATTAAGCGAGTTGCTTAAATTAATTCTATGCGTACAGTAACACTACATGAGTCGTTATAAGTGCAGAGCAGTATCCGACGAACAATTAAATAATACAATGAATCAGGTACGTTTGTTATTTTATAAGAAAAATAAAACATGGCGTAAACAAATATTTAGGTATTTAAAATTTCAATTATTTAAGTTAAGTTTTTCTTATTGAACAAAAACCCGAATGTTACCTTACCTTAATTACCTTTTTCGAAATCTCCGCTCAATATGAAAAATGTCTTATTATATCTATATATTTTAGTAATCAGTGTAAACAAGCTGTGTTTCCGTTATAACTAAAAATTTTCCACATTTTATCCCAAAATGAACGCCAGTGAAGCTCGAAGTTACGAGCAACTAGCTCTGGTAAATGGGCGTTCAACGTCTTTAGGCGTTTAGACGTCGGCTTTAATGTATGTTGCGAGGAATTTTCCGTCGAATTCGAGTCGTATCTACCTTAATTACCGAGGGAAGGTCGCGCCAAATTAACAACAAATACATTAGAATACTCAGACTCGCATGCCGACTAAGATACGGTATAACTTTTCAACAATTTATACATTTACAGAGTCGTCGTATTTTATGATATTTTGTACAAATTAGATTTCTGAACGAAACTTTTCCTACGTAGAAACGTAAATCGTGAATAATTAAAATGAAAATGTTTATTGGGCTAATACTAATTTACTCTGAAAAAAAAAAAATGGCGGTTGACAGCGTTGTCTTTTGTTTTAGTTAGTGCGACATATATACATAGGTATGGATAAAGTATTCCAGTTTTTTATACTTGATTAGAAGTGCCTTAATATTGTTGTATTTTGTATGTATAAAATTCTGTAAATTCAAACTGCTTACTTGTAAATCTTGTATGTTAACTGTATAGTCTTCACCTCAAATACAATGTTCACGATGTCTGCAGATGAAATATCAATTTCAATTTCTTTTTTTTGTTATTTATGGGACTTTAACACGCTAACATTTTATTTGACGAATCGACGCTACACTATAAATACATTTTTTGAATTACTATCGAATATCACGTACTTTCGTTTAAAAATACTTCACTTGAGTCACGTGCTGATGGGATGATAGTTTTATTTGTTTCGTATGTTCCATATTACCCTGAAACTACTAATCCAATCAACGTAAAACTCTCTCGATATCATTAGCATTTTAGCATTAGCAGCCTGTAAATTTTCCCACTGCTGGGCTAAAGGCCTCCTCTCCCTTGGAGGAGAAGGTTTGGAGCATATTCGACCACGCTGCATCAATGCGGGTTGGCGGAATACACATGTGGCAGAATTTCGTTGAAATTAGACACATGCAGGTTTCCTCACGATGTTTTCCTTCACCGCCGAGCACGAGATGAATTATAAACGCAAATTAAGCACATGCAAATTCAGTGGTGCCTGCCTGGGTTTGAACCCGAAATCATCGGTTAAGAGCCACACGTTCTAACCACTGGGTTTAACAAGATTGCTCTAGCTTGTATCTTATATATTTTGAGGATGTATCGCTGATTACGGTTATTTGTAGAAGTAAATCGCCGTTTAATTAGAGTATTTAGGCTGTGAGCCATATATAACATACATACTTATCTTTTCGCTAGCAACTTGCGTCAGAGCAATTAAATATTAGAATAAAATTCATAATATAAACGCTAAACCAATGGACAAAATACTAAGCCTCTGTTAATTTGACTGGGAAGAAACCAGAGTACTTCCTATAGAACATGAGCGCAACAATCATGACAATGGACGTACTCGTAATTTGTGTCCTCCGCTGGTACAGATAATGAAACAATTTAAAACAACAGTATGAATAATTAAAACATTGTATTGCTTCTTCCCAAAATGTATGATTTTAGGTCAAATTGAAGTACCCTATAGGTTTTGATACCCTTTGTGGCATGTATGGGAAAAGGGACGTAAAAGGCCATTTTTAGATGGCGTTGACGTAGAGGTTGATGATTTCACAGCTTCAAGAACCGCAGACCTCAGTATTGGGTATAAATTTCAACTTTATACTTCTATATGTTTCTGAGAAAAAAGGTCTTGACATACAGACAAACAGACCGACAATGAAGTCATCTTATGATAAGGGTTCCTTTTGCAAGCTCGACACGGTATGAAGACCTTTTCATGAAGAGCGTGTTTATACTATTCGATTTGTTGTATGCTTCTGCTAGATTTCTCTGCCGCACATCAACTTCTCGTCATTATAACTCGTCAGTTTTCCTCAGTCATGCCTTATTTCTATGGAAGGTTTACGTTAAATTTATACTTTTAATTCATGAAACGTTCCCCTCCCAATTCCAACCCTTTAAGTTGAAGTTTCCCAGAATGTTTTCTTAAAGAATACTTACGTTGTAACTTAAACCCTTAGACATAAACCTGCTTGGATGAAGTATAGTTCGTCTTTTATATTAAATAAATGTTGTACACATGTGTTTGAAAGTGTACATCAACTTTCCAATAAATAATGTATTTTAAATTTAGTCGGTTTTTATTTAACATGTAAAATCATAACGATCTCATGTACGTGGGATTCAAAATCCGAATTAAAACCATTTCGTTTTTATTTAAATCCTGATTGGATCGGATGAATTCGTCCGGAAATATGAAATATTTTTATATCACAACATAAAATACAAACGAAAATATATTTTACTGTTCGTGTTTGTTATTGTAGATGATATTTATGTTCTCCTCTTAGAATTTATACAATATTATACGTATTTTTACGATATTGTATTTACGTTTCTTAAAGTTTTGTTATATTTACGATTATTATGGGCAGAAAATGAGAATCTTAATCAAAAATTGTATATCCGGATGAACCACCGATTAATTCGTGTGCGTGTAATTCGAAGATGATATTTAAACACAATTTATTTCGACGATTAAATATAAAGGATTTTATTTTTTGTCTAAATTAATTAATCGTCAAAGTTTATCTGTGGAATTTGAATATAGAAACGAATATATTGATTTTATGAAGTCGGAAACCGCTGTTGTTTCTTAAAAACTAGATGCGGTTCGCGGTTTTACCCGCGTCAAATAAATATGCTTGTTTCATACACGCAATGATTATGTATTTTATTAAATATATAATAGTAAGTAAATATTCCAAAGTTGCCCAGATTGATTATGTTGAATGTTTAGGGTCGTAGCTTGATGTGATAACAAACATACAATTAAAACACTTCAACATAATTGAATAGATTTAGTCTATCTTTCTATTGTGATTTACAGAGACACAAAATAGAGTTCATAATAATTAATATTGAGTTTAATCTAACCACGGATAGGGAAGTGTCCATTAAAAGTTTTAGTATTCAACATATATTGGGCCGGGTTGCTCGAAGTTATGTTAAAAGGGCATAATACCCAAAGGTTTCAAAGAGAAGGTTTAAAATTTATTCCATCTCGCCGCACCAATAAACGTTGCTTGGAAACACAGCCGCCGACGTTTTATCCGACACGCGCGTTTTTCTCACGCTATTTCCCTTCATCGCTGAGCACGAGATTAGTTTTTTACTAAAACAAATTAAGCAACTAAAAAAATTTGTCATTGAGATTTGATTCTGCTTTATTCGTGATAAATTGACGTGTGCTATCCCACATCGGGTCCATTATCATATCCCTGATATCCCATATTGGCTCCTTGACCGAATCCCTGGTATCCCATATCGGTTTTTGTATATGTATGTATGTATTTACTTCAGCTATGTGCTTATTGTTCGTTCGGTGTCTTATATGATTAAATTTGTCGCGTTCTCTCGCTAATGAGTACTCTGGACTTGCAGAAAGATTTTCAACTGTTGTGAAGGCGCAGTCGGAATAATTAACAGTTTCCTTTGTCATTCAACAGTTCACACTTACCTTCCAACACTTTTCAACTAAACGATAGTGTAAAACTAAAGAGAAAGAACAGTTTTGTGTTAAACGTTTAATATTTTTAACTTATTGATTTTAACGAATTTAGCCGAAGATGTGGAAGGAACACGTAGTTAATCGGGACAAGAATCAGTGAGTTTTCATGTGCTCAATTTGGGCTTATAAATCATATTAACAAGATCAAAAACGTGTGACCAACTCGCATTGGAGCAGTGTGGTCTTGGTAGCGTCACGGTAGCATGCGTAAGCGATCCCGTGGCGCCCGCCGAAAGACGGAGAGGGTACCGCTGGTTTTTTAATGGGTAAACCCGGCGTACCTGGGCTCACTCCGCGTCCAGGGCTCCGGGGAGTCCCACACACCCCCCCACTTACCATCACGTGGGGGAAGCGCGTAAAGCGTTTTTCCAGCGAAAAAAAAAAAAAGAAATTTTGGTCTTGGTATGCCTACTTCGGTCGTGCGCGAATATGATTTACAAAAAATTATATCTCGAAATATATTTAAATTAAAGATCCTTCTAGTGGAGTTTTATAATGACAAAAACTAAGTTCTGAAGTGTCAAATAGGAATTCGGTTATTAGTTGTCTGAAGTTTATTCGGCCTTAGCTAAGCAGTGATATATTTACAGGCTATTCCAAAAATTTTTAAGTTATTTAGATTTTGTCTAATCAATCATTAATAATTATGATGTCGTCTACTCAATATTTGCGGCTGCAAATGCCAGCTTTGAGGTATAACGGTTTTTACTGATGACGACATGGCCTATGGCATTGGGGATCCTTATACAGATCTAACGGCACCTTGTTTACCTTAATTATTTGAGACTTTTTAGTTTCTTTTCTTTTTCATACCAATGTTAAGAAGAAGCTAAGTTACGTACCTTTTTGCAAATTTATGCAAAAACTGCTACCTACATTCTTAATCCTATTCGGACATTTTAAATAAGAACCCTAATATCAAACTAAAAGTTTGATTGATGAAATCTCAAATTGATATATCTGTATCAGAATGTAAAAGACATTGAATTGCTCTTTAAAAAAAATTGCAACAATATATCGTGTGTAGACCACCATTTACTTTAAAGTGCATACCCAGAACTAAAGTGTTAGCTTGATTTCTTTTAAGCATAGTGCTTATCTGAAAGAAACGAGATGTCTCAGTAGCTAGGACACGGGAATTTTAACCGATGATTGCGAGTTCAAATTCAGGCAGGGACCTTAGGATTCGCCAAATGTTTATTCCTTATTACCGGCGTTACGTACATACAGCAAAGGATACATACGTACAATATCTTCCATGGCTACGCCGTAAATCAATCCTTTATTCAAGTTTCCGAACATGCTATATATCCCAACATTTTTTTTATTTCGTCTTCATCTAGCAACCGTCTAGACGCTTTCCATGTTCCATTAGGGTAACTTAATAATTTTAGCAAACATGAATGTCAATAAACGGCAATATTCGTCCCTGAAATACATTTATAAAAACCTGAAAATAATTGGTTTTGTTTCTGATTGAGACTTTAAAGTCAACGTCATGGAAAAACTGTTTACTTCCTATATCCTCTTTGAACTTTCCTTTTTTTATTATCTTCTTTCTCCACACACCTGCATCCAGACAGTGCTCTTTTTGGGTTCGCTTTTGTGTTAGGTATAATTATTGGAGCGGTCTCAATTTTTAGGTGTTTTTAAGACGAGGTTTCTATGTGATCTATATGTGGATTAATTTAGACTATAGTTAGATCTTTTTTGTTTTATTTTTCCTCTTCTAGGTTTATTTAAAAAAAATGTCCGGGAAGGAATTGACTTCTGACACACAGTTCCCATTCATTCTGAAGTCAGGGCTGTTATTATTATTTGTTAAATATGGGTTTACAATAATGGTATTATCATCATAATCACTTGGCTTGGAACATTCTCGGCTTTCAGGGTGAAGAGGATGGTTATTCTCGAGTTTAAATTATAGGTGTCAGCCGTTTATATACGAGACGATATTATTTACCGCCAACCAGCGACACACGCTACTGCCCGAACCCATTACACGCATGACTGGGATTCTTCCAGAACTTGTACGCCTGTCTTTAGGCTGATAGCTTAAATGTCAAAACCATCTGATCCAAATCGAAATGCAATGTATTTAAGTAAATTCGACAACATATAATTTTTGAATCGTCAAAAATTTCAATTTTACCACGGCTTAGAAAAGTATTTTCCAATGCGAAGAAACGGCAAGAAACTCACTACTATAGTTTTCCTTTGAGGTATTCACAATTATTGTTCTTGATCAGTTCTATGTTGAAAACGTATTATTTTAATGAACAATAAGATTTAATGAATAACTGAGTCTAATAATAGTCTGATAATAGTCTATTTATTTATTTTTTTAATTAATATTAGTGATTTATCTTATATCGGTACAAGGAGTATGTACTTAGGTACTATAAATAGACTAATTCAATTGAATGTACGTTACAGAAGAAATACATAGTAATTATCTTACCTATTATCGTTATGATTGCATATATTAGGTGTAAATATATTATGATATAGGTTTTAAGGATATCTAACAAATGTGTCTAGATTTATTTTATCAGCAAGAAAAGTTAGTACTATACTTAATATAATTCGTTTTTAATTAAATATCTAATAATGAGCACAAATTCGTTTGTATTTATAGGTCGATAGTGATTTTATGTTCGTTTTAAATTAATTAATAATAATTAATTCATACGGATTTTTTTAATAACAATTTTGTTATTGTTATTTAATTATCCTCAAATTTTGTTAATTTATAATTTGTCTGTTGTTTAACAGGCACATAAAAAAAAGGCAAATAAAATAGCGAACGTAACTTCTTTCCAAACGGGTGTCTCACGACAATTTCTTTTTATCTTTGTTTTTGTTGTTGTTTTAATTAACATACGGTTTTAATATCAATTTTGTCAACATGTACAGCTTGTAAATTTTCCACTGCTCGGCTACTGCCTTCTCTCCCTTTAAGGAGAAGGTTAGGAGCATATTCAACCACGCTGCTCCAATGCGGGGTGGTGGATTCACATGTGGCAATTCCTTTAAAATTAGACACATGCAGGTTTCCTCACGATGTTTTCTTTCACCGCCGAGCACGAGATGGATTATAAACACAAAATTAAGCGCATGAAAATTCAATGGTGCTTGTCTGGGTTTGAACCCGCAATCATCGATTAAGATGTACATTGTACGTGTTCTAATCACTAGGCCATCTCGGCTCTATTGTCAACCATTTTGTCATTGTCATTTATCTATTCTCAACATTTCATTCATTTTTCTATTTTTTAACATTCTTCGATTTTTTTTCTCTTACAAGTCTACTAAAAGACTTACTTTTAACAACCTGTAAAGTATATAACACATAGTAATTATAATAATACCTCACTAATTTGTTGTATGTTAGTAGCCAGCAAGGCCTTCTTCGTTAGTATCCAGATATTTAATTAGCGAATTAGCGCAACATTAAGTCTTGTTAATCAAGGAACATGTTAAACGTACTGTACTTTGTTACTTATTAACAGAAAAAAACTATATACGCCGTTATATATAAAAGGCAATACAATGTAAGAATAAGGCGAAGAAAGCCGAAATTTAGAGAAAACCGTCGTTTGTTAATATTGAGACTGACTTAGTTGAAGAATTTTGTAATATTTTGATTTGAAGGACGGCGGCGCTCTCCTTCAATATTCAACTTGATCCAGTCGATCCATACAATGCGTCCTGCTGAAAACACAGTAATATTTATTTATTTAGTTATCTCAAGCCAACATGATGTAACAAATATCGAATTCTTAGAAATATTACAATATACAGAACTCTTAGAGACTGACGCATCAGTAAGAAAAAGAAAACAAAGAAATACACTGTTGCCTCTACTAACGATGACATTATTTAATGGGTAAAAAGGTTTTTTTTTAATACTATTCAAATTACACATTATAGAATAAAATTCACACAAAAAATTAAAAAGATAACACAAAAAACCACTATAAAATGAATAAATCGAATGATAAAAAAAATTATAGTCAGGTCAGAGTATCTATTTTTATAAATATCTTGAAATATCAAATGGTATTACAGATTCTTATCTATCTATCTTAGATTTCTATATAAAGTAGCAGATTTTACTAAATTATTTTTAGTAGTTATGTATTGAAGGGTTTATTTAAGCTCATTTAGGACTATTTCTTGGTACGGCCAACATGATTTTACTTAATGCAGAACAATCAATGTGTCCGTTTAAGATATGCGTATATTAGATATTCATATATAAACCTACGTAGTGAGGAATACATATTTATATATAAGTAAATGTGCAAACTAACGAAACCGTCGACAGACATTGTCTACCATCTATAATATCTGAAAGGCGCTGCATCTTCTGGTGAATTTTATGTATATTAGTTTAGAAATTGTTTCAGTAAGAGGACACAAAAGTAACTCCTCCTCCATGTCTTAATATAAATATAAAGATCTATAATAATGTTATAACATAGATTGGTAAGATCATTGTTTTTAAAACTAAATATGGCATAAACATGTTATATTTAAGAGCTTTGTTCAAGAAGAAATGGAAACTTAACAGAAATGGGCATCCCGCATCCCGAGGGACAAATCTGTCTTCAACATGTTTTTGTAATTCAACACTTTCTCAAACAAAAGCAGGCCATCAGAAATACAATACGGCGAATTATAGCGAACACATTTTCAAACTTGTTTTGACGTTAATACTAAATGCGGTTATCATTTGTTAACGGTGTTAGGCAGGGCACGGGTGGGCAGAAACTTCTACTAGAAACACGGCGCGGAATATAGATAGAGGTGGGGCTCTAAAAAAATATAAAATGTTTTGAATTTAAGTTTAAATATTACTGAAACAAATAATTTATACCAAAATAACGCGTCATATTGAAGATTATTATAAAAACTATTTTTGTTTGTTGTCTAATACAAATATCCCTTTGCTTGAAAGTCGTAAAATCATGAATTTAGTTTACTCACAGTCTGTATTTCTCAAGTTTTTTTAAGGTAACGGGCGATTTGACCACCTGATAATAAGTGGTCACCACTACTCATAGACACAAGCGCAGTAAGAAATGTTAACCATTCCTTACATCGTAACAATGTCAGAAGGCGATTGCTCAACATACAAGTTCTATCTTCTCTTAGTGTTTGAGTTGAATGATCGTGATTAATGAAAATAAATTATATATACGGAAAAGATACGCAATTTTTTTAATCTGATGAATTTATAGGTATCAATAATGTTGTTGATCTTACTTATCTTTGTTTTAATTGATTATTATTAGTGAATTGAACAAATCATTTATTAGATTCATATTATTTGATTTTAATGCATAAAAAGAAAGAATAAGATTAAATTCAAGGTGACCCTTCTAATATTGTATATATATATGTCTCCCACGATACAATTCCGTATGGTACGTTTAAACAAATAGTTTTTATTATAATATTCCGCATGTTTGTTTCAGGTCGGTAGAACGAGCAGTCGTCACCACGCTTTCATCATGACCCTGCACTGGTGGATGCACTGGTTCTGGGTGACGATGCTTCTCACAATTATAGGTATGTTTTGTAAACGGAACATAATTCCGCATATAAATTAACTGCTCCTTATACCGGAGATGCACCCACTTTATTTATATTGATTAAACTAAACCATCTTCGCTAATAATGTATAACTGCTTCGACATTAATTATGTAAAACGCATTAGGTACTCTATATAATTAATAATCTTCTAATAATTACACACAGAATTAACAACTCATCTACACGTATCCAACGTTTGCCCAATCCAACCCTTTCCTAATAATACAAGCGGTACTCGTCATCACTCGCGCTACCGCGGTGGAATATCTGGAAAGCTGATACTCCAGCCAGCCCGATTTTCTACTACCAATACAAACACCATTAATTTCCTTAATTTGTCTTATAATTTCCTGCTATATGTCAAGGTCACGACGTAAGCTGTCATCTATTGTGAGCTAACCTTCAAAAGAAAACGGCAAGTTCATATAGTACGACACAATTTAAATGTAGCATCGATAAATAAAAAAATATATATCGTAAATTTTCCGAATGTATATTGTTATATGACATTAAAAATTATAACATTTGCGTAAAGATCATTTTCGCAAAAGAAAATAAAATTATTGATGATTTTGAAGTCACTTAATTCGGTGATCGGTTTTACGATTTTTTCCTATGCTACATCTAAATTGTGTCGTACTGTACCATCGTCGTGTGCCAAAATATTTAATAAGGTCTTTCCTTCCTCAACGAGTCTGCGTAACCCTGCCATAATACGCGGTATACTTAAACCATCCTGTTATTAATGAAAGAAACAATGGTTAATGATGGTGATATTATTTTGTCAATCTAAATTCGTAGTTCGTACATCCGGCGACGGTTTTAAAGTGGTTATTATTGTGACTGTTACCGCGAAATTGTTTCAACATTGTGCCGTGTAGCAATTAGTCGTGATGGATCTTCGTGCCAGTCTCATTATTTTCGCTAAGGCCTCGTCGTCGCTACACACAAAAGTAAATGTCTTTGTAATTTATAGCCCGTTACTATAGAAATTCGTATGAACTGTGAACCAAGCAAATGAATACGAATACATTTCGGAGTTAACGTTTTTAGTTCAATAATATTAGATCGTCGAGATAGCACAGATTCTTTGGAGTGCGGATTCAACCCGAACTAAATTTGAATTGAATGAAACTTAACGTAATGTTCGATTATCGAATTCGAATCGGATTATAAACAACCTTTGGTCGCTCATTTGTCAAAATTAGATCATTATTCATTGTTAACAAAAAATATAAGACACATCGATTCGAAGGATAGGAAAAATAAGGCTCAGCGGGACGATACCTTTCCATTATTACGAATTATAGCGGCATTGATTTTTAACTTTTCACATAACATTTGACGTATTGTATTGTCATTAGCAGTATGAACGCAAATTATGATTTTCCTGTTTCTATTAAATATACATAATGTCCTCTTTATGAATGAATACAAATATATGATATCTAATATGATATATATATATATATGGAAGTGTACAGAAAGCTAATAATTTTATTTATATATATATATATATATATATATATATATGTCGGAGAAGCAGGATGCCGAACAGTTGGGTTCGGGGATTGATCCGACATTTGTAAGACTATGTGGGCGTGCAATGGAGATATTCATAAAATAAAACGTATTTAATATCGTCTAAACACTGTATTAATTGATACAATAATCGTACACCGCAATAATATCAAAGGATTACAATAATTCATCTCGATTAAGAGCAAATGGGTTTGCAAGCAACCATCGCATTCGAGAAGCTTGTCAAAACATAACGACTCGCGTTGCCATGGCACTTACAACTCCATTCGGGGTGACCCGCTCTTAAAAGTAAATCAGCCATCAAACATTATTGCCAACTATTCGATTCATTAATTATCCAAATTAACAACTAAAGTAACCACGCTCCGATACGGCCATCCTGCACTATCACACGTCCTCGTGTGTCTCGTTGCTGTAAACCTCCTCGTCTGTAAACAATGAAACAACAAATGTACACATCATAACACGCTTGGCCATTCTGACCACCACACGATGAATATTATAACCGTCCATGCTATCTCAAAAGCATAATAATCTCTAGCAGCATAACTTTACAAGGTAAGCGACCAGCAAGACCACCAAGGTCTATTTACGCCACTAAGTCAATCTCTTGCCACCAAAGCTGTCATTTGCCACCAAGGCTGTCATTTGCCACCAAGGCCAATTTTGCCACCAAGTCAATCACTTGCCACCAAGGCCATCATTTGCCACCAAGGCCAATTTTGTCACCAAGTCAATCTCTAGTAGGGTCACTATGCTATGCTTTCTCTTACCAAGTAATTTGTTAACACCGAAATAAAAACAAAATGAAAACTGCCCACCGTTATCAATAAAGAATAAGCCTACAGTTGGCTTCATCGTGCAGACATCCACTCGACGTTCCACAATCGACTCGCTTGTTTTGTTTTTCCTTCTTCGCACAACGCGTCGATATTTGACCTTGCTCGCCACAGGGAAAAAACACGTCAGCGCGGATGTTTTCTTCGGGACGTCCATTGTATTTCTTGCTTGCTTGAGCTGTGGCATTGGTAGCCTGCTGAGTGAGCCTGCGTAGTCTGATATGTGTTCTGATCCCACTTCTGATGTCGGAGAAGCAGGATGCCGAACAGTTGGGTTCGGGGATTGATCCGACATTTGTAAGACTATGTGGGCGTGCAATGGAGATATTCATAAAATAAAACGTATTTAATATCGTCTAAACACTGTATTAATTGATACAATAATCGTACACCGCAATAATATCAAAGGATTACAATAATTCATCTCGATTAAGAGCAAATGGGTTTGCAAGCAACCATCGCATTCGAGAAGCTTGTCAAAACATAACGACTCGCGTTGCCATGGCACTTACAACTCCATTCGGGGTGACCCGCTCTTAAAAGTAAATCAGCCATCAAACATTATTGCCAACTATTCGATTCATTAATTATCCAAATTAACAACTAAAGTAACCACGCTCCGATATATATATAATATATATATATAAAATTATTATATATAATATATAATTTTATATATATATATATATATATAAAATTATTAGCTTTCTGTACACTTCCATATAAACTTTAACCATGCCTAATTTTATCCTCCGTCCGCGTAATAATACATTATTTGTAGACTAAGTTAATATTGTAAGCATGTTTTTTTAAGTTATTGTGTTTTTGAACAAGTTCTTGGATATGTAATAATCAAGCATCTGTACAACTTCAAAGTTTTCGCATTTAAGGTATGAAAATATAAACAGTTTCGTCTGGACAGGACTATTATATTTCATACTATAATTTCTTGATACGATTCAAAACAATACATCGTTTCAATAGTGTGCGTAAATTATGACATGTCATGGGGGTATTCTCGAACAGTCAACGTTTAGGCAAAACAGAGATTCATTAAGGCGGTGTTACACAGTAAACAACAGAACAGAAATATAATTATATCACGGCTGATATATTTAGAAATATAATATCTACAGATTATATTTCTGCAGATATTTTATTTAAAAGAAACCTAATTAAGTTTTGTTATGAGAGAAAAATAGGCATAACAAGTATAAAACAAATAAAGCCTAGTACTGTACAAAACACCGAAATCGGACGTTTAATAAGAATTTTATTTTCAAATACTCTGTGATAATAATATATCATTAAACTATAAATTCAAAATGAAACGATCGCCTCCTGGCTATTTCTATTCATATTCAATATATGTATTTAATTAGATTGACAAAAAAAAAAAGATCCGCTGAATTTCTTTCGCCGGTTCTTCTCAGGTCAGGTGTTTCCTTTTCCGGACCGGTGGTAGTGTTTAATTTGACTATCAATAAGTAAGTGTAATGCTTCTATATTGAATAGGAAGGATATAAGGAATTTGAGTTTGTAAGCAAAATACCATTCATCACGAGATCTCCGAAACCATAGCTATGATTGATTTAAAATTTAGCATAGTTACTCCTTTTGCGACATAAATGCTCACTAAGACAGAACTTTCGGAAATTTCAACTTTCAGCGAATTGTGGGCTGACTTTATATAAATTTTATCAATGTCAACTCGGGATAGATAGCCTATATAATACTATATCGTCATTGCTAGAACAGATAAGATTATTTTACGTTCTTTATTTAAAAACGTTATTTAAATAAAATAAAATAAATTATTACAAGATCGATGGGAAGTCATTTGATCAGTCTTATACGAGTTGAGTGATAGTGATTAGAGAAAATTCTTTAGAGTGCAGATTCAACCCGAACTGAATTTTAATTGAATTAAACTTAACGTAATGTTCGAATTCGAATCGGATTATAAACAAACTCTGGTCGCTCATTGGTTAAAATTGGATCACTATTCATCAAACAAAAATATAACTAGATTCGAAGATAGATAGCCTATATATTATATAACGTTCTTTATTTAAAAAATAAAAGTATAAAATTAAAATAAATTATTACAAGATCGCTCAAGAAGGGAAGTCATTTGATCAGTCTTATACGAGTTGAATGATCGTGATTAGAGAATATAAGTTCCCTATTATACGGAAACGCTACGCAAATTATTGAATCTGAAGAATTTATAGGCATCAATTATATCGTTGAATAATAAAATTGCCCAGCGAGGAAGTATGCTTCAAATAGCATGTTCGATCTCGGCCTTCGAAACCATTGGCCACATGCCTATACAAGTTTGAATGCATCGAAATATATTCGAATTCAAATTATTTATTGCATATTATACAACATTAAGAAGATAAATACCATTGAGAAACCCAAGGGTATAATAATTTGAAATGGTCGCACGAAATCTTCAACAAAGTTTCATGATTTAAATAATATTTTACAGTATAGAGATATTTTTTTCATTTTTATATTTAACATTGTAAGTCAAATTTTTGGGCATCTATTGCACTACTTGTTTTCAAATTTAGAACAGATGTTTGTTTGTGTGTGTGTGTGTGTGTGTGTGTGTGTGTGTGTGTGTTATTTGTTTTTTTTATGAGTACTGCTCTTTGGCGGTAGAATATCTAATGAGTGGTCGGTACCTACCTAACACAAAGCCCTACCATCAAGTATGTATATTTACTAACTATTATATAAGCAATGGTTTTAATAAATCCAGTGCACTTACTCCACTAATAGTATTACCCTTGACTTAATCAAGGATCCCGCTCGCATGGGTATGGTAATAAACCTTTGTACGAGAAAGGCTTCCGGTAAGGGATTAAACGCATAAGAAGATTAATTCGTGCAAGTTCAAATTTTCCATGCATAAACAATTCCTTTCCGGCATTTTATTTGCTAATTAAATCTGCTTCTTACTTTATTCAAGATTTCTAAATTTGAATTTTAACTGATATATTAACATCTTTTAAGCTGTTCTATGAGCTCCAAACAGTTGTTACGCCGAATTAATGCTTCTACCCTGTAATTATCATAATATTTACATTCAAAATTGCATGCAACAGTTTGTCGAGTTGTTTCGTAACACGATTGAATAGCGAGCATTAATATATTTTTTTTTTTTATAATAATAACATTGTCAGAATAAAATTTCTCTTAAATAAAAACAATTATCAATAAGTTTAATTTTATAAAAATCGATCCCGCTTTTTGCTTGACTGACGGAAATTATTTTGAAATCTCGATACAAAAATTTGTATTTCATTATCAAAAAGTTTAATTAGGATTTATTTATTTTTTTACATACATGCTGGCAACGTCAGTATGACGTAGAGAAAACGTGACAGCCAAAATTGTCATAGTTGATGGAATATCGAAAAGAGATATACATATAGCAAATATATATATATATATATACATACTACGAAAGTAAACGAATAGACTTACATTTCGGATAACATCATGTCTGATAGTGATTTGTTGCCTAACCCCATCGATATATGTATTTATTCTTTAATTCAAGATATGTTATATGGTGTTGACAATAAACTTTTTCTCATTCAAGCTGTTTATGATTATTGTTTCTTCGTTGTATTATGCGTTCCTAAACCATTTATCAGATTAATTACGTACTATCATCAACTAACAATAAGAGGCGCGCTACCCGTATCAGACTACTGTATAAAAACAACTGACATTGGAACGCATGCTGGTTTATTTCTTCGTGTGGCTTAAAATGAGCCGCTCAAACGAAATGTGAATCTGAACCAAAAATTGCGGGTATCAATCTGAGCAAGCGTCACAGAGTAGTAATTCTAAATAATATTCCCTCATATGATGAAAATGAAAAAGTTGGTAGCCACTAGCAAACCTCAATGAACCTTGCTCTCAAGGCTGTCCTTTTTCCAGCACTGGTTACATTACAAGCTGTTACTTTTATGGGTATTTCAAATTTAAGACAGACATCGAACCCTTCGCCCGAATGAAGTAGGCTTTACGAGGACTAACTTCTCGGTAGCCGTCCTCTCCTAACCCTCTTTCATAACTTCCAGAACATATAATCGGACTTGTTATAAGTTTCCAAGAACCGCCATTATAAAAACTGAGAACCCTTTTCAAGCATAATAATTACAGTAATACGATATTATAACCGGGCGTTGATAGTTTTCATAATATATTACGAGTGTTCCGTTCAATAGTTGTGTGAATTCAATCATAAGCGTTAGATCTCTAAGCAAAAATTAAATGGAATAAATGGGAAGAATAAGAATGTTAATAAAGCTTGGAAAAACGGTAAACATTTTTTTACGGTTTAATTTATACCTCCTGTATTTCTTCCAGCGTGACATTTATATATACACAATGTATTTTTCATAACAAATAGTAGACACTTTTCAGATACCATAAACTATACTAAATATATAAAATAAAAATCAAAGTTTACTATATTCGAGTAGGCTTTAACAAGAATTATTTGAATCGTCATTCTACAGAACTATCTTAAGTAAAGATACCACCGGTTCGTAATGAAGAATCTACCGAGAGGAACCAGCTAGAAACCCAGTAGTTAATCTTTTCCAACATTTAATATAATTTTTTTTGTTAGTTAAATACAATAATATATATAACATATCCGGCCTGAAAATCAATAAGTATTAGTTCCACGATTTTTTATCATCGATATAATCTTGTGTTAAATAATATTCTTTATTTATTTATGTTTATTAATATTCTAGTTGATTTAATTATTCTTCATAACACATACAGACTTAGCGACTTTATTACGTGTAAAGGTGGCATAACAATGTTCATGACAATAGGCTTACGATTAATCCAAGCGAATATAGTAATTTTTCAGTGAAACCTTACAATTTAAATCTATATCTTTTTTCACGGTTCTTTCATTTCTAACGTAGTAGGCACGGGTAATGCGAATCCTTTCATGACAACATGAACACGACATTTTTCATACGACGTTGTTTTATCATCTATAAAAAATAAATAAGAACCGATATGAACCAGTGGATTATGTGTCTCAACCCAAGGTCGTGAGTTGAAATCGTGTACTCAATGCTCGTGAAAGAAATAGTGAGTAAAACGGCACGTGATGTGTTCTTAAAAGAGAGTCTTTTGCCTAGTTATACTTTTTTCATGTATTTTTAACTCGATTCAATAAGATGTTGCAATTGCGCGGGACTTACAATATTCTTTATTCGAGTACGCTCATAAAAGAACTTCTGAATCGTAATTTATAGTGTTGAATAAAATGTAAATCTAGAAGAACAGACTAGAAAGTCAGTAGTTCTTACCCACCATTTTAATTACAGAGTATGCCAGTAAAGAACAATTTTTTTTATATATCCTGCCTAGAATAAACATATTCTTGAGCCACGCTTTTTTATCTTTAATTTAATATTGTTTTGCGTTAATTCCTTATTTATTTAAAAAATATATATATATGATTTTTTCCATTTTAAATAGGCCAAGTTGTGTCTATTGCCAAAAGAACAATAAAAATTAATGCTAATTAATAAAATAAACTAAATTTAATCCAAAATAGTAGTCAGGATATTAATAAGTAATTAATTCGTTCGGTATCTTCCTTTACGCGGTTCTATGAAGGTCTCAAAGTCCTTTGTTTTTACATTGAACGAGATCAACGGGAAGTACCTTTATATCTTTTATGAGTCAGTCAGAATCAAAGGAAATTTTAATTACTTATCTTTATTAATTTCAGTTGATACCTAGCATTCATTTATCAGAATATATGGTAATTGATTTCTGTGTTTAGTATTAATTTAATACTCCAAGTCTAGACAGATGGCACACTCGGTAGAACTAATCTTACTCAAGTTTTTACTCGCTTAATTTGTTTCGATTATTAATTAGTGCTCGACTAAGTACTCTTTGTATATATATTCAATGAAAATAAATTTATTGTAAGTTTAAAAATATGCAAACCTGATGCGGGTACAGGGAAACTGATTTCTCTGTGAAACAATAAAAACCTGAAAAATTTGAAAGTCATTTTGAATACGTAAAATTGTATCGCAGAAATAATGATATCCCATGACACATGATTGATTTTCTTCTTTGAAAGTATGATTCGTTCAATTTCTCTACGTGACGAGTATGATACTAAATTAGAGAGTCTAGTCTAGGTATCCTATCTAAGTTCATAATATTATGTCACGAACAAAATTAAAAAAAAAAGAACTCAAAATAAAATATACATAAATTTATTACTCGCTTTATACCATATGTTCGTTGTTTTAATATTAATTGGACATTAGAAAATTTTATTTTAAGTTTTCATTTTGGACCAACGTGGTCGAGTAGTGTGTACACCGGTTATCATGGGTACGCCACTCCAAGATACCGCGTTCGATTCCTGGCAGAGTCGATGTATAAAAAGTTCAAGTTTCGATGTTGTCTTGGGTCTGGGTGTTTGTGGTACCGTTGTTACTTCTGATTTTCCATAATACAAGTGCCTTAGCTACTTACATTGGGATCAGATATACATATATATATATAAAAAAAATCTTCACGAATATTTGTAGTTATAGAATTTATTGATTAAATTCATAAGATTCAGACGAGGATATCGATGATAAATATTAAGCACTCCAACACAATCGAATGAAACATGACAACACCTCGAGGCACCGCAAATCAATCTAATTTATATGCAAGCAGTAACGTTTAGGAACTCTAGCGTACGTACAACGAAGACGATGTATCGTATCATATGGATGTGTAAGACAGTTTAGAATCGTACATTTTACTTAGCGCGAGCTCTGAGGTACATGATCAAGAATAATGGTTTCTTAGTACATATACAATGAAAATAGAATAGAATCTTCAGATTTACTTTAGGTATCTTTTTTTTTTTTATTTTGGATAGAAAAAAATGTTGATAAATTAAATGTCATAAATAACTATTCTCCATATGAAATACAGATTTTCTCAACGTTTGCACAAAGGTACCCAATGCAGAGTGCATTTAAAATTGCGTCCGATTGTCCGATGAGACCGTAATCTGACAGGGCGAGAGATCGGGCGCATTATCCAAAACTGTTCGTACTCTCCAAGGCACGGGAATGTAATATTGCATTTCCTCGCTAAATGCGACTACTAAACAAAATATATTTTAGTTATCCGGTATTCGAACTCGAGATCGTATTATTCGCAGCTCTATAAAGTTTTTACTAGATATGTTAAAATATAATTAACCTTAACCCACAAAAGTTTAATTAATATAGTAAATACACACAGAAAAAACATAAACAGAACTACATACGAGTTTGAAATTGCTTTGTTTCGGTTCAATTTAATTAATTCCACGCAAACTAGTCGTGTGCGACCTTGGGCGTGGTCTGATCGCCTATTTACTTTGGTTGGTTCATTGAATACACAATTGAAATAACTATTAACTTTACACATACTACAGTGTTAAGTAAATACTAACGAACCGTTCTAACTTTGCAACAACTGATTTAAAAACTTTTTCATCATGTTATAAATTATCAAATATTTAGTAATACGGTCTAAGTAGTTTATGATTACATTTTGTCATATTTGTTGATGCGGGTCCGTAGAAAAACTTTTCCTTCCCTTCTCAAGGTAAAAAGCAACTCGGTTTTACCTCTGAAAGGGCGCAATGTCATAACGATTCTGTAGCCACTCCGATCCGTGTGGATGGTTACAGAAGTTTTAGTGAGTAAGAATCCCGCCTAAACCGAAATACCACCCAAGGGAACCGAGTACTTTTAGAGCTTTCCTTTGCGTAATACAAAAAAGGTAAAGCTTTATTCATTTCCTCTGGTTAGAAATAACAATGAAAATAGCCCTTCAATAATGTTCAAGAGCAATCCGGGGAGACAGACTAATTTAGTTTTTTTTTTTTTTTAGAACAATCTATGAATGTTCGATACAAATTTACGTAATTTTATCTTCGAATAATTTGAAATAAAATGGCAGTTGTATCATTGTTGGTATATTCGGTACATTCATAATGCATAGAACGCTAAAATTTTAATACTATACTTTACTGAGAGACATAACATATTTTTAAAAATCGTTACGTTTTCCTCGTGTAATTATGGGTATGGGTTATAGAACTTATCGATAAGCATTTATATCTTCCTACAGAGCAGGACGCCCATAGACGTTAATATAGTTTATAAATAAAATGCAAGTGCAAGTCCTTGTACACCTTAGCAGGCTGATTTTAGAATATTTTGGGGAATATTTTGCTTTAATCTAATGTATATGTTTTTGCCTTAGAGCCCTTTTTGTTATTAATAGATTAAATGTCAGGATATATTTTGTCGTAGTGTGGAATTTTTGAATTTTATAAAGATAATGGTCTCATTATCTTCACGTGTCTACGTAGCTTTAAAGCTGGACTTCAAAAGCTACCTATAGACCACGTGAACGCATCTGTCAAATACTCACATCAAATATTATTCTGAAGTCTTCCTAAAAATATGAAATAACATTTGATACGGGTTAAGTTGAATCTTTTCTTATTTGGAACTTTCATATTTGTCATCGGACCAATTTTCAACTTAGCCAATTCGTATTGCAATGATTTATATGGTGCCTTTCCTTTGGCTCGCAATAACACAACGGAAACAAAGAACGGCATAAAATAACAATTTACTCGTAATCCGCTTTTAAGACTCGCCAAATCTCTGTTTTCTTAACATCGATTGCAAGGAGTGATATCATTGAATTGGTTTAATAAAACGAACTTGCAATAATGTTGCCTTAATTTGTTTTAAAATCAAATATGAAAGTTTTTAATTAGTATAATTATACTGATAGTACGCATTAAAAAGTAAATTATTTTGAAATTGCTCTCCAAAACATTTCCATTAGTGTAACTTGGATTCAACGATGAAGATGACACAAAACACACGCAAGATACACCTTCGATTTCTCCTAGTATAAGGCAATGGTGTTCATCTCAACCGTACATAATTGCGCCTCTGATTATAGTTCTTAGATACAAGTTGATTCGCTAGATTTTAATTTAGATAGCTCAAGTAAAACATAAATAGTTAGTTAATTGTTTGTTAAAGCCCGAATAAAATCGCATAGTTATATAATTTAATTCGTTCATTCTTTTCATTCGTTTATTTCGTTTTTTTTTTAACATTTAACCTAATACTTGTAATACTTTTTATGTATACCATTTAAATTACTTACTAATAATAATCTTATATTTCCAGCAAGCACTGGCAAAAACCTTGCTGCGCCCCAGTCAGAGGAACTACACGTAGAAGATTTTGAAGTTGAACGTCAAAGCGCTGAAAGGCAAGGAAGAGCCATGTACTTCACGAAAACTCCACAAGTCAGCACTACTAAAACAAATCCGGAAATAAACGAAACAGTAAAGGTTATAACAAAAGAACCACTTAAGGATGTTAACGCATCTGTTACGAATGTAACAGTAGTAAATACCACGGAAACTCAACAAATACAATGGACTCCTGTCAACATAACTGATAATAACGTCTCAATTATAGCACTACCAGAGAATACAACTAACATTAATGTAACTATAGAATTTACTAATGTGACCGATTCACAAAATTCAACTTTCTCATCAAAAAAACGTAATCTGACAAGACCTGACTTTATAAAGGAGGACCTCAGTTTAGAAGGCGTTGCAGAAAGTCGGATCGTGACTGAAAAACCTCTATCTTTGGAAACTACGTTCCTGCAAACGAGAATACCGCCGAATGTAGAATCTTCCAGAAGGATAATCGATTCTGGTGGCGGTGGAATGGATACGGGAGCAATAGCTGGTATATCATTTGCAGCACTAGTGTTGGCTGCGCTTGCAGGAAGTACCGCCTTCGTTCTGTATCGTAGGCGGTATTTAAACAAGCCGCAGACTTTGAATGACAAATGTTCGAATCCCGATTCCAGTGGCTATCTTGATGATAGCACTATAAGGGTAAGTTCATATTCTATATCCACTGTTCTTGCAAAAAAAATCTGTAAAAATGGTACTTATAATTTAATTTTAAATATTAGTTTTCAAACTGCCATTTGACAGAATGCTTTAGTTTTTTTTTGCATATTTTAATACAATATTCCTAAATATAAAAATATCCCGCTGAGTTTCTTTCGCCGGTTCTTCTCAGGTCCGAGGTATTAAATTCCGAACTGGTGGTAGATTTTTGATAATCAATAAGCAAGTGTAAACACTTCTATATT
Source organism: Vanessa atalanta (assembly GCF_905147765.1). Classification (NCBI taxonomy): domain Eukaryota; kingdom Metazoa; phylum Arthropoda; class Insecta; order Lepidoptera; family Nymphalidae; genus Vanessa; species Vanessa atalanta. The sequence goes on from NC_061871.1 coordinate 2,431,576, forward strand.
GAATAAAGATTTTTGACTTTGACTTTGACTATGAAATCCAGTAGTTTTGAAATAAGCAAATGAAATTGAAGCATTACATTAATGATCTACTGAAAAATATGTTTTTTCTAATCGTGGATCATCTGTTTCAGGATAATTCTGAGGAGATGTACAGCCTGGACAACGATTCATTCCTGAATTCGCTTGAAGCGATGACAATCCAGAATTACTGGACTGACACGGTGAAACACACCAAACTGTAGACATTCGTACTGATAGTATGTTAACGTATACGACTACCTGAAGTGAAATTGGATGTATATGTTGCCAGTAGAAATATTTCCCAGTGATACATAAAAAATGATTTTCTTTTAAATAGTGAATAATTTAATTTTTATTGAAGTAATTCAATGTTGCAGTTTTATTAGAATATATTTATATGATGCGGTAAATTTATCGTGGTAACAATTGTTCTTTACAATATCGTGATTTCTTTTTAATTTCCAAAATAATAATTAATGTACACTAAAGATGCTTGCAATATTATTATTGCTGTACTTTTACATTATTCGTTAAAATATTTTCAGTAGGTTTATGTTGCTAACGTATGCAAAACGTATTTTTTTGCACTGGCAACGAAATTCAATAGACCTAAACACTATAATAGATTTACATTACATATATATTTAATACAATTTTAAACTATTATCAATGGAAATCTGATATCGATATCCGTTTTATTTTCGTGATCCACTCTTGTCTAGTCTTTTATCACACTTGTGTATTTTGGAAACTAGTTTAATGCAAATGAATAAAAAAATGATCATTAAAATTTATAGTCGTTAGGTACCCATCTTCAAATCAAAGACAGTGCTTATGAAAAAAAATGTAAACATTTGCTTACACTGTTTTGTTTGTATTGATTAATTTCAAATCGCATTTTTTTTTTTATTTGAATATTATTTCTGTCAGGTAATAATTTTTTTTTTATAATGAAAATGATCACAGAAATTCCGTTTTACGAAATATGTATATTCAAAATAAATATAGTTGTAATATTATTTTAATATTTGATGTTAATTAAGTATAGTATAATTGTAATTAATTTATAATAGTATTATTGTTTTAAAATTAGATTATGTAAATAATTTTAATGATTGTGATAACATATTCGGTTGTATGATATATAATAGTAATTGTCGATCTGTAGTACCACGATATAATATATATATATATACAATAGATATTTTAAAATAAAAGAAAGTAAGTTTAGCCTTCAAGAACAATTGATAAACATATGAATTGTTTTTTTTTTTCTTTGACATTTGTAAGCTAAGAAACTAAATCCATTATAATAGGAATAAGAATATGATCTCAGTATTTCATTTTTAAGTCAGGATAGTATATTTAATGAATCTAGCTTTAAATACTTGTTTGTTAAATGTATAATTCAAAATCATCAAAAAGGTACAATTTTAAAAATATTTTATCATTTTTTTTTTCAAATTTAACTAGTTGTATGAACATATATGAGCATATAAAATGGATGATTATATTAAACTTAAATATTACCTCTAATTTGAGATTCAAACATTTATTTATTAATTGTTTTTTTGAATTATAAAATCAAAATCGTTGTTTTTGCTGTATAGTATTTACCGTATGCTTTGTACAATCATATGTATATCGTCGACCTCTAGTGAAACCTTTTGATTTTATACATCGTAATTTTAAAGGATAACTTTGTCTTCTCCCGTAGACTGTTTGATGTACACAATTTATAAAATTTAAATTGTGCACTAGCGAGGCGAACCGTGTTATTCAAATTTAAATGATTATCATTGCAGTTTCCCAATTAACTCATTGTAATCGATAAACAGTTCGTTTTTGTTAAAATATTTTCTAATCAACATCTAATTTTAAAAAATAGGAATATTCTTGTGCTTGACGAAGTTCTCACTGGAAGGCGACGATGTATGTATTGGCTTGCCACATGTTTGACGGATCAAATCGTAATGCTATTGGTTGTAGTAAAATATGTTCTTGATAACCTCATATCACAAAAATGGAAATCAACCGAACGAAATTTCCTGACGAATTCCTTGCTTTCGATTCTTAGAATTGCCATTAAAGAAATAAGGCATACCAAGAATTATAATTAATTATTATTAATCTGCGGTACATGATCCGTTTAGGTCTAAGAATATATTTTTTCAACTAATATAGAAGAAATATTTTTGTTAAATGTTCTATTTTCAACCATTTAGTAAACTTAGTATGTTCGTCTTTCAGTTTTAGATAATTGTAGATACTAGAAGTTCTTTTAAGATTATTAAATCTTAAGGCGACCGGCTTTACCTATATGCTCCTTAGGATAGGGGTGTTTAATGAAACAATGCTGTCTTTTTCTCTCGAATGACAAGTCATTGGTGACAGAAGAGAGAAGAATGTGTTTCACTAAACATCCACTAGACAACATTATTCGTAAGGCCATAAGTCTTTAAATGAGGAATATTTTTAAATCTAGTTAACATGCAAGATTTAAAAAGCTTATTTCAAAGACATTAGACCTATAACCCCATTATGCACTCTAAGCTATGATCAATAGCTGATAACAACTTATTGATTATTTCTGCTTTATTATATTTCCAAAGAAAGTGTACATTTGATGTTTTGTGTATATTCTGTTCTTTCTGTTTTATTTTTAAATTATTATTTTTTGTGATTTGTATTTCCGTCCAGTTAATATCGATTTAAATTTGTCGCATTTATTTTTCAAACTTATTATATTTGATATCGATATATATATATTTAATTGATTTTTAACAGTTGCGTTATTATGTTGCAAAAATTTTATTTGAATTACCTTTGGAACCAAATAATTAGCATAAAAATATATACTACAACTTTTTAGCCTAAAAATGTATTACTTACTTAAAACTACATTCGTATAGTTAGTCGGCGCTATACTTAACTGTATTCATATCATATACGACAAAAGAGGTATGTCACTTAAATATTCAATTGGATGTATTCATGTAATATAATAATGTGTATTATAACAAAATAATTATTTAAACTTGTCTCATTATATATTATTTATATGCAAATCCTCTTTTCCGTTTTATTTAAAAGATTATAAATGTATCTCAGCTTGGGTGATTCATAGATTGGTTTTTAATGATGAGTTGTAATATCCTTTGAATTTATTTCGGTTTGTAATTAAATTATTTTTGTATTAAATATAATAATGACCCCAACGTTTTAATTAACGGTTTTTGTAATTTAGTTGTGAGACAAAATGTTATATTATTAGACTAATGTATTAAAATTATTTTTAATCTATATGTGATTTTATTTTTTATTCTCTATGGTTAATAAACATTTGTTACCTTGACTTGTTAGGAGATAAATGTGATGATTTTTCAATCTATTACTAATTATATCAATATCATTTCTGCCCTAAAGCACTCAGGATTTATGTAGCGTTATACCAGTGAAAAATTTTTGGAATTGAAACATTATTTCTGGAAATTAACTCTACATATAATGAAAAAATTTGACCTCTATACAATATCGGTATAGATAAAATTGATGTCATCTGAGATCGAAATATTCGTACAATTAATTCAAAAAATATAAACTGCACGGAAAATAATAAATTTTACACAAAATTGCAAAATTTATTTAACATTGTAGGTACTAAGAATTCATACTAAATAGTTAAAAATAACAAATAAAATATGAAAATTATACTTAGCTACCTATCTCGATTTAATATGGTAAATTAAGGATTTTCCAGATATTTTTAGCCTATGCAATATGAATATACGTCGTAAATCGATATACCCGCATCGTATCATCGTATTTTTAATTTTAATGGTTCGAATTTTAAAGTGTAATGAGCAATAGTTTTCGACAAAAAGCGTTTTTTTAACAGTATTATAATATACTATTAAGACGATATGGTTAGAAAGAATGTTACTTGTGAGATGACGTCTGGCAAAGAAGTATGGAAGAAGATAACATGCTGTGCCGACCCCAAGTATAATTGGGATAAGGGCAGGAGGATGATGATGATGATATATAATATATTATTATACATGTAACTCATAAAAGAAACATATACAAAATAAAAATTATAATGAAAGATAGGTGTTAATATATTAGCGTTTCACTTATGCAAAATATCAAAACTTGTCAAAAATCATATAATTGACGGTAAAACTAAGAGTAGCCGTCAAAACATATATGTCAAAATATTGTCACTGTCAGTTGAGCAATGAGTAGGTAGTGACAGTTCACAGTAGGTATTTATTAGTTGTTATTGCCAAAGATATCTAACTACATAAAGTTTATAAGTACGATTTATTTCTACTTGCGTACTTACGTTATTATCAGAGTATCTATTCTAAACCCTTCGGCTAACTTACTATTCTATTTTTATACATTTTACTGTTAAATTTTTTCAAATATATATAATTTAAGTAAAAGATGGTCAAGGCTTGGTTTATGGACAATGATTCCAGCGATCAGCGCTTAGAACATCATAGAAATCCACCTGAATTCATATCAATAGAAGATTTGTTCAAGAAAACAGGAGTCGAATATTTTAACGTAAGTTTCTACATCTACAAAAATGAATATACTCAAGATACTCCAGATATTAGAATCTTTCACTTCTTATAATTATCTCTACATGTAGGTGAGAGGTCACTTAAAAAAACTGTTTGTAATGACAGTCTACATCACTCGTTATCAGGTTTTTGTAGACTAACTTCATATTATTATAATATTTCCATTTGTTACACTTTTTAAGCACTTTTTGGCCCAGTTAATTTAATTAGCTCCGTTCTACATTTCTTGGTAGGTGAACTGTAACAGGCTGCTTTGCAGTGTTTGACCAAATAGCCAGTGTCTAAGCACTTTCATTGCAAACAACAACAACTGCACGCTGGTCTTGGTCTGATGTAGGGGGCCCCACAATTATATTAATTCTTGGAACGACAGTAAGGTGCCCCAGGTCTTAAAATATAATTTTTGTATCTGGGCACTGCTTGTATTTATGACAGGGCTGAACAACTTATCTGTTGTGGGGTTTTCTTGTGTTTTTTATCCAATTAATATTTATTGAGACAGTTAAAAATCCTAGGACTATTTCATCATTAATTAAATCTTTATTACTAGCATGACTTTTATGATATGTCAATTTAAAATATAATTATCTAATTCGAACAAAACAATTCTTTCAGATTAATGTTAACACTTATACAACAGATGGGGTTTTGGATAAAATCAAAAAAGAAAGAGGTTACACATATGAAGATGAAATAGCTTGCTCAAAGGAGTGCCTTCCAAATTATGAAGAAAAAATTAAATCCTTTTATGAAGAACATCTTCACACAGATGAAGAAATAAGGTATATTAGATCCTACAATTGTTAATCTTATATTTCATTGACCATTCTTATTGTACATAGTAATGGGTTATGTTATTTAGTTACAATGTTTATCAATGAAGGTGAGAGACCTATACCACTACCATTAGAAGACACATAGCCTCGTCTGTTTTATTAAAATATATCATATTTATTATTATGAAAATGCTCATGAATCCATAAAAACCATATATAAAGTAAATTTCTAAAAAATATCTCAATAATTACAGGTTTGTACTCGAGGGCTCCGGTTATTTTGATGTACGAGATGGCAAAGATGAGTGGATCCGAATTGCCGTGTCTGCAGGTGACATGATTGTCATACCAAGTGGCATTTACCACAGATTTACTCTCGACACTAATGTAAGTTATGCATGTTATGAAATAAACTTTTATATTGAATAAAAAAGTAACATTTATACTAATATAACAACCAAGAATGAAAAGACCAAGTGTATATACATATACAATATTTATATATGAAATATGCCAATATTATGTCGTAATAACATGTGCGTCATGAGGCTTTTTCCGCATGCATATAAGTTGTGGAATAATCTTGCTACTAATGTTTCCCAAATGTATGGGCTATATAAAAAAGTATTGTAGATTTTGCCCCTAAAATTATGTTAATGTATTTATTTACAGAATTTTATTCGTGCAAAACGTTTCTTCATCGGTGAACCAGTCTGGCTTCCGTATAATCGTCCTGCAGACAACATGCCATGCCGAAAGGAATATGTAGAAAAGCTAGAAAAAGGTTTTATAGCTGCATGCTAGATCAAATTGTATAACTTCATTTATAAATCAAGATATGTCTTTTATATAATACAATGGTGCATGTATAATTGTGATTCTGTATGGTGATATTATTATATAGATTATACATAATCTTAATTAACTACTTATATCGATATATAAAATCATATTTGCCACAGTTAGTTATATACCTATTATATTTTTAAGTAAAATTTAATATTCTCCAATTGTTATTATGTGAAATTATTTATATTCATAAAATCATTGTTGAATTTATAGTTTTTTTTTTTTAACAAATAATTAAAAGATATTGATCTTATTAATCTTTTTTTAATGAACATGACAATCTTAAGGAATTTTTATTGTGCATATATTGTAGACGTAAAACTTTTTGTACAGACAATTGTCAATTATTTAATAGTTTATTCAGCCATAGCCTTCTTAAATTAATTTGATATTTTAGAAACCTATTTTATAAATTTTAAGGTAAGAATTATTATATCATTCATATTAATAATCATTAAGAAATAAATGTGTAATGAATGTTTATTACACAATGTAAGATTAGATTTTTATGAATATATTAAACACTATATCTGAATATATTTTATTTTGAATACTACATTCATTATTTTGCATACTTTTGGTAAACTACTTATCTATAAAATCACAATTATTTATTTTATAACTGAATACAACATCTTTCGTAGTTTTCATTGTGTAGCCTTTTTAGAGAATTTGAAACAATAATGCATTATTTTAATTGCTATATTAATGATAGAATAAAGTTGTCATTATGACACACACATAAACTTCACACTTCTCTTAAATATGCCTCAATAATCCTAATAAAATATACCTACCGTGTCTATGTTTGAAAATGGTTTAAAAATGACGCTTAGAAATAATTTTATAACAGAACAGTTATGTAATTTATAATGTCGGAGAATAACAGAAAATGACTCAAAGGTGATACTTTTCGATTTCTTGCATTCTTTTTTAAAACGTAATTATTATATATGTGTCCTATTTAACACTTAATCTATATAAAATTTAATCGTAAATAAAAAAAGAGTCTAACACGACTATATTCTGCATATTTACAAATGTCTGAAGCTTAAGTCAATAAAATAATTTGCTCAGATAAATTCGGTAGGCGTAATTATTTATGAGCACACTGTAATAATTCAATGATAAAAAGCGTGCGTAAATTGTTTAAATATGAGTTTTTTTACAGGAATCCTTGCATGAAAGAAGCATGGGTGAAGGCATCATTATTTTCGCTCTATGGTATATAGTCATTGCCTACAATTATTTGATGTAAGTGATTTCTCACTACGTATATACGTACATATATACACTGTAGCTATAATGTAGTTTGTTGAGAATCACGATATTTCTCTATATGATTTTATTGTTAAATTGCGAAGTCTTGGTCCTCGCATTTCGGATCTTGACCTCATTGTGTATAAAACGCTAGTTGACAATATTTTAAAAATAATAGAAGTTACCGCACCTCTTCTAGTTCGATTCGTCTAATACCTAATTAAACATAGTTTAAAATAAATTAATAACAATTAAAAGTGTTATTGTATTACGGTTGTATTCAGAACTGGTCAGAATTTATTACTTGTGCGATGTATATTTGACATAGAGCGGAGATCGTTAAGAAACGACTGCCAAAACTAATAATTAACATCTATGTCGGAGCTTCCTCTTTGATCCAAGCTCACTTGGCTAAAGCGATAAATATTCTACGCCACATTGTTACATTTACAACATTGTGTTGTATAAAAATTATTAACTGAATTTGTATCAAAAAAAACTTATCACAATTTCTACGCTAGAAAATTATTTTTTTCCGCAATACGGCATGCGCCTTATATGCTGTTTTTTTTTAATATTACATACATATAATATATTAATAGGATTGGAGATAAACGGGTAAATTTTAAATATAAATATTAAATTATAAACCACATTTTTTTAATATTTTCTATAATTAATAGCAAATGGTGTGAGAATAAAGACAGTAGTCTATTCTGCCTTGACACAGCATTACATAGTACACTTGGTACACTTTAATATGTCATCGCAGACCGTTACCACTTAACAGTGGAGCTAATACGGCTATATCAGAGCAACTTTTGTTATCAAATATTTGTTGCAGATGAATATCAAATCAATTAATTATAAATCAGTATTATGCACCTATGCAGTATCATAATACTCCATAACACTGATTTGTCATAGCCCCACAGTGTTCGATCGAATATATTATCTAGTTTAGATTATATATTCCACCTTCATTCCACTGGCTCACTGAAACTTTCACACCGGAACACAACAATACTAAGTATTGCTACTTGGCGATAGATATTGTGTAAATTGGGATGTACCTACCCACACGGGCTTGCACAAAAAAATCTGTTAAAGATATCGATATTTAAGTTTTTAGGTATCGATATTAAAGACAATTGTCAAAGCCTTTTCCAAACTTATTCCTTTTCGGAATTCATTTTGATATCCCAAATATAGGAATTGTGTGCAACACAGACTACAAAAATCTCTAATACTTAAGAAAATCCAATCGGGTACACGGTTACTTGTAAATAACATTTACTCCTAAAATTTATTACATACTTGACTGCTATATATAATTTAGTTTAGGGCCAATTTTATTACAAATATATAGATACAATTCTGACATTAAAATAATTCAATTATAAACAAAGTGTTAGTTCGAATCCATGCCAAGATACTAGTTTCACGCAAATGGCTCTAGGGTAATTATTTTGGCGCGCATTCTTATCTAATCAGTCTAACGTAGCTTATATTACGATAGGTCGTATTATGAAGTACGGGTCAAGGTGAATTCATCTATTAATCTTTATGATACATTATATGACAAAAATAATTATTTCTAGAAAAGATGTAACAGTTTTGAAATATAGGAAAGTTGATCTGTTAGACCCAATCAATGGAACGTGTCACGTCAAGTTGTCATTTAAAAAATATACTGATCTTTAGTTAATAGCCTTTAAATATGGTAAAAGCATCATCATTACGGAAAGGATGTGCACCTTAGCATCAGCTTCAGTGTGATGCGCTAGACGTTGGATTGATATCCTGTAGAAGTTTTATGAACAAGATCAAAAACACTTGTGTTTACTTGGATTTAAACCCTCGACCTTTACGAAGATCCAAGGGTACAATCAGCTCCACAGCACATTCTATGAATGAACTATCTTATCAGCATTTTATATAACATCTCTTTTTAATGAAATCTACAAAATCATATAAAAATATGCAATAATTTTTTTCAAAATAATATTTATAGCTTTATATGGATATAACCTTTTATTGTCTTGATACAGCTTTTGTGTTAGAAAAAATTATTTGGTAAAAAAAAAAAAAAAACAAATTCAGATTATAATACTTTACTACTAATTGTTATGAATTACATATACATATGGAATGAGTAATAAGTTAAAAATTATTTAATCGCTCCTTTCTCCAACTGCTCCAGGAATCCCTTTGAACACCTCACAGACTGTTGGTAGCATTTCTCAAATCCCGATGAGTCACTATCCTGTAATTAAAACAACATACATATTACTATATATTCTCTCTACATATAAGTATAGATCTACTCACTCATCAAGGCAATCCCTCCATGTTAAATAATTTTTGGATTGCTTTTGTATGAGTGAATTTGTTGGAGTGAGTGAGATAAAAAAGAGTAAAGACAACAAAAAAATACAAATTAGATTATATCTGTTAAGTTTATTTTATTAATATACCCATATATTTATGTGGAAGGGTAAGCCTTTCAAAGTGAATAGATCTATGACCATTTTGTTTATTTCCTTTTAAAAAACAAACATTTGGTCAATAGTTATTTAAAGTAACAGCCTGTATATACTAATGCCTGTGCCTGTGGGTATATCCCACTGCTGTACTAATGCCTCTCCTTAAGAGCTGGTTCAGACCTTATTCCACTACACTGCTTTCATGCATATTGGTTAATATATATGTGTTCATTGTATCAATACAATAATATTGTAGATTGGAAGTTATCATGTAACATCCTGATTCAATGGCCCATTAAAAATATCCTTTATCAATACAAATTGGTAAAAAATAATAGCAGTGATGATCATAATGATACTACCATATATAAATTTCCAAATGTATAATGAAAATAGTTCATGCTTACATAATAAGGGTCTCTAATGATCCTGTCACCTTGGGGATCAAAGTCTCCGAACAATAGCAGTTTGGCTTTCGAACCTTTGGGTGCCCTTTTACTTAAATCCCTCATATTAGCTTCGTCCATTCCAAATATAAAGTCATAATGGTTGAAATCCTCAGATGTTACCTAATAAGTAACAAATATACTTAATTTATTACTTTGCTAAAAGTAAATACAGTTTAGATTAAATTATTTAGTTATAATTTATGACTAAGCAGTAATGTTTTTTAGGTTGTCACTATATGAATAGTATATATATTTATATTAGCTATTTTTAATGTTCTTGTAATATATAATATTCAAATATAATAATATTATGTTGGTATACAAGGTATACAGATTGTTTTACTTTTTGACTATTTATAGCAAAATGAATTACTTTTACTTTCTGTACACTTGACAAATAGCCAAATGAATAGATAAGTAAAATATAAATGTGTATACATGAGTATCAGCATTTGCTATCTAATACAAATATATTACAAGTCGCCTGAATCTGATTTTGAATTACTTAAAAGAAGTAAAGTGGTATTTTTTTTATCTGGTACAAACTGTTCACTCTCTGATGACATTCAACATTATTATTGTTCCCCTCTTATATTATATTATTCTAATATTATTTATTGGTTGATTAAGAAGACCAATATGAAAACTCATTGGAAGACAGTGTGTCTAAAATATTTAGTATAAAAATTCAAGTATTTGTGTTAACAACTCTTTAGCACACATACCTGCCTCGCACAGTTGTTATATGGCACATCATGTTTCTTCATAGTGTCCAGAGCTCTCCAGTCAGGTGGGTTACCAACATGCCAGCTTCCTATCGCAGCACTGTCTACCTCCCATTTATCACCATCTCCAATATCATTTACCGCCTTTTGGAATACACCTTCTGCTATTGGTGACCGACAAATATTTCCTGCGAAAATTCAACCCAGGTCATTTGAACATGTTTTCGTGTACTTAATATTTATTAGATTATTTACACTTACCCAGACATATAAATAAAGCTTTCCTTTTAGCAGTCGACATTGTAGAACTTCTGATTAATTTTAATTAACAATAAATAGTACCTAAAAGGGTTAAAATATACTATTACAAAAATATTAGAATTGAAAGAGAAAAATCTTGTCAAAAATCAATAATAACTGTCAAAGTCATTAGAAACTGAAACTTCGTTTGAAATAATGTGCACAAGATCAATTATTTGGAGCCAAATATTTGAATATACAGTTATCTCCTTTTTTTAATTAGGTAAAATATTATTTTGTATTAAATTAATCAAGAGAATTGTAAATTGTATGTGTAATTTAACTTAATGGATGTATTGTACTTGAAAATCTTAATACATATTTCGAAAACAAAAGTCGGGAAACAAGTCTTACAGCAATATTAACATTATATCCTCTCCACTTATTAGTCAAATCAGATCAGATAGCTCGCAACTTTCTCGACTTGCTCGACTTTCTGTTACACACTTCCGTCCCTTCTTACGAAATCACTCCTAAATATCGCAGGAAAGCAAGAAGAAAGATCTTACTTATCAAAATTTACTATAAATTGAAACTAAGCTTATACTAAGCAATAACGTTACAAAGTCAGTACAATATTTTTCAACAATTCTACTATAAAACCTTAAGGGATAAACAGAATTTGTTGCAAAAAAGACAAATAAACAAAGTTTTTTAAATTCATACTAATAAATTACTTAATAATAATAAGCTAATTGGTAAATGAAAATAATAGACAATGACTACTTTTTAACTATTAGGTACTTTATTACGTTATTCTCGTTATTCTTAGTAGAATATGAAAATAAGATAAATCTAATATGAAATAATTTAATCTCACCAAAACAAAAGCATAGCAAAACGGATTTTACATTGATTCCTATCTTTTCGAGGTTTACTTTACAATTTACAAAAAATATATCCTCTCGTACCACTTTGAGAACCTTAGTAGATCCATCGAGACTAAAGTTAAAAAAAATTATCCTTCATACAAATGATGCGACATTCAGGCCAAAACAGCATCTTCGAGGGTTCTCTATAGTTAAGTAAAGTACATGACCTCGTTTTATCAAATGAAAAAAGGCTACATTTTCAATATCCCGCTCATGCGCACGAAATTAGTGTCGCATATGAAATGTTTAATACACTCAAAAGTAAAACCTAATGGTTAGAAGAGTTACCTTTACGTGGCTCATGCTATAAAGAAAATTCATCCATACATTTATTGTTTCCACCAACCCGCCTTAAACCAGTTTGTCGGGATAAACTCTAAACGTTTGGGTCATATACAGGAAGCAGGCTATTAAGATATTTTTTTTTAATTAAAAGTTACCTGAATTACAACAAATCACACATCGACTAATTCCACTTTGAAATTTGACCCCCATCGCGCCCAAAGAAGTTTCACTTCAATAATATCAGACATAGGTAATATCTAAACGTACCGGGATCACATTGGCGGCTCTCCAAAGTGGATGTCGTATCTGCGCCAATGTTATAAATGATAACTAGCGTTTCGAGCACTGTATACCGGGCAAGCTCAAAATACTCAAATAAATCAAATATTTTGTCATGAATGATCGATGGACTATACTTATTATTAAGAGTTATGTCAAAAATCTAGGCACGGAACGATTCCTTGTAAATATATTTTGTAAACAGACTAGAAGGTATAATTTAGTTTAAGCCATAACGTACGTGTATGCCGTAGGTGTTCATTTTTGATTCACAATTCAAGCCATTATTTATAACATTTCCTCCTTATTTGCCTCGGGGTTAAATATGTTTTTTTAGAACAGAGATCTTGATATTTTAATTTGAAAAGTGAATATCGTAATGAAACTAGACTGTAAATCATCAGTCGGAAAAAAGTTATTAAGCATACAATTTTCATTAAATAACATAACGTACAAATGAACAAAACTGTAATTCATCCAGTTTAAGGGATTATATATGCGGGCTGATGTTATAAGAGTGTCTAATCTTTTTATTTCTCTTTGCTTGCACTATTTATAAATTGCGACTGGGCCGTTTTATTTCCTTTATTCTTGATATATTTTAACTCATTTCCTAGCATAGAAATAATAATAATGTCCTCCTCAAAGAATTTTTGGCTACGGTGGACAAACTTAAGGACTACAAACCTGTGTAGGATATATTTATATTTTTATTACAGGACACTAGTTTGCGACACAAGTGCACTCTCATAATCCGGTGGGACAACATGTACGGCCTGTAAATTTCCCACTGCTGGGCTAAAGCCTCCTCTCTCTTTTGAGGAGCATATTCCACCACGCTGCTCCAGTGCGGGTTGGGGGAATCACATGTAGTAGAATTCCGTTGAAATTAGACACATACTGGTTTCCTCACGATGTATTTTTTTACCGCCGAGCACGAGATGAATTATAAACACAAATTAAGCGCATGAAATTTCAGTAGTGCTTGCCTGGGTTTGAACTCGCAATCATCGTTTAAGATGTAGTACGTATTCTAATCACTACGCCATCTCGGTCTATTAAGTTGTTTTTTGAAATGTATAAATAGACCGATTAAAATGACCATTCGATGATTTCTTCTATTCAGAGTGATTTAAAATATTTATTCAACTTCGCTTAAGATAATTAACGTATGTTTTGAACTAAATTGGTTTTAATGATGCCCGCATATTTATGGTACAAACGTTATTAGTTTTAATTTATTTCAAACAGGACATAATTGATGCAGTTGTATTACAAAACCATAGATAATAACAATGTTTTGTTATCTAAATACGTAGCTTATTTGAACATAGTTTGCTCTTATCTTGCTAATTTAAGTTTACAGATTAACAAAAGATTTGAAGCAATACTACCTAAATAATAATAATAATAAATAATTTTAGCTTATGTCTAATTTGACGATTGTTCAACCCGAACAAGTTGTAATTACTATTTGACAGAATTAAAAAAAAAAGAAGTAATCTTGATTGTAGCGATTATTTTATTATATATATTGGATATAATTAATGTTGTTACTTATAAATTAGAAAACTTATGAGTTATAAATACATTTTTTTTTTATTGTTTATGTTTTTTATCTCATAGTTTAATGAGAGGAGAGTTTTTTCGTTTAATTTTTTTTTTCTTAACAGGACAAATGGCAATATTATAATTATATAATAGTGTTATGATCAAAATTGTGATAAAACATTAAGTAAACTGTTCTTCCACTTTAGTATATAGGTATAACGATTATTGGAAGATCTTATACTAAATATTTTTTAATACAATTTTATAGGTTGGTAATATCTATTAAATACATTTTTCTCACAAGCTCAACTAGGCACGGGTATAACATTGCGGAGCATTAACCATGAAACATGAATTTGAGTCTCATTTCAGAGTAATTTTTCGCTTCACCACAGCGCATCGTTAGAGCGACAAGGTCGTTTGTATACAAATGAAATTGCTTGCATTTAGTTTTGCATGACTATCGTCTCATTATTTCATTCACGAATACGAGTTATTTTTTACGTACATATATTTGAATATTAGCTTTCGAAACATATTCGATAATATCGTACATTTTAGACTATTTTAAACGAAATTGAATAATATTGCACAATAGGAAGGAGGACGGGTTAAAAAAATTGTTTGATCACTCACTTATGTTAACAGATATATTAGTAGTAATACACATTACTATGGTTTCGCCTCATTTCTGGTTTGAAATTAATTCCATCACCCTGCTGCAATGCGGGTTGGTGACAGAATTTTATCTGAGACAAGCAGGTTTCCTGACGAGGTTTTCCTTCACCCCCGAATTATGATTATACAGAGAACTTAAGCCGGGGTTTGAACATAGAGTCTTTCGTCAGTGGCTGACCAGTGGACGTAAGACGTGATTCAAGTGAATTACGCAATAGACCTGACCTTGGATCTGCATTATAATATTAACAGCCATTATTATAAATATGAGTCATTCCTTGTTCGTTGTACCTATAATTACACTGGCTCACCATTCACACCTAACTCAAACTCATTGTGCCCTAATACTAATAGTGCAACATAAGAAGAGCAATATAGTAATTGTTCTTCAGACAGCAAAAAATACTTAAATATTTAAACAGATACACTTTTTATAATGATAATTAAAATAACATAGTGACACGTACATAACGCGTCGCTCAAGCCAACAGTTATTAAAATGCACTCAGAGGAACCGTGGTTTGGCCCACAGGGATTCGACACAAATCTATTCCGAACGGAATTATCTTCGACCTTCATCGTAAAAGGCAGGAATGACGCCGCGCTAATTCACTTCATGTCACAATGGATACATAGAGAACAATTAATATAATACTTTAAAAATAGATACCA
The DNA here is from genome assembly GCF_905147765.1 of Vanessa atalanta. NCBI lineage: Eukaryota > Metazoa > Arthropoda > Insecta > Lepidoptera > Nymphalidae > Vanessa > Vanessa atalanta. The sequence goes on from NC_061871.1 coordinate 2,447,374, forward strand.
GTCGTTATAACAATTACATACAAATTTATTAGTTATAACGTGTTCAAATCCAGGCGTCAAAGTCAAAAATCAATATAGAAGTGTTACACTTATTAATTTGATAGTCAAAAATCTACCACCGGTGGAAATCTACCAAGAAAAACACTCTGCGAGGGATGAATTAATGAATTTTGATGTGCTTAATTCATGTTTATAATACTCTTGCTTGGCGTAGAAAGAAAACATCGCGAGAAAAGCCGCATGTATCTAATTTCAATTAAATTCTGCCACACGTGTCGCAACCGACCCACGTTAGAGCAGCCTGGTGGAATAGTCTTCTATAACCTGCTCCTTAAACGGAGAAGATACCTAAGCCCAAGAGTGGGACATTTGGTGGTTTTATATATACAAACATAAAGAAGATATAACTATGTATAAAGCTGATCAAATAAAATAGGTAGCACTCGAGTAGTAGAGCACTAACAATAGTTTTAATGGCATAAGCTAGGTATTCGTTTCTTGCCAAAATCTCATAACGTCGTCCCGTCTCCATTATCATGCGATAACTTTAAATTACATTTCGTATTACAAATGTTTTCTTTTACCTGAAACGTCAAGGTCGAATTTAAGTGATTTTTATGCTAACGTTACACAAATATAAGTATGATTTGTTTTTGCTGAGTGTTCGTTTAAAAAGAAATGAAAATATATAACTATTCATGATAGTCACTTGTTAATTATTAATTGTAGTAATACAAAACTAAATTGTACAGAAGTAATATAGTAGTCTCTAAAATCAAAGTTTCTTTCGCCCGCTCTTCTCAGGTCATAAGTATTTTCTTTTACAAGGGGTTGTTTTTGATTTGATTTGAAAAATAAATAGCTTTTGTTGAGGTTTCAAATGAAATTAAAAAGTAACAGTGACAAAACGTATTAATCTCATTTTCTAATGTAATTAATTTAAGAAGATTGAACTTTCACGGTTCTAATTGAATAAGTTAAAAATTGAAGGTCATGAAATATAATATCATAAAGAGTAAGTCATTAATCCACTTTTCTACGAAACCACACAATCTTCATTAGTTAGTCAGTTTTTTTTTATTATGTAATCATTTCTATCAACTTATGACATTTTTACCATCTATAATTAAAATAGTAAAACCTCAAAAAAGTTCTAATTAGTTTTTGAGACTCAACAAGTTACAATTATGCTTTGATTAATCAAGATTCAGACTTATAATTAAAATATAGGTTATATATATGTAAAAGTACATGATATTTAAATTAAAATATAATGTATTATTTATAATTGTTATTCACGTATACCTGATACTTGGATACTTCCTTTTATTATTTATTATAGTTATACTAATTTTAGTTGTTTTCCACATAATCATAGACAGGTATTTGCCGTCTCGTCTAACGCCGTGGACATCATCTGTGACTTAATGTTTACAATGATGTTAGCCGATGATGCGATGCGAGATTTGCGACCTTGCTCTGTCCCTCGTATTAACGATCCTATAAATCTATTCCCCGTGGTCAGTTATTCAAACAAACAGATATATTTGATCTCGCATTCTGTATGATAAATCTGATCGAATAAAATAGGTAGGTCAAATATCAAGCACCCAGAGCACCAACAATTACTGGTCGTAGATCTTTGTTCAAAAATGCTTCTTGTTCTATTTTCAAATATCAACATTTTTTTTTTGCTGAGATCATTTTAAGAGGTGAACGTTATATTCTATAATTGGAAGCGTTTGGTAATCATTGAGAACTCCTAATATTTGAGGACACATCATCATCAGGCGACCAATCCGCTGTTTTACTACGAAATTACGGTGAGATAATGTAATGTCGAATGATTCATTTTTAATTAATTTTAGGCGAGTAATCTTGTGTAAACTTGTGGTGTCAAAACACCATCAAGTATCTATATTGTGCTGTAATTACTTATGTATTTCGAGTGATGGTAGTTAGAATGTAAAAACATTTTATTAATAAAAACTATAAGAGCGAAATGAGAAAATCTTGAAAGTTATAATAAGTTGCCTTATTATATAGCATGTAGCAATGAGATATTTAATTCATGAATAGAAATAGAATAGATCTTTAAATAATATTAACATTCGGTATGTGAGTGTAGGACTGAACTGCAGTGCGCAGTAGATATCGATTTCGCGTATCATCTGTAATATGTAATGTACGTACGTCGTATTTGTAGTTTTGTACGTATACCCGTTGATGTTCGAATGTTCAACGACAGCTGAAATGTACGTTGCCTTGTTATTTTTAATTAAGTTTTTCAATTAATCAAAGGTATTGTAAGATATTATAGTTGATGGTCCAGTGTCTGATCTGTCTCCGGCTGTGTCTGATTGCGGTCCAATCGGATTTTAAGAGTAAGGGAAAATGAGTTCACATGTGTTTGCAATGTTTATGTACAAATTGTACACTACGCCTTGTAGCGCTACGCCTTTGCAATCTCAATCACCAAATTAACTTTTTTTAACCATCATGCGATAACAAATCATAAACGAACAACGCAATTTATGCTCTTAGACATATAATTTCCAAGTAATGAAAACTGGTTCAAATTGAACGTCAGTCAAGTGACCCCACGGCGGAAGTAATGCGAGACCGGGGTCTGACTCACGTCTCCGACCGCCGCGCCGGAAACGCATTAAGCAGTCTGCCCACGGGCCACGGCGCAGGCGCAATAGTCATTCATACCATACCACAATATCTCTTTTTCGAACGATTTGTTCTAAATGGAATGTAAAAGTAATTTTGATTTTTTTTTTTTATTTACAAACCAAATTATCGATACTTAGTATATTTTATTGTATGTTGATACATATATTAATCATACGTATATTTTCAGTACTGTTTGTGGATTCAAATCCGGACGAGCATTATTGAGTTTTGACAAACTCATGAGAACTCCCAAGTCTCCGACGAGAAAATAAACTTATATTATACATAACTCACTAGCTAACTTACTAGTTATGTATAATACATAGAAGCTTTTTAATCACTATTTGTCAAAATCCTCGTAGATTGTTATAGGAGTTTGTAATTTATTACATATACGATACATACATTTGGACTTTAAAGCCAATCGCAGACGTGCAAAAGTAATGAACTATAAATGTTACATATTCATGTTTCTTTTTTATATAATTACTAAATACTAAGTATAAAACAAATAAATAAGTATACATTTTTGACATAAAACGCAGTTTAAGCCGGTGAGTTTAACGTGATTAAATTTGCACGAGAATTCGTCAAGGAATGTAGGTGAGAACTATGAACGGTTTTTTTTTCAAAATTCATCTCCCATGGGGCTTAAATAGTTGATGAAAGTTTGTATGGAAATTCGTTACATCAGTTGTTGAAGCTTTTTGTAAGAAGATGAATTTTAGAATGCAAGTTTATATGAAAGTTCCTCATTTTTTAAGTAAAAAATATGGAATTCGTTACTTATGATTCAGCTTATAAACAAAGGACAGTTGGTACTTACATCGTTTTTGAAAATTCATCCCATACTAGGGCTTTATACGGTAGTAAGTCATTTTTTAAATTAAAAAACGATTGTTTAATGTACCTATAACAAATATTTAAACCATAAAACTCTGTTTTCTATTAAGTTCACACGAATTATGATAAATAAACAAATTGATTATAATATTCACGCCTCCACGTTGGTTTGATGTATTAAAGTTGTAGAATGGGTAGGGTCCCCTTATTAACTATGGATATATCATAGCATATGCTTATAACGCCGAGTTTCCGACTCCGTAAAGTCAATAAATCCTTCTTAGGGCTTATTCGATTCTATACTAAAATTTCAAAGATATTTTAACTTTACCGATTCATAAATTGAAATCATTTGTTAAAAACATATTAATAAATAAAGCATATTATTCAACTTCAGATTATATAGATGATAAAAAGGCGTGGAACTATTTAATGACTTTCAGGTAGGATATATTATTTATAAATAAGTGTGTTTAAATAACATAAACTTACTATTGTAAATATTTGAAAAGAAGTAGAATCTACATTCCGAACCGGTAGCATTACTTATACCTAGGTACTTATAGTTCTGTAAAATGATTATTCAAAAAGCCTACTTGAATAAAGTATATGTTGAATTTGTTTAATATACCTACAGCATATTTAGATCAAATTACAAGGCGACTAAAAACAATTACGACTAAAATTTCGTAACAGTCTAGACTTGTTTGTTTATTATTATAAATAATTTGCAATTAAATTAAAACAATATTCCGTTGTATTTTTGTCAGGGTTCCAAATATAAATTTATTATTATCTATTACCGAAAGCCGTTAGGTAGTAAATTGTCGAAAGATATTATAATTGTTTTATAGACATTTCAAGACTGTAATCCAATAGTCACCTTAATATATTGTGGCTTCGTAAATGAAATGTTACCGCTTAGCCCGTATGTTACGTAAACTAATCGTTACACTGAGAACCGTGTCAGTTGACACGTACCTATTTAACATTGCCTTAGTAATAATCATTAATTTAATTTTGCGGGTTTATAATGTTTAAAAGACGAGCAAAACTTTCACGATTATTCAAAAAAAAAAATCACTCGATACAAAAAAAAACTAAAATGACGTAAATGCCAAATGTTTTTTTTTATAAGTATATTCTTAATAATGAATCAAGTAGTAAGTAGTAGAATATTTTTAAGTATTTTGTGATTTTTTTGTCTTACGTAAGATTAGCAAAATGATCATCCTCGCTCTGAAAGCCTGCATATATTATAATACTTGCAGTTTGCACGTTCCCTTAGAAGTTATAAAAATGTTCCAATGGTAACTCACATAAGGTTCGTTCACACTACTTTATAACCGTGTAAAGCCAATTATTATATTGCTGTCAAGTACTTTTCAGCTAAGCTGTAGTGATTTTGTTGGTAATTGTTACACAGCTAAATGCTTTATATATAATTTGGTTTTATTTTTAATTACTGTAACAATATACGGACATTCAAAATTTGGGTACCAGTAAAAAAATCGTTACATATTTATATTCATTTATTGTTCGAAATTCAAATCACAATAACAAATGAATAATCTATTTGACATTTCCTTTCTCTAGTTGCTCTAAGAATCCTTTCGAACACCTGACGGCCTGTTCATAGCACTTCTCAAAGCCTCTGTCGTGGTTATCCTAGGACATTTTTTATATTATTAGTTATAACAGTAGAAATACTTTTATGTTATATAGGTAATGGTACGGTGAATATTCTTTATCAAATTTATTCTGACAATATAATGTTACTAATTGTTTTATAGTTTAAAAATATTTTAGTAAATTATATTGTGCATTGATACTTGTAAAATATAACATAGCTCCAGTTTCTAAAACTATTGTTCAAGGCTGATTAAAATAATTTATCTTCACACTTATTGGTCCATTTACCAATGACCAGTTAGATTAATCAATCAGTTTTCTTTTGTTTCTCATGGCTTTTTTAAAGACCTCAATTTATTGCTGTAAATGTCTTTTTAATTGTGAAAGTACTATTTTATTAGTGAGACGACAATGGATTAGCAATGAAAATCCCTTTGGGTAGATAAAATAAATTAGCAGTTGAGGAACTGGAGTATAGTGTAAGTTAATGTAATTGCAACACAAAAAATTGCTGTTTAAAAGTTATATATTTTTTGATTTTGTTCAATATACAAATTAATAAAATAATACTCACAAAATAAGGATCCCTTATAATTCTCTCACCTTCCGGATCATAGTCCCCAAGCAGTAACACTTTAGCCTTACAATTTTCAGGTGCTAAGCTTTTTAGATCTCTTATATTCATTTCATCCATTCCAAATATAAAATCAAAGTTGTTAAAGTCGTCATTATTTATCTAAAAAGATTTTTTTAATAAATGAATATCTTATCTGTACCCACAATTTTCATACACTTTAGCATTTTTATAATATACACTTGCCATATAGAATATAAGAATATTGAATTAAAAAATATATAATGCAAGTCTCTTAAATATACTATAATTTTGTATACCTGTCTTCCAACATTATTATAGCGTAGTCCATGTTTTCTCATTGTGTTCAATGCTCTATCAGTGGGGGAGTAACCAACGTTCCAGTCCGCTAGCCCAGCACTGTCTACCTCCCAGAGATGTCCTATAGCCATCTTATTCACAGTGTTCTGGAACACAGCTTCTGCTATCGGTGATCGACAGCTGTTCCCTATTTTATACATAAATGCATAGTTCTTTTCATTTTTTAACCAATGTTTTAAAATTTAAATAAAGAATTTTAAGTTCTGTTAAAAATTAACTCTTTGCCACATTTCATTATATAAATCTAAAAAAAAGAATTAATTTTTCCAACTGGTAGTGAATAAATAGTAGTAGTAATATAATGTTAACAGAACTAGAATAAGGAAAGTGAGTAATAAAATAATCTTACCAAGACAAACAAAAAGAGCTTTTTTCTTATCTTCAGACATTTAGTATAATTCATTCACTACTTTATTTCAAAAATCTGAAACATTATAAACATTCAAAACCTTTTTTATTATATAGATTGCATAATAATCAGTTTATTTCAGTTATTTCAAGACATTATTCAATGTTTTTGGTTTCACAATACGTCTAAATAAAGAATTATAACTTAAAAATGATATACCCCTTTTTTAAATTGAAATAAATACATACTATTATTGATTTTACTAAAAACAAATGACAAAAAGTACTCTAGTACTAAGTTCACGAGTAAAAAAATACCTGGTAAAATTTATGTATATAAAGGATGTTAGGTTTGTAAATTCCATAACAGGGTTTTTCTTTGCACGAATACATTTATATTTTATAGTATAATATGACGCTCGTTTTCCTGTTTTGATTTCTTTTTTTTTAAATGTTTTCAAACAAGTAAGAAATTTCTGTCACTGTCATAAAGTATTTAGTTTCAAATTCAAGTCTTTTAGGTATTTGTGTATATATAATTTTGTTTATTAATACAAGCGTCTGAATTAAATCAATATGTAAATGTTTATTAATTTTGTTACGCTCAAATAATTCATAATGTAATCTATTAGTTATCTAGTTGATATTTAATAGTAATTTAGGCGTTATATCGAACGTGCATTCTGTTGATTATATATCGTCATCATCTAGTATCATCAGTTAAAAAATTAAAACAACCAATTAATTATTATCCTTTTTTTACAAGTTTTAGTTTCATTACGATTAAAATATTATCATAATATGTTTGATCTCATATTTTCAGAGAAGTAATAATTAAGTGGATAAGGATAAGATTATATATATATATAAGATAAGTATGAGATATATAGTTTATTATATTAATTGTAGGTACGTTGATTTGTTCGAATACTGACAATATGATTAGCACAGGATTTACAGTAGGGGCACTCGGGACTAGTATCCAGGGCGGTAAATTTTCAGGGCCCGGCAAAATTAAAAAATGACTTATCGAAAATCTTCTATTATTAAATTAATTAAATAAAAAAACTTTAAATAATCTGCTATGAATGAGATATTTTATTTATTTAAAAATTTTGCATAGAAACTTTTTGTTGCTTTATGCAAAACTGCGATAGTATGCATTAATGCTGATACCGGCACTGAATATGACCTAAAACAGAGCATTATATTAATTTCCTTTCACCAGGCTCGGCGGTGTGACGGTTTTGAGTGTAGTCTTATAAAATAGCTTTACAGGTTCTGATTTAATAATTATGCCTCGTGTTAATATGGTGCCATCTCGATTATTTTGATGTATTACCGAGATATTCAAGACAAAAAATTACAACACGACTACGTATCTATATAGTTTGCGAACGATGCATTAGTAGGCAGACTTTACCTTCGGAATTATTGTTGTCAATACACTCAGGGGTATTAAATATATAAAGGTATTCTCGCATAATCATGCTGGCTTAATAATAAATAATGTGTTTGTAAAAAAATATACTCAATTATAAGCATTCTACAAACTCTGCGTTATCTTAGCTATTTGACAGGACTATAACAATTGTCTTTGTCTTACCGGCCAGTTAATTAACATTACCTGAGGTAATAGCTAGCGTGGCCTACCTTCGTAACTTTTCTTTCGCATTTGTTTATATATGTAAGACTAATTCATAATTGAGACTTTTTTTGCCTAACAACATTGCATTTATGAATATTACACACACGCATCACCCTACAATAAGTTTACAAGTAGCGGGTTTCCAACGTGTATTCTTCTGGCTGTTCCCAAAAAAAAGGTCGAAAGCAGGACCCGTCAACGGCTTTACGTATTTTCCGAAACCCCTAAGTGAAGACATTGGCCACTATTGAGATATTCTTGTCAATTTTCCGACACGTAATCAATATCGAGAACCTCGGGGTCTGCTTTAACCAGACTAACGAAAGTGTAAATACATATTGCGATCCAGCGCTGAAGCCGCTGTGGTTCCATGTACATGAGAAGCCATAGAATTAATCCTTTTTGGCGGTAGATCAACTTTATCAGTTAGATTAATTGCAACGAGAAGAACTGCCTATTGAGATATCACTTTCTTTTAAATGGTTTAATTATTTATTTATGATAATTATATATTTATGTATGTATTCCTTAATAATGAACAATAGACAAAGGCTAATTGTTCACTTCTTATATTATCATTTTAATCGTAATATTCATGCGACGAACATCATATAATTAATTTCATTGTTCTCTAATAAGACGACATTATAAAACGCAAGTTTATGGTAAGGATTTCAACCCCCACAAAATGTACTTATCTATTTTAGTGCAACGCATGCGGTTCCCCGTTGGCGATGTCGCCTTAAACGGCAACTACGGATTTAGACATAGATCTCTTTGTCTCGTCGCCTGTTGCTAGGCAGTAAATACTGTTTATAGTTTCCTGGACGTGTTCTTGTATATAACTGCAGTTAACGACGCGTGGGGTTCACGTACAAATGCATATTGCACACCATGCTCCATTTGTGCACACATCACGAAATTCCAAACAAATGTACTTAAGTGCTTTTAACACTTAAATGAAATTACATACATTGGCTCTTTTTAAAACTTTCCTTTTAATTTTATTACATTTTACTTTCATTTCTATATATGTATATGTGAGAGTGTTTACCTACCGTTTCTACTGTTCTCTAATCGTAATTAGTACACGATCATCATTGCCCAAAGGCATCTACAAAATAAGTATTTTGTTAGTGCTTTTATGAGCCCATTTGAATAAAAAATATTTTGCTTCAATTTGATTTAAGAAAGTTATAAATAAGAGAACTACACAGTAATTTCTCACCATAACCCAAGATTATGTAATAAATTATCTTATCTAAATACCACAGGAGCACTGGGTACGCTACGGAGCTTTTAATTTGTTTTTGGAAAATCGAACGATTAATTAAGCATCTGATGGCAATTTCCTTCGCCTAAAGCGAATTCAATTCAATTCAATATAAAAAAATAAAAAACGAAGAAAACCGATGAAAACTCTTCTAACACCGTCACTAAAACATTGCTGTTTGGCGATAGAGTAGTTACAGGTTATTGGAGTGTAGATGTAGTTGGACCTGAAGTAAGTCTAATCAAGATTTTACAAATTTAAAATGTTTTCTACGTCTTTGTAAAGACGATAGCAATCAATACGAACGTAAGTCACAATCACCAATGACGTTGGTACCTTGTACAGTAAGCATGATTAATTGATAACAGATATAGCATGCGGCCATATTGATTTTCTTCCATTACTATTGCAAACCACGGTATTATCTTCAGTTACGCGAAAACAAGCTGTATTATTTAACATCTTATTTTAACATTTATCTCATAAGCCATATTTTGTATTATGAAAATCTTCTGTACTTGTGTCCGAGCTCAGTGACAGACACAAGTACAGAATACTTGGATTGGACCTACAGATAGATTTTAATAAATGTTTGACTGGGTGCTTGGATAGCATAATATATATTTTTATAGCGTAAATTGGTAATATCAAAAAATGTAAACATTAAATATGTTTGGTGTTCATATTAACGAACATTGGTGCGCCACAAACGTTAAATTTAAAAAAAATATTTCCGAATACAAGTTGAAATTTTTAATATATTAATTGAGAACTTTAAAAACCTAATATTCTTTTCCCTCTGTCACCAACACGTGTTTCATATCATTGAGTCATCTATTCATCCTTCATATGACTTTTATGATCAAATTTTATATCATCCATGTACATACATATATAGGAGATATGTAGATAATATAGACGAGATGGGCCGGTGATAAATTCGCGTTTCTGAACTAAAGATTGCTGGCTCTAATCTAGACAAAAACTACAATGTATATTCACGGGCTTAATTTCTGTAAATGATACAATTGAAGGTAATCGTAATATGGTAACATTTAACAAATATAAATGATAAATTTCGCTAAATAAAGATATTAGAATTAGCAGTTCAATAACGTGGTATGGGGGGGGGGGGTCTTTGCTCAGTAGCTCTTTGCTTTATATTCATAATAACTTAGTACTCTATTACTGTACTGTATCTTCAAATCCTTATGATGACAATGAAATTCTCTTATTTGTTGATTAAAAATATATATTTTTTTAATAACACAAAATACACATACGATACGGCTGTTAACACATCGGTATCCGATATACTTCTTAGATAATATTTAGTTTATTTGTCAGGCATTGTTTAAATCTAATCATTTTAACAAATATCGATACGTAGTTTCAAAGATATATATTACAAGATCAACAGTACTGAGTGATCTTGTATTGGTACTTATAGTTTTATAGTATTTGTTTTCTCTTTAATTAATCTAAAACCTAGAACAATAAATTTAAAATATACTTTGTTCATATAGGCTCTTGTGCCTCTAGTTACACTGGCTCACAAACCGGAACACAACGATACTGAGTACTGCTGTTTGACGGTAGAATATCTGATGAGTGGGTGTTACCTACCCAGACGGGCTTGCACAAAACCCTACCCCCAAATAATGATGGTGGAATAAGCTTCAATTCGTCTCCTCAAAAGAAAGGAGGCCTTAGCCCAGCAGTGTCAAATTCACTAGCTGTTACTTATGTAGGCCCATAAAAACCTTTGAAATGTCATTATATAATAATAAATTAAATGTACAGCTAACATCGTTTCGGAATATAATATTCCACCGAGAAAAACTATCAAAAAAAACAACGTAGTTAACTAGTTACTCTTTTCCAACAATTTACAAAGGTGTGTTCATTATTTAGGTACGATTCCATTATTTTTTAATGAAAATCAAAGAATACTAACTATAACACGCTTTCCTTTCATAGATACGTTATTTAGTCGGGTACTAAGCATTATTCCTAATACTTGTTTTTATTCTTTGTGTTCAAATTCAACAATAATCATACCCGATGAAACTTTAATGGCATATTACGATATCACGGCCTGCTTTGTTCGCGTAAATCGATCTTAGAAACGTAACGAAAAGCCACTTCGTTTGTCGTAACAAGCATGTGGGTTGATGTCCCGCAAACGACGACGACGATTCACAATTTGTTTTTCACAATAATATATAAATATATACAATTAAGTAAACCATACGGATGTTAATTATTTATTTTTAATGTAATTAAATCAATTGCACAGATAACAGTAATTAAATTAGAACGAACAAATTGTATGATTTTGCGTGGAAAGGTTAAATTAATTAATCTTAATCTAATTTAGTCCAGTAAATATGCAAGTTCATTATAGATAACATATTATTATATCATTTAATGTATTTAATTAATATTTGTAGCTACTTATATTAACGGTGTGAATCTGTAATGGGTCACGTAATGGGTAGTGCTTGTTATGTGGAAGAATTTTTAGTCAGAATACATTAGGTATGTTATGTTAGAATATATAAAATTGGTAGAAAGTACTAATATTGTCCATTACTAAATCTCATTGTTTAGTTAGTAGGTAGGTATCTAGTATATTGGATAGAACTCCATAAGACTATGTAGTAGTAGAGTTTATGCCAATTAACTTCAGCCATATTGATTACGTTTTTAGTGAACTAGTTGTCGCCCGCGGCTTCGCTCCAGCTTTAGATGTAGGTCGTCAGGTATTAGGAATAAAAATGTAGTCTGTCCTTTCTTGGATTCAAGACTTGCTTTATACCAAATCTTATCAAATTCGGTTCAGTTGGATTGGCCGCGAAACAGAACCAGACAGGCAGAGTTATTTTTGCAATTACAATAAAAGTTAAGATTACAGTTAAGTCTTGCTCAATTAATATGACAGAGTCATTAATAGTGATAACAAGACACTTTCCTTTCGAAAACGGTTCCTAAATACATTATTTAAACCAAAAAAATAATATAAAAAAACAATCAATGTCATGACACGCTTAAATATTACAAAAATATACCTTTCATTTAAAATTAAGTTTCATCAAATTCAATCAAGATCAAAATCTCCCATAACAAAATGTAGTTATATCTAGTAAAGTTTGATTTAAAAAAACACAATAATGGATAAAAAATTCAAACACGTCATCTAGAAATAAATACGATAGTAATCTCGAACTCGAAAAAATAAATCGCAAATCTAATCTTAGTGCAATGACATGTCATGTATTAGCTGCAATTAATAATTATAATATGTGAAAATCAAAAAGTTAGAAATACTTAAATTTTGCAACTTTGACTCGAATTATTGCAAGCAACCCGAGCCCGAAGTTTAAGAATTATTTCAGAATTTCTGTTTTATGTTCCAAGATAATGCTGAATAAGTCGCTGCACGGTGAGTGGGCGGACGTGCCTGCATGTAATCCTCTCGTTATGGCACGACGGCGGGGAACTGATTTAATGACCCACTTGGTTAAACCACCGGATACTCCTAAGAAATATATATCGATGTAGTGATTACTTGATGGATTGACTTATTATTTGTTTTTTTTTTTTAAATTACTTTAGAAGGCTGTTTAATAAACATCACAGATACAATATTAATAATAGGTATATACTGTAAAAAGGGAAAGCTTATCACAAAAACAATATTTAAAATTCGGAAATTCTTCTCGTAATTTTTTATACTAGACATTTGGTTCGGGATCCTTAATTTCTTATTGGTCTAGAATGAATGGTGTTATATTGAAAAAATGAGTACCTAAAATGCGACCACGTGCGTTGAACGCATGATTGCCGTCAGTATACCTGATTGTTATACAAAAAATCTGAACCAAATCAATGACTCGTTTGGATTAAATACAACTTCGTCCCTAAATTTAAGAATTATAATTATTGTTCACCTCGACCATAAAATTTTTGGTATGTTTTACATTTTTTTCCTGCATCATTTTTAATAACAGAATAACTGGAGAGATTAATTAAAAAAAATAAAAAAATGTTTTATTTCAATGATCACACGAATTTTGCGGCACTCGGTACAGATATATCAATCCTTATTCTTTATTCTTATCATCCACAAAAATGGTCAATGCGTCCAAAATAACTTGTCCAATATAAATATTTCCAATTCCTCGTATTGTATTGTTTCTTCTCAATTTTCGATATTCTGTCCACTAATCAATAACAAATCGTGATAGGTCATCAGAAATAGTTATTGAAAGTTTATATTATTTAGCAGTGATTTAGCTAGGCAACCCATTTGCAATTTATCAATGTACATTCTATCTTACATATAATCTTTGTCACATCAAATAACCGACGATGGTATAGGTTTCTTATACCGTATCTTGAGACGGTTACAATAATCGCCGAACTGTGACGCCTTTGTCCGAATTTTTCCATTAGCAAAAAGTGATAAAAAACTTATCACCGTGTGAAATTGTTGTGAACGGCGACCTGCTTCACATCTTCGTTTTATTTATTTATTTTCTATTAACATGTATAATTAATAAAATTCCAACTAATATTTATATATATTATTTATAATATATATTTATAAAAGTAATAAATACTAATATCGGTACATACAAAAAAGGATGAGCCGAGATGCCCCGTTGGTCAGGACACGTGATTATTAGTCGAAAGTTGCGGGTTTAATTCAAACATAAATTATATGATTTTATTATAAAACAAATAGAAGACATTGATCGCTATTTAACCTTCCTCCGAGGACCGAGACTCGAGTAGTCGAGTCGTCCGGCCGGGGTTGTCGGCCTGCGTTTCAAAATAGCGCCCGTAGCTGCGCGCGCGCAAATACCGCAATATATCTAATGCAAATAAAATAATTCAAACCAAATCGCCTCTGCACTACGGTCTGGCTAACTTATAAATAGATTGGAAAAGTTATAACACAATAAATATAAAGATTGAGTAATGTTACTAATTAATTTTATTTTTTTATAATAATTATGGCGTTAAACACTTTAGTTTTATCGTTCTAATACAACATAAAATCTTAAAATAATTCAAACACGTGTTTACAGAGTAAATATGGAATTTAAAAAAAAACTAGTTTTATCGCTGATCATCTTTGACGTAATCGTCAAATCATTCATATATATACACCAAACAAAATGGAAAATCGTAATACAACAGAGCAGGGCGTTACAAATTTGACACCAAGGGAAGTCGGTAGCCGCTGGAATAACGCCAATTCTGTAAGGTCGATAGACGATAGACAGCGCGTATGATAAAAAAAAATAGTCCATCAAAGTTTAACGCCTCTTGATCTTACATAACACGACACAGATCATGTTGTTAATACCAATATAACGTTGATTAAAGGGCAAGTTTATATTGATGTATCGATTCGAAGCTTCATCAATCCGTCTATTTCTATTGGCGTTTAAAATTGAAAGTACGTTTTCGATATTTTGTTACTTGTGCCAGTAAATAATTAATTACACTGGCTTAATAATTTAACAGGGGAATAAATTAATGATAACACATAGCATTGTTACCAAACGATAGATTAACGAATTTGTTTGCGTAGGTTTTCGCTCGAAAATGGTGCTTGGAACTAGAAACATAATCCTGCGTCGGTGTTGTTTTGTTCTGCATTGGTTATTGATTAACATTCTCATAATTTGGTTATTTTTTTACTGGATTATGACGCCGTCCGATGTTGTCTTGAGTGGTATTCTGTAAGCACTGCCTTTGTATTTCACTCATGATAAGCCGACTTTTGGTTATACCTACGCTATTTTTATGTCTGTAGGTAAGATTTAAATGTTTTAATTATATTTAAAATCTGAGAATACGAGATATTAACGCTGGAAGGAAAGGGTTATATTTAATACAGTAAAGAAAACTATTCAGGGAATATATGATCAACGTCTATACATATGTAATAATGAAGCGCGTTTTCCGTGAACAATTTGCCAATAATAAATGACTGCATTGTCAATTAACCGATCGTCACTTTTTCCTGTTTATTCTAGATTATTCTTTTGACAAAATACACGGAAATTCGAACATAATTACAATGAAACATTCAATCTCGTACACGTAGGCATAAAATGGTTATTTAACGTAAGTTTACATATTATTTAAAGCTTAATATTATTCTAATGTATGTGTATGTATGTCTGTTTTTCGCAATAATAAACAATGAACAATATTCTAGACTTTCAAGTAATGTACCTGTATAATTACGTTAATAGGTATGTACTTGTAGAACATTTTTTTCTAAATTCTCACCTTTGTTTGTCCAATATCTCTTTATATTTTGTAACTTTCTAAGTGTGATACTGCGTCTGGTTCTAGGATCTTATATATACCTTTATTTTAAGAATTTTCGACATTTAATACGATTTTTCCTCTGTTTTGTGATCTGAATACAAACGATAGCATTGTTAAAACGCTGTTTTGTTTTACTCATTACACAGTCTGCAATTCCCACGGCCGACCGTAAAATCGATTCGCTTCTTTAGTCCTTGCATTGATAGTTATTTTATTAAAACTATTGATTTTTTTTTATATTCACCCTTTCAATGTTATACGCTGTGGCCTTGTAGCACCAGACATCAGCTTAACATTTTTTTTTTCTATTGATCAATGAATTTCCGCATTTTTTGCATTGCCTCTAGACAGTTTTTTAAGTATTGGTTGGCATGATTAATTTAGTTTAAGAATTGCCGGATTTTAATTTTATCATTCTTTTTTATGGTACGAACGGTAATCTGATGGTACCTATGTGGTAGGATGATTTTATATGCCTTTTTAAGCATTAAGACTCGGATTCAGAAAAGTTAGTCTTATCATAAGTCTGCAAATATATTATACTAAAGATAGAGAAAATGCGTCTAGATAAAAACTAGATTTAAATCCTAGTTCAGTGTTTAGAAATAAACTAGATGTACAGCGCGCTCAGCCCACGCCCGTCGCAAACAGGAAGCGAAGATTAGGTTTACGTTTTGCACTTACCATGTAGTTACAGACTACAGTTACATAATACTGAGTGCGTCTAACTTTTGTTTCTAAAGTTAACCTCGAGACAGATGGCGCATTTACAAGTCTTCCATCGTGAAGACTTAGTAATTTGTAAATTTTTTGTTTTTGTTTATTTATTGTTTTTACATTGAATTGAACCTTTTTCGCAAAGATTTCTAATCTTAAACATAAATTTGTATTTCTTTTTTAATTTTGAGATAAATTTATTTTGACAAATTTAACTAAATAATTAGACGTAACTATTAATAAATACGTCAATCAAATGTAAAGTTTCTTAGCAATAGTGGAAATAATAAAATTGGCCCTATTCCAGTTATTTAGTCTCAAGATCAGCTGTGTGCTTACGTAGCTTCTGAAACGTTTTTTATTTGGATTATCTAACACTATTTACATTAACTAATGCCAATTCCACTTCTGATTCCTCTCAGAATTCGATATATTACACCATTTTTTACGTAAACAAGTTATAAATATCAACATTTAAATGTTCGTTCCATGTAATTGTTATTCTTTTAACTGGTTGACGGTATGTTATTTTACTTTTTTTTTGTTTTTTTTTTTTTTTACTTTTGTTTTCTAATATTGTCTATTTCCACACATCTTAAATTTAATTTATAATACTTACAGTGAAAACTGCGCCAGCATCGAGAAGAATAGTGACGCTCAAAGCAAATCATCACAGATTCCGGATTTTATAATAAAATCTTTAAGTGTACTCGAAGCAGACGTAAAGGAAGATGATATACCCATTACCGAAGAAATAGTAACGCTAGATGTTACTAAAGAACCCGATAAACTTGCTGAAACTGTTGAACCAGCCATTGACAATAATGAAGACACTTCTGTAGACGAATTCATACATGAAGAAATAGATGAAGAATAAAAATGTAATCGTAACGGAAATTTAAAAATTACTGGTCCTCATGTTTTTGTTTTCATACAAAATGTTTACTAATTTTGTGTATAATATTGAATTATATATTAATCCTATGAAAGAAATAGGTTATTTTATTTTATTATAAACTAACAAAGTAGTTCTTTTGATAGGCATTAAATATTAATTTGTACGCTTACCATGGATTTTGTTTGATTTAAATTTAATTTAAATCTTTTAAGCAACGACATACATATTTATAGGGATTTTGGCATAGTCATGTCTTCTTTAGGTACATTTGCTAATTAATTTCTTAGTTTATCGAAATAATCAAAAATGATAGGTAAATTGTCGTAGAATTATAAGATTTAGTTACTTTTGTCTGTTATTTTTAAAGTCGTTTTTATGTAAGTATCTTGGAAGAAATGTATCACAGTAATGTGTTCGTTGTTTTACTCTTGCATAATATTTTTAAAAGCCGAAGCAAACAACAACACTTTTACTTTGAAGAATTTTATTGCTCGATACTATTGCCACAGATCGAATGATTACATTATCGATACACATTATTCGCAACGCATTATTATCCATCCCACTAGCTTTTTAAGTATTATTTTTGCATGCATTGTTAGTCTTATAGGTTTTTTTAGAAACGGAATAGAGAAGATGCAAATTTGCAGAAGGTAAATTATTATCGACCTTACAACACACTGAATAGGATGTAAATTTAATTGAATCAATAGAAGATATACAGAGTCAAGGCTTACTGTGTGTTTATTCAGTTTGCAATTAACACATGTCTGTATGCATGTTTGCTCGTTCACGTGTCGTCAAGGTCTGAAAGTGATAATTCAGTTACGGCTATTTTGCGATTTCTTTCGGTCTTCACTTATATTTAAATTTTGCTAATTTTAAGCAGTCAAGTGCAATGTCACGGAAATTTTGAATTCGGCATTGAAATTCTGTGGACGCCAACGTCAAAATTTTATGCTTTGAAATGCATACAGAGAAATGTGTCGAAGCTAAAAAACATTCATGCACGCGTGTATATAACTTGCTTAATTAATTTCAAAAATCCGTCAAACATCTTGACATATTTTAAAATTACTATTTATTAAAAACAAGTGGCCTATGTCCTTTCTATTATAGGGGTTCAAGCTTACTTGATAGTAAATTTCATATAATTCGGTTCATTGGTTTGGCCATGAAAGGGCAACAAATACACAGACGGACAAAAACATTCACATTTATATTATTATTATTGATTTATATACCATCTTTAGTAAAGTATCATCGTTAAAAATATGTATCAAATAAAAAAATGCAAGATATAAAATTAATTGTAAAGTAAAACACTTGAATTTAAAAAAAATCGTAAAATTTGTGCCTCATTCTATATTTAACGCCAGCAACATTTTCAGGGCCTTGCCTACGCACGTCTCCTAACATTATAACCCTTAAACTCTGGAAACTTTTCGAGAAAGATCTTTGCCTCGTGTAAAAAAGTTTCTATAACAATCAAATTATGAAGCAAAGTAAATATATATTATGCCAATTAATTGAATGATTTTACACACCAGTCATCGCAATGTACATATATCTGAATATACCAAATCAGATTTAAAGCAAAAATAAATGTATTTTGTTTTTATTTCAATTAACTTTTTATAATTTATTTTATCAGGGGATATATGCCAGCCCCAATGCAAGATGAACCTCCTGGTCCTGATGCAAAACAGCCTCCAAAATGAGTATGTCATTTGTTTTATTATATTCCTAGTATCTACAATTACAGCTTTAATTCTTGTATTAAATGTATTGACATAACTCAACATAACTATAAATAAATATTAATTCTCAAAGATATCGAAAAATAGCAAAATACTTAAATATATATTTTTTATATCGGAAGTATATAAAGTTCTTGTTCATTATAAGCAAACGTTTACCAAATTGAAAAGACGCTCATTGAACCTTTTTCACTAAACCATTGTAAGAAAATAACCAATTTAAAATAAGAAACCAAATATTATACGGCGTTTGAAATTAACCAGTAAAAAGTGTACCTACGTCTATTGAATTTTTTCCAGGAATCATAAATAAACCATCTCATTTTGCTTGATTGCAAAAATGTATTCGAATTTGTATTTGGTTTATTACTTTTAAAGTTTAAATTACTTTATAATTGCATTTTATTTTTTATTTTGCAGAATACCCATCTAACTGCACTGGTGATTTTAAAAAGGGATACAATTCCTTAGAAGTGATTTACATAATTGATAAGTCTTGTTGAACACTGAAATAAATATAAAAAGAGAAATAAAATGCTGATGTCACATTAATGTGTGTTTTTTTATTTCATTTACATATTTACACAATTAATCAAATTGATATTTGAGGTTTAGCTTTCAAGACCCACCTACCCGCACTGGAGAACGACCGGAATAAACTACAAAATTTCCTTGAAGTGGTAATGAGCCCTTAGCCTAGAAGTCGGTCTTTAAAAGACTAATACATTTTTATTTGTTTTGGATAATAATTACATATATTTAAAATTTACAATTTTACAATCCATTTACTTGGAAATCAAACAATCATTATATGATCTCTAATCAAAAACAAATTAAAATCAGTCAAGGCCTATAAATCAAGGACTTTTCTGTATATTTTCAGACGACTTGCAAAAAAATAGGTTAAAGTCCATTATTCTAAACAAATCCAAACAGCTCGTCATCTTGACGCAAGCGATCAGCAGAGGCGCGGCGGGAAATAAACAGTTGCTATGATTTATTTAGGTTTGCTTCCCAAAATATCTTACATTGTATAATAGTGTAAAATCGTATCGGAATTTTATGTAACAATTTTAACGTTCACAATATTTTACAATACAACTATAGTAAATAATGCTAACTTTGTTTCGTTGAAAACACTGTTCATTATACGTATTGAAACCATATTTTGCCACCTTTCCACGCTGTCATTTTTTGTATAGTAGTAATAATTTTGATCTTTTATTTATATAAAAATAGCGGACTGGCAAATGGGCCACCTGATGGTTAGTGGTGACGACTGACGATGAACAAAAATTGTAACGATTCCTTATATCGCCACCAACCTTGTGAACTGATATGTGTTGTCCCATGTGCATGTAATTTCATTGGCTCACTGATATTTCAAACCGCACCACAACAATCCTTGGTATTGCTGTTTTCTAATGCAACTATAAATAAAGCGTTAAAAAAAAGACAAATTTATCTGATTCCAACAAGTACCTGTACAAATGTTTTTTCTTTTTTTTAAATATAAATTAAGATGTATATTATATTTCATGGTTATTTGAGATGATACAATGATAAAGCTATCATAGATATGGAACTTTGATATAGTTCCACTATTATTATTATTACACTAGTATTATTTCAGTTCTAAAATATATTTTTAAGATATCGATTGAAAAAAGTAATGTAGTACTTCTGGATGTTCTATTACTTAAGATTTGGTAATGTCTTTACCGATAAATCTATCCATACTAATTAATATAGAGACGTTTTTTGTGATGTCTAGCTGACAAAACTACTAAACCAATGAATACATAAACTTTGTATACAAGAAACTGCCGACGAACTATGACGACCTCCGTGGTCGAGTAGTGTGTACACCGGTTTTCATGGGTACGCCACTCTGAGGTCCCGGGTTCGATTCCCGGCCGAGTCGATGTAGAAAAAAGTTCATTAGTTTTCTATGTTGTCTTGGGTCTGGGTGTCTGTGGTACCGTCGTTACTTCTGATTTCCATAACACAAGTGCGTTAGCTACTTACATTGGGATCAGAGTAATGTATGTGATGTTGTCCAATATTTATTTATTTATTATTTAACTGCTCTTCAGTTTCATTCGCTTAAAATATTGATTATTGATATGACAAGCGTGAATTACACGTTCTTGTTACAATGATACATACATTGATTAATATCTTATAAAATATTTGAGAATGTGGTAACAAAATCAATAACTTGCATTGGACAAGAAAAGAAGCTAATATTTAGTCATAAAAACATCACCTGAAAATCGTAATAGATAGAGCAAAACAATAAAAAAATACAAGAATTTTTTGGCGCGTGCTCCAGTTTTTTTGGCAACAATAGATGAATGTTCAATTTCTTTTCAATGTCAATTGACTCTCGACCATAACCAATTCGCCCGCCTTTTATAATTTGATATTTGAATTGGTTTTGAGTTTGAATATTTTCGTGACTGAGAGAAATTCTATATTTTAATAATTGGGAAAGGCGGCAAAACTTTCACGGGAAAGTTTAGATGTTTCAAGCCAAAGATTGCAATTTATTTTACAAGCGCTATATAAACATATTGAAATCTCAGTTTGGAATGATGCCTATTAAGAATTCAATGAGCTTAAGATTCTGATGAAAAGAAAAAAATATATATATCTTATGAATCAAGTTAATAATTGTTTATTCTCTATATCTCTACATCAAGCGATTGGACTTATGTAAATTAAAATATTTTCGTATTCATGATATCACTTAAAATAAAACTATTGAAAAATTGTTTTTTTTAGCAACTTCCCATTCCAAGATTATCTTATGATTATCTAAGTAAAAACGGCTAAGCTCAATGAAACAGAAGAAATGTAAATTATGCAACGAAGTAAATATTCGTGCCAAGGAAGTGAAAAATAAATGGTTTTATTTTTAAATTTTAAACCGTGACTTTTTAGACATTGCGATGACGTGGAGGAGCCACTTGACTGCAGTGTTCTTAACTTCTTAGAAAGCTGAAGTCTACGGCTCATAGTGAGAAATGAATTAAGGAACGTAGTTTTACATAGTCATGGATAGCATAAAGAAAAAGATTTTCTCAAATTAATTCACTCGAGAGTAGATAGAAATTTGATAATATCAATCATTATCACACTCGTAAGTGTTTTAACAACAAGTCAAAATTTATCTCTATGCATTTGATAAGGTGTAATAATAGTAAAATAAGAGTAATTAAAATGGTGGAACAAAATAACTAGTGAGCTTGCCGGTTCTTCTCGGTAGAATCTACTTTCCGAACAGGTGGTAGCTTTGCATTTAATTTAATACTGTAACACCGAATAAAGAATTATTGATTTTGATTTAAAAAAAAAGTTAAAGGCGCGGAACCTTTTTGCCTTTTTTAAATTTATTATTTTAATTAAAGGGGAAAATATGAGTATCAATAACTCCTTGACCATATTTAAATCTTATAAAAAAGTCAAAGCAAGTACGAACCATAATATGTTATCGATTTTTTATTTAAATTATAAGAAAAACACAAAAGAAGAAATTACGGACTTAGCTCGATTATTTTTTATAACTTTTTTATAAATATATATATACAACTGCACACTATGAAATAAAAAAAAATACTGGTACACAAAATAATATTTCGGTTTTAGTGTATTACTCTTAAAATATCAACAATTTAGTTTCGTACGAACATAATCTGAATAATATATATTATTGTCATCGTAATCATCCAAAATCGTATAAATAGAAGACGGGTTTCCTGACCATGTTTGTCGAGACGAGACGTTTGGTCCGTGTGTGCGATTGCCAACTGCACGTTGCAACGGTTAATGACCCTACTGACTAATACTTCCGCACACGCCTTCACAGCTTAAACTAAAGAGTTTGTCAGTATAATGTGCCCGTAAAGTTCCATTAACGCCTATGCTATCGTCATAAAATATTTACGCCCAATCCCGTCAGCTTGTTCAAGTCTTACATTGAATTTTGCGTGACTTAGCTTATCTTTTGAAGGAGCGATTGTTTGTTTTCAGGGTAATATCGATAGATGTCGTTTACATTGGTAACACACACACACATCAGCCCGCATTCGTCCACTGCTGGACATAGGCCTCTCCAAATGCACGCCACTGTGGTCTTTCTTCGGCAACTCGCATCCAGCTCCTGCCAGCCGTCTTGCGCAAATCGTCACTCCACCGAGCCTGAGGACGTCCTACACTACGTTTGCCGAGACGCGGTCTCCACTCTAGAACACGTTTTCCCCAACGGTTATCGGTTCTACGACAAATATGGCCAGCCCACTGCCACTTCAGCTTACTAATCCGGTGGGCTATGTCGATGACCTTGGTTCTCTGACGGATCACCTCATTTCTGATGCGATCCCTCAGAGATACTCCGAGCATAGCCCTTTCCATAGCACGCTGAGCGACTTTAACCCGGTGGACCAGCTTTGTCGTGAGTGTCCACGTTTCGGCTCCGTATGTCATGACGGGTAGGACGCACTGGTTGAAGACTTTCGTCTTAAGGCACTGTGGGATCGACGATGTGAAGATTCGTCGTAACTTCCCAAATGCTGCCCAACCTAGCTGAATTCTTCTATTCAACTCGTCCTCAAAGTTGTTTCTACCTAATCGCAATGTCTGCCCGAGGTAGACATATTTTTGAACAACTTCGAGGACGGTACCGTGTATCGCAATCGGTTCCGGTAGAACATGTTCATTGAACATGACCTTGGTTTTATCCAAGTTCATCCGTAGGCCGATGCGCATAGAAGAATCAGCCAGCTCATTCAGCATCTGTTGTAGGTCCTGCAGCGTTTCTGCCATGATGACGATGTCATCTGCGAATCTCAAGTGAGAGATGTACTCGCCATTGATGTTGATGCCACGCCCTTTCCAGTTCAGCGTCTTGAACATGTCCTCCATTGCATTAGTGAACAATTTGGGGGAAATAACGTCTCCTTGTCTCACTCCTCGATGCAATGGTATGGGATTCGTTTGCCGACTCTGTACTTGGACGGACATGGTGGCGGCCTTGTAGAGACATCTCATCACTTGGATGTATCGCCAATCAACTTGGCAACGCTGCAGGGACTCCAGAACAGCCCAGATTTCAACCGAGTCAAAGGCCTTCTCATAGTCCACGAATGCGAGACACAGGGGCCGATTATACTCATGGGACTTCTGTATAATCTGCCGCACTGTGTGGATGTGGTCTATGGTGCCGTATCCGCTCCGAAATCCGGCCTGTTCCGGGGGTTGGAATTCGTCGAATCTTCGCGCAAGACGGTTCGTGATCACTCTTGAAAACAGCTTATAGATGTGGCTCATTAGGGATATGGGTCGATAGTTCTTCAGCAGGGTCTTGTCTCCCTTTTTGAAGAACAGGACGACCACACTCCTACTCCACGCCTCCGGAGTTCTCCCTTCGAAGAGGACAGAGTTATAAAGCTTCTGGAGCTCCCTCAGTACGGGTTTACCTCCTGCTTTCAATAGCTCTGTTGTAACGCCGTCCTCTCCTGGGGCTTTTCCATTTTTAAGCTGTTTAAGAGCAATCTCGATTTCGCCAATACTGACTTCTGGCAGGTCTTCGGTGAAATGGCGTGTTAATGTAGCTCTAGCATCCTCATTTTCGGGATCAGGTCGAGATGCATGCGATGCGTATAACCGGCCGTAGAAGTCCTCTACTTCCGAAAGAACTGCCGCCTTGGAAGAAACGACTTCTCCACTTGCTGTGGTCAACTTCGTCAGGTGGCTTCTTCCAAGAGATTGTACGAACACCTTAGACCCCCGATTCTGCTCGATGGCTCTTTCAATCGTAAGAGTATTGGAGCACCGGAGGTCGTGTCGTACGCGCTTGCTGATCTCTTGGTTTAGTTGCCGTTTCTCGGACGAAGTGACAGGTGGGTTTTCACGACGTTTCTTCATTAGCCCTAAAGTCTCTTCCGAAAGTTTGGACTTTCTGCCCTTACGCTGCATGCTACAAAATCTCGTGCCTTCTTCCCTGAGAATTCTCACTACATTTTTGAGGTTCTGGTTTACGTCTGTTGTGGTTTTCACGGCAGCGAATCGGTTCTCCAGGTTTGACTGGAACGTTTCAGATCCCGCAATGGTTTGGAGCAGGGATGGTCGGAGTGTAGACTTCATCAGACGGACGCGCTCGGCCTTAAAATTGATATTCAGAGAGCCTCGGACAAGTCGGTGATCACTACCGGTATTGAACCTGTTGATCACTGAGACGTCTCTGAATATGTGCCTTTTGTCCGTCATGATGAAATCGATCTCATTTTTGGTCATAGTGTCGGGGCTTTGCCACGTCCACTTCCTTTGGGGCTGCTTCTTGAAGAAGGAGTTCATCAAGAAGAGCCCCTCCCGTTCGAGAAAGTTGACAAGCATTTGCCCCCTATGATTTCTGCTTCCAAATCCATGGGGTCCTACTACCGATTCGCTACAATTCTGTACTCCCACTTTAGCGTTGAAGTCCCCCATGACAACGTTGTAGTGGGTTTTCGTGGTGGAGTGGAGGGCCCTCGATATATCATCGAACATTTCCTCCACTTCATCGTCCGAGTGTGTCGAGGTCGGTGCGTACGCTTGCACCACCTTGAGGCTGTACCTCTCGGTGAGCTTTACAATGAGGTACGCTACCCTGTTCGACACACTGGAGATTTCCACAACGTTGTCAACTAGGGACTTATTAACCAGAAACCCAACGCCTCCTTGGGATTGTTGGTCTCCCTCTCGGAAGTACATTAGGTGGCCCGATTCGAGGGTTACGGTGTCCTCTCCCTCTCTACGGACTTCACATAACCCTAATATGTGCCACCTAATTTTCCCAAGTTCCACCTCGAGTTGCGCTAGATGCGAGTCAAGCCGTAGCGTGCGTCCGTTGTACGTCGCCAGGGTCAGTCGGTTGTGGTGGCCTCCCGTAGCCCGGTGATTCTTAGCACCCCCCATCCCGCCGTTACCACCGTCGCCACCATGACGAGGAATAGCGGGACCGCCGGGAACTGGGGGCCGTGGCTTACCTGTTTTTACCATTTGGAGGTATTGCCCATAATCGCCACGCTGGGCAGGCGGGTTGGCGATCGCAGGACGCAACTTTTCGCAATTTTTTTTTTTTTTTTTTTTTTTTTTAAAAAAAATACATTGGTAAAAGTGCCAAGAATTTGGGGAATATGTAAGTCGTCAATCAATCAACGGACTATAGAGAGGATAGAAACTCGTATAATTAAGAGGTAAGTTTTGTTTGTTTGGCTTATAGTTTTAAAACGGATATATGCTATATAGAAGATAATTTATTGCATGTTTTATCTGTGCGGAGTCGGAGAGAAGAGATAGCTGTATAATAGCCATAATAAAAAGACGATAGGTAGGTTGCAAGCCTATTTGAAATCACTTTTGATAAGTGCTATATTCTAACGCGAAACTATTATATTTTGTTTTAATGTGTTCCAGTTTTAAGGTAAGTAATTACAGGCATAAGGTACATTACATGTTAGTTCCTATGGTTGGTAAAGGTGAATGAAACGTATAATAAGTATTTATGAAGGATTATTAGGTAAAGTATAATAAGTCAATTATACCAGATGGGTTATAAAATTAAAAGTATAATTAAAAATTATGCCTGTACTAATATTACAAAGTCGAAATCGTTTGTTTGTTTCAATCACTTAGTTTTACGATCTACCAATCCGATTTGAATATTTTGATAAAAGTTTTAGTTCTGAAGTAAAAAGTATTTTGGCTTGTGATGTACATTGCAAAATACCGCCAGATTTAAATCACTCATAATTGCAAAACTAATATTGCATCAACAATGGTTCAAAATGTTCGTCGTGCGGATTTTTTTGTTAATGACGTCAT
Source organism: Vanessa atalanta (assembly GCF_905147765.1). Lineage (NCBI taxonomy): Eukaryota > Metazoa > Arthropoda > Insecta > Lepidoptera > Nymphalidae > Vanessa > Vanessa atalanta. Next base: position 2,474,347 of record NC_061871.1, read on the forward strand.
CTGTCTAATGTTCGTCGTATAAAGTTTTAAATAAATGTATCGTGAATATGTGCTTAGCTAGAACGTTGTGTCATTGTAAATAGCTTGACAATTACTATTAGTACAAAGTTAGACAATAAAAATATTCTTCTCAATGTAAGTTGAAATCGATATGACATAGAAAACTAAAAAACAATGTCTCTTTTGAATCGTAAATGTGCGCTGAATTGAGAACACAAATTAAAAGAACGTTCTCGTCAATAGTAATCCAAAAATCGCTTAGATGTCCAGGACTGAAGCAATGAAAGAGCGTCAGCGTCGAAAAGAAAAGTCGTATATTACTGTTGCTAACACAGCGGCCATTTCATATATGCGATATACTCTTGATGTTACTATGTATGGGAGTGGTAATTGACTTACATAAGAATGCTAAGCACTTCTCATAAAGTTGTGAAGAAAAATTACGTCTCTGCGTAGTTCACTTGTGTTTGTTCAACTATTAAATGTGGTCGCATTTTCTTTTTTAAAGTACTATAAAATAAATAAAAACATGCCGAAATAATGACTCATTAACATATAAACACTCCATGCATTCATAGAGAACAGAGATTTATTTTGTTTATGTAGCAATTTCTTATCCGTTACTTCCTGCAATTTATGGATTCATGTTTATTTCTTTAAGGTAAAGTTTGTTATATATATAGATATACACTATCAAAACCTATTTTCAAAGAATTACGAATATTCCTATTTTCCACTCGAGTTAAGCGCAAACCTTGTGTTAAGAGGGAGTACCACAATAGTTAATTTCCCAAGGAATCAGGTACGGAACTACAATTTCTACATCATTAGCGATATCTTTGTGCCATTATTTATTATTTTATATTACGTTACATAAAATATTAAATCTAAATTATACGTATAGTTATACGAAAATTATACATTTAAAATAAACACCACCTGTGTTTCTCTCACTCTCTATTCCCTTAGACTTATAATCCGTTGGAATGGTAAATCCAACATGATCGAATAAAGGGTAGGCGCAGGACTAGAGGCTCTACGTGCTAGCCGAGGTACGGAAGCGTACACTTCCAACTTCCAGACTTCAGGCTGTTACTGCGATTTTTCCGATGGGAAGTGCCAAAAAAATTTAACCGGCCTGGTTGGTCTTTGAATCCAGGATCTCAGGATCTGAGATCCAGGATTACAGAACCAGGCGGTGATTCAATGAAGAATATTTATTAAATTATGAACACGTAAAAGACGTAATGTGGTCACATTTCCACTGACTTTAAAAAAAATACAATTACCATGATTTTCTTCTACTACCTATCTATTTTCCCCTAACTAAAACTCCTTCCTTCCTGCATTTTTGCATCTATTATTTTTTTTAAATATGTAAGTATAGTAATTTTATAAACATCCTTTTTATAGCAACCCTGATGTAAAATCATATAGTGGTCCAGACTCCTTATGCTAAGCTTAGAGTAATTCTTAACGTGGGTCTTCGTGTGTATCAACGAAGCTACGGGCGGGACCGGATATTACTCATATAGCTACAAATTGCAATGCCCCTCCCAATGTCCTCCAGCGACCGACCCCGCAAACTGCGTTCTTTATTGTATTCAGATCTAGTTACAATTGGTTTTCTAGATTCTCCCACACACGGCTTAGCTTGTTGAATGTAGCGCTAGGAATAGGTTTATAAAGCCTTTTTTTATTATTGATATCCAATTAATTTATGAACTAAGTATTGATATTATTCTATGAAATTCGGGAATTGGGTAAAATAATAATCGGTGGATTCAAATTTCAGTATAGGGCCATTTTTCTAACATTGTCAGCTAATCGCAATCGAATCGCAAAAGTAATCGTTGCCGTTTAGCCGTTTTCCTCTTCTTCTAAAACCATAGTCCAGACACTATAATATAATAATAAAGTAAATATTTAAGATAATATCTTCCGACCGATTTCTAACACGGCTACTATCTACGTAGCTAGCCAAATGCATAGGAAATTTTATATTGCACAATTATGTATCCAAACACAGTTGCAATTCTAATCCCCTTAAAATCATATTTCGACAGGACGGCTTTCTGTCGTGACCTGATAGAGTTCTGATGCTTTCTGAGACATGGTTCAAAATTCGAAACCCCTAATACCTATTAAAAATATGGATTCAAAATATGCAATTTGAAATTATGAGAATAAGTTTTTATTGGACCAACTCTTGATTTCCAAAAATTCAAACTCAGAACTTTGTCTTATATTTTAAAGTATACGTGTTATTTGCTATTTAATTTTCATTTTAATTAATTCCTCTGTAAAACTTCACAAAATTGCATATTTTGTTGCTGATATAATTCATAAGCCGGATTTACTAATCAGTTCATTATATTTATGTACTGTTTGCCAATGTGGCGTCATGTCGTAAGAGCCTTAATTTAGTTAATCTCTATCTAAAATTTGCTAATCTATCTGAGAATTTCGCTAACCGCAAGGCCCTGGGTTCAAAACCCTGATCAAACCAGATCATGGGATTTTTCTGTAGATAAATTCTCGTTACCGGTCCAAAGTGTGGAAGTCAGCACTCGCAACTCTCCTATCTCTCAGAAAGAAGTCCTGCGTCTACATCATACATTATACTCCTTGGCTGACTCCTGTCCCATCTTATTATGAGCGTGAGAGAATAGACCTCTACTCTACTTGTATTTGCACACACTGATTTACTCTCTCCTGCGAAGTTAGTCAAAAACATTAAGAATGGCCTTATGATCAATGGGGATACCGAAAGGGATTTCAAAAAAATTGTATTGGATAATTGCACCTCTTTCACCACCTAATTTAGTCCACTGTTGATAATTAATGTATATACCAGAATGTATGTAAATATTATAATATAAAAATGAAGAATCAATACTGCAAAAAATTATCTTGTATGAATATTTCATAACACTTTCATAAGTCAATGATTGCAAGGATAGATCTAACATCAACATGATTTGATAATCTAATCGTAATTCGATTGTAGTTATCTATGATAAAAGTTTATCGGACATGCGGCTTAAACCGAGTGCCGCAGCACGATCGTTTCGAGAAGTTTCTAAAATGTTATTATCTTTTAGATTTTTTTCCAAGTATCTGTATATTTTCTATTTAACATTGGGATTTCTATACTCTGTTTTCTTAATTATAAATCTGTACAACTATAGGTAAGTTGTATTGTTGATTATTTTTTAATACAAGCTTGCTCGACATGTTAGTCTACTTTTGTGACCAATTTCTCAACGCTAACATCAATAATATTTTTTTTATAATTTTTTTTTTATTATCTTTAATATAATATAATCTATATATTTCACTTTTTTTTTTGTTCTTATACAACGTTTAAAAGCGCAGCCAAGGTCCAAGCCCCTGATTTTAGAATTCTCAGTCACTCTTACTGATTAATATCAAATAATAATATCAGAAACGACAACAATAATTAAAAATGTCAAATGATTTGTTATTGTAATAAGAATTGTGAACTTTTCTAATTGAATTCTTTGTGTTTTTGTTAAATCTCACCCCTTAGTGACTTGATAACTAAGCCAATATAATAAACACACAGTCAAACACTATACAATACTTAAAGTCCACTTATAAAAGAAAATATTTTCAATTCAATAAAGCAATAAAAGTAGATTTATAATTAGTTATTAATGATAATTCATTAATCTAATAATTGCTTTACTTAAACTTTCCTTTGCACGTTAAGATATGAAAATAAAAAAATATAATTTCACATTTTAAAATATTTCCTAAAGCTCTTACTTTACTTTTACTCGTACCAAGTCTCGTAACATACTTCACCGACCTACTTTTTAGCTATTGTGCTGGTAGCCTACGAATTCTAACCGCTAGATATATGAGATGTATTCTAAAACCACGACCTTATTTCAAACTAATGTTATATATGTACATTGTTCAAATCCGAATCTCACAAATTTAATGAGAAAGATAATGAGTAAATATACTACAATAATTAATTAGTATGTACCTAACATATTTGTAATTTGTAATATTTTACTTGAAAAAAATGAATATTACTTTTACGTATGGCATATAAATGTAGGCAGGGAGAAATTGGAATATTACGTAACTTTAACATTTTCGCTGGCTGCCATGTTGACCCAATTTTAGCTGAGCATCGATCTAGGCTTTACGTAAACGTTTAGGTCTTAAGAATAAAATACACATCTGTTTCCCGCTGTACTACCCACTGACAATTAGTGACGGTCTACACATGCAGCCAATGAAAATAATTTATTTTCTATTGTGCTTTTAAGAGATAGTTTTTTCTAGAAAAACTTGTTAATATTTGAGCCATAATACTAACAATAATCGCGGTGGGACCATTTCAAACTTTGAATAAACCTCGGAGCTAGGTCGGCCCTAGTGGCCATCTATTCCAATAAAACATCTTGCGGCCGTGTCACGTATTTAGTAACTGCAACTAAAAACCCTTTACTGTCCTTTTCCTTTCAAATATATCAATTTTTGTAATGTAACCGAGTGAATTATATTATGAGTATGTTGCAAAATAAAAAAATACTGATTTAATTCAAATACCATTATACCATGCGGTATATCATAATCAACTACGAAACTAGGGAGACAAAGATCTCCTAATTTAATTAAAAATTATACCCGATTACCTGAACTAATGAAACTTAAGATAGAATAGATTACTTCAATTTTTAACTGGTTAGTTAGGGTCTGATAGATATATCACCCAATAGATCGGTTCCGAAACTTTTATCAAGATTTTTGAATAAATTCTGCTAAATCAAATGTTTTCTAATACAAAAAGTGCATTTATATTGGAGCACGAGCAATCGAATTCTAAGTAATAATGTATATGGAAAGACATCTCTCGAGGCTTAAGTTCAAGTAGGGATCTATCAGGAATCCATTCTTGGTCAAGTAAAAATCTTTATTTTTAAATAGGTAAAAACTTTACACTTGCGTTAGAATGTCATAAATCTACAACCGATTCTAAATATCATGTTTTTTAATATATACTGTTCTTAAGTTATGATTATTCGACGGTATGAAAGGAAATGAGCGATGTAGTTGAAGAAATTGGAATCTCAGTAAAAATAATTGAATCACAATTGTAACATTCCGATCGAATTGTTTTGGTTTTATTTGTAACTTTATTTTTGGATATGCAATCTGAAATCAATAAGCATATTATATAAATACAAATATATACAAAACTAATAACATTTAATCCAGCACGTTCACAGGCACAAAAAAGTATTATTCCTTGAAATTCAGTAGTTTTTGCGTGAAAGAGCAGCAATCAGACAGATAGAGTTTCTTACACATTTGTACATATATAACATTCGTATAGATATAGAACATACTTATACTGGTTATAACAAACAAAACAGTATAATGTACACATATACATACATCAATCAATCGTCTGTAGTCTGGCATGGCATTCCGGACGACGAATTCGATAGTTGCAACAATGCAATGTAGCGATTGGCATTTGCAGCGAAGACATACTTTGCTCCGTTTGCCTGCTAATAGATATTATTATTAAACAAAGAAAAGTCGTCGTAAATAGACAGGTTCATAGTGAAAGGTACTTTACCGTACATCCGTTTGTAGATAGTAGGATACAAAATTTTCAGTTTTAAATAAAAGGAAAATATTAGGTAGCCACACGTATGTCGTATTAAGGCCTGGGCTGAAAATGAAAGCAAATTATTTAAACTTTATAAATACATTACTGATTTTCACTTTTACTTGAAAAAAACAATTTTTTTTTTAATAAATTCTGTATAGTATATGTAGTATATGATAAAAAGTGTAGAGTTCGTATTCGTTAGTCTTCGTGAAGAATAAAAAAAAATCATAGATTTGGCAACGGTGGTAGCTTGTAATGAAATTCATAAAATTGAAACTATCAAAACGTATCTTGGACAGAACGTACAAGGTACTCAAACTACAACGCTAATTGTCTATACAGTTTTAGTCCAAAAAGGACCTTTTATTGGGACCCAATGCTGGGTAAGCGACTACTCTCTTCTAGGAGGAGCTTTTACTACTTTCAAGTTCAGTCACTTTAAATTTACATTCCTTAGACATATATAATTTTCCTGACGTAAATCGTCAGGAAAATTATATATGTTCTTTATTACCAATTTTGAAAATTCTAAAAATGAAAGTAACGCTATTCAACAACACAAATGAGGTACATAAAAATGGGTGACAGTGGTTTTAAACCCGTTTTCAGTTGTCTTAAAGTAAAGTATATGTTTTGAATAAAGAAGTTGGTATTATATTTAGATTTTATATATTTCTTATCAAACATCAGTTACGCTTTTAAACAATTTACATATTCGTGTTATTTTCACGGTCACTACCAAATAATCCACCTCCGTTTCGTTCGACATTGACATTGGCCTAACCAAAGCGATGCAAGCGGGGCAAGGTCGCACGCGAAGCTGTTTCAACTGGGCGAATGTAACTCATACCATACCACCCAACACCCTAGCATAACCGAAATTTTACGATTGCCCGGAAGTTTGCCGTGACTTTTTATGATTTTCGTGTATTCGTTCAATTATTTCATGCATTTAATCATATTTTAGAAGAAATTATGTATCGAATGTATTTAGTTACATAAGAAAAATTATCGTCGATGATGCTAGATATCGTACATAGCAGGTAATTGTTATATATTTTTTTACAGATGAACAGTTTTGGTATACAACCTAAGCCTATAAAACTTTATATCCTTTTTTATGACGATCTAAATTATTCACATACCTCTAAAGTCTGAGCAGAAACAACTGTTCTTATTGTGCAATTCAATTCTTCTGTGGAATTTTCTTGTTTCCGTTATGATTCATGATCTTTTTTAGGTATCCAATTAGAGCATGGTTGATTTCGGTACGATTTTTTGCATGTTTCATCTCAATTATAAAAACTATGGCTCATTAAACTTCACCAAAAACATTGATAATTTGTTCATAAAATAATGGCGCTGTTGGTACCTTAAATACAAATGTTTCGCTAAAGTTTAGAATTTATTTTTAAACGCTTAATAGTCATTACCGTTACCGCGAGGCCACGAGCCTGTGTCATTGCCAAGGCCTTCCAGAACCTTCCCACGGCCGGGGCCATCATTTTTTTGCTACACGTTGTTTAAAATAAAAGTGCTCGCGAATGACATGTGTTAGCATGAATGGAAATATTAATAACAAAACATTGCTCCTTATTTATTTTTGCTAGTTACTTTATTAATTAATATTAATCATACTTAACTGAAATTACTATTTCAGAAGATATAATGATTAATTTGATTTGCAATTAAATGTTTACACAACTAGGTATTTAAACGATTATATAGTTCATAGTAACATTCTAAAACGTAGGTAGTTAATATTGATAGTTAGGTCATTATCATCTCTACTAATATATGATCGGTAACTAAGATAACTTATATTGGCTTAATGGAATCTTTGCTTTGCTTGCTTCTTTTATCGTTTTGATCCATTATAAATATCAGGTAGGTACCCTATTTTTTATTAGATTTCAGTTTTAAAATATGACTGTATTTTTGTTTGCATTCAATATCCTTGGTTATTTTAATTATATATGTGGAGTAACACCTGGTATACAATCTGATATTTTTCCTGATTTAAAATTAATACTTACGTCATAAGCTGGTAACGTGATAACGCCACTAGCAATTGACTAGTGACCAGTCAGTCAGTCAGTGATGACTATGTTTATGGAGAAGTCATGATTTTATTATGAATACCTACACGTTATTGAAATTTTGAAAATAAATATTAGTAACAATTAGTAAATTATGACTAATGTTAGTTAACGAAACAATATGAGTTCGAAATATCGTTATTCCGGGCTGTCTACAATTAATATATATATTTGTGTTGTGTTCTACAAGTGATAAAATTAAAATCATAAAATTATATCTTAATTACATAGAGGTAAAATGTATATTAAATTATTCGCGATAAATGTACCTAAATGTGCTTTGAATACCGCATACCAACTTAATTAAAAGGTCAAAGCCGTTCATAAAACAGCTTTGAGGGTAACATTATGGCTTCCTCCATCCTTGACGCACCGAACCCACGCAAGTCATTGCTAATGGTGTTAATCTATGAGTCAAGGGCTGTAGGCCAGAGGTCAAGAAAACCGAAAATCTACTTTTACAATTGGCTAACCAATACAATCTTCGTTTTTTTTTAATAAATGATCAATCGTTTTATCAGTTATTATGTAAAATCTCTTTCGTGGGAATACATAATTTTAGGTACCTAACAAATGTCAACAGATAAAAAAATACCTATATTTATGTTTAATAATTATAAAAAAAACAGTAATTGTTCCATCTGAAAGTGAAAAAATAAACTTGACATTGGCGAGGCCAGTATTAAGCAAGTTGTATCGTAATACTTTTGGAGTTCATCCAGGTACGAAAATGAATCGGCAACATCCTAATTTTATATTGCTGTTCTGTACCGGTTTGATTACAATAAATACCTACTTTAAATAATGTATGAACTTGATTATTCTTTACTATTTTTAAAATATCATTGAAATGCAGATAATGTGTTGTAAAATAATTAAAATCTAATTTTATCGCAATAAGAATACGCAAATATGATTACTTGAATGTAATAATTATCCTCGTATCACATGGTTAACATTCGATACTGTCGATTAAATTAATAAAGAAAAGCATTTCGAAAGCGTTAAGTCTGCTGTGGCCAGACGCTGAGCATCCCAGCAAGGCCAAGGTTGACAGCGGTAGGGCTGCGGTGCGGGCGCGGGACGTAGTAGGCTTAACGTTCCGCGCGCTCCCGCACCGACCATTCTGCACCTCGCAGTCGACTCTAACGGTTGTTCAAGTGAAAGGTAAGCGGTGGACACTTAAGCATTTATTCTACCGCCCTGATCAGCCTCTTCAACCGTCATTATCATTCGATATCACTTCAAATGTTTTTGATAAGTTATATCAGATATCTAGTGACAAATTAAATCGGTTCGAGATGTGCAACGATAAGTTTAAGTGCGCTCTGTCTGATATTATGATAGTAGGCGGTAAAAAGTTGGGTTTCCATTCAAATATAGCCCGCGAACGTTAACGGTGGCGCTAGCCAGGGGTAGGTTTCCCTCCGAAAAGTTTTGAAGCGGTTCCCGAAGGGCGGGAAGCGTGAGCCGCGTGCGTGCGTACCGGGCATCGATCGGGCCACCCCTCACCGTCGCCGCTCCCTGCACAGGCATATTCATTTGGGCAAAATATCATTCCATCATTGCATTTAGTATTCTCCGTTGATTTTATTTATTTGCTGTAGTTATTCGTGATATAGTGCATGTTTATAGCGGCTAGTTAAATTGTATATTAGTGAAAATGGGTGGCTGTGCTACAAAAGAAAACAAGGAAAACAAACCGGCAGATGAAGCCGACGGGTGCGTATATTAGAAGCCGGCATTTATTCGCAACAGTATAAGTTTTCTTAAGAAATTAACAATATTTCGATATTTATATTTTGTCGTATTTGCTTAGAAAATCAAGTAAATGGCCATCCACGTTAATTCTATTGTACCCTCTAAAATTATTACTTTATGTACAGTAAAATCTTAATTGATGTATGTATACTTATAAAGTACCCATTGAAAATGCAATATTACTTTATATTATTAAAGCATTATCATTTACAAATTATTATTACTCATTGTCATGAGTAATAGTAATTAAATATATTTATTGCTGTGACGATATTTATTTTTAATAATTAGTCACATTATTTTATATATTTTAATAAGCTTAACGAAAATTATTTCAATGTCATGGCTATTTATTTTATAGTTTTATTAGAATGAGTAATTCATTCGAAGCATATCGTCGAATATTATTTTCAAGTAATAATATAAGGTGCATTCGTAATCGCTATCATTCTAGGAACATCAAATTGTAGCTGTAATTTGACGAAGCTTGCTCACGTTGACTACATTGTCGACTGTCGCACATAATAAATGCAATTTGGTAATAAGAAACTCGCGATAATACGTTCGTAAGCAGTTTGCTAGTGGGAGGTAACGGCTGCGCGCCGCTAAGCAGCACCGGTGCGCAGTGAGCTGACAATTCTACACGACTTGCGCGCGGCCAAGACGACCTCTGACAATATTACGTAATTCTACTAAATTCAAGTGACTCTTGGGTGTGTTCGAATAACAATTCCAAATCCGTCAGTACTCCCTAACACCATCACCTAGTTGGTAGATCCTCTCATCGCCCCTTGTAGTATTAGAAACATCGCCATGAATTATAAATTTAAAATCACGATTCCTGTTATGGTTTGCGGCGGCGCGGTTCTTGCGTATTACCTCATCAGACGGTTTGTAAATTTTATATCGCATATTCAAGGAATTTTAATATACTATAATAAAACTGCTTTTTCTTAAATCAGACAATGTTTTGACATGACAATGATTCTTTATCGAAATATAATTTTTTAATATATTTTTTTATTGCAATAAATTTTATTACTGAGAGCATTTAAGAATTCAAATCATTAAAGAAAAAAAGCGGGTAGATACTTAAAATGTCAATTTTTAAATTGTGTACATAGTGTGTGTGTTACCTTAATAATTTTGAAAGCAGTCATAGTGATTTTTGAACGTCACGCGCGCCGGTTCAATTTAAATTTCTAAAGTCAAAATATATTTTTGGGTTTGGTTAGATTTTATTTGAAAAATCGACAATGTGTACACGAGCTACTTGTGCGGCTTTAAAAGCGTTAGAATCCTTTTCCTCTGTGACCTATACAGCCTAGTTTATATAAGAACACATATTGATAAAATTTAATCTTTTGCAGAAAAGCCGCAGCAATGGTGGACGCCGCAACCATCGAGAAATTGGAAGCTGGATTCAGCAAGCTCCAAGCCTCCGACTCAAAGTCGCTGCTTAAGAAGTACCTTACCAAGGAAGTATTCGATGCTCTAAAGAACAAGAAGACTTCCTTTGGCTCTACACTCTTGGATTGTATCCAGTCTGGTAAGTAATACTAGTAGGCAATTGATATTTAACGCAGACTTATTCAACAAAGCGTAATTAATACTTCCTCCCATAACAGTATTATATTACATAATTATTTGACTTTTTACAGTAAATGTAATTTTTTTAATATTATATTAATACTTTCGCTTGTGCGAACTTATGCAACTACAAAAGTTAAAATATATGTTTAAATTAATTGCACTTAATAGATTTTCTGTTATTTTATTTTCATCGTAAATATCATAATTTTCATGAAGACGTGATAACTGGCTTTATTTTAAAATGAAACCTATTGAAATATAATCTTTTCTGGAAAATTTGTAGATAATGTCTGATAATTGTATTCTGATAGCTTATGATAATAGCAATATAAAATGTAGAAAAAGATTAAAATTACTTTTCTTGTAATATATTATTACATCATACAAATGTTCAATTTTTGTTAAATTTTAAAAAAATTGGTGCATTAATAGAAAAGATTATTTTAAAAATTCAATGATGTAAAAAAAATAATAAAAAAACAATAATTAATAGAAGTTGAATTATCAGTTTCAATTAGACGTCCATATTATAATGTTTTTATAATATTATGAACTTACATACAATACTTATGTCTATATTTGTTACTTTTTTCAGGTGTTGAGAACTTGGATTCTGGTGTTGGAATCTACGCTCCTGATGCTGAAGCGTATTCTGTATTTGCTGACCTCTTCGACCCCATCATTGAAGATTACCACAATGGCTTCAAGAAAACCGACAAGCACCCAGCCAAAAACTGGGGTGATGTTGAGACCCTTGGCAACTTAGACCCTGGCAGTGAATTCATTGTTTCCACACGTGTCCGCTGTGGCCGTTCTTTGGAGGGTTACCCCTTCAACCCCTGCTTGACTGAGGCCCAGTACAAGGAAATGGAAGAAAAAGTTTCATCAACTTTATCTGGTCTTGAAGGCGAACTTAAGGGTACTTTCTTCCCCCTTACTGGCATGTCTAAGGAAACTCAACAACAACTTATTGATGATCACTTCCTCTTCAAGGAGGGTGACCGTTTCCTCCAGGCTGCCAATGCTTGCCGCTTCTGGCCCTCCGGCCGTGGTATCTACCACAATGAAAACAAGACCTTCCTGGTTTGGTGCAATGAGGAGGACCATCTCCGCATCATCTCCATGCAGATGGGTGGTGACTTGAAGCAAGTTTACAAGAGGCTAGTGACCGCTGTCAATGACATCGAAAAGAGGATCCCCTTCTCTCACCATGACCGTCTTGGTTTCCTGACCTTCTGCCCAACCAATCTGGGAACAACTGTGCGTGCTTCCGTGCACATCAAGTTGCCCAAACTCGCAGCTGACAAGGCAAAATTGGAGGAGGTTGCGTCGAAATACCACTTGCAGGTGCGTGGAACCCGCGGCGAGCACACCGAGGCCGAGGGTGGAGTTTACGACATCTCCAACAAGAGGCGCATGGGTCTTACCGAGTATGACGCCGTCAAGGAGATGTACGATGGCATCGCTGAACTGATTAAAATTGAGAAGTCCCTGTAAGCTTCGATCTCGTGCTATCAGTATTTTTTTTATATTATTTATCGTTTTCACGTAAGTATTGGATGTTGGCTGGGCTGCCGGGCGACACTAGTCAGCGGCGCTCCATTGGGGCGTACGGGCACGCGGGCGGCCCTATATACTGTTTTTCGTAAAAGTATTTTCTATAAGGAAATGGAAAATAAAGACAGCTAGCGTTAAGACCACAATTGTTTCTTTATTTCTTATTGAATTCCCACCCTCGCTTCCTTACCTTACAAAAATTGGAAATTAAATCATAATTAAAATAAATTATAGTTCTACAGGCTGAAAGACACATGATAGCCATTATTAAACCTCACACATTATTATTTTTTAAGATAGTTCCTATCTAAAATCTCTATAATTTTAAAGCTCAAACCTTGTTACTAAGGCACAATATATATTGACTATTCTAAAAGAATGGCTATTATTGCTGGCAATTAGTTTATAGAGTAAGTATGCGCTATCACGATAGTGACCAGAAAGAAGGCATTCAACGCGATATTTGTTTGAAGTGATAATTCATGAATATTTATATATATATATATACTTTATTGTACACCATTGAGCTATCCCATATCATCATCGCCATCTCGAAAATGTAATTATTTAACGCAATGTAATTTTATATGTGCATACATATTTATCGAGCGCCGATCAAATTGCGTCTTCTAACTTGACCTAAACAGCCAAAACCATTTTATTCTATACTTCGCATGAATTTATGCGAACTTATTTTGTAATGTCCTGAAAGTATTTAACCTCAACGACAACGTAACTAGAGCATTAAACGTTGCTCTGCTTGAAATAAAAGGAGTTAAAAACTTTTTTATTTTCACACAATAAAATAATAATACTGTGTCTGTTTAGACGAAATCGATCACATAGGCAAGAACAACTAAGATTTATTTTAAATTTGAATAGCTTATATAGTATATAGTAATAAATGTTTTAAAAAATAACATTGAAATTTCATTTCTTTAATCTCATTTTCGCATAAATTCTATAATATATAAAACTAATAAAAATTAAAAATATCAAGTTATTACTAAATTCAAAAAAATCCTGCAATCACCCTAGCTTCGAAGATGTAAAAAATGTATAATCATGCTAAATAAAAATATTTTTTATACCAGTATTTTTGCATTTTCTGATAATTTCACCTTATTTATTCATAGTACCAAAGGTCTTCCTTCAAAAACATTTCCCGTACTTCTTTCTTCAAAATTTTGCGATTCCGATTTTAGGTTCCTTTCAGAAGCGTCAAAAATTTGTTTTTTAAGCTCTCAATTCGGGTGCAGTTAATTTTAACGGTGAATACTACGAAAATTTCAAATCTAGACTAAAATACTTCCATTAAGTACCTATAAAGTTTGATATTATAAGTATAATAAATAACTATATATTCCTATGAACGAGTTAATTTTTTACAAACAAATTAAATCATTCACTGGATTATACATATTCAAATAAAATTAATATAGAAATAATTCGAATAGCTTGTCTATTCGACAAATTCAATCTTCTGAACTAATATTTCTGAAATTTGTGAAAAAATCTAATTGAACTTATTTTTGTTACTATAAAAATGCTAAAAAAAAAATTTTATACATATTTTATTTTAAAACAACATTTTATATTTTATATTAAAGTAAACCAACGCAGGTTGCGTTGGTTTACTTTAATATTTTCCAAAATTATATTTATAAAAATAGATATATATATAGTTAATTGCTGTCAACACCGTAGAATAAGACTGTACTTTTTGACATACCAAATTTGAAATTGACAAATGACAATACTAACAGCGGTGACCGGCGTCAGGCGTGCTGTTGTTATAGAACTGACAGTTTTGAATGTTCAAGTATCTTTAAATTCAAAATTACGATCCTATTATCAAATTAAATTAAAAATGTCCACTCCAAAGGCAGAGAAAGACTTACATTTACCACTATCTAGGGTAAAAACTATAATGAAAAGCTCACCAGAAGTAGATGCAGTTGGACCAGAACCTTTATATTTAGTGACTAAAGTAACAGTAAGTAACAAATCTTTAAAAAAATATTTTATGATTTTTAGATGAATTAGAAAAATATGTATTAAATTTATTGAAAATATTTCATTTCAGGAATTATTCGTAACGGATCTAGCGAAAAGGGCATTTAAGAATAGCAAAAACAACTTCCTTGAATACAAACACATTGCCGAAGTGGTCCAAGAGGACGACACGTTAGATTTTTTGCGGGAAATTATGCCGCGAAAAATTACAGTGCGGCAGTTTAAAGAATTAATGGCTAAAAAGTCATCACGAGGTGATGAATCTGATGAGACAAGCGAGGAATCCAGTGATGAAGAAAGCAGTGAGGAGAGTTCAAGTAGCAATAACGCAGAATCACAAAATAGCTAGTAATAAATATCCATTAATAGTTGGTATTAATATTTCTATGTTATTTAAATTTTTAAGTAAACTTGCACTTGTACGAAATGTAAGAAGTAATATTGCATTTGTAAAAAAAATACTTCTGGTTAAGACTACATAATAATTTATTTGAAAGAATCTAAACATAAATATAATTTGAAAAATAAAATTAAAATTGTAAAACCTTACTTTTTGAATTTGCAGCATGATATGCAAATTCCATTGCATAGAATTTTAATAAAAAAAAAACTTCAATATGTTACGACAAGTTACTAAATCTTAATTATAATCCAAGCAACATTAAGATTTACTTTTCTCACTAATTTAAGTGTAGAGTAGAAACAGTTGATATTTAACCAATACAGTTGTTTGTTTGGAACAAAGTTAAAAGTTACTGGTGAATTCTATGTCAAATTGTATAAATGAACTAACAACCATTATTGGACACAATAAATTCAACAACAATTAGTCTGCTCTTAAATTTATTTTATACTATGTCTTTAGTAAAAATGATCTTAATTGTTATACATAATTTTAAAAGTGATTTAGTTTAATGAAGCAAATTAAATGTAAGTTAAAGTCGTTGTTAAACTGCTTACAAGTTATATTTGCATATATTTTGCATCTTGATTTTGTCCCGTTTTGTTTTGTTAATGTTAGTTTAATAAGTATGAAAATTAAATTAATTTTATAATAACACATGAAATTTTATTTATTACTTTATAAAAGGATTATTTACAGTGAGTACATTTGTCATCTAATAACCATGTCAAGTGGATTCATTGATTCAATTTGTACTGATAAGGTATTATTAATTTTTACTATATTTCCATCGTCAACAATCAATCTTTTTTAAATGTTTGTTATATGTGCAATTAATACACACACAATGTCTGGATTTGACTTATTTAAAATACTGCATTAAATATTCATGAAGAGACATACTTTTGGAATATATAATACATTTAATATCATAGAAGTAAAGAACTAGAAGTTAAGACTACTAATTAAGGTTATATAACTAAATTTAAAAATTACCTATTCGTTTCATTACAACTATATACACAATTTAAAAGCATTTTTTATTAGTTTAGCCATCTAGTGTAAAATATAATAACTATACCTTTACAAATATATACAAGTTGGTATCTAAAAAGTGCAATAGATGGCACCACATTTTGTTTTCCAACCATAAGGTCGAGAGCTTGATTATCACTATGATATTCACTATGGTTTTGCGAAAAAATGGCGTTTTGAACGTTGACGAAATTTATTGACTTTTAAAATAACACGTAAAAAAGCCCTGGACGCAGGATGGATATGTTGGACTGACTGCGCTTGGCATGATATTTAAAAAATATCTTTATAGCACAACAAAGAATTAAAAATAGAACAACAATCAAGTTTAAGTCAATCACAGGATGTCCACAGAATGGAGGGAAAACAACAGATCTGCGACATAGGAAAGTTTAAATTGGCGGAAGGAATTACGAGTAGTTCGTTACTTACACATGGTTATTTTGTGCACTAATTGAATTGTGAGACCAGTTCGTTTCTTGCGAGAGCTAAAGAATTAAGACAGGAATGTATGTGAGAAAAATCTTTGTATATAATATGGATAAAAATACGTTACAGGAAACCAATAATATATTAAAGGTATTATGTCTTTGACGTAGAGAAATGTTTATTTATTTATAGTAGCAGCCTAAAAACGTCCTTTTGTTGGGATGAGATTACTACTTATAAGTAAAAGACTTATTTTATCACGTCGCTCAATTGCGAGATGATGTTTTGATAATGTTTTCCTTTATCTCTGAACGCGAATGTAATTTTATTTTATTTATTTATTAATACGATATTCTATTGCAACAAACAGCAATATCTAGTATTGTAATGTTTTGGTTGGAAACAAAGTGTGCCAGTGTAACTACATACACAAGGGATACAGCATCACTAAGATGCTACTAAATACCTTAAATCTCTAATACGTCACCAAACTTGGGTTAGTACCCACGTATTAGACGGTGACGTATTAGAGATTTAAGGAATGCTTAATATTTCTTACAACGCAAATTTCTATGTGCGTGACCACTAATCATCAGGTGGCCTATAAACAAGTCCGCCAATATTATCTCTTTAATATTCTGTTTATCAAGGTAATTGTTAGGCCAAAAATTAACATTGCAATATTTTTACTAGTAGCATAAAGACAAAATAGCGAATGTTAGCTTTAGGGCCATTTTACAGTTTTATTATGTGTATTGTCATAAAAGTAATATAAACACAGTTCAGTCATTACGTCCCCACATATTCTCATCGATCAACTACTGAAGTCACGGAAACCGTTGTGACGTTAACTCAGCATGCTATTGCTTTTGCGCTGTCCACCCCTATGACTGCGTCATGAGCCGAGGTGCAATCACATAGAAGACACCATCAGGATGGACGTCTTACGGAGCCCGAGATTCTCAAATTTTAAAGCCGGGTTAATACCTCACCACCAATTATCTTGTGCCCTTTTCAGAAGATTTATTGATAAATTTTATATTCATTAACCCTTATAGCAATATAGCCATAGCCAATAGGAAATCATACTCCACTGAAAATAAATCAATTTTTAGAAATGCAAACTACAAATAACAAAGTTCTCGTTGTAAAAAAAGCTAAAGTATATAATTAACTAAAATACATAAATTGTTCCAAACAGCATAATTATGTAGGGAAATTTAGGAAATTTATTTATTTAATTCAATTTATTTAGGCGTTTAAATCCATCATCCTAGTGTTAATAATTTGCAGTGTATACACCTAGCCTTATTCCAAGACTAAGTAGCTTGTAAACATTTTACTAACTCCACTGAACACTAAGCATGCTAGCCGCTAGGCCGATGTTTGGTTAGTATAATAAACGCATACGTCAATTAAGGTCAAGTTTGACAAGAATATCGAAAATGTTTGTTAAATATCTACTAATTATTTCAACCCTCATATCTTAAACCTATAATTTTTTTTAAATCAAAACTAACTTTTAAAAATCATTACTAACTGCAATTACATATTTTTAGATAAAATTAAATTATACTTTACTTCAGTAATCAATATTTTCACTAAAAAAAAATCACAAAAAAATCTCTTATCCTATTTAAATTTAGCCATTAAAATATACTTTAATTAATTTGAAATCATCCAACTTTACCAGTATCTCGGATTTGATGACAAAACAAAATTTTAACTGATCTCCGAACTGAGGCCATAATAAAAAAAAATGAGGAAAATTATTTCATGCCTTAAATCATAGCAAGATTAAAATCCTATTAGCAGGGCAATAAGTCATATTCCTTAACATTTTTATCATAAATACAACATAAACTTTTATAGTAAAACAAACACAATTATGTGTAAACTTGAAAGTTAAATAATAACATTGTGTCAAGGTCCAGACAATGTTTACTAAAGAAGTAAAGATTATAAATGAATGATAAATACTAAAAAAACATTGCACAGGTGGCTTAGTATCAAATTGTACGATTACTAGAACTACACACTTTAGCCGTAATAGATAAAAATCTGCTACATAACCATTTCAAAGTTGCATAAATGGAACATCGACATAAGTTCATTGTTCGCTATAGACAAAAAAATATATGTCCATACCTTGCTATTCTATTGCGTAAAAATACCTTTTAAATCGTTAATATAAAGTAACTTTCTCTAACTTAATCCTTAATAATATTAAGTAACATAATTCAATTAATAACAGATAAAATAAAATCAATTTTTAAACAAGACATTACTTAAATGGCCTTAAATGTAAAAAATAAATTTTGGAAATAACCTTTATTTTTATGTGCGCTTTCTTTATTATATCTATTAATGTCCCGGTATTCATATTTTTAAGCTATGACATGATGTAAAAATACTGCTGTAATTTTTATATTATTAAGAGAATAAGAAAAAAAATATTTTTTTTAAGAACAAAATAATAAACAATTAAATTTGCAAGATTTTATATGGTACCCATAGTTAATTTATTGTGATAAATATTCTTTGCGATCGTTATATTATGTTTCCACTGTCTATGGCAGTGGGACGGTAGGAGTCAGGCTAAAGTTCTTTACGAACTTTACTTTTAGAAAAACAGTACTGATTCTGAATAAATATAACATAAACCAGTTTTTATCTAATAATTTTAAAAGTGAATAACATTCTTATGTATATCATTTTTTATTCACATGCTGCATCTCATATCTCAGCCGAAGGACGTCCACTGTTGGACATAGGCCTCCCCCAAAGATCGCCACAACGACCGGTCTTGGGCAGCCCGCAACCAGCGGCTTCCCGTCCCGCGACCTTCACCAGGTCGTCGGACCACCTTGTGGGGTGCCTACCCATGCTGAGTCTTCCGGTCCATGGTCGTCACTCGAGAATTCGTCGGCCCCATCGGCCATCGGTTCTTGGAGCAATGTGCCCCGCCCACTGCCACTTAAATTTCACACGCTTTATAGTATACATATACATTGCGTACCCTCTAAGAAATTGATAATTTTCTACTTAATTAGGCTCGATACTTTTGTTAAAAATGTCAGTAGGACACCTCATCATCACGTCTTCTTTAGAGATTATGACTAACTAAGACTAACTAACTGAGACTTTCATTTGACCTTATACCGCGCAGATATTCAGGCCTGAGTGATCAAAACATTAAGATTAAACATAATCGTAAAGCTTGTGCTAGAAGTTGGCAAGACAATCCAAGTGGTCAGGATCGAATCTGCGAGTTTGAAATCGTTGAGCGAACCATAAACCGTTGCGGTAACTCACGGTCCATACTAAATCTATCGTGTACCAATATTGAGCATTTTAGTTTCGAAATTTAACAATCACTTGACACGTCATAGATACAGCTTAAGCAAAGTAAGACTATCAAGCTAGTTAAAAATAAAATTATATCAAGGCCGAAGTGTAGTTTCAAACTTTCAATGTTAAATAAAGTCCAACCATCAACCAAGAACTATTGTGACCCTCGTTTATTGTCACTTCTCGCAACTTTATGCGGCAATATTTGCTTCAGCTATTATTTGTTTGTATTCGACAGTTATTCCGATTTCTATCACGTGTTATAGTTTATTTTGACAGTACATAAATAAATATCACGTTTAGGTTCGTTTTAGAATATATTTTTGTGAATGTGAAGTAATTAGTTTTGATTTTAATGCAGAGGTTAAGAAAACCTTGATATTTCGGTGTTCCTAAGTTCATCACAACGTCGATACACAATGCGTTGTTAATTAAAGTTAATTTAAACACGTTGCAAAAATATGTCACTGCCTTAGGCTTCATGTACATTGCACATGACGCCGGAGCCGCACTGGCACCGGATCGAAATTTTGTGTAGACTAGCGTCGGCGTCGTTTCAAGGAAGCCTAAAATTGATCTTTGTAAAATATTTACGATTAAATCGGGAGATATATGTTATGTTAATTAATGGTTCTCACATAGCTTTATATAAAAATAATGATATTTAAAATAATCAGTTAACAAGTTATATCATTGGTCTAGTGGCTCATGGCGACCCTTTATTGTTAAGTGATTCCACCGTAAGCCTTGTCAATACTGCCTACAATGATTTCCCTTCTTTCTTTCAAACATATTTAAATATCTCTCGATCTAAAATTTGGTCTAAATTATATTCGAAAGCGATAACTATTATGCAAAAACGAAATATATTCTTAAAATAATTTGATATCTTGATTTGTTGAAACGATAGAAATACTATTTACTTAAAATTATCTTCATAAGAAAATAAATCTCTCGCCACGCTCTATAAAACAATTGCAAACAAATTACGGAACAGCTTAAAAATCCTTTACTATATATTACGTAAATGTTATTTAAATAGTACATATTTGTAGGTTGAGTTTCACAAACGTATGTGTTAAAAAAGCAAATAAAATTATAATATGACATACGACTAGCCTCGTTTTAAAGAATAAATAAAGTACCTACGCATTGCGTGTATGATGGGGCAAGCTTATGAATTTAATATTTTCATCACTGTTAGGTAGTTATTGAATAAGTTTATTTTATTTATAACTAGCTACCCGTCTCGGCTTGGCCTGGTATAATAAGGACCTAAACAAAAGGTTTAAATTGAAGGACAAAATACAAAGACAAAATCTTGTTCTTTTTCTTCTCATACGGTTGAATATTCTAGGAACGACTAGTGGAAATACAGACAATATTTTTATCGACAGTAGAGCTAAATGATCACCGTCCATAGACTAAAAACAAGTTTTGAGCACCTTTCTCTTCTTTCTCAACTCTTCTCTTTTGAGCTCTTAAGTCTTATCTAACAGGTAAGCAGTTTTCTTTTAAAACAGTTCCAAATTACCACCACAAGTCTTTCCTGGTCACACTTATAACTAAAACTACACTGATCACTGTAGTAAAATACTTTTTATAATGGACTTATTTTCTACCACCTTGTGATCTTTCAGCATATCTTCCTGGTATTTTGACGGGTTTTACAATTACCTTAAAAGTAGCTCGTTAGCTTAAGACTTCCCCTTAAATTGATCTACGAATTGCGGGAATTGCGGAAAAAAATAATTTCTTTTAATAAACATGGAGTTTAACATGACATAGTAAATACAGGAATTATACTTATATACGGAATTGGACTAATACTTTCCCTGAAGCTGCATCATGATCATCGAATGTAAAATGCAATCAATAAAAAGAATATAAAAATAGTCTTTAGTGACAGAAAACGATAAAATCATAATACATGAAGAATAAATTAGCGGTTTAAATTAAATTTAAATATTTTGTGACGGTATTGAATACGTTAACATTTGAATAATCCTTCGATACTCACGGATGTAGAGAATACAATAAATTTGCGGAAAACACAGATTAAAAAATCTTTGTAAAAAAAATATAAAAAGATCTGTCCAACCTCCTTATTTGCGAGCTATAATAGCTAAAGCTATTTTCTGAAACTGATATCATATGAGTATCCGTATTAAAATTATAAAATTTCGATGGTTATTTAAAATTTAAACAAAATTAGCTTTTCTAATGTTTTTTGTTTCATATAAAACAATTACATTATGTATTCTTCTATCATGTGTGTGTGTGTGTTCTATTTCTTTGATTACGACTTAAATTTCATACAGAACAGCCAAGCAGAAGCAGAACAGCTTTCATAGCCCTTTGATACTTTTTTTCTATGGTATGTACTCTCCCTATTAGTAATTAATGATATTTAATTATAATACTATATTTCAGTGCGATAAAGCATTAAGCATTTTCACTGGAAAAAAAATACAGTGTTTTATTATAGCTATAATTAATACGATTGCTATAAAAACACTGTACTTACAAACACCTTAGCAATAAACTATAGCTGTCAGTTAAAATAGATTAATGTATTAATCTTGATATTTGTTCCCACTTCTTTTTTCAATGAATAATTATGCAGCTTAGAGTTGCGATAAAATTTGATATGTAATGGATACTCGCTGGAAATTAATTTTATAACATTTTATTGCAAGATGGAAAAGTTTTAGTTAGTTTTTATTGTAATGAGAATTGTAACTGCTTTAAAGAGTTCCAAATTTTGTGATATATATATATAATTCACTGTTATGCATGTGAATGTCACGTTTGCAAAATAATTTGATGAAGTTAAAAAATAAAGGATGTGTAGAAATATTTTTCCTAACCAGTTTGTTTATAATTACATTTAAATGTGGTAGACGATAAAATATATTTGATTTGATTTAATTTAAAATCGTCTTAACATAATTTGGAATAACGAAACCAACACACTCACGTGCTAAACGTATAAAAATCGAATTGTGCAATTGATTGTTTAACAAATAACTCGACGTGACTAGAAATAAGAGACGAGCGGTTTTTTAATGCATAAAGTCCTGAGACGGACTTAGCACTTTCGGACGGCATCAGAAGTACATTTTGATGCCAAAACTAATATCTCGCTTAAAAACACGCGAAGTTAAAGCTGAATAATCGTCTTAACTTCTTTCGATACGAAGTAAAGTAGTTGAGACCTTAAGTTATTGTAATTATTATACATATTATTTTAATTTATGCTTTTAGGTAACTCTTATTTTGTACTTTTATTATAATAAAGTTAAATTAGGTGTAGTTTTTTCTTCTTAGCTAATTTCTACTTACGTTGAGTTGTTAAATTTATTTAAATCCTCATTGCATACGGTCTTCGTCTATAATTATAAAGTTTGTCATAGATTAGAACCCAATAAATGATAAAAATGATTGTTTATACATATACCTACATAGTTATGTCTCTTTTTAATAACTGCTGAAATATTCACCATGACTCACTTATTTGTATCTTTTAAAATTTTTATTGCTTCTTATGAAATACAAAAATCCGTTATTCAAATAATCCTTGTGCTAACTATGTGATCAATTGAAGTGCTAAAAAATATACAAATAAATCATGAATAAACATACTTTCTTTTATAAAATAGTGACGATTTCATAACCAAACTTTTATCCTTAGATAGAAATTAATTTTGTGTCATCAGACATTTACTCGATACGCTTCTATGATAAGCGCAATGATGAAAACTTAGGGCTGCAAATCTTAGACACAGTATATCTTCCTTGTTAATTTATAAGGGACGTCATCATTACGTTACACAACTAGAAACATATACAAGTTTTACATACCCGAAGAAATTATAACACAGCCATTTCTTTGCAATTCTTACACGACTACCAAAAAAATGAGTGTAATATTTTCAGGGTTTAGGTATGTGTTTTTTATTCAACCGTAACATTCTAATGTCAAATTTGTACGTATGAGGTCTAGTTAGAAAAGTATCACCCCGAACGATACCAGTTATAAATTCGATGCCAAAAATAAACAATCGATTTTTTTTAAATTTCAGTTTACATAATAAAAGGCATCATCGATGTCGTGATATAACATGTCATTGAATTTTTTCAATAAAAAATATCAAATATTTTTATCAAAGAAATGTTTGTTCTTATGCTTTATTTTTATATTATAGACAAACATAAATATTAGAGTACGTACGATTAGACTTTACTATTGTAGTGGGAATAAAGCAAATAATTTTATTTTTAATGATGTGATCATGATTAATATCCAAATGATCGGTACAATTTAAGGAACTCGTCGACGTATACGAATATTTTTAATGATGTTTAAGCGTCTGTATCGCATTATAATTTTCTCTGAAATATTTGTAATACTCGAGTCGGAGGTAGAAAAGTCATTATATAAAAACCTTTATTAAAAGTATTTCACCTCGTCCAATTGCGTGGTTTCAATGGGCAAATGCTGCTAGGATTCTGGCCATGGTGGCTAGAATCCAGGCCGTCATTATTTGTACAATAGTATTTGTATTATTTATTTTTTATTAAGGTCTTTATGTATATAATAATTCTTAAGTAATTAAAAACAAACTCTTTTATATCTTCTCTTATTTGCAATTAGTTCGCTTTTATACATTATCTCTTATTAAAACGTATCAACAAAAGTCTCGTTCTTAAAACTCAAAGAGAAAGAAAGAACGATTTTCCGTTTTAAAACTTTATTCCCGTCATCTTCATGCGAGTTTCTCTTGAAATAATTCATATTAAATAATCTTAAATTAGTAACGTGTAAAGTAATTTTCATTACAATTTAATAATTAATTAAGTTGTGTACGGTTAAAAAATAATAATTTTAAATTGCTTAAAATTGTTCATGAATCAGTAGGTTAATAATTTTTTAAATTGGGTATTTAATCTCGTCAAAATTGTCATCGGATCTTTGCAAGTAAAATAGAGTAGATATAAGTAGTTAAGTGGAATAGTAATGTTAATTGGTTGGAAGGGTGAGTGAGCCAGTGTAAACACAGGGACATAACATCTCAGTTTCCAAGGTTGGTGGCGCATAAGTGATGTAAGGAGTGGTTAATACTTCTTATAGCGCCTTTGTCTATGGGCGGTGGTGACCACTTACCATCAGGTGGCCCATATTCTCGTCCGCCAACCAATGCCATAAAAAATGTATTATTATAAAAAAAAATCATTTTCTATTGTTTGATATGTCAGAGCTATTACCATATCGCATGGAATATGCAAATCAAAGTTTGTTTTATTCCTTTTATGCCTTCAATTCATTAGTAATATATTCCCATTGCTGACAACCCTGAGTGGAAATCGTTACGTAAACCACCGTAACAGTTATTCCTGGTATAACGTAACAGTTCCTGCTTACAAACACTAAACTATGCCCTCGATTGCAATACCTGTTTTCTGTTATTATTTGTAAAGTTTAATTGATTGTTCAATACGGAGAGTATTAAACAATCGAATGCTTTCGTCAATTTGAAATTATAGTATTGATCAAGTACTTCTCATTTTTTTTTAAAAAAGATTTTTTCACATTAAATAATAATTATTTTTAAATTCTTAACATAAATAGGAATAATATTAGATACGATTAAAATACAAATATTATACTTAAAATGAAATTGTATTGTTATTTTATACAGCATAATTTGAAAAAGGACTACTGTTTTTTAATTTTGTAAAAAAAAAACAACAAAGTAATAAATTAATAGTAACTCCAAGTCTGAGAAGAGGTTTGTTGATGTGAAAATATGTTTTACTTAACGAGTCTTGTGAATATTAATTTCTAGATAAAATTGTAATTGCAACGTGCAATGAAAATCGCTGGAAAATGAAGGCCAACGCTATGCATTGTTTTATTTTTTCTTGTTTCGGTTTCAACGCTAATAGAAAACGCATTCACGTGCTAGCGCTGCTTCTGAACGCACCTCGAATCTCGAGACTGTATTGCGACCTGTGAAAATCGCGCGCAAAATTTTGAAATTTTTTTTAAACACTAGGCTAAGGCACGTGTGCTAAAAATGACAATATACAGCAAAATTGTTCAAATAATATTGGTTAGTGTGTGATGAAATTGTAGAATACAAAAGTTATGAAACTTCGTCGTGTATAAAAGGTGAGTTTCAAAAAAAAAAATCATAAAATTAAAATGTATACTTTTTCACTATGGTACTAATTATATATTTTTGTTTTGTAACAATTTTTTAATTTACTATCATTATTAGAAATAACAATTTATTGCGTTCGCACAGTGGTCGAAATTCGACCATAATTATATAACATTTAAAAATTTGCAAATTTTGAAAAAAATATTTTTTTTTTAATTGGTGACACTTAAGTTCGTTAATTGCTACCAACCAAAATAAAATCGGTCGACAAGTTGAAAACACACATTACAAAAATTTAAAGTTAACGACATTGTAATAAAGAATACATTTTTTATAATTAGCTAAACTCAGCCTAGGATCGTCGATTTTTCCGAATGGGAGCAAAAACTTGATTTTTCTCTCCTCCGGAATCTGTTTCCGTGTTAACATGCAAGCCCTTTACCTTCCTTGTGAATTAATTGAATATGATTATTATATGAATCAAATCAATTAACAAATAAAACTATCAATATAATAAATAGTATTAGGAACTTACATTAGAAAGAATTAGGTTCATATCATATCATAAAATAAAATAAATAAATATCATTTGACAACGCGGACCTAACATCATATTCCTATATTCTCACCCGGGTAAGTGTAAAGCTTGTGATATGAGAGGGGATGACAATATGCCGAAGAGTCAGAATCGAACCAACTTTCACATCGGTTGGCGGCCGTTACAAAATACCGTTGAGCTATCGACGCTCTCGATATCAATAGATTTGATATATGTAGTTGATCCGCGTACATAATATTGCAAATAATTACACTAAATCTTAAGTGCAATAGTAATAACATATAAGAAGCTATTAACTAGAGATACTAACGTTGACTCAAAGATAATTATTGAGGGTATTACCCGAGATAATTTTTCGAAACATGAAATAAACAAATTATTATAATACAATCAGTCTGTACGTCAGAGTCAGTTTGCAACTAAACACATTATTTTGTCATTCGCGAGTACAATAATTAAGGTATTATCCATTTAGGTATTACCCATTTATATTCATTTATTCATATCTCTATTTATTGGTTTCAATTTACTTTAACAACAAACACTTTTAATTTATTTTTTCTATTTAAGCGTAGCTCTATTGACTAGCTTATAAAGCTGTTGATGCTGTAGATTTTTTGATGCACGTGTTGTGACTGCAACTGAACTATTGACATACTCAAGACACTCGAGAAATGGTATCAGCGTAGACCTTGCTGAACTATCCTAGCTGTAACTAATCATTTTACAAGAAAAAGCTACTTCATGAATAATATATATTTTTTTTCTAGTGTGATATTTTATTACTATTTTTGTCGTATATTCAACCTGAAAAGAGATATTCTTATAAAAACGTTTTGAGCTCCATTTTTTAATGCAGCGAGGCGATTGGTAGGTATACGTGAATACAATAAGTAAACTCTAAACATCAAGCCGAAATCAATACAATTACATATTAATAACGAGTTTTTGAGCACCTAATAACCTCTAATATACCTAATAATAAAATGTCACATTTTTTTAGACTATTGATATTCTTAAAAAAAAGTAGACAAACCTATATAACACAGATACAGTGACATAAAATTGCTTTTATGGACTAAATCGATTTAAATTAAACTATATATTATATACAAATACAATCAGCATATTTATTATAAACTGCACATCCCAAGGTTTTCCTTCTTTAAATTTGGTTAATTTAAATTACATTATCACTTAAATTACGATTCAACATTGACATTTTTCTGTTACGAAACACTGTCAATAATAGCTAATGAAAAGCTAGACATCCAACAATAAAAGAACACATACATATTGACTATTCGCAGCAGTCAAGACAAACTTAATATTAGGTTTATGTGTCGTCCGTTATCATAATTCGTTAACATCATAAATTAAAATTTAATATTCACCCTTTGTATTGAAAACCACTCATACTACTAACTTCCAAAGGATGCAGAGCCGATAGCGGTACATCGAATAATTATATTGTGTTCCTGTTGTTGTCGTAAACAACAGGAACACTGATGAGAACACAGCC